>NC_046292.1:50626391-51826391 GCF_004115265.2 Rhinolophus ferrumequinum
TAAAATACATCCTTTAGAATTATTTTAGCACATGAATGTTAGTTAAAAACACTTTGTTTTTTTCATTGACTGCTGGATTTATTTTGCCCTCATTTTTGAAAAATAATGATTTTCTGAAAAGTGGAGCTTGATAGCTGTTTCCTCTTTGAGCATTTTATTTTGCTATCTTTAATTTCCATTTTTGCTGTTAAGCATGGTATCAGCCTAATTGTTTTTCCTTTCTTGGTGAACTATCTTTTTCACTGCTTTTAATATTTTTCTCTTTGTTTTTGGTTTTATGCAATTTCAGTATAGTGTTTCTAGGTCTGGAGTTCTCTTTATTCTGTATGGCATACATCATGCTTCCTGTAACATGAATTCATGCCTTTTTTTTTTTTTCGTTTTAGGAAATTCTAAGCCATTGTCTCTCCATATATTGTGTCTTCTCTATTTTCTCTATTATTTCCTTCTGTGACTTCAGTTAGCTTCATATTAGACTTTTTCATTCTGTCTTTCATATCTCTTATTCTCTCTTTAACATTTTTCATCTCCTGTCTCTCAATGTTGAATCCTGGGCAATTCCTTCAGTTCTGTTGATTTTTAATTTTCTCTTCAACTGTAGATAATATACTCTTCAGCCCTATCCATTACATTCACAAATGTTAACAACTTGGGAAACTATGCATATGTGAAGCTCTGTGCCTTTTCCTCAATACTGCTTTGAATCTAAAACTGCTCTAAAAGATCATCTTAATAAAAATAATAGGGACTTTTTTTTAACAACTATATATTTTTCTTTTCTGAAAGTTCTAGTTATTGTTTTAGTTTTTGTAACAAAATCCACGTTTATTTGTTCACTTCTTGCATTTGAAGTACTCCTTGATGACATCCTTGGCCTGAGATCCTTTGCCAGAGTCCTTAACCACCACACAACTGCAACCCACCACTTCACTGGATTTTCCCTCTCTGTCAAGTTTGCAGAGCCTACCCCTTCCCCTAGCTTCTTGTCATCAACCTTAATTAGGATGATTTGGCGTTCAGCACAAAGGACCCCCACCAATTTGACACACATTGGCTCATCACAGTTGGATGCAAACACGCAAAGATGGGATTGACACTTGCCTAAGTCTTTGGCAGCTTCCGGAATCCCATGTGCTAGGCCATCGTGGAAAAGCAGGATTAATGTGCATTATGCCTCCAGCAGCAATGCCTTCCTGAGCTACAGAGGTGGGTTACCAACAGAGCGGGAATCTTGAATGCACCCAAGCATCCACTTCCCTGGGACTGTGGGCAGTGGCAGGGAGAGCTAGTTATTATTTTTTAAATCTACCTAATTATTTGGAATGATCTCTTATTGCTTACTCATTGTTTTCATCCCATCCTTTATTTCTAAGTAGTTCATACATAGTTGTTAAATGTTATGCATCTAAGATCCAAAGTTGATGATTGCTATTTTATTAGCAATCTCTTAATGTTGTCTTCATATGTATTTGGTGTTTTCGGATTTTGAGTCCATTCTTAGCTGATCTTAATCTGTGATGGATATGGGAGCTAAAATTCATTTTTACTTCATTCAGAGGTTTAATGTTTGCTTTCTTCAACAACAGGGGCCTTCTGTCCTTGAACTTTTTTGCTGCTTTACATTGTCCGTAGCCCTCATGACTCAGGTTGAGCTCCATCAACTTGCTACTGTCTCAAAATTCTGTCTTCCCATAAATGGGAGTTGCCCTCATGAGCACTCTGCATTTTGTATATAGTTAGTGCTCATGCAAATTGCTTTACCTCACATCATTTTCATTGTGTTTTTGCTTGGGAATTTTCCTTACTTTCTCTAAATCTGGAATTCATGAAACTTATATTTTATGTAGGGTCTCATTTTGTGGTGGGAGAGCCCTTCAGCATATTTAGTCCCCCATACTGACTTACTCTCTTACTTTTTTTTCATATTTGGAATTTCTTATATTATTTTTATGATATTAATAGATACATACTCTATAGTCTATATTTGATAGTTCAAATTGAGAATTTTTTCAGATCTCATTTTATTGTTTTTTGTTTCTACTGGCTCTTCCCCAGGGTGTCTTATTTTTTGTCAAGTTAGATTATTTTACACTATGATCATATTTTTTGTTTTTTTTGAACTTCACCCCTGGTGCTTCTTTGAGATCTGTAATAGAGGTGCATTTCTCTAGAGCAGATTTGTGTTTGCTTATTTCAGGCACTTGGAGATATTTCAAATATGAGGCCATTCATAATTAAATTCTCAGGTTGAGGCTTTCCGTCCATCCATAGGGTGATCTCAGCCTGTAAAGACTAGCTTGAGGCTTCAATTTATGAAGGGAGATTTTTATCCCCTTTCTACTCAGTGCCAAAGTTCATGAAAAATGATTTTTCTTTCAAATGCTGGGAGAGGTACTGGCCAAGAAGGATAATTTTTAGTTTTCCTTCCCCTAGAACCCACCGCTTACATGGGGATCACTGGTTTATATTTGGTGGTCTTCTATTATACTCAACATTGTGAATTGGCCCCAAGCTTTGTCTTCTATTCTCTATGTTCATGAAAAACAAATCTCAAGTTCCCTAGCTTAGCTTAGCTGTTTTTATTTCTTTTTTGGTGATTTCTGAGTATTTCTTACTTGCTAGCTAATGGATATAGCAAACATTTCAAGATATCTTTTATCCATCATTTTTAGTTGCTTACTGTGTGTGTGTGTGTTGGGGAGGGGGTCGATAAGAGTATATAGTTGCCAAAGTGCCAGAAATAGAAGTCAACCTATTCATTTGGAAAATTAGATTTTTACCCCAAATAGAGTAAGTCAGTGTTTTTAATTTAATTTGCCTGCTTGGTTGGTCAAGAAATTAAAAAAAACTATCCAATCAATTTTCAAATGACAAGAGACCATGCTAAACAATCAAACAAATAAATCTTTAGATTCAGTTTTAATCACCTTAAGAGAATGTAGAAGTATCATTATATGTGATAAGGTACTGAGTCCGCTTAGCAAAGTTCATTTCACAAAGTAAAAATGACTTGATATGAGAGATGAGCTTAACTGTTAAAAATAAGTACCCACAGAGAAGGTTATGCCACTAATTTTTTTAGGGTTTGCGTTAAACTTGAGCTTGACATTTAATGCTCATAGGGCAGTTTGACACATTCTTCTTTCCTGAAGCTGTGGGAAGGATGAGAGTAACTGTGTACACACAAATAAAATGTGTGTGTGTTTGTGTAGTATGTATAAAAAGTGTACCATTTTATTCTTCTTAATGAATACTTGGTTGAGATCCTATGATGTGGAGGGTTTGGCAATGTGAGGGGTGAATTCATAGTTGTTCTGCTCTGAAGAAACGGATACATTTTCTAGCTAATATAGTATCTGTGCTCTTCCCCAAGCTCCCACTTTCACAGTTGCAGTATCCTCAACCATGTGCTCAACCATCTCATTTTCCTCTGCATAAATGGTCTGTGCTCCAACCAGAGGTTGACACCTCCACCTGCGGCCTATCCACACCTTCTGTTTAAGGGCATTGCCTTGTCAATTCTCTCCTGTGTCTCTGGCACCATCAGTTTATCTCCTTTAACTGGTTCATTCTATTTAATGAAATTAATGTTATTATTTTTATCTGTGTTTTTCTCGTCAGCTATAATCTCCTGTTTCAGGTCTCTGAATATGTACTTCCTAAAGAGTTCTCTAAACTCTCAGCAATTCTCCCCTCATGCTCTCCAAAACTCACTTCATTCATTTTTTTATACCTACCATTAACAAAATTGCTCTCTTAAGGTCAAACGTCATCTCCATGTTGTTGAATACAACCATTGATTGTCAGTCTTCATCTTACTTGATGAGTTGGAAGCAACTGAACAGTTGTTCATTCTTTCTGCCTTGAAACATTTTCTCCACTTTGTTTCTGGTGCAACACACTTTGCATTTCTTCTACCTATATAACTACTTTTGCTCAGTTTCCTCTCCTGGTCTCTCCTTGGAGCGTCCCAAGGTTCAGTCCCTCTTATGTTTGTGCATTCACTTGAGGATCTCACCGAATATCACTTCTTATATGTTATCTATCTGCTGAGAATTCCCAAATGTAAAGCTCTAGCCTGGTCCTCTCACCTCAACTCCAGACCCTCCGCCTAACTGTTATCACCACACCTCCAAAGGATATTTGCTAGTTATATCAAACCCAACAAGGCCAATATTGACCTTCCTCCTTAAATCTCTTCTAACTAAGTCTTCTCCAACTCAGTGAATTGCAATTCTATTCTTCAAATGGCAACCCTGTTCTTCCAGTTACTTAGGGAGAAGAAACAAATCAACCTTGAAGTAATCATTAACTTCTCTCATTCCCTCATAACCCACATCTAACCTGTCAGGAACTCACATGTCAAAATCTGTGTAGTTTTTAACCATCCCTTTTACTACCACCCAGGTACAAGCTACCATCAATTTCTTACCTGCATTATTACACTAGCTTTTTAACTGGTCTCCCTGATTCTTCCTACAATCCATTCTCAACACAGACCCAGAGTGATTTTCTTTTTTAATGTAAGTCAGATCACAACACTTCTCTGCTTTCCTCCAAAGGCTTTCCATTTCACTCAGAGGAAAAGAAAAACAAAATCCTTAAAATGGCCTACAAACCTTTGCACCATCTAGCTTCAGTGACTTCCCTAACTTATCCCCGTCTCTCTCCCCTTGTACATTGTTTTTAGCCACACCTACGCATTTCTTTGCTTCCTTGAGCTCACAGGATCTTCTCCTAACTCATAGTCTCTGTTCTTATTGTTTTTCCTGCCTGGAACAGATTTTCCAAGATTCGCCTGTTACTAACACCCCCACCTCCTTTAGGTCATTGTTTAAAGTGCTCTTTCCCAATGCGGTATCCCCTAACCACCCTATTTAAAACTGCAACCCGAGTTTCCTTTCTCCCTTCTCTGATTCCTTTCTTTCCTTAGTATTATATCCTATATAATTTATAATTTATTTTATATATTGGTTCTCTCTTCCCACTAAAATGTAAGCTCTATTCAAGCAGGGATTTTTATCTGTTTTGTTCAGTACTGTATCCTCAATATGTGGAACAATGCATGGTGTATAGACAAGTATTTGTTGAGTAAATGAATAAATTCCCACTCATCTCTTAAATCTCATATCCCTCTCCATGATCACTCTCCAGTGTCCATCTAACTTTATAACTTAGAGCCTTTGTAAATATTTTTTGCTTAGAATAATTTTTCCAAGTCTCTCTAGTGTCTTTCCCATCTCATTTTTCCTAAGAAGCTTTTCCTATCCCTTCGATCTAGATTAGAGGAGGCTATTATTCTATAATGCCTATTATTTTCCTTCATAGAATTTAAGCATACGTTTGTCATAAAACATCACCATTTCATTATTTTATTTAAGCATAAGCTCTGGTTTTTGGTATAAACCCGATACTCAAATACGCTAAGTTAACCAGGCTATGGCTCTTCATATTTAAAGGGAGCTTTTAGAATTCGGTAACATTTTTCTTTCTCAAGAAACCCGCTAGAAAAATTATAGCATTTAAGGCTTTCTTCACTTCTATAAATTTATAAAAATCCTTTTAGATATTTCAGTTGACTGTTTTTATTTGTCCTATATCTGTTTTCTCCTCATGGACACTATTTAGAAAGCCATCGATGGTGGAAAAAATAATGGGGATAAGGAAGATAATTATTCAGCTACACAAAGCATGAGGGAGAGTATGCCAGGGGATAGTGAGGTGAGAGCAATAATGAGGAGCAATGGTTATCTATTGGGACAGCATCTGTTTCAAAGAAAAATGGAGTTGTGAGGGGGTGAGCTTAGCACTGAGGAGCTCGGATAATGCCGTAATACTGACGGGCTGGATGGTGCAAGGAAAGGAAACCACTCTTCATGGAAGAGAGGAGGCAATGAAGTGGGTGAGAGGAGTGGCTTATTAAGAAACACAGAGAGCAGAAGTGATTTGTTACTATTTTGGAGAGTACAATATGGAAAAACTGGGGCATGTGGCTAGCAGAAGGAAGATGGACCAAGGGAGAAGAGCACAATATCCTGGAGTAGAGTCCTGGGGAGGATGGAGCCTAGTGTTTTGTGCTGTGATCGTAATTTGCACAGGTATGAGGCAGGGTGAGACAGCCTTAAGACTCCACAAAGAATGCCAGGCAAAATTTGAATGTTGGGAAGGATTAAGGCAATTTTTCTAAGCATACTAATTTATGGATAACAAGATTGAAATGTACTAAGGACATAAGAAAATGTGGGTACAGATATCAAAGCAGGAATAACAAAAAGGACTTGGTTATGAAACATATGGTTCAGTTGTTTTCATTTATACCAGGCCCAGTGCATGATTTTTACAACAAATATATTTAATGCTCTCTTTCGTATCCTTAAGTGAAATTTAGATAACAATATATGTATTCTTATAAAAGTCAATATATTACTCCAACAAGTATAAAAACATGAAGGAGAAATACAGAAAAATGAATTTATAAAGATATAGTAGCTGTTTCAATATATATTTTCTGGAAATACCACTAAAATTGTTCCCTTGGATTTTCAAATTATGCCTCCTCCCTTGCAAATACTGGTCTACTGTATTCTCTTTGTCTAATAATGACCTACAGACAACTTTTTAAATTACTGGTCTAGATAGACCCTTTGAAAGGATCATGATGGAATGAGAAAGGATGAAGATCAGAATAACAATGGAATGTTTATACAAGCGTGAGGAAAAGATCCTTTGTTTGCTGACTGAGTGAATTATATTGCTAGGCACTTTGTTAACCATATTTATGCTGCATCATGGCCTTGAAATTTGTAATGACAGCTCCATCAAGTAAATACTGTATTATTCTCATTTTATAACTGAGGAAACTTAAGACTAGAGATGTAAAATAACTCTGTTATTGTCCAGTAAGTGGTAGGGGATAGGATTCAAATCCAAGTCTCTCTCCCTTTAGCATCAATATTGCAAGGGCTGTATGTTTCCATCATGGCAGGGGTCCTTGTCACAAGGAGATGTCATAGGCATTTGTTGAATGAATAACTAAACTAGAGTTTTGGGAGAGGGTCATTGTTGTTCAATGAGTAATTTTTAAAACACTTATTCTGAGCATAAGATTGAAAACCAAAGAAAAGAGTGAAGTGCTCCGAGACGTATAAAACCTCTTGGGCAATCATTCTATGCTATCTGTAGCACGTCCCAGCCCAGGCATACATACTATTAGACCCTCTAGATTGCAATCTCAAAGGAACAAGATCTGGTTTGCGCGCCATCTGCCCATAGGGCAGCAATATTCTTTCAGACTCTACAATGAATATAGCAAACCCTTTGAGACAAATGCTGAAGAAAGCAGCGGTACCTACAATATAGAGGAAAAAATAGAGCGAATTATTAACTTGCAGGGTTCTATTGGTGTTTGGACACCTCTCTCCATCCTCACCATTAATAAATGTGAACCCCAGAAAAGCTGGTGCAGGATGAAGAAGCCTGCTCTCTCTAGAAAAGATAAAATCAGCTACAGGCCTTAGATTGTTTAATCAACTATCTGTAGTTTGCGCAGACTGACTTTCCCTTCTTTAATGATTTTTTACTCTGCTAAACTAACTGGGTACTTTGAGTGAACTTAACCCAGAGGTACCAGCGATTCAGCCACCAGTGCTGAGCCTGAGGAAAGAGGCAGCCAGTAAGAGGCCATCTTCTTAGGGCAACTGCCAAGAAAGGAAGAGTTCTGAATGCAAACACTGGACTTGGGAAGCAAAGAAAACAAAACAAGGAAAATACTTTATCTTGCACCAGTGCGTCCTTTTAAAGTTTAGTTCTTAATTCTTAAAAAAGCTGATTTCTTAGACCACCTGTACTGTGGACAAGCAATCCTTTCCCTTTTTTCTCTTTCACCTTTGGAAAGCCTGCCAATACGCCATTCTGACCCCCCTGGTGACCCCAGTCTTCCTCCTGTTCCCTATGCAGCCACAAAGGACTATGTCTGTGGAGGAGAAGACTTATAGACAAGTAGCAGTGTGATTTCAATCTGCATGGTTTTCTGTATCCTGGGAGCAGGCTGGTCGTTGCTATGATTCTGGCATCCAGCCTTGGTTTTTTTTTTTTTTTTTAACCAAACCATCTGGCAGCCTCATTCTCTGGTAATAATTGTGCTACTTACTCCATCTGTACTTATAAGATAACTAGTTGTCTTCACAAATTAAGCCAGCCCCATCTGTTTCCCTATCTTATAAATGAGTACAAGGGCTTCACATCCCTCCTGGAACGTGGACAACATGAAACATGGAGAGCCATGGGAGGAAGAGAAGGAGGATTTCTCTTCCTACTGCAAGAGAAGTGCTGGGTCCTGAGAGCCCGTTTTCTGTCCGGGGTGTGCAAGGGCGCATTGCGTCTACCGTGGGTGTTCTGTCCTGTTTTCATCTAGGCTGCTGGACTTCAGAAAAAGCTAGATGTTCTGAGGACTTCGCTGTGAGTAGGCTCTGTGCTCAGTTATGGACCAAGGCAGAGAAGAATGCTGATGCGGTGGCCGTTCTGTTTTCTATAAATTTGGAATTGAGGAAAGGAGAGAGGTTAAGAGAGAAAACTAATGGCACCTCATTAGGTTGTTCTGATCCGCTGGCTGCTCTCAATCTGGACCCATGGAACAGAAGCCTAAATTTTCTTCGTAACCTCATAGGACCTGCAAGAGTTAACATGGTTTCCTAAAGTGACTAACAGAGAGTCATTGACACATTTTGAGGTTCAGACTCAATATTTGATACAGCAACATCCTCTCTCTGCCACCACAATTCACAGGCTGGGGACTCCCCCGGGAGCCTTTCCTTGTGTTCCTCGGAGGGTATCAGAGCTTGTCGAAATCTCCTTGGTGTTAAAGGATAATTTCTTTTTTAAAAAAGTAAAATTATGACTGTACCACAAATACAAAGTGAATGCATGTGAATGAATTTAATGATTAACTCATTAATTAAGGAATTAACTTGTAAGGTGTCACAATTGGTTCAAAGGAGAATCCAAAGAGCAGAAATATTTACGGGCAATTAGGATGCTTAAATGAATTTGCTTAATAGATTCGCAGCTGACTTTTGTAGTGGGAGAGTAAAAAACATCAATGCGCCCAGACGGGTCAAAATGTATTTGCATATCTGTGGACAAGAATTATTCGCATTATCAGTTAGCTACAATTTGCAGAGTTGTAAACTAGCTCAAAGACAGTGAGACACAGAGACCTTATAAAATCAGGTAGTGAGAAAAGTTTCTCATTGAAGACACCCAGAAATCGTTTTTGTCCTTTCAAAGTTGTTTGAGAGTAAGAATTGTGAAGTCCTGGTTGGGACCTGCCTGAGCTGTAGCGTCAAAGACCTGGGTTTGGGTTCTGGCGCTGTCATTTATCACCTTTTTAATATTTTAAAATTAAATTTGTTAACTCATATAACCTCTCTCTGAGCCACTGGTTCCTCAGCTATAAAATGGGATTTTAGTATAATATTTACCTACGAAGGGTGTTAGAATCATCATTTATAACTGTAGTTTTCTACAAAGTCAGGTGTAGGAAGTACTTTTCCATACAAATATTATTATCAGTCGTAGTAATATTTGATTGAATTCTTAGTACGTACCAGACATTGTTAAGCATTATCCATAGGTTACTTCATTTAACCTTCACCTCAACTCTATGCAATTCTTACTATTATTATTGTCGTATAGCAGGTGACAAAATTAAGCTTAAAGAGATGACTTTCCACCCAGTGTCACAGAGTGGTAAAGCTGGAATACAAAGGCCAGAAGCCTGAGTCAAAGTCTGTGCTCTTAACTCTAATATCCATATCATACCAGGAATATATATAGAAGGACTTTGGAGGCCAGTCACTGCCCCTTAAAATGTTCCTTAGAGATTTGAGAGAACTGCCCATGGTGGGGGTCCAGTTGGGGTGGGGTAGGGGGAAGGATCTTTGCTGAAGGAGTGGGTGGAGAAAGCTGACCTCTGTAAATGTCACTTAGACGTGTCAACTCAGGCTTAGGAAGATCTTCACATTGTGGTGTCCACAACTTAGTGCTGGCCTGCCTCCTTCTCTTCAGATTTTAGACAATGGACTCCAAGCAGAAAAGGAAGGAGGCTGCCATATTTTGTCTAAGGCATGCCATAGAGGAAATGTTTGGAATGAATATTTCTACTTTTCCTTGCTTGTTATCCAAGAGTTTCCTGAGAGTTGGAGATTTTCTGCCCTCCCACTTGAGAAACTCATTAAAAGACATCATTTTGAGGGAGCTACTTTATAGCATTGATGATGTCATTGGTATTTATACTGAAGGTATTGATTGGATTATCCCACTGTAAACAATTTGTTTTTATGTACTTTGATAAATATGGTTTTCTTTTTCTTTTTTCTTTGTATTCACAGATGGAATCATATAAAAATGCTGAAGAAAAATTTATCCCAACTGTTAACATTTATTTCTGAAAAGGAAAAAAAAAAAAACCCACAAAGATATATATGGGTTTATTTAGCACAACTCAATGAATTTAATTTTCATTGACATGTTTATTTTTGGGTGAGTTGAATATTTATAAATACTTTCTCATGGGTAAACGAAGTTTTCTTAAAGCAAAGTAAGAGTCATTATATTTGGCCAACAAAAAGGTAAAATACAATGTTTCTTTCTTCTGTTGATTTTGTGTGCTCCTCCAGACATCAGTTAATTTTGTAGCATCCCTTCTATGCATTCAGTTGATACTGAATGATGGACTTTAGAGTTGGACGGCCAGTCTGCTCTCATCCTCCATCATTTATTTTGTAGACAGATAACCGAAGCCTAGGTTCTTTTATGAGTGACATTATTGAAAGGATAAATATGGTTTAATTGATCAGGTTCTGTAAATCTTTCATCATTGTCATGAAACCTCTACCAACAAAAATGACTTATGTCAAACTAGGCATTTCTCTTTCTTTGCCACTCTGTAAAGGAGAACCACGGATATTTACTAAATTCTAATGTATTTGACTTCCACTGTTCGATGTTTTTTAAATATTGGTTATGCAGTTTAGCTTTGTTCATTGCATAACTATCAATCTCCTCCTCTCTTTTTCTGGAAATGTACAGAATAGCATCACAGTTGAATTCTTTAGGAACATCCCAAGCACGTTAGAGATTTTTTGAAGCATCATCCATTTCCACCTAACTATTTGAAGCCTGAAGAAATGAATACTTCAGTAAGGTTTATTCATTCTAGTGTGTAGTTAGCTGACTGAAGCTATAGTAGCAGGAAGACAGTTTAAAAATGTATGGCTAAGGGGGAGGTGGCTGCCTTTCAGACTGAATGCTAATACAAAGGTATTCCTTTTGAAATTAGAGTAGAGCTTCTGAGGCACTTGCATGGAGTGATGTTAGGGAAAAATCTTCCCGTTAATTTTGAAATCTTGGGTCAAGTAGTAAAGACTTGACCCAAGTCTTTACAAGTTTTTTCCCCAAACCATAACAATGTTGTAGTTTAAACTCAGTTATGAGTTCCTGCAAGAAAAATAATTTGGTTATGTTGATATAAGAAAAATCCAAACCTGTAGAGAATTTTTATAAGCATTTGAACCAATCTGACTACATATACCAGGGAGCAAGATCTCAAGTGCTCCGGAGAATAACAGTTTTGCAGTTTCTTTTATGCATTTGAAATTAAGGAGGGGACATAAGGAAGATCGGAGAAAGCAAGGCGGAGATTGGATTATAGGATAGTTAAAATTATTTTCTGTCTTGGAAGTGGTTGAGTCTTAGAAGGAGGTGTCTGAAAAGAGGCATTTTCAAAAGTGTGTTAATCTAGATGCACAGAAACAATAGACAGGACTTGCTTAAGGCAAAGATAAATCACCTTTCACTAAAAAATTATATGCCTGGGCATGAGGACCCACTGTGACCTACCCAGTTAGGAATATATGATCAAATCACCCTGTGAGGTTACTTTCCATGGAACCCCCTTTTTGTCCACAGCTACCTCTTGTATATTGCTACATAGCTCAAGTTTCCACAAAGTTCTAGAAGTGAGCCACAGTCATTCTATAGAAAGAATGACAGAAAGAATGAACCTGAGCATCAGTAGGTATGCACATGTGTAGAAACCCAGGGCTACTGTAGGAGCCGAGCAATGACTCATCACAGAATTTGCTCCAGATTCTCACAGGGCCTTCTGGATAGGTTTCTGTAAATCTTTCATCATTGCCATGAAATCTCTGTCAGCTCTAGATTTTTCTCTCTTGCTCATGCCCCTTTGTCTCTGAGAGATTGCTCATGTCTCTTTGGTATTTAATTTTCTTTAACCTCAGATTGTCGTTTACGTGATGCTGTCTTTCAGGTATTGAAGCAAGTGGACTAAAAATGCTAGCATCTTTTTTTGTTGTTGTTGTTCAGAGCTTAGAGCACTGAATTTGAGGTCAGGTGAGCAGAGCATGATCTCTTCTCTTTTGCTCACCTTGGACAAACTATTCGACATCTTTAAGTCTCACTTTGCTCACCTATGATATGGAACTAAGGGTGTTTACCTCACAATCACAAGGACTGACTGATGACAGCTGTGCTTGAATGAGTGTCTGCTTTTGACAGATATTGTGCAAGGTGCATTACACACATTTTCCAACCTTGAAGCAGCTTCCAAGACAGGCTATTTTGTCACCATTTTTATGTATGATGAAACTGAGGTCCACAGAAGCTCCTCCAGCTACTGAGTGTCTGAACAGGTTTCTAACCCTGTGGTATTTGCTACCACCAAAGGGACTAGTCTCCTGGAATCTGCTAGTGCTGCACTTGGCTTTAAGTATTGTCTATCATCTCTCCTTCTAGTCATGAAACCCTGAACCATATATGAACTTTCTGTACCTGTTGGACTGTGTCCTTCAGATTATTTTTATAGCTCTAGCCTTTCGAGCCAAGTTATTGTATCACATGGTCAGGCTTCTCTTACTTCTGAGTTGGTAACTAAAAACAAAGACTTTGGAACTTGATAGCCTAGGTTCAAATCCCAACTTCCTAGCTGTGTGACCTTGAACAAGTTACTTAACTTCTCCATGTCTTAGTTTTCTCACGTGTAAAATAGAGATAACAGTACCTTTGTCAGGGTTGTTGGGAAGATTGAATGAGTTGTTTTATGCAAAGCGCTTAGAAAGCTGTCTGCAATGTGGTAAGTGCTATATCAGTGTCAGCTATGTAATAATCTCGACATGCCCTGCTTTTTCTAAGCTGTTTTGTGGTATGACACATAACTATAGTTTGCTTTCCTAATCTTCAGTTGTCATCTTTGAAATTTTATTTTTTGAAATAGAAGGTAACAGTGTTAGTTACTAGGGCAAATATGTGAAAACTTGCTGTCTCCCTTCCTTTGATGCCCATGTAGTTCAGTACGTGGTTCTTCAGACTGTGTTTCGTAAAGTGTTAATAGCTTATATGAAAAACGAAAAACAAACAACAACAAAAAACAATTCTATTGGTGTCATATAAATTTGTGCATTTATGTGTCAGATAAATTTGCGAACTGCTATAAACTATATAGCCTCTGCTTGGGGATTTATGAAGCATATTTACAAATTGATCTGAGAATGCCTATAGAAAAGGAGTCTAAGTTTTTTAGAACAGTGTTTCTCAAATTATTCTTCTACTCCTCTCTCTCATTGTTTAGGGGAATATCCACACAGTACTGGCAATGCTAGTCTAGAGGGATCTGGCTTCTTTTTTTAAAAGACCATCTGAGCAAGGTATCTAGGGAACGTTGTCTTAATTATATACCCTATAGAAATTTTATTCTTGTCGTTAACTAAATTACCAGAAGTCTACTTGCTTAGCTTATCTTGATCCAGACAATTGCAGAATCCCGAACACCACACTGCATTTTAATAACGTGAGCTCTATTTATGCTGAAGATGGAGATAAGAAATAGACATTTGCAATTCATTTGGGCTATTGTGGTCTACCATGTTGAGAATATTGTCTTTCATATGGATCAGGGTCTTCTATATACGTCTCCTATGATGTATTTTACTTTAGAATTTCCTGCTGGGGATAACTTTGTTTCCCTTGAAGAACCAAGGAAAACAATATTTTTCTCCTTTGGATGAAAATCTTTTTCTACAGCAGATTCCCAGAAGCTCAAAGAAATATTTGAAGCCTAACAAGGGCAATTTTGTTGTTCTTTATATTTGACATTTTTGTATTCTTCTTTTCCTTCATCCTGGTTTTCTATTTCCATTTAAAGATATGATTGCGGTGTCTTTTATTATAAGCCACCTCAAGGTCTTTGTGGAAAAATGTAGGCATATAATAAAAATAAATTTATCAAATAAGAATCACTTTAAAAGAGGAACACTTGCTATCAAAGGAAGCAATTGCAATATAAATTTCTGTGAGAGGGAAATGAAAAATGCTAGGCAGCTAGAAGAATTCAGCTGTGGGAGTAGGGGAAGGGGAGAAGCATCAGGGAGGATCTAACATATGAGATGCATCATGAAGGATGAAGCAAAGGAAGAGACCTTATTAAGAGAATAACATCTCTAAAGGCAAGGGAGCAAGAAAGCGGTAGTGCTGATGTGAAAAAGGGTTATTGGGAGCAGGAAAGCGGGAGTGTTGAGAAGTGTCTTGTAGTGTGTGGTTCCCTATCGTCTCCACAGGGAGGAGCAGTGTCTCAGAGTCATGGTGACTCCTTGGTCCTTGAAGAACCCTTCCTCTTCCCTCCCCTTTGATGGTGTTTCTGTGTCAGGTACATTCTATGTAAACTGCAATGACGGGTTTATAATCGTCAAGAACCATCATAGGGATTGTAGTATGTGTCGGATGAGGATTTACATATCATAGAATGAGGAGGGTCATACGTGACCTGTGGTTGTATGAAATGAAATGTTCTGGGCAGACATTGCATCATAATAGCATTTTATTTATTTATTTGTGTGTTTGTTTGTTTTCATCTGATGCTCTTCTATCTGATTCTACACGCTGTCTTACCGCAACCCCTTATGAAGCTTTTGTTTTACTAAGAGAAGTTAATTGTGTCATTTTGTGCATGTTTGATCTGCCAAATAACAAGGGAAGATACAGTCCTTTTTCTTCTGTTGTAGTTAACTGTATTTTCTAGAAGCTGCAGTTTCAATGTGGTTCATTATATCACTGTCCCCAGGATGATTCACAGAGACTCGAACGTTTCCACTGCATGTTGCAGTGAAAAGACATCTTTGTAACTCTGCCAAAAGATGACATCTCTAGGGTGGAGCCAGTCAGGGGTGATTCTCTCCAGTTCTCTTTTTACTTTTTCTTTTTATCAGGGACAATATGCTATTTGGGGTCCCATGTCCCTACCACAGCCATTACGCCATACCAATTCTTAATTGTTTTTATATTGATACTTTCTGGATTATTATATCTGATAACTTCTCTAAATGATCATTATTACTCCTTTTTCTTTTTCAATCATAGAATGTATGGTAAAAAAAATGATGGCTCTGATCTATAAGAACTTTACTTGTACAAAGTCAGTTCACTGGGGAAAAATAATCAATCCACTCTGTTATTTGACATAGGGTTTTAGAATTATTTGATGTTTCCTCCATTGTTTTATTTTTTAACTCAGCATTTAGTGTTGAGAAAATACAAGGTACATTGAAAGCCTATCTATATATCCTAAGAAGAGTACTGGTGTTGTGTTTTTAAATTCTTAGTCCCTTAGGATAAATTCTCAGTCTCCTTATGATATCCTCTTCCATCTGACCTAGCTAAGATCTTTCTGCAATGCTGATAGCTGCAGGCGATTGGGATATTCCTCTTAGTAATTGTAGTGAAACCCGTGATTTGGAAATCTTTGTAAAATTATTATTTCGTTTTTGCCTTTAGAATAAATAGCATTTTGGGGGCTATTTTAAGTTTGTGCCTAATTTTTTTTCCTTACTGAATTTTGTTCATTTGAGGGTAATAATCTCCCAAGTTCCACTCTTCCTTCACACATTTTTATGTGTGTTCATACAGGAAAGTTTGAACAGAGGCAAGGAAACTGTGTTTAAAGCTCTCAGAATATTATGAAAAATTCTAAATAACATAAATCCTGTGTTTCACAATATACTCTGTAGATGAAATCTGTTATCTTGTTAGAACAGATATCTGTGAATAGATGATAGTTATGTCTGTTACTCCACTGAAGCATGATTTGGCTTGATTATTTTTATTCCCATTCTCTGATTTTATTCTTGACTTGTTGGACTCACATGTACCCAAAGTTCACTGAAGATCAGGGCCACTGTCTCACATTCTTTGGAATACATGATCTTTAACAAAAACTTTTGCTACTTTATTATTTCCTCATTTTACGAAGCTAGGCCTTTTGCTGAGGGATGGTGAGGTAGAAGGTTCTCGTTACCATGTTTCCCCGAAAATAAGACCTAGCCGGACAATCAGCTCTAATGCATCCTTTGGAGCAAAAATTAATATAAGACTTGGTATTATATTATATTATATTATATTATATTATATTATACCCGGTCTTATAGTAAAATAAGACCAGATCTTATATTAATTTTTGCTCCAAAGACGCATTAGAGCTGATTGTCGGGCTAGGTCTTATTTTTGGGGAAACAGGATATATAGTGAGGAATTATGAAGGTTAATTCAAGGTAGATTTAAACTAAATCATATCAGTATTAACATTAAATGTGAATGGTCTAATACCATAATTTGAAGGTAGAGATTGTCAGATTGGATAAATTTCTCTGCTGCTGCAAAACACACACTTTAAATAGAAAAACCAAATAGGTTAAAAGTAAAATGATGATAAAAAAAATAATACCATGATAACACTAATGAAAAGAAAGCGTGCATAGCTGTATTAATATAAAAGTAGATTTTAGAGTACAGAACTTGACCAGGGGTGAAGAAGGTCATTTCATACTGATAAAGGGGTCAATTCAATAAGAGGACATAAAAATTCTAAAAGATTTACACAATCCTAAACATTCAAACTATGGAGCAAAAACTGTCAGAATTGTGAAGAGACATAGACTAATCTACAGTTATATTTGAATATTTTAATACCACTCTCAATGATCAATTGAGCAAATAGACAAAAAAATCAACAATAAAAACAATGAAAACAAAAAGTAATGATACATAACATCTGTACATCACTATCAACCAATTAGACCTCATTGACATTTATAGAATACTTCACCTAATTACAGAGAAAAATATATATTCTTTTCTAGTACACATGGACAATTTACTAACGTAATCTGTATTCTCAGCATAAAGCACGTCTCTATAAATTTAAAAATGATTAAGTCATACAAAGTATGTTCTCTGACCATGGTGGAATTAAGCTACAAATCAGTAATGTAAAGATATCTGGAAACTCTCCAAATATTTGGAAATTAAATAATACACTTGTAAATATCCCATGAATTAAAGGAATGCTCAAAAGGAAAATTAGAAAATACCTTGAATGGAAACAAAAACACAATATATCAAAATTTGTGGATGACACTAAAGTAAGAATTAAAGAAAAACTTACAGACCTAAATGTCTACATTAGGGGAAAAAAAATAAATCAATGATCTCAGCTTTTAATTTAAGAAACTAAAAATGGAAAAGCAAATGAAACTCAAATCAAGTAGATGAAAGGAACTGATAAATATCAGAGCAGAAATCATTGAACTAGAAAAAAGAAAAAGTCAGTAGAGGAAATCAATGAAATTAAAAACTAGTTTTTTGAGAAGATCAATAAAATTGATAGCTCCCTAACCAGATTTATGAGAAAAAGAAGGGAGAAGACAAAAATCAGTTACTTGAATGAGAGAAGTAATAACACTTCATATTCTAGAAATAATAAAAGAGTAATAAGAGAATGTTGTGAAAAACTTTATGCCAATAAGTTCACCAACTTAGATGAAATGGACAAATTCCTTGAAAGGTACGATCAATCATTGATGAAGAAATAAATAAATAATCCAATATTTATTACATAAATTAAATTTTTAATTAAAAATCACTCACAAAGAAAACTGTTGACCCAGATTGCTTTGCTGGTAAATTCTATCAAACATTTAGGGTGAAACAATATGAATTCTATATAATCTCTTGCAAAAAATAGAAAAAGAGAAATAAATTTCACCTCACTCTTTGAGGCCAGAATTACGACTGATATTAAAACCAAAGATGTTTTTAAAACAATAACAACAACATATTACCCAAATTAATGTAGATGTAAAACTTTAACAAAATTTCAGTAAATATGATTTTCTGATATGTACAAAAGATAATCTTCCTGAGCAAGTGGGATTTCTCCTCAAAATACATGGTTGGTTTAGCATTCAAAGATCAATCATTGCAAGTCAGTATATTAAAAGGCAGAAAAATAAAATCTGTAGGGTTATCCCAATAGATGCAAGAAAAGCATTAGAAAAGACTGAAAAGCAATTCGTTAAAACAAAACAAAACAAAACTCAGAAAACTAGGTATGGAAAGATACTTTAACTTGTAAAACAGGAATTTATGAAAAATGGATAGCCAAATTATAGAGAAAGACTGAACTCTTTCTCCTATGAGGCAAGTATATCCTCTTTCACCAGTTGTGTATAACCTTACTGGTGATTTTAGCCAGTGCAGTAAGGCAATCCAAGAAGTAAAAGGTATTCAGAATGGAAAAAAAGAAGTAAAACTGCCTTTATTCACAAATGATATAATGATCTTTGCAAAAATCTGAAGGAATCTATAAAAATAATACTAGGACTAATAACTGGAGTTAGCCCATTCACAGGATACAGTATCGATATACAAAGATCAATTTTATATGGTTATATACTAACAGCAACATTTGGAAATTCAAATAATAATACAATTTACATAACAATAAATAACATGAAAAATTTTGGTGTAAATTTAGTAACATATGTACAAGACCTCCACACTGAAAACCGTGAAACATTGCTGAGAGAAATTCAAGGTGACCTAAATAAATGGAGGGATATATCATGTTAATGGATTAGAAGACATAATAGTCCAAGATGTCAATTATCTCTTAATTGTAGATTCAGTGCCATCCCAATGAAAAACTCAGCAGGCTTTCTTTGTAAAAATTGACAAGATGAGTCTACAATTCATATGCAAATGTAAAGGGAAGGCCTGGACTTGCCAAAAAAACTTTGAAAAAGAAAAAGTTAGAGATCATATACTAACTGATTTCAAAATTTATTATAAAGCTATGGCAGACAAGATATCTAGGTCATGGGAACAAAACAGAGTCTAGAAATAGACAAAACATAGAAAGTCAACTGGTTTTTGACAAAGATACCAAGGGTAATTCATGGATTTTTTGGCAAAACTAAACAAATGATGCCAGAACAATTGGATATCCTTGTGCAAACAAATAAACCTCAACTCTTCCTTCACACTATATATAAAAATTAACTTGAAATGGAGCATTGATGTAAATATCAGAGCTAATGTTACAAAATTCCTAGAGGAAATCATAAGAGAAAAAAATTGTGTCTTTGGGTTAGATAAAGATTTCTCAGGATAATAAAAACAACACATAAAAAAAATGTTGTGTTGGACTTCCTTAAAATTAACAACTTTGACTTTCAAAAGTTACTGCTAAGAATCTGAAAAGGTAAGCCACATACTGCGGGAAAATATTTTCATAACAGATGTCTGATAAAGGATTTGTAATCAGAATATATAAACAATTCTCACAACTCAATAAAAAACAATAAAACCTGAAAATTTATACATTTTGTAAAGAAAAATATAGGAATGTCAAATAAGCACATGAAAAAATGTTCAACATCATTAAGTTATTAGTAAATGCTAATTAAAACTATGATGAGTTACCACCACCACACACTAGCATGGCTAAAATGAAAAAGATTAACAAAATTAAGTATTGGCAAAAATACGTTGCAACTGGAGCTCTCATAAATTGCTGTTGGTAATGCAAAATATTACAACCACTTTGGAAAAAAGTTTGGTAATTTCTTTTACAGTTAAACAAAGATTTACCACAGGACCCATTAATTCTACTCCAAAGTATTTACCCAAGAGAAATAAGACAAAAGCAGACACACACACTTATTTATAGCAGCTTTATCCATAATAGCCATAAACTAGAAAACACGCATCTATCCATCAATTGGTAAATGGACCACATACAAATTGTGGTCCTATCTCAGCTGGTTTATTTAGCTCAAGCCATCACAAAATAAGGTCTGTAACAAGAGAGAGAGGGGTGCTGAGATGAACTGCAGAAAAGGCTTTTCCTTATGTGGGTCTCTTATTCTAGACCTGTGTTATTTCTAGACGCTTACAGCAGACTTTCTCTAGACCAAACCACTGGTGAAGAAAACTACGATTTCTCTGATTCGTTTACCAATCATGATTCATTTCTGGAATGTGGGGTCAAGTCCCACCATCCCTTAGCACAGGGATGGATCCAACCTTTGTAAAGCCAAAAGGTTCTTTAAGTAAAGGAATATAACATTCTAAACACCAACTTCCTAGGGCCCCTCTTAAGGCCTTAAAAACAACTATGCAAATGAGGGACCTTGAAGCTTCACTGTAAACCCACTTACCCTTGAGTAATTTCCACTCACCCTCTGAACAAATTCAGTGCTTTGTTGCTAAGGGTCAGATGGCTTGTCACATGGTCAATTAATAGTTTCTGCCACAATTCCCTTCTTAAGGAAAAATCTCTAAGCATGTGATGACAGAATATGGGACCTGTAAACTGTTAGGTAGTCATTTCTGTTTAAACCTCCTTCACCAATTAGATGAGAAATGTTGCTAAGTGCAGCCCCGTTGTAGCCCCCATAAAAGCAGTGGCATAAAAGAGCGTAGTTAAGGCTTTGTTTTGAGTTTCCTTTTTATCATTTTCAGTTGCATGACCTTAAGCAAGTTATTTAATATTTTGGGGCCTTAATTACCTTTTGTATAATAGGGATAGTGATGGATAGATAAAAGCTAGATTTGAAACAAGTCTGCTCACTGGTTGATTACCTGACAGTATTTTCTCCTGAGGAGGTTATCATGGTCATCTTGGAAGGCGTACCCTATCTGTATTGTGAGGCCTGCTTTCAGTTAATTAGATGAGGCCTTTTTCCTTTTCCATCTTCCCTTGGCCTGTGCTACAAGATGAGTTTTTTTCTTTTTTTCTTTTTTATTTTTAATGACCATTTAATTCCAAAAACCAAGCTACAGATTGTCGGGTGGGTGGTGAGAAACAGTATATTTTTCTTTCAAGTGCTTATTTAGAGTGATTGTTAACATGTATCCTTAGTGATTAAATCATTAAGCAAGAACACAATTTGTGAAATAATGTTTTCTCAAGCTACTCAATTTTTTTAAAGCATGGCACAGCAAACATCAACTCATAGCTTTTATTCTGACTGATCTGAATTCCTGTTACCAAACACTTCATAAATAATTCAGAAGGAAAACAATTGGATAACTCACGTTATATTTTTCTTTCATAAATAATGCTTTCAGACCATTAAGTTGTATCCTCACAGTAGCTTGTGAGATGGAGACTTGCCCACTCTTTGGTTAAATATAATCAGTGCAGCCAGAGAAGATACATACTTTTATATAATAATTAAGACAGGATGCTACCATTTACGTAGTACCTTCTGGATATCAGGTACTATTCTAGGCACTCTACATAACTTACTTATTTAATTTAATTTTTACAACAGCTCCACAAAGAGAATATTCATTCTTGCATATTACAAATGAGGAAACTGAACCAATAAAAGGTAAATAACCACCTCCAGGTCATGCAGTTGGAAAAAAAAAAGGCAAGAACTTCAAGTTATCACTGTCTGATTCCAGACCAGTGCCCTTAATCACTATGCCCAGAGCATCTGTCACCACTGTGTGACACTGCTACTTGAAAAATAAATACCACCTGGAAGACAGAAGTTTGGAGTTCTTGGTCCATCTCTCTGATAGTAATTTGCATGGGCTCATAGTGGATTTTCATACCTTCATCCCACTACTCACTCTTTTTCCTCTATGGGGATTTTTACTGAAAGGTTTTGACACATTGTACACAGATAAATATTTTCATTAGGTAGTCAAGTCCTCAGAATCCTCAAGATTCAGTGTGTATAGTCATAAGGTTCAGTCATAGGTGTGCCAGCATAATCTCTTTTCCTGACCCCAACCCTGGATATGGACAGGATTTCTTGCATGCCTGAATGTCAAGTTAGGAGTCGTGAGATCAATTACCCAAATGACAGTATGATTCAAGTGCCAGTGCTTGCTGCATGAAAGAAGGCAAACTCCAAGAGGAGGTAGATAAATGGCCCACTAAGTGCCTGGTAAGGAGGAATAAGGATAAGGTGTGAGCAGACAGTAAAGAATCTGCCTCTCTACTGGTTCACGTGACATGGAGCAAACGAGGAAGAATAGCCCTTGCTTCAGCTTCACCCCTCATGGCATGTATTCCTGTCATCTAATTAAACCATGGCTTCAAAAATATGTTTGGCTGGGGGCGACTGGTTAGCTCAGTTGATTAGAGCGCGGTGCTCTTACCAAGGTTGCTGGTTCAACCCCCACATGGGCCATGGTGAGCTGCGCCCTCCACAACTAGATTGAAACTACTATGTGACTTGGAGCCAGGAAAAACACACTTAAATAAATAAAAGTGTAAAGAAATGTATGTTTGGCTGAGATAATTAAAAGAGGATGTTACTATGTCATTCATTTAAGTCAAGAAACAATATAGTAGAATGGAACAAGTGCTTTCTTTCATTCCAGGCCTCACTAGTTACTTGCTGTTACTTGAGACACGGTATTTAGTATGTCTGAATCTCATTTTCTCATTTATAAAATGACAGTTACAAGATCTATCCCTTAGAGATATTATAAGAATTGAAGAAAGTATGGTAAATGTTATCCGGCACCTGGTAAGCCCTCAATAAATGTAACCTTTATTATTGGTGTTATTGTTATTAATAATAAGGCAAAGCTAGTTGCTCGTGAATCCTTAGAAGAGTAGGTGTAGACTTAGAAAATCACTACCACAACTAATATTTAGTGAATTCATGCTTAATTCCAGGCATACCTGAGGTGTGAACTATTGTTATACCCATTTTATACATAAAAAGCCTTACAGAGGGTGCTAATAACTCAAGGTGACATAGCTAGTAAGCGGTAAAACAGTCAAGTTCTTGTGTTATTCTATACCAGCTTGATTATACTTGGATTATCTCAGACATACGAGAATCTTATTTTCAAAGTTAATATGACCTGAATATACAATTGCTGCCTTCAAACTCTCCATGGTTCCTCCATTGCTAGGGATAGGATACAAACACTTGGGCCTGGTACTTGTTATAGTATCAGCACAGTCTCCCTCTCTAACCACATCTCCTGGCAGTCTTCCTGCCCCACCCACTTCTCTAACCCACTCCAGCTACAGCAGTCTTCTCACCTTCCTTGCCTATGACTAGCCCCTTGCAGGATTCCACACCTGGCCGACTGCTTGCTCTGCCTGGAATGTCCTTACAGCCCTTTATGCACCCTCCACCCATTCTTGAACTCAGGCTCTGCTCCTTGATTAAGACCTGGCCAGATGTTATCTCTCGTGAGAAAGCGTTTTTGACTCTCCCAGGCAGGATTAACAATGTTCTCCTCAGTGTCTAGACTTAGAATTTTCCACATTGTATCATCAATGTCAGTTTCGCGTCTGCTCTTCTAACTCGAATAAGTAAGAGTCCCTCAGGAGGGAGGCTCCTGACTTATTCTGCTCTGCAGCCTCAGTATCTGAAGTTGACTGTGAATAGGTGACCAGGAAATGTTGGCTGATTGGATGAATGAGATATACTGACTGATCTTCTCAGCCCATCTCTGTGGTAACAGTCCAGTGAGTGGCTGGGCTGGTAGTGAAGAGCTTGTATGAAAATCCAAGGGCCACTGAATCCAGACATATGTGTCTTCCTGCTAGACCACACTTGTCTACTTGTGACAAGGCTGCATTTTAACAGCACTTTTGGCAAGCAGTCAGCCTTGGAAGAACACATCTTTGTTTGTTCAATAGCTTAACCTGAATGGTTGACTTTTCTTGCTCTCAACGGGGTTCTCATAGCACTGGAAGTATAATGAAGCAGGTTCACATAAAGGAAAATGTGAAAATCTGGGTTGTCATTTATCTGCACTTCAGCAAGGCATTTGACAGATTCTCATGATAGGCTCATAGACCAGATGGAGAAATGCCAGCCGAATAAAAGTGGCATTTAATGGATTAGTAGCTGGTTGAAGAATTGTACCTAAAATAAATGTCCATGCAATGGACTTCCTGCTCCCAGAATGCATTCATTCCTCTTTTCATTCTTTCTGGGTCTAGTAAGGAACAGTGAAAGTTCTGACTTCTCCCAACCTTGACTATTTTAGTCTGTAACCACAATAGAATTGAAAAATAATTTTAAGTGTTTTTTGTTTGCTTCATGTGTTTTATAATCCTAAAGTTCCTTAGAACAGAGTCTGCGTCACTATTTATTTTTATTTATTTAAATATTTTTATTAAAATGTAGCTCGCATACAATATTATATCAGTTTCAGGTGTACACTATAGTTATTCAACATTTATACACCTAAAGTGATCACCATGATAAATCCAGCAACCACCTGACACTGTGCCAGGCTATCACAGTGTTATTGAGTATATTTCCCGTGCTGTATATTACATCCCCGTGACTTACTTGTTTTATATATGGAGGTTTGAACCTCTTATGCCCTTTCATCTCCCCCTCCCCCTTCTTAATTTTTCAATTAAAGTTGACGTTCAATATTATTTTATAATAATTTCAGGTGTGCAACATAGTAGTTAGACATTTATATAATTTAAGAAGTGATCCTCCTGACTAGTCTAGTACCCATCTGACACCATACATAGTTATTACAACATTATTGACTATATTTTTTATGCTATACCCTGCATCCCCATGACTACTTTGTAACAACTGATTTGTATTTCTTCATACCTTCTCCTTTTTCACCTTCCCACCCCCCACATGACAACCATGAAAATCTTCTCTGTATCTATGAGTTTGTTTTTATATTTATTTGTTTGTTTATTTTATTCTTTAGATTCCACATATACGTGAAATGACATTACATCTGTCTTTCGCTATCTGACATACTACACTCCGCACAATACCCTCCAAGTCCATTCTTGCGGCTGCAGATGGCAAGAACCCATCCCCTTTCATGACTTAGCAATATGCCATTGTACATAGGTACCACCTACTCTTTATCCATTCATCCATTGATGGGCACCCAGGCCACCTCCATATCTTGGCCATTGTAAACAATGCTGCAATGAACATATGGATGCACACATCCTCTTGAAGTAGCATTTTGGGTTTCTTAGATAAATATCCAGAAGTGGGATTACTGGGTACCTTCTTTGTCTATTGTTCTGGCCTTTGTATTAAAGGTATTAAAGTCTATTCTGTCTGGTGTAAGTATTACTACCTCAGCTTTTTTGTTTGTTTCTATTTTCATGAAATCTATTTTTCACTCCCTTTACTTTCAGTCTACGTGTGTCTTTTGATATGAAATGAGTCTCTTGTCAGCTGCATATTTAAGGGTCTTGTTTTGTTATCCATTTAGCCACCCTATATTTTGATTGGAACATTTAATCCATTTACATTTAAAATAATTGTTGACAGATATGTAGTTATTGTTATTTTATTATATATATTATATATATTATATAAAATTATTAGTATATATATATTAAATCAGTATATATATATTAAATTATTAGTATACAATATTAAATTATTAGTATATATGTAGTAATTGTTGACAGATATGTGGTTATTGTCATTTTATTATATATATATATATATATATATATATATATATATATATATGTATATATATGGTCTTAAAGCAGTCCCTCTAAGATTCCTTGTAATACTGGTTTGGTGATGGTGAACTCCTTTAGCCTTTTCTTGTCTGGGAAGCTCTTTATCTGTCCTTCAATTCTAAATAGCTTTACTGTGTAAAGTAATCTTGGTTGTGGGTCCTAGCTTTTTATCACTTTCAATATTTCCTGTCAACCCTTTCTGGCCTGCAAAGTTTCTATTGAGAAATCAGCTGACAATCTTGTGGGAGCTCCCTTGTAGGTAACTAACTGCTTTTAAGATTCTCTCTTTGTCTTTAGTCTCTGGCATTTTGATTATAATGTATTTTGGTGTGGGCCTCTTTGGGTTTATCTTGTTTAGGACTCTCTGCATTTTCTGGGCTTGTATATTTCCTTTGCTAGGTTAGGGAAGTTTTCTGTCATTATTTCTTCAAATAGGTTTTCGATTCCTTGCTTTCCTCTTTTCCTTATGGTACCCTTATAATGAAAATGTTGTTATGGTTGATGTCCCAGAGGCCCCTTTTAAGGGCCTCTCCTCATTTTTTTGGATTCTTTTTTCTTTTTGCTGTTCTGAATGCATGGTTTCTGCTACCTTATCTTCTAAATTGCTGATTCAATCCTCTGCTTCATCTAATCTGTTGATTCCCTGTAATGTATTCTTTATTTCTGTTATTGTATTCTTTATTTCTGACTGGTTCTTTTTTGTGTGTTTTATCTCCATTTTTATGTTTCCTATCTAAGTCCTGGGAATGCAGCTTTCCTCCGTCTCACCCAGACACAATCTCCACTGTTTTTCACGGTTAGAAGTTATGAGGTCTTCTCTTCCTGGGAATGGAAACTTGGGCTGGGGATCCTGGTGTGGGGCTAGGACCCCTTGCTCTTTAGGGTGGGAACTCCGCAGCTGAGATATCCCTCCCAATTTTTAAAGGTCACATGTGGATGTGGGACCAGCTGGTTCTGTGTCTCTGCCTGTCCTACCTGTCTCAAGGTGGCTTCTTCTGTATGTCCTTAGTTGTAGGTCTTCAGTTCAGCAAGATTTCAGGCAATTCTCAATTATAGGTTTTCTGTAGTTTAGTTGTAATTTTGATGTGGTCATGAAAGGAGGCAAGCACGGTGTTTACCCATTCCAGCATCTTGACAGGGAATCTTTACTATTTATTTATTGTTTTTCACAGCATCTTTATAGGCCTGAAATAATGAAAAGACCATAGGACTTAAAGTCAGACAGGCTTATGTGAAATCTCTGCTGTGCTATGGATTAGCCATGTAATTGTAAAGCCTTTATTTTGTCCCTAATGTGTAAAATGGGAACAAGAATATCTTTGCTGCTATAAATGTAATCATTCTTATGTCTTAGCTTGTGATCACGTCCTCAGGGTAACATTTTTTGAAACTTCAGACCATGTAAGCTCCCCATTTAAATGCTCCCATAACATTGTTTTTTTTTTTTTATTCTCTCTTTTTTTTTTTTTTTTTTTTTTTGCCTTATTGTGGAATGTTGGGGAACAGTGTGTTTTTTCCAGGGCCCATCATATCCAAGTCAAGTCGTTTTCCTTCAATCTAGTTTTGGAGGGCGCAGCTCAGATCCAAGTCCAGTCGCTGCTTTCAATCTTTAGTTGCACGGGGTGCAGCCCACCATCCAGGTGAGAATTGAAACAGCAATCCTGTTGTTCAGAGCTAGCCCTGTAACCCACTGTGCCACCAGGCCACCCCTCCAGCAGCTCAGTGGCAGCTTGTTGTCTTCAATCTAGTTGTGGAGGGCGCAGCTCACTGGCCCATGTGGGAATCAAACTGGCAACCTGTTGTTCAGAGCTCGTGCTCTAACCATCTGAGCCATCCGGCCGCCCCAAGTGTTCTTGTCTTACATGGCCTTTAAAATACAATACTTAATTTTATAGGTAATTATTTGTTAAAAATCTTACCCATTAAGTAATCTTCATGAGGTCATGTACCGTGTTTGTGTTTTGCACTTTTATATTTGTAGCTCCTAACTGAAAACAATCATGAGCGGTACTTAGAAAATGTTTATTGGATTAAAAACAAGCAGCTTTAGCCCTGTCTTCATGGCTCTGCTCGCCTCAGCAGCCCAATTTTGAGCCATCCGCCTCATGATTCTCCATGTGCCAGCCACATTGGTCTTTCTTAGTTCCTCAAAGGTTTCATGCTTTTTCTCTCTTTGGAGCTTTCTCATATGCTATTCCATTTACCAGGAACAGAATGGTTTCCTGGCCACCTCCCCCTCTGATCTTTGCCCAGGCAAATGTCCGCTTTCCTTCAGACATCTCCTTCAATACCTCTTCCTCGAGGAAGCCTTCTTTGCACACCTTTGCACCTACCTCTACCCTGGGCCGACTATGTTAGAACCACTTTACAACCTATACCACTTCTTCATTGCTCTTGTAATACTTACACTTACTTACTTAATGTAAAGTCCTAGACACGTTGTAAACTTCATTCATTGCTGTAGGAGTCCCTAGGTTCCAGCACAGTGCCTGGCCATAAGTGCTAATAAATATTTGTTACCCAAGAAGTTTAGGATCTTTAACTGCAGGCAAGAAGACTATGGAAAATAGGTAAGGAAATGAACAGGGTTGTGGTGGCAGAGACTTAAAAATCCTCACCCAAATCCATTATCTTCTTCTTGGGTGCAAGGCTAAAGTATGTATTATACCTTTCAGTGCAACTAGATGTGGCCACAGCTAGATGCCTGTGTTTTAAAAAAAGCAAGTGTGCCCTGTGCCCTTCTAGACCTGACCCATAAGGAATTCCTACTCGTGCTTCTCCATATGCTTTCTCCATCCTTTGGAGCTGGATGAAGATGGCTACAGAGATCTTGGAAGCCATGGGTTTTTGTTTTGTTTTGTTTTGTTTTGTTTTGTTTTTAAGATTTTAGAGGCTGCTGTAGCCTGGGTCCCTGGATGTCCACTGTCTTGCTGACAGGGACACCTATCTTGGATCATCACATGAGTGAGAAACAAATCCCTCTTGTGTTTGAGCCATTCTGCATTTTGGAGTGTATTTGTTATAGCTGTTAGTGTTATGCTAACCAATAAAATAGCTACTTTAACATCCTCGATGGACCATTTTATGGCAGAGGGAACAGACTTACTCTGTGAAGTAGGTCAAATGTGCACTAAAGCAGTTTTCCTCCAAGTGTGAGTGGCAGCTTCACCATCCCCACAAGTCTTGTTAAAAGTGCAAATTCTCTCCCTGGCACGTGAACCCACAGCCCTAAAGAATCCGAAACCCTGTGGTCTGTGTTTAACAAGCCCTTTAGGTAATTCTGATACACATCAAGTTGGAAAATCATGAGACTTTGAGTTTAGAGGAGCTTAATCCTTAGAAGATTTGTGATTTTGGACAAATTAATTAGTTTGAGTTGTAATTTTTCAGCAAAATGAAAGAGATATTTACTTTATGATGTTGTTTTGAGAGTTTAAATGAGTGCTTTTTAGAAAGTACCCAGCACAGAGTAGATTCTCAGACCATGTCTGCTCTCTCCTCTCCATTTCTGTGTGGCTTCATGTGAAACTGGGCCATGTGGGGATCTAGGAATTAGGGGACAGGCATGAATAGAACATCATGAGTGTAACATGTGGAAGTTCAGATGTCCTGGGCAACTATGCCAAGCTTAAGGGCAGAGGAACAGTGGGCGATCGATGAGAAATGATAGTCTGCTCTGCTTGGAAGATTGGGTTGACCTGTTCAGTGTTTAATATCATGTTTTAACCTGCTGAGTTTCGAACATTTTCTTCAGCCACTACCTTCTTTTTCTCTTGTGAAGTATACAGTAAAGGATTTAGAAGAGTTCTTAATACCTATTAAGCCCTCAGTATTAGTTAGCTAGTCACTATTAGACTAAATTCCATGAGGTCAGGGATTTTTGTTGTTTTGTTTCCTATAGTATCCTGAGCACCTAAAACAGCTTTCCACACATGGCATTGCTCAATAAATATATGTTGAATGAATAAATGAAATAGCATGTTATGTAAATCACACAGTTCTATACATAACAGCTTCCTTGCTCCTCTTCTTCCCACCCACTCCGGCTTTAGTTTACAGCCATGCTATGGAATCTATCCTGACCTCTAGCCCACCGCGCCCCAAAGTTCAATGTGCACATCAGTCACAGGGGAGGTTTATAAAATGTGGATTTGAATGCAGAGGGTCTGGGGTGGGCATTTCTGACAATTTTCCAGGTGATGACAGTGCTGCTCTCACCTGTACCCAACTCATTCCCACCTGTTCAGATGCCTGAAATTCCATTACTATCATTTATTGTTGCAAAAGGCTTAATAATCCCCTTGCATTTGCAAAGTCGTCTGGGAAAGACATTGGTTTGGAGTAGTATTGGTCAAGCGTCTTTTGAGTGAATGAGCTGCCAATTATTTTTTTCATGACAATTTTATATTTTGGGAGTGTTTTGGTTTTTTATTACAGAAAACTTCAAAGTAAACAAACGTGAAGAAAATAGAATAGTCAACTCCTACATACCCATCACACCAATTTGACAATTATTGATTTATGGCTAATCTTGTTAATCTATAATTCCTCCTACCACAAGATATTTTGAAGACAATCCATGTATCATTTGATTCATAAGTAATTCAGCAAGTATCTCTAAAATAAAAAAAAATAAACCTTAAAAATATGATAGCAATCTCATTCTCACAGCCCTTGAATCAATCATTTCTTGCTATCATCAAATAAGTTTTCAGTGTTCAAATTTTCCTATCTTTTCTCAGCAGTTGGCTGATTTGTTCAAATCAGGATCCAAACAAAGTTTGCACACCAAATCGGTTGATATATTTCTTAAGATTATTTTAATCTATAAATTTTCCTTCCTTTTGTTTTCTTACAAATCTATTTGGTAATGAAATGGGTCATTAGTTCTACAGACTTTCCCACATTCTAGATTTTGATGGTTTTATTGTCATGATGTCCTATAAAATATTAATTTGTTCTCTGTGTTTCCTGTTAATACATAGTTAGATCTAAGGGCTTGATAGGTGTCTCGTTTTATTTTTTTGCAAGAATGCAAAAAACCCTGCATTCTTGCAAACCCTGGTTTGTCCTAATATGAAGATGGCACCTTGTCAGAGATACCTGACTCTACTGTGAAATGCTTGTAAGTTTATATGTATTGGTTTCTTAAGAAAGTGGTTGGAGTCAAGGCACAGAGCTATCCTGGATGCAAAAGAAGAACGGAAGCACATTTTCAAATGTTCTTGGAATTAATCAGTGGTTAGAATTTAAGAAATAAGAAAGGAATTAGTCCCATCAGTTTTGACCCAGGTAGTAATAAAATGTGCTACCCCTTTTAAAATTAGGGTTATATAAGCATTACTGAGTGTCCAAGGTTAAATAACTAGTCCTAAGGCACACAGTTAATAAGTGCCAGGGATGAGAGTTGAACCCTAGAGGTCAGATTCCAAGGTTTATGGACACAACCACTTTACTATATGCCACCTTCCAAGGAATTATGTCGCTCCTCTGCTAAAATCCTTTGGTGTCTCCCCCTGAAAATGTCCAAATTTATTAAGATGGTTTACAAGGCTCTTCATATGTGGACCTTGCTTATCTTGACAGCTTTATCTCTGGACACTACCTCGTTCCTCTTCTGAACCCCCCTAGACACAAAGGCAATGCCCGATCCAATTATGCTGGCATCCTTTCAGTTCTTTGAATTCACCAGGCTTTCCCCCTTCTTGGGCTTTGCGCATGCAGTTTCCTCTCCCTGAAACAATCTCTCCTTCCCTCCACTATCTCATCTCTTCATTATACTAATGCATACTTACTTATCTTGCTGGTTCCAGGTTCAAATTACTTTCTTTCAGGGGTCTTCTGTGACCCTCACCTCTAAGTTAGCAGTTCCTGTGAGCTCTTATAAAACCTCTGCTTCTGTGATGGGGGCATTCAATGTACTATATTTCCATTTCTTCTCCTACAATAAGACCAGAAGATCTGCAAGGCAGGAGACCACTTCCATCTTATTCACTGCTCTATCGTAGGTACCCTGTGAGTTGCCTGCCACATAGTCAAAGCTTACAGAATCAGGTTTAAATGAAGGAGAACCAGGCTAGCACCCTTAGAAATAGGTGTAGCCTGAAAGAACTATCGCAAGTGTCCACTCACACCCCCCTTCTTAGATCATGCCCCGCTCCTTCAAATGAACGTCACAAAACGAGGTTCTCAGGTCCTTGGCCATCACTGTTCTCTTCTCTGAGACACGTACATCTTTTGGTGAGCTGATCAGTGTTGCCTCAAGCTCTGTCCAACACATAGGCGAGACACAGGAGGCATGTGCGATCTGCATTCCATAAATCCTAAAACCCCTCCATAGCTGAAAAAAAATTTTTTTTCAATAAGGCATGTTTTTACATGGAGCTGCATTTGATAAAGCCCCTTTAAGAGGCGTGGGGGCAGCAATCTGTGGTGATCATTCATCATCCTGCCCACACAGCAATTTTAAGTTACTTTGAGGCAGTGTTTCCTTTCATCTACAAACTGATAGTTCACCAGGGGGCTGGCAGGCTGAGTAATATATGTAGGGTTATTGGCGGCTGCTTAGAAACCCCCCATTTCCCAGAATCATGTGAATTGTATTATTTTGACTCCCACTGACTAGGTGTGACTTCTGTTAACTTTCCTTGCCAAACTTGTTCTTCTCCCTTTGTCAAGCTCTCAAAGCACTTGCTTCTCAGTAGGGCTCAGAAAATTACTGAGGATGTTGTTAAAGAATATGTAGTTTTATGTATAATACAAGCCATAAATAGCATGTTTATTACAGGGGGAAACCTTGCCTCCCTTTTTCTTTTCTGTTTGAAATTATATATGAAATATTTGAATATAAGAGGGTATTTTATCACTGTTAATGTTACAATTAGGCTACCAAGAACTTGGTGATATACCATCCACTACGCCTACTACTAGGTAGGATACAGCTACATCTGATGAAGATGGGTGTTGAGGCCTTGACAGAAGTCATAGCCCTGAAATGATTGGATTTTCAGAAATCAAGTGTTTCCTTAAAGGGTGGAGGTAATGCTGTGCTTTTCATGATCGATGAATCCATTAAACAATTCTAAAATAGTTGACTGGATTGATTCATTTGGTTCCAAATTTCAACTCCCTTGTTGGAAAGTTAGCTTCTCAAGAGCAGAAACAATGTTTTATTCACATTTGTATCCCCTTTGGTGCATAGTACTGTTCCATATATAATACAAGTATTTGATATGTGTTAAATATAATTGAATATTCATTGCCCTGAGTTGTGAAGTGTTCATCCTTATTAGAAAGCATTAGAACAGAAGTACTTTTTAAGATAGTACCTGCAATTAAACAGATGTGATCCAAGCTTTTTATATATTAAAATAATCAGCATCAACATCTCAATAAAAACATTCCATTAGGCACTTGGGGGTACAAAAATAACTATGATATGATATCAGAAAGCAGATACATTACAGTCAAGCCTGGAGGTAGTCACACAAACAAGTGATAAGAATGAAATTACTCGAGATCTTCTAGACATTTCTAAAATTATCAAAGGATGAGGATTGGCAACTATCAAGGATGCTCGTAAATTGTAGTACAGATTCTTATTTTCAAAACAGCTATCCTAAGTCAAGAATGATCTAGACTGTTTTTGGCATAGGCCTATCAGCCTGCAAATGGAGAAAAAAAAGAGCATTCCTGCTTTTGAAATAAGACCATCCTTCTGAAAGATGTCTCACCTTCATCAGCAGAAACAAAGAGAGGCCCCGAACTCTTCTTGCTCTGGGGAATATCCTCCCTACCCATTCTTCCCTTCTCTATATGTTCATAATTTCATTAGTCTTTGTCTTGGGATCTTTAGGACTAATCTCCACATGCCCTTTATCCAAATCGAGTCAGTCATCCCAAGAAAACCACAATCATATTACATACTCAGGACTCTATTCCCTAATGACTTTTCGGACTCATTTTCAAACCCTCTCCATCTCCTAAACCTCCCTGACTACTGAAACACTCCCTGTTTCTGCCTGGAACTCAACATTGATGCTCAGCAAATCTTTCAGCTCAACCCGTTTTATGAGCCTCCCTTTATTTTCTTGCTCTAACAGAAAGCTGACTTTCTTCAGGTATTGCCCCACGATTCCTCTCAATCACAAGCTGTTGTATCACCCAAACCTTTCCTGGATGTGGGATAGATGGTGTCCTTATTTCTCTGAACAACTACTATTGTCTCTTTAGCCTCCATAACAGTACCCGGCTTTGATTCTCACGCCATCAGGCTGTACCACCTACCGTTCCACTGTAGTCATCTACCACCCCTGGGTCACTGTCCCTCATTTCTCAGACATGTTACCTGCTGGTCCATTGTCACTCTCTCACACTAACCCTATCTTAATTCTTAATGATTTCAATATGCATAGTGATGATTGTTGCAACACTGTGGCTTTGCAGTCCTCAGAAATCTTCTCCTGCAATTATTTTACCCTACCTTACCCTACGTACCACTGTGGTCATACATTATAACTTGTCATTACCTATGACTGCACCCCCTGTATAACTGCCCATTTATATACTAAGTGCCACCACTTTTTATGTCGATGGCTCACTGCCTTTTGTAAACTTCAACTATAATAATCTGTCATACTCACTGGAACTTTCGGTCCTTCAATCCTATATCCTTGTTCCTCACCACTCTCAGGACTTCTCCAGTAGGTCCTAATAGTCACTTTCTAGAATATCTTGAGTAAATCACTTTATATCTCTGTGCATCAAGTCCTCATCTGTAAATGGAAGAAAGTGGTAAAAGTAATAATGATAATAACAATGTAGTCAGCCTTTATTGAGTGCTTACTACGTGTTAAACAATGCTAGAAGAACTTTTTATTTATTAACTCGTTCAGTCCTCACAACAACCTTTCAAGGTAGATGCTGTTCTTAGTTCTCTTCTTTAGATGAGAAAACCAAGGCAGAGAGTGGGCAAATAGATTGTTTAGCGTGGGTAAGCTATCCTATGACTTATGAGCTAATGGCTTACCGTATGTGGACTTCTTTAAGAAAAGTGTCATATGAAGGCAGTTTGTTTTATTGCTGCTATTTGTACCTCTCACTAACTACAAGGAAGTAGACAAAACTTGCCTTCCATTCTAGACTTGACTACTCTCAGATAACGTGAGATGTGATGGATATGCTTTATATCCCAGGTAAAGGGGAGGTTGCCCAGTGTAATGTCGTGTTGATAGTCTTGCAGAGAGGAGAGAGCGGGGACTGGAAAGATTTTTTTTCTGTATTAAAAGAAATGATGATAAATGTGTAAAACTCATTCCCCTTCAAGTCAAAGGCCTGCAAGGGCCAATGATACAGTTTGGGTAAGCATGATTTTCTCTTTGCTTATAAACAAAACGAAATAAAAAGAAGCAACAACTACAGCTGAAACTTGAAGTAAACAGTCAGCATTTAACATCCTTTTTATCATCCTCAGGATAGCAAACCAGCATATTTGGTGCCTGTTTAAGAATGTACTGGAGCCCAGAAAACCCATCACACTGTCTTCTCAGAGTTCAGAGTTTCCATGTAAACCAAAGAGGGGAAAACATTGCAATGCAAGGCAGTCGGATTGGTAGGGAAAGGTGTTCTTTCTGAAGATCTCCTTCCTTCTGTCTTTTCCCTACTTTTCCCCCAATTTGATATTCATCATTTCAACATCATGCAAGTTAATATTCATGGCAGAATAATTCAACTAATGAAAAATAACATGGGTCATGGTGATCTTCCTGATCCAGAGGCAGCAGGACCCATGTTCCACCGGGCTTCTTTCTCCTAGGACTCTAGGGGATCCTATTTCCTAGGGGGTTGAACTTTTAGAAGTTATTTGCCAAACTGTTGTATATGTGAGCTTATTTTTAGGGTGCAAATCCAAGCTTTTGTCAGATTATCAAATAGTCCTGTAACTCAATACAAAACCTTTTGGACCATCCCAAATAAAGGCACCATCATCGTCTCAGTGACCAAAGCTGCACCCCCACCACCATCAATTATGTGTGTGTCTCCTCACTCAGCTGCACATTGAATCAACCCCAAAGTAACTCTACTTCTCATCATCCTCTCTGCCAACATATTTGAAGAGTGCACTCATTTTTATGAGTGATAATGGCTTCTAACAAAATTAATCCTCAATTATAAGTAGAGCAAGGCTTCTTAAAACGTGTCTCCTGAAGGAGAGGGAAAGTGAATGTAATTTACTTTGTAAAAACATTCCAGTTTATTCTGATTCATCTTTCTGAGGGTATGAACTAGGTAGTCAAAAAGCATAGGTCTCACTGACTCATATACTTATATATATTCTCAGTTCTTTTACTTCCTTCCCACTGCCATTATCCTAATCTAGGCCTTCGTCATTTCATACTGAGATGATTATAATTTCCCCTTATCTGGTTTCTCTGCCTTCAGTTTCTCCCTTCTCCATTCCATTTACCTCATGTAACTCGAATGATACTTTTATTAGGTTGAACCAAAGGAAATTGCAGGTATTTGGCTACTTTTTACTCACAAAAAAACCAAACAAACAAAAAAATAGAGTTTCATATGGTTCAACCTAACATAACATAGACATAATTATGTCGTTCCTTGGCTTAAAATCTTTTTATAGATCTCTGTTGTATTTATAAAAAAGTGTAAACTCCTTAGAGTGACTTAAGGAACTATCAACACTAGAACTTGAACTTGACCGCCTGACCATGGTTTGAAAACTCAAATGTGTACAGGGATCAAATGAATAGTGTAAAGGTTTGACATGACTTATAGTAAGACCTAGGGATGCTGCATCTGGGCGTAGTGGTTGTAAGGCATTATGCTGTCTGTGAAGGAATGTCCCAAGTAGGTTGCTTCAATGGCTCTACAGTGTAGGTCTTTCCAAAGAAGCTGCAAATCTACAGTTGCATCAGAAATATTTTGATTTTTTTTAACATTAATAGAAAACATATATATATATATATATATGTATATATATCATGTATTATGAGCTAAGCATTATTTTAAGCTCTTTTCAATGTGGCCAGCTAATTCAAAAATTTTAATAATCATTGTACCATCAAAACATAGCCATCTATTAACAAAATCTGGCCTGAAAAATTCTAGTTCCCGGCTTCTTCCAGACAATTCTGCCAACTTATCAAACTATTCCCAATCTTAGAACAAATACGTCATTTTCACACCTTGGAGTTTTTTTCCTGTGGTGTTCTCTGCACTGAATTTCTTTTTCCTTCGTTCCCACCCTCTTTCTCTACTTCAGCTCCAATTGTCAGCTTTCTATTCATTCTTTAAAGATAAAATCATATGTCCTCCTTTGTTAAACTTTCCTGATTTCCTTCTTAGTCTTAATTGTTTCCTCCTTTTTTTCATAGAACTTTCCCTCACGGTTTTCCTCAGCGTGCAGCGCACGTATAGTAGGCATTCAAAACTGTTTCCTAAATAAGTGAATGGTTATGCTAGAGAATTATATTTAAAGCCCATTCACTTATTTATCAAACATGTTTGGTCATGTATTATGCTAGGCAGAGTTTTAAGAGAGACTAAAATGATTCTGTTAAAGCTAAAAGTAATACATTATAAACTTTTCAGGTTTATACTTTCCCAAAGCATCAATTGTGATATGATTTCATTTGCCTCAACCCTTTGCAAAGACCTAGTTGCTTGGAGTCTCTATCAGGACCCACTGAATACAGGATTTTGTTACATTTTGAACATGTTGGGTAGGTAGCAAGATGAATTTCTGAAAGCTAATCCTTTCCAAAACTCACTACCTTTGTTTGGCAGCTTCCACTAGCTCTATGGAAAAACAGGGAGACTTGCAATTAATCGAGTTGCTTATTGAGTGGTACATGACAATCTAGAGATGGAGTTTATTTAAGAAGATATCCTCCACTTTGTTTAAAACATACACACACATGCGCATGTATGTATGCACACACAAACGTGCTAATGAACATAAGGAGAAAAAAATGAGGCAAAGAGAAAACATTGGTAGAGACATCACAGGAACTAGGAATGAGGTTATTAAACACACACACACGCGCAAATACATATACACTCTTTCCTTAACATTCTTTAAGATTGAGTGACTCTGTGTCTGAAGTTTTCAGATGGCTGCACCTCACGTGGAAATGAGGTCACTATAATTGTGCATTAATTTCTATTGCGGAATAGCAACTTATTACAGATTTAATAATAACAGATATTTAACAAACATTTATTGTCTCAAAGTTTCTTTCCATGGGTCAGGATTTTGGGTGTGGTTTAGCAGAGTCCTGCACTCAGGATCATACAAGGCTGTAATAAAGGTGTTGGCTGGGCTGCATTCTCATCTGGAGGCTGGGTGGGGGTGAATCCACTTCCAAGCTACGTAAATCTTGTTGGCAGAATTCATTTCCTTGCAGCTGTATGACTGAGGGCGCTAGCCTTTTGCTGTTGACCAGAGTATGTGCTCATATGCTAGAGGCCACCTACAGTTCCTTGCCACATGAATTTCTCCAGTGTGGCTGCTTACCTCATGGAGCCCACAAGGAGAGATTCTGTCCCTAAAAAAAGTCCAGCCCCCCTTTAAAGGGCTTAGGGCTGATTAGCTCAGCCCCATCCAGGGTAATTTTCCTTTTCATTAGCTCAAAATAAACTGATTTGAGACCTTAATTAAGTCCCCCAAATCCCTTCACCTTTGCCATGTTTCATTGGCTAGAAGCAAGGCACACCACAGGTTGTTATGGGCTGTCTCCACCCTTCATTTCAAATTCATATATTGAATTCTTAACCCCAGTTCCTCAGAATGTGACTATATTTAGAGATAGGACCTTTAAGAGGTAATTGAGATAAAATTAGGTCACTAGGGTGGGCCCTGATCCAATATGACGATTGTCCTTATAAGAAGAGGAGATTAGAACACAGACACACATGAAGGAAAGACTATGTAAAGACTGAGGGAGGAGACAGCCATCTACAACAAAAGGACACAGGCCTAAGAAGACATCAACCTTTGGTCCATACCTCGAGCTCAGACTTTTATTCTTCAGAACTTTGAAAAAGGCACCCAGTCTATATATTTTGTTATGGCAGTCTTACCAAAGTAACACACAGATCCCTACTGAAACTCGAGTAGCAGGGGTGGGGTTCCATGGGGGTAGGGGTGTATATAGGGCATGAACACCAGCGGGCAGGAATCATGGGAGCCATCCTAGGATCTCCTTTACTTCCAGGAACACGGAGGATTACACTTCTCTCTATTTTTAAAACTAGTGAAATGTGAGCAAAGGTGAGCAGAATCACTTCTAGGACGGAACATTTAATGTTGGCGCTCAGTTCTATGGCTCTCCTGCCCCTTGACACAGCAAACCCCCCACTTCTTGTTGCAGTGGTAGCGTCTTACCACGGTGAAACTCCATCAAACTGGGCCCCTGCATATTTATCATGAACAGATCCCCGTCTACCAACCCACACTAAGCAAGTACCATGAGCAAGAAATAAACCTGTATTAATTTTAAGCCATTGACATTTTGGGGTTGTTTATTATAACAATGTAATCTAGCCTAATCTAATAGACAATAGTTGGGGGAGTTAAAATAACTAAACAGTAAAAACCAAAGTACTTGCACAAATCTGTGCAAAATTGTGAAGCGAGGTGGTCACTTCCTTTACACCTGTTGAATTTCTATCAGAAGGTTATATGTTACTAATCGGGACTGATGAAATAATAACTGGAACTCAGATGAAAAATAAGATGTGCCTCCCCAAAAGATTCCTCAGATCAGACTCTCTCTCTTTCTCTCCACATATATATCTATATCTATATATAGATAGATAGATAGATATATAGGTATATAAATACATAGGTATATAGGTAGATATCTATATCTATCTATATATCTATATATATCTATATATATATACGTATACATAGATACATCTATATCTATCTATCTATCTATGTATCTATATATATACATCTCTATATATATATGTATATATGTATCTATAGATATATATGGCCTAATCCCCTGAGTCATCATCTCCTATGAGAGAGCTGCATCTAACTCTCTAATACTGTGGTAGAAGGAACTTATGTAAGACAATCTTAGAAAATTCAGCAGAGCTTTGAAATGAATAATCTTCAAGGTGAATTAAAATTCTGCACTGTATTGCCTCAAGTTTGCTTTTCATTTCATTTTTTTTCTTCCAATCCTCTTGAATCTTTCTTTTTTTTTTCCATTTTACTATAATAGTCTCTATCTAAATAGAACATTGGAAAAATAATTGCTTGATTTTTTTTTTAGTGTGAGATCAAAAAAATAAAGTTAAGGAGGAATTCTGAGGGTGTGCTTTTGTATAACTATGAAAAGGAGTTGCAGTGAGACATAGCTGAAGCAATGAGAAAAAAAAAATTGAAGGGTGAGCTGGAAAAAGCTTTAGTAATAAGATTAATATCTAATTTCTAACTAGCCTCCGTGAATGGAGGCAGACAGATCTATTCTAGGGTGTCATCGTTGCCTTTCTGTGCGTCCTATCTTCAGATAAATGCTTTCAGGTAGCAATACTTTAGCTCAGATAAAAGGGAGGGTGGCTACCTTGTTTAATGGCAGGGAAGTCACATAATTTATCCACTTTGGGCAAGTGACATAATAGTATGTCAAATTCTGTGGTCTGTCCCCTTTGGGAGAAGCAGTTCACTTTTTCTTTCCAGTCCATCATGCCTACTGAAGCGTTCCTTGGAAATGTCAAAGCCACCTGGAAAAGATCAATCTTTTTTGGGTAGGAGACTGAGAAAGAAGAGACATTAGGGGAAGTGTGGAGAAGAGAGAATAGGTTAGATAATATACTACTTACAGAAAGATGTTTTCTCTGTGACTATTTCTCTTATATATATAATATGTATATATTATATATATATATACACACATATATATATAATATATTCATATATAATATGTGTTTTACATATTTTCTTATATTAGTATGTATGATACACACACACACACACACACACACACACTCACACACACACACACACACACCCCGTGTTTCCCCGAAAATAAGACCTAACCGGAAAATAAGCCCTAGCATGATTTTTTAGAATGACATCCCTGAAAATAAGACCTAATGCATCTTTTGTAGCAAAAATTAGTATAAGACCCAGTCTTATTTTCAGGGAAACATGGTATATATATTCAGGCCAGTAAGTATTCTGGTTACTATGGATACCAAAGTGGAGCCTGGGGAAAATAAGAATTTTGATTTTTGAATGTTAACATTTTGCTGCAATTCTTGAATTAAAAAAAAAAAATCCTAAGTCACTTTAATTGGAAGCATTTAACACCTACTGTGAAATGGGTTTGATTATGTCTAGACAAGCATAGAATTTTTAATGTGTGTGTCTTTGTTAGCCCACAGATGTGTCTATTTTCCCACTTTGAAAAGAAAGTTCTGAAAGCATGCAGTCCATTTCCTGAACACTGATAAGAAGCCCGGTATTATACTCCATCTGAGCATATTTCTATTCTTAAGGTTTGGGTAAACAAATAAGAGGGTTAAGTGAAGCCAGAAAGAAGTCTAAAAAAAAAAAAGAGCAATGAAAGTACCTCTATATGTGATTAGTCTACGTATTTGGGTGTTTCTAAGTTTATCTACTCATATGTGTGGACTATTCTCGGTTTATGTAATAGAATAGAAAAATGGAGTAAAATGGAAATTATCATATTATATGCAAAAATTACCTGGAAACTGAAGATTAGCTTTTAAATGCCTTGCTTAACGGTAAGACGATTGATTTTAGCTTCAGTAATTTTAAAGTATTTTTTAGATAAACTGCTTTTCGAACTTTGAACTCTAAATTGTTATATTTAGGAAGTCATGTGAAGCACAATCCATTATATATTTTTCTAATTTTTTTAGGATTAATTCCATGTGTATGAGAGAGGATAACATGATTTTTGTTGTTGTTTTAATTAATAGACTTTATTTTTATTGAGATATAATTGACATGTTATATTAGTTTCTGGTATACAACATAATGATTCGAAATATGTATATGATCACCACAATAAGTCAAGTTACCATCCGTCACCTTAATAGTACAATTTCTTTCTTGTGATGAGTGTCAACCATTCTTTTTACAGAATCCTTCTGCCTTTTCCCCACTCCCATTTGCAGTCCATTTCTAGAAATCCTTTTGGTATTTAACACACTTTTTTCTCAAATTTATCTACACTTTCCCACCTCCATGCCTCCCCTTTTCTATCATCTCATCCCTTTCCCACTGCACCGCCCTTTACATAGTCTCCATGCCTTTGCTCTTGCCCACTTCTAATCCAGTCCCCACATTTGGGTACAATAGTATTTGTAAAATGAATCTGACTGTGTCACTCTCCCACTTGGAATACTTCAGAGGCGTCTATTCTTGCTCAGTATGAAAAATAAGATGCATAACGTGGCTTACATGTTCCTTTAGGACCTGGTTTCTACTCGTCCTCCTCGCACCCCCAAATGCACACCCCAGTCTCATATGTCTCCATGTTCTCTATCATGCAACTGCATGGCTGACTTTCTCCTCTATGTGTTGTCATGCTCCCTCCTGCCTTCGGGTCTTTGTATATGTGTCTCAAGTGCTCTTATCTATTTCAGCGCACCAGTTTCATGCCTACACATCCTTCAAGCGTCACCTCAAATATTAGTTCTCTAGGGAAACCTTTTCATATACCCCAGGCTAGACATATTGTAGACTTGTGTGACATCCTGTGCTTTTTCTTTTTAGTACTTTCACAGGTTGTGATTATAAATTGTGCCTTTATGAACTTCCATAGTTACAAAACGCAAATGTGTACAAAGATACGATCTCCTTCGTTTTTGTCCAGTGAGATTTAGCTCCTGGGATGTCATGCCATCCATGGTGCGACGAAATCTGACCACAAATGACTTCCAGATTTATTTTTTTTTCAGTCTCTTTCTGATAGATACAATGTTTTTCAGTTCAAGAGCTTTCTGTCCTCCATCTCCTTCCCTTCTCTCAGGGGAATATGAGTTCCTGGACCTGAGAGAGAATGAGGTACCTCGTTCATAATGGTTTTCTATTCTCTGTGACCTATGCTGAGATCTACTTGTTTTCCTTTATTCCTTCCTGTGCTGGCATTTCCCCCTACTCATGATCCTGCAGTGATCTCTGATTGCCACATCTGTGCCCTCTGTCTATCCTAACTTCCAGTACAGAGGCCTGCTGACCTGTTTTTAGGATTTAATTTTCTCTTGGTTGTGTGGGGGTGGGTGTTGCTTTCAAACTCAGCTGGTTTTCTGTACCTTGCTGAGTCTGAGGCCCTCTGTGAGCCTCCCCTAGGCTCATCTACCTGGCATACCTCCCTGAACCATAGCTACAGCAGGCCTCAAATGCTATGGTGGAATGTGGTTTTCCGGTCAGCCTTGCCTTCTTCCCAGAATGCAACAGGGGACGTGAAGCCCTGCTCTTGCCCATCTTATCTGTGCTTTTCTCAGGAGGAGGCAGAGCCAAGGGTCTTTTCTCAGAAAACTATACCAGACACAGACTTACTGTCTTGTTTTCTCTTCCAGTTCTGAAGTTCCTACCGTACATGAAAACTGGCTCTTCCTTGATTGCCTTTCTAATATAAAATTATGGATAAACTTTGTACCTACCACCTTAAGAAGGCTTTGCCCTCTCTTGAGATTCAGAGTCAAGTTTTTATTTTAAATTCTTTTCTCATTGTCTTTTAAGAAAATTGTCCCTGCAATGAGATTTTAAAAATCCATTCAGAAACTCAATTGCCTTCTTTTTTTCTAAGGTGATTCACATTTTTCCAGGATACCAAGGATAATTTTGAGAAAGAAACACTTGGTTATTTTTCAAAATACTATCTGTCTACGTGTGGTTAATTTTTGTTATCTCCCAGAGAGCTGTAAACTCTCTAAGGTCTAGAGTCAGGTGTTTGCATACCATTGTCTCCCTTAGCCCATATCAGAGTTCTCTGTTAATAAATATTATTGAAGAAATCAATATACAAGTGCGAATCTTAGGAAAGGAAAATAAACTCCTACTTCATTATTAGTAAGTTGGTCCCAATACTCCAAGTAGAAATCTCAGAAACTCTGTTAGAGTAGTAACCAGACCTGGGGCGTTCCTAGCTCTACCATCACCCCGAGTAAGAGTATTTTATCTCACTCTGCTCTTGTTCTGAGGGGGGAAAGGCCATGGTCTTGTTTTGTCTCTGGCTACATGGAAAGAAGAAAGAGACAAACATGCGTATCAGCCAGAAAAAGCTTACAATCCACAGAAAGAGCTTACAATCCACAGAAAGTGTGCAGGAAAGAGAGGAGAACACCAGAGCCATGGCTGAGCTTCTTTTTCGGTGAGAAAATGCCATTGATCACTTTGTTGCAATGATTGTATGGATGAAAGAGGAAAAGAACCACGTTCATTTACTTCGTATTTTAATGCACAGTGACCATCATTTATAAATGTTTCCCATTGGTAACTTGGAATCTGACATGTATCCCTGATCTTTGGGTAGACGAGGAAACAGGGTAGAGAGAGCTCTCCCAGCTTTCTGCTTGCTGTAGTCTTTTGCTTAAACCTTTACAGGAAAGATTAAGCCTAAACTGGCCCAAAGAGCAACTAATCCTTTCACAAACAAATGCTGGGGCATGCATGGCCTGCTGATGGAAGCATGCAGTTTTGGGAGTTGGAATCCAAACATAAAACAGGATTCCATCTTCTTCTTTCCCATCTACTTTTTATTATTGGCTTTTACAGTAAGAGAAATTTTCCAGTGAAGTTTCCACTTTAGAGGTCAAGTCCCTCCTTGCTTTATTTTGACCACATTTCAGATTTCACAAAGAAGAACATTACAGAGGGAAATAAAACTAAACTGTCTTGAGCCTCATAGTGCAGCACTCTTTCCAAAGAGGTTTGGGAAAATAACCAAAGAAACATTCAGGAGGTTTCTTAAGACCACTATGAAGTATAAAAGGCCTAAATGTCTATTTAGATTATAACTTCAGAGCTACAATCACTGAAGTAATTTTGTTCATCATGCGTAGTAATCACTTCATTTAGTGAAGTGATTTGCTCAAGGTTTGCTCAAGGTCAAACTCTAATTCATTGCCACTCCTTTTGTCTTTGACTCCCAACTAAGCCAGCCAGACTCCCTATTCAAGTAAAGTGAAGATAAATACAGGGATGGAAGGGAGAAGAAAGCTGGAGCCAAAGTAACTGATAGATGTGGCTTAAAGAAAAATGCATGAATTCTTGTGAAGATTCCTGCATCTGCCTTGCCTGGCCCTTGTCCTTCTAGAGGCCTCCTTTATGCCCTGCTCGAATCCATGAGTTTTCTATCTAGTATCCTTCCAACAAATTCCTTTGGTTAAGCTAACGAGAGCCCGTTTCTGTTGCTTTCAATCAAAAGACCCAAAAGATTTTATTAAATATCTTTTGTGTACTGTAAGATTTCTCAAAATCTTTTGTTTGCTAATGGAAATTTTCAACAGGAGGTGCTACATACATGTGATGATTCCTATATTTATTTGACCTTTCTCATGGAGCAGCATTTGGGTTTTGGGGTTTTTTTTGCTTTTCTTTATTTTTTTGCTTTTCTTTCTTTCTTTCTTTCTTTTCTTTTTTTTTTGGCAGAACACACTCTGGAAAACACTGCATTGCACCATTGCTGCAGTGCTAGCCCTTAAGGCACTGCCCTAGCCCTAGAGCTGATTCTCAGCCTACTTAGAAGAGCTGCTGAAGACTTTCTTATTTATTTCTTAAATAAGGTTGCCGCATTTGTATGGTGTAAAGATAGTGTTGCCTCTGTGTTGTAATGTTGTCACAGGATACCGGTAGCAATTTTACTTGAGGCATTATGGTCAAACTCTCTGGGTAGAGTTCCAGCATTTCTATGATTTCATTTTTGTTGTATTACTGACTCAGGTTGATCCCAAGCAAGGTTTTATGCTTCAGTTTTCCAAGAGGTAACACAGAAAGGAATGGTACTTAACCTGATATCCCCTGGAGCTCTGGCAGGTTGAATTAGGTAATGCCTACAGTGTGGCCTGAATTCTGCAGAGACTAGACTTCTAAAACACCAATGATAAATGTTTGTTACAAAAAAGACTGCAAAGGGCTTTTCGTGTATTTTAATCCATTGTCTAGATAATTGCATAACCAGTCTATTAAATCCTTTTGAGAAAAGATAAAAATACCAGTCAGAGCAGTTCTCACTGAGCTCTGAACATGTTTTGGAAAGTCAGACCTTGTGGCAGGGCTAATGCTTCTCACTAACCCTGGGAGTGGACACTTGGGTTGCTCTATAATCACCATCAGTGGGGGATGCATTGAATACTGCAGCATTATGGGCCATGTGCAGGGCATGTCATTACCTCTACTGCGTGGCTAGTTAGAAAACACATGCATTGTTCATTGTCTGGTCAATACCCTCTCCCTTCATTATGCCACAGTTGTTACAACCTGAGGCAGAATGGTTGGGAAAAATTATGATAAGTTTGTGTAGAAGCCAGTGATGCATTCTACTTATTTATCTCCAGAAAATCTCTCCTATTCAGCCTTCCCATTGAACAAAGATGGTATTGATTCCAATACCAAAGATGGTATTGAATATTTATGCGAGGAACACCACTCCAAAGCCATGGTCTCTTTCATCTGTCTTTACAGAGAGGATTTTTACAAATGGAGAATGCTCTTCAAGGGAGTGAGTTTGTTGCTTTTTCTGGTATTCTGAGTGCTTAGCATAGGGCCTGGAAGTGGGGGCTTGATGAACTCTGAACCTCACATGTGTGGAAGCAATGGTAGGTGAGCAGCTTGTGTGCACGAGGAAAATTACATTGGCAATGACACCACTGAGCCTGGAATGCGTGGTGTGGGTTGGAGGTTGCTGATAATGGTGAATGTAAGCCCCTGAGTTCTCGTCCTCTCTGAGCAGCGTGGCCATTCCGGTAAGGAAGGCACAGTAGAAGCAAATGTTTTGGCCGTCCCTTAGATAAGATTTCAAAACCTACTATTAGCTGTTGCTTCTCTGCTTGGGGGTTCCCAGTTGGAGTCACATAGTTAATACGAAATACTCCTGAATAGAAAATAGTATGTAAACCTGAATATATTCATTAGGGACATTTGAATGGTGCTTGCCTCTGTTTTCCTTACAAAACTAAATTTCCCAATGTACTTCACATCCGAGGGAAGGTGCTATTTCGTGAGGTTTGTTCCTTCCTTCATTTATTCAGCGAGTACTTATTGGGCACTACTGCACACAGCATTGTCCTAACTTCCGGTCATATGGTGATGATTAGGACACATTCCCTTCCCTAAGGTATCTCCTGTACTGATTGTGAACTTAGATAGCAAAAAGTGATTTTAACTTCATGGTATGATTAAAATTTGCTAAGAGAGTATAGCTTAAATGTTCTCACACACAAAAGAAGTAGGTGAATATGTGAGGTGATGGCTATCAAATCATCACATTGTACATTCTAAATATGTTACAATTTCATTTGTAAATTGTACCTCAATAAAGGCAAAGAAAATAAAATCAAGTGCACTTAGAAAAAAAACAATTTTGGTAGAGCACTCAAAGTCACACAGCGAATAAATAAGAGAGGAATCTAGATTCAAACCCAGGCTGGTCTGACCACAAAGCCTGCACTTGCCCATCTTGTGATGCATATCTCGTGATGCATACTGGCTTCCCTGCCTCTCTCACTGGGTCCCCCTAGTTGGACATGGGATGGAACTGCGAACCAAGGTCACCAATTGATCCACTTGGTAGGATCCAGTCAGATTATCTATCTTGTGGTTTCCACCAAAGAAATACATAGATACTGTGGTGGGTTAATGTTTGGCACTGGGATTAAAAGCTGTGATATAATGACCAGGGGTGGCCAGGATGGGACATATGTAAAATAATAAACTTTAAAAAAAAGATGGAGGAATCTATTTAACAGAGAGTGAAGAATGGGGTGGTTTGCATAGAGAGGAGTCCTCTGAGAGATGGAGAGAAAAGACTTGATAGCTGCCTCTTCGGTCCCAATGTACATGAGACCATTTTATTTTGTTTCCTGCCCTCCGTGCCCATCAGTGTCAATGACATCTTTACAATCCATGAATGTAAGTCACTTTCTGTTTCTGGCAGCCAAAAGGTTCCAACTGAAACACATCCTACGTGCCAGACATGGTATGTATAATTGTGCTAGTCTTCATAAACTCCTCCAAATTTAGTCTGTGTTACGGTGAGTTTTCTTATTGTTCCCAGTTAACAAGAACCCATAGTGAGAAGCCAAGAAACTTGCTCAACATTAAACAATTGGTAAATACTGGAGCTAGAATTTGGGTCCAAGACACTCTTACTCCAAGGACTATTTCGTACTCTGCACAAAATCACAAAACACATTGTTGGTACTGAGACAAAGAGACTGGAGTTCTTCTTATACCCCCCAGTAAGTCACTGTGACCTAGGGCATTCATCTAAAATTCTCTGGTCCTCATTTTTATCATTTATAAAATGATGGAGTTTGATCAAAGAAATGTAAGTAAGTAAATACACATACATTTAAAAAATATCTATGAACATTTTTATAGTAAGTGTGTTTGGTTCTTCCTTTCTCTATATTAGAGTTTTGTGTGTGTGTTTTTCTTTTTTTTTTGGGCGGGGGGGGGTTGTTTTTGTTTGTTTTAGGAAATATGGCATGGATACCATGCAAAATACCATGTCAAAACTATGTGACTTTATGCACACGTTTTAACCTTTCTGAGCATTGAATATCATATTTTCAAAGGAAAAAGAGCACTATATAAGTTACTACATTGTTGAAAGGATTGAGTAAAGTAATGCAAGCTGATCGAAATGCCTAGAAAATTGCATTTCCTCCCTTTCTCCATTGGTCCTCTTCTCTCACAAATTCCTTTTCTTCGCCTTTTTCTCATACTCCTTCTTTCCAAGGGTGCTTTTTATGAATGTTCAGGGTTTATGTTTCAGGAATTGTTTTTAGAAGGAAATGAGAGACACATCCCAAGAAGTTCAATGGTGAGAGCCACAAGGACGAGGGGGGGAGGAGGAGGAAGAGGAGGGAGAGGAAGAGGAGGGGTGGAGGAGGGCACGAGCTCCTTTTCAGTGTGATCTTTCTCCAGAGCAGTGGGAGGGGAATGGAGGAGATGAGCTAATGTGTCATTCTCACCTCTAATCTCCATGATCACTGCTTCTGGAACTGACACAGGGTGCGATGTGGTTTAGAGAGAAAGTGTGCATTTGACTTTGGAAGAAAGCCTCAGAGCTTTTCACAAACCCTCAAGAATGTTTGGTTAACCTTACGGAGGTCCCCCGGAAACTTCAACAGATTCGGTCTGTGTCATTTTTCCCATAAAGAGTATTTTGGAAGAGGAGAGATGAGATGGCGGCCAGTGGGAACGGGCAGTAAAGTGTTCGGGTGGTTCACGTAAAAGATATCAATGTCAGATTAGAACTAGAGGCTTCCTAAGGTGGTTCCAGAGTTGTCAAGTTGGCTGTGAAAGACTAGGAGACAATAATGAGAATGGCTGACACGTTCAGGAACAAGTGTTAAAACCTTCTCCTATAGAGAACAGGGCCTATCTAGAGTTAGTCTATAAGGGCTGGAAGTTTCCTAAGCAGATCTGCTGCACTGTATAGCTCCTAGGAACAATGTTTGCATTGTGACCTATGTGAATGTCACTCCTGGGTTGTGCAGCTGTGCAGTGCAAAGCCTGACATAGAGTTCTTCACTCCAATGCCTCGTTTGTAGGCAAAAGAGGTGTGAGACTCAGAGAGGGCGAGTCCCTGGCTAAGGTCACAGAGGCAACCAAAAGCCAAATTTGTCTACTTTCAATTTAGTGATGTTTCAATTAAACTTGTGACTCCCGGCCTATGGGTTGTAGTTCTCCAAGGACTGTGGAATTATTACAAGAAGTAGTGTGTGTGTTTGTGTGTGTGTGTGTGTGTGTGTGTGTGTGTGTGTGTGTGTTATCTCTTTGGGTATGCCATGTGAATCAGAACAGAAGTACCATTTGAGAATTATATATGGCATTGATTTGTAATCGTGGAAAACATAAATATTGTTACTTAATAAATATAATTTGGTAATCAAAATTCTCTCAAGGACAGGATGAATAGAGGAAGATGTGACTAGATACATGGTGTCCTAGAGTGCTCTTACATGCTTTTGCGAAGCAGGACACTCATTGGTGTACCTGGCTTATACATACTGCCCACAAGCCACAGGTTGCATTAATACATAACATACCTAGGTTGTGGGCAGTATTGCTTGGGAATTCTCTTCATTCTTTTGTTGTTCATTAGCTTTCAAATCCATGTTTCATTCCTTCCTTCCGCTCTTTGAGATCCATGAAGCAAGAAACAGATGCTCAACAAACATATGAAAATGTCTGGATTGCCATCTCCATAAACAATTATGTTTATAATAAAGTCAATAAGAACTCAAATTACCCTACTAGCACACTAGGCTTTTGTCCAGGATGAGGATGCTGGAATGGCCTTACTAGGATAAGACTTCTGTCTACTCTGAATTATAATTCAACGTAATGACAGCTTGCTTAGATTATAGGATACCTAAGAATTTTAAGATATAGGACCTAACTTAAAGGTATCTGTAACTAAATTAGGTACAGATCGATACAGATGAAACATCTCAAGAGAGAAACTAGATAGTCATGGTGCCTGGCCCCCACCCCACCTCCAGTTTCCCAGTTCCCTTCAAACATGCAGGCTTGCATTTGGGCCAGAACGGCACCAAACACTTCACCTTGCCATCTATGTCACTGCCCTGTAGTACCATTTGGTTTCCTTATCTGTAAAGTAGGGAAAGTAATGTAATACTAACTTAGTAAGATTTCTGTCGGGTTCAAATGAGGTCACCCATGTGAGATATCCAGCACACAGAACATATATTCAACTCTATTGTTACTATGAGGTAGGGCGCAAGGAGAGTGTGGGCAGCTTGGATCTGAAATTAGAACAAATGCTTAAATACTTTCTCTCTGCTTGTTACCAGTTTGGGGATCTTAGGCAAGTTAATTAACTTCTCAGCACTGCTTTTTCCCACATGTTAAATGAGAATAAAACTTTCTTCTGGAATTTAGGTGAAGATGAAATGAACGAAGCTGTGGTGTAGGCCTCGCACAGGGCCCTGGAAGTTAAAAGAGAACACAAAGGAGCAATTTGCTCTCTCGCATGCTGGACGGTGAGACACTTAGAAGCAGAGGCTCTCATTGAACTGTTCATCATTTTATCTCCAGTATCTAGGGCACAGCTTGGGACCTAGGAAGTTCTTAATAAGTACGTGTTGAACGGAACTGAATTTTTAAAACATCTATTTAGCTAAACTTATTCAGTGCCTAGAATATACAGTCATTCAATTCAAGATTCCTCAAACAGAGGTGCACACAGGTTAGGAACACGAGAAACCTAGAAAATTAAGATCCAGAATTCTTTGACCAGCATGATGGTCAAAAAAAACTCATTATGTTGTTTTGTATCTAAATCAGAGGTTGTTCTGTGTATGAATCAGAGGTCATTAGCCACGGAAGGTGGAGAATCTTGAGAATCTGTCCGAGTGCTCAGATGTTACAGGACTCGGCTGTGCTCCGTGTGCTTGCTGATCTCCCTCTTTGCTCTACACCGGCACATTCTTTGTATTTTTCCAGTTCGGTTTGCCATGAATGACACTGAGGTGCCGCCGCTTATCTTTGGGAGCACGCTCTGAATGAGTTCTCTAATCAGCCATGGATCATCTGCCTTTCGGTCATGTGGCCACTTCCAATTTACAGAGGCCATCCTGCCTCCCAGGGAAGGACTCCTGCGCTGTGCAGTTGCAGCCGGAAGAGGGAAGCTGGGCCTGCTCAGAACACTTAATCCTTTGACTTTCATCCACTCACACCACTCACTTTTTAAAGTGTATTGGTGATTCTCTAACCTTGCTCAGAGGAAGGAATGGAAAATGCTGTATTAGCCTCTCTATTGTGGGACCTATTTAAGGAACAATGTTATGTTACCTACACCTCCTTGAAGAAGAGATGCATGGACTATGCTAATGTTCTTGTTTAAAATATATTCTGGATAAAGGATGATAATGAATTGCTCATCATGATTTGGCCACAGAAATGTTTTGGTTTCCAATGCTGCCAAATTTGTGTATGATAAAGTAGTTGAGCCAATTAAATAAGAAACCTTGCACCTTGGGGGAAAGGGACAAGCAAGATGAGAAGTTAGCTTTGTTCTGGTGCTCAGGACTGAGAAAAGGAGAAGGGGCATATTTAGGGAAGGCTGAGGTTCTGCCAGGTGTGGTTGCTGCAAGGCAAATCTTGAGATGAGGCTTTAAGATTGAAATGGATCCCACTGCATTTCCTTCATAAGAACAAGAAAAGCAATTGGTCCAGTCTTGGTCCTAGAGGGGTCATTGCCACCCATCTGTGACAGGCTCCATCCTGAGCAAGAGTATCCAGATCGGGAAAATCTGTTAGGGACGAGGGGTTGGGGTTTAAGAAAAGTGCAACTGGTGCCTTTTCATTTTCTGTTTTCCTTTTTGCTCACTATACCCAATAAATAAGCATCTTAAGCCCTTCTTTTAAAAGGATGTTTAATTTGGTTAGACCATGTAGGTTGTCTAGGGAGAATTGAATAGACTATGTACAAATTAAGCTGGCTAAAAATTATTTCTAACTGCCTTTCTTCCTAATAGTTCTACAGATGCTATCATTTCACATGCTGCAACACTCATGCATAGAATTTTAATGCAGGTACCTCATCCATACGGTATTTCCTTGAAAATAAGACCTAATTGGAAAATAAGCCCTAGCGTGATTTTTCAGGATGGCATCCCCTGAACATAAGCCCTAATGCATCTTTTGGAGCAAAAATTAGTATAAGACCCGGTCTTATTTTTGGGGAAACACGGTAGTAAGAAACCCGGAATCATGTAAAGCCACTGACTGCATTCAATGTTTGTGATATCATGAAGGCCCTTTAAAGACTTTCACCAACATTATCTACAAACTCCATGTAATGCTAATTCTTCCTTTAGAGCTATCATACTCCCATCTATTACTCCTCACTATTTCACAACTTATAAACAACATCAGTAATACACCCCATATATAACAGTAGAAAAAGAGAAGTTTAAGACAGTAATGACTACCTTAATTATTCATATGTTTAAAACAAAATAAAGACACAGGGGACCAGTATCTTTTATTGCCATACATCTTGCATTCCTTTAATTTTCAGGCAACACCTCAGCTGGGCAGGGATTTTACTTCAGGAGATGTAATCTTCATTCCGATGGGCTCTGAGTTTTTGGTAGTCTTGCCAATATGAAATTGAGGTCATTTTCATTAACCTGCTTCTTTGGATATCATGATACACACAGTTTCCCAAGAAGTCTCCAAGTTCCAGGGTTTACCCATTCTCCTTGCAGGCATAGACTGTAAGAGAAGCCAGTCTCTTTAGACTTAATGTCCAGAATTTGGCCGATACTGGGCCTATTTCCCAGTGGTTCCATCAGTGGCTCAAAAAGCTAGAAATGTTCACATGGCAAACTCAATTGCAATTTAATCTAAACAGTATTGTGCACCTAATTTGGTAAGTCATTCTTTGGGGAACTGAAAACTACAGGCCAGCAGAGTTCAGAGTTATTGGGATGGGAAACAAAATTTGAAAGCGATTGATTCTTAGACCTATATAATTTGGCTATGGAAGAAAGAACGCCATTAACAGGTTACTGGTCTTTAAGATTAAACACAGATTGATGTCTTATCGCTATCAATGAAGGAAAGTTTTAAGTAGGTCTTTCCACCATTTAGTAAAGCTAACTTTTTTTTTTTTTGCTTTGTTTTTTTGTTTTTGCATGATAGACTACCTAATAATTCTAGTTATTCCAGGGGTATCATCTCATTGTCTCCCTACTTTCATTGTGAAATGATGTCCTCTGGTTAAACGCAATGCTGTGTTTTTAAAGCACTTAAGAAATTCATGGGTAATTGTGCTCTCAGAAGCATGATGGGTGGGGACAGCAAATCCAGGATAAGAGTCTATTTCAGTGGCAGGTGGGGCAGGATGTATGCTGTTGGAAAAAGCTTGATGTAAGTGATGCAGCACAAGAGAGCATTTGAGCCCCTCTGGTTGGGGCCAAATTGGGGTGCTAAAGTTGATCTCTACCATTGGGAAATTGGATATTTAGTTGTGATGGTATTCAGGTTAGCTGAGTTGGTGTCCATGTAAGTCTCCCATTTCTTCCAATATCAGTTTTTAACCCTAAAGTAAGTTCTAGTTTTGTCTATGGCTTTCTATTGGTGGTTTTTTTGTTTTGTTTTGTTTTTTGAAGGGGGAGAGTAGGTGTACAAGTCACTAAATGTAATAGTAAACAGAGGTTTCTCATCTCTAGGGAACCAGTCTTTTCCCTTTTTTCTCTTTTATTTTTGAGTGGGGGACAAAAAAGTCCTAGTAAATCCTATTTCTCTGATTTGTAGTTCTGAATTATAGAGATGATGCATATTACTTGAGTTGTCAAAAAGGCACAATTTGGAGGCCTTCCGAGGCTAATTTTAGCAAGGGTGGGAAATTGTAGAAATCACATAATAGGACTCAACAGTGGCATCAAGAAATAATAATACAGGTATGATTATCTTTAGGGAAGTCTGGTAGTGGAAAAAAGCAAAATGGGGTTGAACAGAGAAACAGACTTAGGTCAAGGCCCTTAAAAATGAGAAACGAATGATTGCATTTGAAGGCATGGGCCAAGTCGTTGTAAAAGAAGGAATGCATCAAGCAAGAATCATGAGTCCCGCTCTCTGTTCTGTGGTTACCTACGTGACCTTGGGCAATTCGTTAGGTGTCTCTGACTCAGATTGCTCATTTGACAATGATAAATTAACTCCTTTCCCCAAAGCTTATCAGAGTAATTGCCTCTGGTTTGGTCACATACAAGTTATCTGTGCAATTTGGAAAGGGGGGAGTGGTAGGGTTATTACTTTTTTGAAGATTACGTTGTCCTTGGTAACACCTGGAATTCTGGCCATTTAGGATTAAAGTGTATAAATAGCTACGAAAAACATCTCCTTGTCTCAGAAGGCATATAATTGGTGGCCTTTGCAAACCTTAGCTAACATCCTACACAGAAAATTTCCCACTGCTGCCAGCCTTGTAAAGACAGCACCGTGCGGCCGAACAAAATGCATTCTGTTCTGCATCATGCATCATCAACAGAATTGCCACTTAAGGCCTGATTCCAGAATCTTGATCATTAGTTCTTATTTATGGAGCAAACACCAGAACACAGCTTGAATTTTCAGATGCCAAGATGAGTTGGCATTTGCTATAATCTTGTTTTAACTTATAAACTGATTGTATTTGAGCTTAAAGCAATGAGAAGGGCACAAATACGAGATACCAATGTCTGAGCAAAGTCCTACTTTTATGGTTCTAGCTTTTAAATAATAAGCTAGGAAATAGGGTTTGTGTTAGGAAGGGATAGGGATTGGGGAGTAGTCTTGCAGAATTTAAAATTTTTTTTATTTAACATTTGACTAAATGCATATAAACATACATACATGCATGCATACATAAATAGTGCTAGCACTGAAGTGAACGTTTAATCAACTCATTGTTCAGGATAGGAGGCTACTAGAGAGCTAGGAGCTTTAAGTTGTCTGGAAAACTAAGAACACATTGAGGTCAAACTGGCTGTTGTTACTCAGGGAGGGGAAATATCAGAGCATCCTATAGATTGTATTCAGAGCAAACAGATACCTATGAATTACAGTTTCAGAAGGAGTTGGTTGAGACAACTGCCCATCTTCCAACTGTTTATATAAAATCTTCTAGTATAAAGTGAGGTTTGCGGTAAAGAAGGGTAAGGATTCTTTAAAAGTAGTGTTCTTAAAATCTCGGGATGAGAGCTGCCTGAGAAAAAACTTACAATTTGATTCCAGGCACCACATTACTTTTTTATCTGGTCATTCAAGACCTTCTGTAACTTCGTCTCATCTCACTTTCCCAGCCAGGCCGTCATGGTTTCTTTCTTGTGTGTATCATGCTTATCAATATAGTAGCAATATATGGAATTCCATCGGTCTGTACTATATAGCCTGTAAGGGGAATTTCAAGTATCACCTCAATCAATTTCTACACACTATTTACAAGGTAGATATTATAATCTTTACAGGTAAGGATAACTAAAACACAGGAAAGATAATAATTCACTTGCCAAAAGTCATACAGCATATCTATAAAATGGCTAGGACTGAAAATTCAGCCGGACTCTCTAGATTACAAGTGGAGGATAAACATATTTTAATACTATCAGCGCTCCAAGAGAGAGATAGAATAAGACATCCTTGCTTAGTAGCCTGATACAATAGTTCCAACATTGTTGGAGAGGCTCCCATCACTTCCCAGTTCAGCTTGAGTAATATATATAGTAACCTGGTACCAAGCCTCCTAGAGGGGGCAGCAGTAGGTTATATGCAGTGGTGTTAGTCACAAGGCCAGCGAGAAACAAGAAACAAAAACACAAAAAAGCTCAAAACCAACACACTAAGGTCATGCCAAGACCAGTTCACATCATTGCTCAATACAGTGAGGGAGCAGAATAGTTTAAAGCCCTTTAAGCTACAAAGTAGAAATTATGTCTCTAGTGGCTACAGAAGCAACCCATTATGGCTGTCGTAGACAGACCAATAGTCCCCCAAAGATGTCCATGTCCTAATCCCAAGAATGTATGAATAGGTTATCTGACGTAGTAAAAGAGACTTGGTAGATGGGATGGTGTTAAGAATCTTGAGATAGGGAGAATATTTTGAATTATCTGATTGGGCCCAATGTAATCAAAAGGTCCTTATGAAAGGGAAGGTAATGTGACAATGAAAGCAGGAGAGAGAGAGAGAGAGAGAGAGAGAGAGACAGAGAGACAGAGAGACAGAGAGACAGAGAGACAGAGAATGAGGAAGAGGTAGATATTGATTGATTTAAAGAGCTGACTTCGAAGATGGAGGAAGGGCTCGTGAGCCAGGAAACTCAGGTGGCTTCTGGGAGCTGGAAAAGGCACGGAGATTAATTCTCCCCTAGGAACACAGCCCTGTCAACACCTTGGCTTTAACTCAGTGAAACCCATTTTAGACTTCTGACCTCCATAAATATAGGAAAATAAATTTGTGTTGTTTGAAGCCACTAAACTTACGGTAATTTGTTAGTGCAGTAACATAGGAAACTAACACATGGACAACAAGAAGACTGTGAGACTTCCTGAAAAGAGAACCTGTGCGTGTGGGGGCACTTTAGAGTTAAACAATTATTGAGTGTTGAGTGAAGGAAGAATGGGGGAAATGGATTAATAAAAAGAGAAATCCCTGCGCTTGTTTCCTCTAGAGTTGCCGAAGTGAAGCCTTTGTTCTTTGTTTATTTTACATTTTTATTCTAATTCCTGAGAGAACAGTTGTTTGCTCCAGGAATCACTCAAGTGTATTCTACAATTAGAAGAATTCAAAGGCATGGCTTCCTGTGGGAGTATCAGTGTGTCGGAGGAAAGGTTTACCGGTGTAGCTCAAGCATGGAGCCTGAGATGATAGCTGCAGTGCCTGCGGCTCCCACACGTCAACAGAGGTGCATTTCAGAAGTAGCGCGGGTCTTAGGAGACACTCAGAGAAGGCTTCCCTGAGTTAGTGCTAAGAGCGAACCTGAAGGATTCATGTAAGAGACTAGGTCAAGTGCAAGGGTCTAGGTGCAAAGGAAATCACAATAGAGGATGCAGAACATGCACAACTCAGAACAAGAAAGTGCTTATGTGAGGCACTGCAAGTGAGTAGTACCTGCTTGGTGTGGGGTGAGGTGCTGAGCACTAAGGAGGGAGTGGTGGTGAGCCACCAGAGATCTGCCGGTGTTTGGATATGAAAAGTAGCTGGCCGCTGAACCCTTTCTGGTTTAGAAGTCTCATCCCTGCTGCTGTAAGTTTCATGAAGACAGTGACCGTGTTGATTTCATTTACTTCCTTATTATTCCCTGCTTTTAATACTTCAGTATTTTCCCTGTTGTGGATGGTATTGACCATGATGGGCACAAAAGGAAACAACAGTGGACAAGGCCAGTGGGAGAAGACCCTGGTAGATACATAATAGGGTCAGCTGGGATCCCATCTAGTTTCTCCCCAAGGGAGGAGGGGACAAGGTCTAGTTCTGCACCTCCATCAGGAAAGCTGCAGAATGTTTGATCGTCCCCAGTTGTAGAGCACATGTGAAGCTAGTAACTTTCTGGGTTTGGTGTCTTCTTTGGAGGACTTTGGTTGATACCAACACATACTATGTGACTGGTATTAGATGTATTTCTGAGATACTTGTCCTATCATAATGCCCGAATGAATGAATGAATGAATGAAATGAAATGAAATGAAATGAAATGAATAGGATTCTAGAAACTTGAAACAAAATTAGATGCTAGAGTCACCATAGTACCTGTTCAGGAAAAGGTTAACTCAGCAGATCTGGGTTGCTCAAAATCCTGCACATTCCCAAGAAATGCCTGCTTTTAGGATTGAGCCATGGTCAGCCCATGGGAGCTGAGCTCTGAACCCTTCGGATGTCTGTCTGGTACGTATTTTTGTATGCGAGGCCTTGAGGCATCCCAGTTTGACCAGAGAGTTTATGTTACCAATGTAATTTATGGTAAACGCCTGTTTTTGATTTGGGGGTCTGGAGTCTGAATATCTGACCTAGTGATGCAGGTGGTGCCGGCTTAAGTGACTGACTAACTCCCAGTAAAAACCCTGGACTCAAGGCTAGGGTGAGCTTCCCTGGTTGGCAACACTTCACATGTATTGCCATGTATCACTGCTGAGAGAACTAAGTGTTTCCTGGTGTGACTCCTGGGGGGTAACACTTGGAAGCTTGAGCCTAGCTTCTCCCAGACTTTGCCCCATGTGCTTTTTCCCTTTGCTGATGGTATCTGTAACCTTTCACTGTAATAAACCATAGCCACGAGCATATCAGCTTCTGAGTCCTGTGACCCCTCCTCGTGAATCAGCAAGCCTGAGGGGGTCTTGCAGACAGACCCCTGACACAGTCCTTTTCTCCAGAATGTAACAATATTTTTTAGACAGTCTGCCCTAATCCTGCATAGCATCAAAAGTATAGAATAATACTTTTCTGTACAGTGTCAACAGGTTACATAATTTTTGATCAGAAACATTAAATAATGTACTAGCATTTCTCTAGAATAAATTAATGCATCTCTGTATAGTAAAGATGGAAAATATATTATTTTTATGGCTGGCACTAGCATTCCTTTTAGGAGATAGCTCTTTTTGTTTAGAAGAAAGTATTGAAAGCTGTTTAAGATACAAAAGAGACTCTGAGTATACGAGTATAAAGGCAACAGAGAGCCTTGCTGTCTACACAAGAAAATCGAAGTAATATGCTCCCGAGAGAGGAGTGGACGAGGAAAGGAAGAGGAGTGAGTGATAGAAAAGAGAGCAAGAAGACAAATGCCAGTAAAATGCATGCGGCTCACACATTTCCTAGAATGAAGTGGCCATGAGAAAACCATGCTGATGGGAAGGCCAAAGGAAAATTTAAGGCCAAGGGTATCTAATACTCAATTGAAAATATTGCCTTATTGAAATGTCAACCCTTTCTTGATGTCCTCGGATATTCAACAAAGTCTACTGAACTCATCAATGAGTGGGATTTTTGTAAAAACTGAGGTAAGTTTTTATCTAGAGTGGTGTAGTTCAAAATAAAGACACTAGGCAGGACATTAAAATGTGCAAACTGATGACGTTGACTGTGGAAGCCTGAGAACATTATTATTCCTGTTCCTCAATAATGTGTATAAATATCAGATAGGGCTTTTGATTTGGCAAGGAATGGCAAGGAATGGACAGGGACTTAAATTGAGCTTATCTCATTCTCAAGGGTCAGGTAAAACCTAGATTATATCCAGGTTACATCTATATCACAATTGACCAGACTCACTGCATGTGAGGAAAGAAGAGATATTGACTATTTCTTCCTTGACAATCAACTTCCTTGTTTAAATTCACCGCATAAGCTGGGCGGTCAGCTTCCCCAGGAAACAGATTCTGATACTGAGATTTGCTTTCAGAACGTTTATTTGGGAGTGCCCCCAGCACAAATCACACAAGTAGGGAGAGGGCAGTGAAAGTAGGATTGGGCAGAAAGGCAACCTGAACTGGGGTACATTTGCAACAATGGTGTCAGCTGATCCCACAGGATGTTCTGGAGCTGGAATGCTCTTAAGAGATACCCTGAATGGAGACAAGAAACCAGGTTTTTGTTTCCTCGGGTAGGTAAGTTATTGGATCTGAACTGCCCCTAGGTGGGAGGAATGACACCCCTGTGCAAACCCACTCCCTGGCTAAGGGCAGTTCCTGGGGGAGGGGCTCGTTTGTGAGCCTCAGCAAGCAGCATTCCCCAGAGCGGTGGGCACGAATGCCTCCACTTTGAAAAGGGAAATCTGGGATCAGATCTAAGCAAATTTGTAAGTCCCTATTATGTACCAGTAACTGCTATTGTTGAGCCTAAACAAGTTCTTGAGCCACGCAGCACGCTGTAATGATGCGCATAGCCCAATAGGGGGCGATAGATATATAAAAACAAAGAAAAACAAGTCATAGCTATAATTAAAAACAACAACAACAAAAAACTGGGTGCTAATAGAAGGCAGTGTGGAAGGCATAGAAGTCAAAGGAAGTTGGGATACCACCTGATTCAGCAACATCAATCCTAGCTATCTACCTAGGGGAAATGAAAACATATGTCCTTGCAAAGAATTGTATGTGAACGTCCATGGCAGCATCCTGTACAATAGACAAAGCTCGGCTGGGCTAAAGGTCCATCAGCTGGTGAATGGGTAAAGAAAATTGGGTATACCGATGCACTCAAAAACGATTCATAAAAAGAATAAAGTATTGAAACATGTTACAACTCAGATGGCACTCAAAAGAAAATATTGTGCTCAGTGAGAGAAGCCAGATACAAAAGAACACATGTTGTATGATTCCCTTTGTATAACATGTCCTGAAAAGGTAAATTTTAGGATGATAGAAAGTAGGTTAATGGTGGCCCAGGTCTGAAGGTGGGAATGGGGAAGAACTGTAAATGGGCATGATGTTTTTTTTTTGAGGATGGAAATGTTCTAAAAATACAGTGTGATGACGCTTGCATAACTCTACCAATATTAGGTTGGTGCAAAAAAGTAATTGCAGTTTTTGCAATTATTTTCAACATTTTAAACCGCAATGGCTTTTGCACCAACTTAATACACCAAAATCACTGAATTGTAAACTTAACGCAGGTGATGTCACGTTATGTGAATCATCCCTCATTAAAGCGGTTAATAATAAGGATAGTGATTTCAAAATATGTGGGAGGCATTCATTTAGCTAGACCGGAGTGAAGGGAGATAGAGAAACTATGAGGAAACAAATGCCTCCTGAGAAATGTGTTTCAGAATAAATACATTTTTCTTCTGTGTAGAGATGCCAGGAAAGAGCATTTCAGGTAGAAAGAATAATATATGCACAAGTGTAAAGGAATATGCAGTTCAGGAAATCTTCGGGCGTTTTCTTTTGAGTGTGAAGGGTGGAAGGGATGAAGAGCAGATGACATGTAAACAGTAGTTGGAAGCCACTTCATGAAGGGTATTTTATGCCATGGTAAGAAGTCTGAAATTTCTTATTTTAATGCCTTTGCACAAGCCTGTTTCTATAGCTGGATGCTCTTCTGTTTTTGTTTGTTTTTCTTTTTTTTTTAAATTAAAGTTTATTGGGGTGACAATGGTTAGTAAAGTTACATAGGTTACATAGGTTTCAAGTGTACAGTTCTGTAATACATCATCTACATATCATATTGTGTGTTCACCACCCAGAGTCAGTTCTTCCATCACTATATATTTGATCCTGTTTACCCTCATCTACTTAATGTCTGGTGGTTCTGCTCTCTGCTCATTGTTATTCTCCAACAGAAAAACACAGTTTGTTCATTTATTTTGTTTACAGCTTTGCAGTGTCTCAACAGGCAGTAAGTAGTGGGGGCTAAGTCTGTTTGTTGCTGGAGTTAGGAAACTGAAAATTGGACCCTGACTTTCCCATTTCTTAGCTGTGTGGCCTTGGGACATCTTACTTGACCCATTGACTTTCAGCTTTTTCCTTTTGTAAAATCTAGTAGATTTAACATCTCTATCTAGCCTTTAGTGTTAATGTGAAGATTAACTATCATAATGATGTAAAAATGCTTTGTAAATGTTAACTCTCTCTGAAAATTTATTAAACTAGTATAACTGAATAATGAATAATTTACTGTTTATAATACTGTATTAAAAATTAGCCCTCCCTGTAAATTTATTGAATTATTATAACTGCATAATACATTAGATATTATGACTAAATAACACATTAAGGTATTTATTTAGGATTCAGAATATGATAGAAAGTAGATTAATGGTGTCCCAGGGCTGAAGGTGGGAATGGAGAAGAACTATAAATGGGCACGATGTTTCTTTTTTTGAGGATTTTATGTTTTATGTACATAACTTCTTCCTCTGACTTGTATCATACTATAGTCCTCAGGTACATAAGAATTATTTGCTCCCATATAAATGGTACCAGTGAGCTGTAGTTTAGGGGAGGTTTGTCTTTGATTTTTGTATTTTCTGACTTCTTTTTGTTTCATATCTACCTTCTTAAAAGTATGCATAAACTATAAGTTAAAAGACCTAAAGGACAATGCAATAGATTCTCTTATAGACAGAAAGCATTCTTTTACAAAGATATACTTATGTGTAAAAAGTACTGTATAAGATGCTTGTGAGACAAAAGTGACTAAGGTATGGATCCTGTCTTTAAAGAGTTTGTGTTCTAGCAGGAATGATAAGTTGTGAAAAATTAGAATGCAAGGTAGAAAGACAAAGTACCATATGAGAGGTGAAATGAAGATATGTGTTTGGAGCAGGGAGAAAGTACCATCAACTAGAGCGATCAGGGGTGGTGTGGGCCTCAGGTAAGTGACAGTGTTTGGAGTGACATGTAATTGATGGATTAGTTTTTCACCAGGCAGAGGCATTCCAAGCAGCAGTAATAACATACACAAATCCAGCGATGTGGACAATGTATGAGATATCTGTCTGGATACATCTGTAGCCAGGTGGCTAGGAACATGGCAGATAGCAATGAAGACAGATATTGAGGATTAAAAAGAGCCCAGTGGATTCTTCTGTAAGGAGCCAACTGATCACTTAGAAGGTAGCAGTTAAAATGCAGTGCTTTGCTCACCTGCCAAACATGTGCTGAGTGTCTGATTTATGCCCTGCAGAAGCCAGATTGAACTGGTTGTATGTTTTAAGTACATCGTGTGAGCTCTGTGAAAGTTACATAGCATGAAAATATACAGATGTTATGTAGTAGACTTTTTAAAACAGGGAAACAAAATGGACAAACACATCTCCAAACATACAGTATGCCACCGGATTGAATGACTTAAAGAAATACAAATACTTGGAAAGATGCAATGTTTAAAAGGCAATGCTGCTCTCACAGAACTCCATATCATTTTTTTAAAAGCTGCCAGTTTCTTTTTCTTTTTTTTCTTTTTTTATTATTTTAATTTAAATTAACTATGAATCAGCATCTGGCCATCTAGCACCTTTCAATAGCAAGAGTGGTCACTTTGAATATTTGAATTCATTAAGTCATTAATAAATAAAGAAAATTGAGGCTTCCATTTGCACACTATTTAAGAATAACATAGGCTTTTAAAATTACATTCAAATGGATTCATTTTAAGGAATGCTTTTAGGCTTTTTGACTATAGCCTTTTCTAAATTTAGTTCAGGAGGAATGTTGGTATTTTTTGAATTAGTACTTTAGAGAAAATACTATGTTCTACTTTTTCACAAACTTCTGTACCTTAGGGCAAAGTGCTTGTGGTAGAGTTTAGTTAGGAGTTTGTTATCCTGTCCTTCTGCCTTCTTATCTTCTCATCAGTACACAGCCAAAAGAATACTTAAAACTAAATGTTATAGAGAGAAGCAATTTTCATAAATTTTATACAAACAATATTTCACCATGTCTACTCTCCTCTCATTTAATAAATGTAATAACTACATCTCAGGATGTACTTGGTTAGGGGTGATTGTGGAGCATCTGAACAGAGATGTTTGGTAAGCAGCAGAAAATTAAGTTTGACAGTCAGGAGATTATAGGAAGATACTTGAGAATCATTGGTTTATGAGCAGTGGAAAGCTATGTCTGTTTATGGCTGGCCTGATTACTGACTGGGTGTATAGAGCATAAGGAAGAATGTGATTACAAGGATAACATAAATGTAGATTTAAATACAGATAGAGCTATGTAGATGTATGGATGTATGTCTATATGTAGACATAAGAGATAGAGGAAAAGTAAGAGGGCGTCAACCAAAGAGAGCATGAGGAAATGTTTGGTTTTCAGGCCTCTGCCACGTATATTTCTGGGCTGATTTCATTAAAACCCATAACGCTGGCTACCACTTACACACTAATAACTGAATTCTGGTGGCCAGTGACATGATACCCATGTCATTATTACAAAATGAGAACTAGCCAAGGGAAATAAAGAGACCACACCCAAGTCACATAGGTGAAGCTGTGACATCTTTTTATTTCTTTTCATTCTCACTGCCCATCCCCTACATAATATGTTAAGGTCATAAGTTATTTATTCATAACTATTATTATAGTAGCCTTTCATCTGTGACCATTCTCCAGAAAGATGTTAGATTAGTATTTCTAAACCATGACTTCTTTGCTGTCATATTCTTGCTCAAACACATTCGCTTGCTTGCCATTCACTACAGAATCAAGTCCAAAATCTCTAGGTTGGCATTCACAGAACCCTAGTAAGACTCCAACCAGCATTTGTAACCTTGTTTTCCAATTAACTTAGCAAACATTAAACCACTATTATTTGTCAAATACTGTTAGACACTAAAATAGAGAGCTGTATAAACTAGTTATATCCCTACCCTCACAGATCATGAAGAAAGTGGAAAACATGGACATTCAACAAATAATCCAAATTGTGGTAAGTTTTATGAAAGGGGGAGTATAAGGTGATAGAGCATATGTATCCTGAGGATCTAATCTAGAGGGCAGGAAATTTTCTGTACTGTCATCATTTTAAAGGGATAGTTGTCTCTTCTGGAGGAGATAGCCAGACCACAGTGGAGAGAATGACGGTTTGGGGTCAGAGTTCAGAGTAACTACATTTTAGAGAACAAAGATGAGATTGAGGAAAAGTAGAGGAAGCTAGGGCTTGAGATAGAAGCAATACTAGGAACCAGGAGGCTGTCTAAACCACACTTAGGGTTTGGGACTTTAAGAGCAATGGAAAATCACTGCAGGGATTTAAGCTTCGCAAGCAGTTGGTCAAAGTTGTGTAAAAATGATACTTTGGTTGTAGTGTGGAAAACTGGAAGGAGGCTAGCTGGAAGCGTGGTTGTTAAGGGGATTTTTAAGGACTCCGTATGTGATTTCAGTGTTGACCTTCACTATGATTTTGGAAGTGGAGATGGAGAGACGTTAAACAGATTAAAAAAAAAAATTCTGAAAAGAGAATTGGCAGGACTCTATTATTGATTGCAAGGTCATTCCCTGACTATGCTTTGTTCATTCATGTTTCCTTACTTGCTCTCATACTCTTTATGCTAGCTAGAGAAGCATTTCCAGCATGGCTTAGAAGGCGGACTAAATAATCTATACTTTTTTTATCCTTCCAATTTTAAGAATTCCTCCTTTCATATTTGGGGCCTAGGTTGATAATCTCGATATATCAGAATATCACCTTGCTACGCTGAGGTCAAATAGTACATCTCCATATACACACCCAGGCATTTCTCAATTTGAAAAATCCATTTTGTGATTTCAAAATTCACTGGAACTTAACAAGTATCTCACACATTTGCAGTGTAATTTCAAGGCACACAAGCTTAGAGCATCGGCAATCTGCTCCACCCCACTGTTACAGAAACAACACAAAACTGTCATGTCAGAGACACCAGTTAACATTATGCTTTCTAGGAAAAATGACTTTAAACAAAGAAGGATGAGTACATCTCAGACGTGATAAATACCTATTTTATCTAAGTGATTTTTCACTTTGTTCTTCATGAATATATTTCATATTATGTACTGCCCAGATATTAACATGAAAGATCCATAATCTATGTGTACTATTGATGCATGGGAACTATTAAGGTTTGTCATGAGCACAAGAAATACCATCGGCATTCTTCAGCATGAAAAATTGCATGTCCATTCTCAGAAGTGTTATACATTAGAGTAGGTATGTCTGGCACATTCTTGAATGGGTTAGAGTGTTGGATCAAGTTCAGTAGGTAGTATCCTTGTGCCTGCTCTGAATTCTGTGAGATTACACAGAGGCAGTCTGATTTCCTTTTATTATTTGCTCTGCAGTTCATTGACTTTTTGTACAATAGAAGAAGCTATTATTTAGAATGTAAGTGGTTCTGAGCCTACCTCTGAGAAGTTATCTGCATATTAATATGAGCTTCTTTTCAGGAAAGAAAAATAACCTTGACCTTATGAATCATTCCTATTGGGGAAGGCTATGGATCATGAATTGCTAACCTATTCATATTAAACTGTGTGCCAACAAAATCATATCCATTTGCATAAGCTTCTTCTCTCTTTAGCCCATGAAATTAACATTGTTTAATGGCTGGAAATAAGATCACCTTTGGCTATACCAGTCATACTCTCATCTTGAAAGGAACAGGGGTCTTGACTCAGTAAGCAGAAAACAGTTTTAAATTATAAGTGCTTTCCTTAGACAACCAGGGTGAGCACAAGCAATATAAGCAGTGTCATCTCTAGAGGAGTGTACGATTCTAAGGCAAATCTTAGAAAACCGGAGGTGCCGAAACAATGTATACAAGTGGACACTTTGGTCAACGTTGCTCAAGCAGTAGTTCGCCATATTCAGAAGAATCTGAACGCGATGGTAACCACTTTGAGCACCTCTTGTAATTGCAGAAGTCAAACGTGACTTCTTTTGTTATCAGTGTATATTGAGTACTACAATATTAGTAGTTTGTTCCTTTCTTAAAATTTGTATATATTTTTTTGGCACCCTCTGTATAAAGCCCTTTTCTACTTAGCTTCCTTGACCACCATCTCATTCCATACATTTTTAATTGAATGCCTACTTATGCGGTAGATGTTATAATAGTTCCCAGGCCCCGCCTTCAAACATCTCACAGTTTATCATGGGAAAGCAGTACCCAACTTTGTCCTAGAGGCTTTGGGAAGATTTTCACAGAGAAGGTGACATTTACATTGGGCTTTGAAGATTAAGTAGGAATTCTCAGGTTCAGAAGGAGAAGAGCGATGCAGGTAGAAGAATATATGTGCTATGAAAGGGGCTTAGCATTTTGAAGAGCAAGAAGTGAAATGATGCAGGGCTGGCTACATAATTTTCAGAGTTCATTGACAAAATGAAAACATGGGGATCTTTGTTTAAAGAAGCAAAAGGCTGGAAAAGTGCTATTAAAGTTTTCTTCCATAGTCTTTCTCTTGAATTGTAATGTTTTGTTGTTTTTTTAAATTTGCCATTGAATACTGTCCTAAGCAAAGAAATATTAAAAATTTTAATTGTTATCATGGATTTTGCCATTCATAAAGATATACTGTACAAAGCAGTTATAAATACAAATATGAGTATTTAACTCATGTACAGAATAACAAAAATTATGAAATTCTTCCATAAAAAATACATGCATGTATATTTTGTTCTTACCATTATAAATGGAAAAGCCATACAAAACTAACTCAAGTGTTTCTATTTCACATCCTGATATGTGCGCAGTGTACCACCACTCTCAACCTTCAACTTACTGATGAGTAAAAGGACTGCAAGGAAACGATTGGTTTTCCTATTTCTTCCTTCCTTCCACATCGTCGCGTTCAGTAAGTAGCTGGTTAATACAGGAAGTAACATGAATAAGCAAGGATATGATAGGATTTTTTTTGTTGTTCTGTGTTTTTCTTAGAATGCCATTGCCTTGCTTTTACATTTAAAGTTCTTGTTCAGACAGAAAGTGTGGACTCCAAAGGCTACCAGTGAACCTAATTACTTAGTTTTAGATGTAACACCTTGTACTTGCTTTGAGTCCCACTAAACTCCCACATATTGTGGGTTCACCGGAATTCTGTGCTCATTGGGGCATCACACAGCTATTTGTACATAGAGTAGCAAAAAACTGCAGACACACATAGTGTGTGTATCTCATCTGCTCCTGCACATACTCCATTGTTCTATTGCACTTCACGTGCAAAACACAAGTTCAAAGATAAAATGATTAAGAATTTCAAGAAGGCAATATCAGAGCATTAAACCAAGGAGGGGTCGTTCTGAAGCTAGGACCCTGTGCAACTGCACAGGTTGAACAGCCGTGAAGCTGGCTGTGGTGTGATAGCTATAAGGTTCATGGAACAGAAAGACATTATGTTGGAGGTAGTTTGGGCCTAGATTGTAAATGACCATATATGCAAAGCTATGGATTATGAAATTGATGCTGTTTGATAAAAGGAACCAAAACCTTATGTATGGAAATACTATGTCATATTTAGGTTTTACAAAGCAAACCCGGGAGGCAGTATGGAAAATGGATGGGAATGGTGGCAGAGATGATGAGGGACTGAGTGATGCCAGTGGCAGAAAGACTGTGAAGTAGACATGCAAAGCTGTATACGGATAACAGCTCTGAGAGAGAGAGAAAGAATCCTTAGAATTTGGTACCTGAATCTAGGTAATCAGGTAGGGGGAGAAGTACGCGAACAAAACTGGTTTCTAAAGTCAGCTTAGCATTTAATTTTCAGTCTGCAAATCACACCTTCTAATCCCAAGGCTCCTAAATTATAATCACTAAATGTGTGGCATTATTTTTTTCCCTCCTTTCAAAGTCTTGAAAAATTGATGACAAGTGCTTAGATTATATAGCAGATCTTATTTAGTAAGAACTCCGTATGTTCTGAACATGTGCTATAACTGAGCATATTGGAACGTTTTCAAAATGGTGGATCAAGAATGCCATTATGACTCCGAGCTTATAATAGGTGATAAATTCTTTGAGCACCAAGGGCAATGACCTGGCTATATTCCAATAGCCAGAAAATATATTACATATGCAGAGCAGCACTTGAAATCCCATGGTTTCATGTAGTTCACTGACAATTAGACACTCAATTATCAAGACTTTTCAAATAATGAAAATTCATTTCATGTCTTGAATCAATGATTGAGAATGAGAAATATGAAAGACGCTGCCCTTCCAGCTGCTAAGATCAGTCAGCTCTCTCCTACCTGGAATGGGTGAGATGTGTTAATCACTCAATTGGTAGTTTACTTCAAAGAAGGTGTTAATTGAAACAGTGACATACTCAGCTTTTCATTTTATTAGCCAAGATGCTTTCCTGGGACTATTTTGTGACTGTTATTGTACTTCAAAGCATTTTTTATGTTATCTTTTATTGTTAGATTATTTTTAACCTTTTTTTTTTTTTTAATTGGCAATCTCTTAACTCCTATAAGGATGGTGGATTTCAACCCTGGCTACATATTAGAATCATTTGAAGAGGTACATCACAATGTACCTTTGCCCCAGCCCGACCCAGATCAATTAAATGAGAATTTCTGGGAGAGAGTCCAGACATCTGTGTTTTTAAAAAAGCTTCCTGGGTGATTCTAAAGCATAGTCCAAGTTAAAAACAACTATGATGCTTTTCTCTCAGACAATTTTCACCCCAGTTCAAAGTATCTGACAAAAGAAAGGGGGGGAAATGTTTTAATCAACTGGAGGTAGAAATAATTCAACTGGTAAAGAGCACAAAGCGTATTTTTGTTATTTTTTATTGTTTTATTTTTTTTTCCAAATGAAAGAATTCACAAATGTGTTTCTTTAATAATGGTCAGCTTGGTCAAGGATGAGCAACAATGCTCAAACACCACGGTTTTAAAGGGAATTAATCGCCTGAGATGTCAATTTTATTATATTTCTATTAAAACTTTATTGTTTTCCTTTCTGGTTTCTTTTCTTAGAGCCTTATCTAATTGTCTTTAGGAATGCTAGCTTAGAAGATATAAGAACACCATTCTCTAAAACCATATATTCTTATACTATTATTGAGCTGTTTCTGGAGTTTTCTCTATTGTTTCAACAAATTTTCAAAGACCTAAGCATGGAGATTACTATTTGTCATGAAGATGATGATAACAGTATAGTAGTCAGGAATTGTGCTATAATGCTCTATGATAAACAACTGCCTGGAGTCTCAGTACTTTATATCAACAAATATTTGTTTTTCTCATTTATGGACCTGTGAGTCATCTACAGTCCTGCAGATCTTGGCTGAGTTAGTCTGGGCTTCGCTCTAGGCTGCAGGTCAGGACTGGGTCTGCTACACAGGTCTCCTTCTGTGGCTAACTGAGGAGCAAAGGAAACCTGGACATGCTCCTCTTAGAGCAGATCACAGGTAGCCAAGAGAGAAAGTGGAAACACATGACGCCTCTTAAGCCCGAAGTTAAAAAAAGGGCACAATGTCACCTCTTCCGCCATCCATTTAACAAAGAAATTCATTGGGCTAGGTCTGATATCAGTTTGTTAGGACATTATACCCTGACAACAATGGAGGCCTTACGAAGTCACACTGATGCAATACATGATGTATAATTTTATTAAAGAATTGGGAACAATAGTCCAATGTATCCCAAATACTTGTTTTGCCCTTCAGAAATGATTCAGATGTATATAAAAAGGTAATTTCAAGTGAATGTGAAAAATAAAGTCTAAAAGGTGATTGTTCTGGGGTAACTGCCTGGGATTGTGCTTGATATATCAGTGGACTTGTGAGTAGGGTAGAAAATTTAAAGGTGTTGGAGGCACAAATCCTCTGGTGCTCAAGTCAAGACCCAGTTCTGCCATTTATTTGGGTGACATTTAAGGCAGTTCTTTCTGGATCCATTTTCCTCAGCTACAAAAAAACACACAATAATACTCACCCTACTTGTGAAAAAAATCTGAGACAATGTACTTGATAACACTTGGCAAAACTTCAAATACGATAAAAAGAAGTTTGATATAATTATCAGTTTCACTTAGTTATTTGAATTCCGATTTGAAATTACTTGTAATTATATAATTGAGAGTGCCAAATTTTTCTCTGGGCTTGTTTCAAGTGTGACAGATGAAGAAGCTCTGTCAAGGCTACCACGAAAACTCCATGATGCCTAAAATAGAGGTCACAAACTTGTGGTCCATGGGCCACATCTGGTTTGGTTTGGCACCCACAGTATTTTGCAAACATCTATATTCATTGCCAATGTTAAAAAATTGGGAAGTTCCCTATTAAAATCACAAGTTTTGGTTTCTCTTGAAATACCAGAATATTTGACACCCTCAGCCTATATCCCCACATGACAACAATCTTCCACAACGACATAGCAGCTTCTTTAAGGGGCATATGCTCTCCAGTTTCCCACATTTTTCATTATCTCCTATTGTATGAACACCCACCCACTTAATTTATTTCCATTATCTTCTGGGATCCTCTAAACAGGGCTCATATTGAATGTCTAGCTACTAAAGACAAGAACCAATCAATCAGAAAGGATACCAGTCATAGGCAGCTGAAGCAGGGTCCTAGGGCACATCCCATTATGATGCCTGACAGTAACACTTCAGTGACTGGCAGGTGAAAATATTCAGGGGTTCCTAGGGATTGTGCCAGGGTGATCATGGTGGTGATGGCAGCTCTCTCGGGGCTTAGAGTAGGAGCTCTTTATCAAACACTAAAGAAGTATTTCAGTGTTTTAATGACGGGTATGCCTTATTGTACATATCTCTGCATATCAGTCCTATTGTAAAATTTGCATTTCTGTCCTAGAAGGCAAGGGTATGGATTAGGAATTATTGAGAACTTAATTTCAAAAACTTGAATATGTTCCTTGGGAGTATTAGAACATAGGAGATCAAAAGGAATAATTGCTCATTCTGGACAAGCTGTTTGTCCTCTTATATTGTCTGTCTTAGGACAGTCCTTCAGTCATGCATTAGAGAGCATCTTCTTGGACCTCAAAATTCAGTGGCTTTCCTCCAACGAGTGCTGCTCAGCCGAGCTCCTCTTGCATTAGGAGTTTAGGTGCTGTCAGTGGGATACAGATGTTTGGGAAACCTCCTGACGGCCTTTGATCTTTTAGAGAGAAGATCACACCAATTTGTTGTGTCTCATAATGAAATATAATGGGTTTAACACTGGAAGTTATAGCTCCTTCCCGAAGTTCTCTGTGAAATACCCATTTCTGGCTTATAAGTTGTTTAATCTTGTCATCCAAAAAAAGTTAAGTATGCTATTTTGTTTATGTGATAGACGTGTTTTTTTTTCCCCATGATCACCTTGAAGATTTTGTGCTTGTGTCAGGAGAAATTAGTTTTTAAAAAATGTCAATTTTATGATTCTTCAAATAGCATATTTCTCTGAGTTTCCATTTTTAGATAGAGTAGAATGTGCCATTTAAACAAGATAGTCTATTTTATGGTAGAAAAAAAGTCTGATTTTAGTGTGAAAAAAAGAGCAATAATTCAATAGGACAGCATGATGTGCACCAGAGAATATGGAATGAGGGCACTTTGAAGGACCTCAAGTTGTCCCTGCAGTCAGTCAGTCCTTACTCATATGCCTCATACGTAGCACCAGACACTGCCGAGTGGCTTTCTTTAGAACTGCGCAGCCTCAGGCTACGGAGCTCAATCAGCCTTTGTAGGGGTGACATGATTTGCAATGTTTCTCTGGGAGACCCTTACAATGTAAAGCTTGGAGTATTTTCTAGAAAATTACAGCAAAGAAGCGGTGTGATGTGATCTGTTCTGCATCAATTTAGTCTTTATGGGATTAAGTAAATTTGCCGGCAGATTAAACCCACCACTCCAGATTTTTCAATAGTGATAGTGAGTTTTGTGAAACTACAACAGGTAATAATAAAGATTTCCTGCTGGTTTATTGACTCTACCAGCACAACTTCTCTACATGTAATTGTATCTGGGATGATTCTCCATATTACTGAAGTCGCCATGCTATACTGAGGAATGTAAAATGAGTAAATTATTATTTTATCTTTTTCTCCTTTTTTTTTGGTATCTGTTTTTGTTTCTGCCCCTTGCCTCCTTTCTTCCCCATTCCCTCACATTCTTTCTCATTTCCTTCTTACCTATTTCTTAAACTCTTTTGATTAATATTGAACAAAATTTGAAGCAATTGGAAATGAAATGAAGTATATTTCAGGGACATGAAATGAAAGAACGCCCGTCATTGTAGAATAGCGTAATAAGGTTATTTCGTTCACTTTCACAAACTTACATGACAGGTATTCTTATTGTTTGATTTTTCCACTTGAAAAAATTGAGGCCAAAGGACCTTAAGTTAAAAAAGGCTTGACCCTAGTACTTGTATCTAAATCTGTTTTACATTAAATCTCCCCCCTTTTATCCCTACTACTATGCTGAAAAGGAATTGGACAAAATAATAATAATAATAATAATAATTCATTCTTTCCCATGATTTTCCTCTCCCCTTTTAAAAAATATTTATATTCCTCTCCTCTTTCCACTTGTTCTCACTTAATTCCAAGTTTGAATGGGATATACAAGTAAATCTTATGATTAGTAGGATGACAAGGAGCTCAAATTTAGGTATAAAATGAGTGAGCTATGGGATGTTATAATCTTTTATGTTAGCGAGCAAAGAATACATCATGGGTAGACAAATAATTTTAGAATTAATTGGATCAACTTACTGTTGAGCACCTACCCTGAGAGAATTACTTTATTGATAACGTGGAGAAAAAAAGATGATTAATACAAAGTTTGTCTTTTCAAGGAATGTCTTCAAATAGGCAAACGCATGTGGATTTCCTTTCCTAGTCTATATAATACAAAGTGAACTAAAATAACTGCAGTTGAGGTGCCATTAATGGGTAGGGGAAACAGAGGACGAAGGAAATTCATTGTGGTCAGAGTAATTGAGGTCAATTTGTCAAGAAGATGGCATTTGAAATTTTTCCTGAAAGATAAGAAAATTGATGGGAGGAAAAGATGGATATTAAGATCCCCAACTAAAAATATAGCATGAAATAGAAAAATAAGAAGTTGTTTCGGTCTGGCTGGAGCATAGAAAGTGTACTGAAGGACATAATAGAAAATATGAAAAAAATGGATTGAGATCAGATTCTGAAGAGCAATATGAAAAGTCTGGACTGTAATAATCAGGAATTATTGAAATATTTTCAAGTTAGAAAATAACATGATTTGACCTGTGCTGAAATCATCCTGACATGGTGGGAAGGATGTACTAGGGAAAGCCTCTGGGCAGAGCGATGTGTTAGAAGGCTATTGCCGTAGTGTGGGTGAGAGAAGAGAGATGATATATTAGGCATCCATTGCTATATAATAGATTGCCCCGAAGCTTATGGTTTAAAATAACAAACATTTATGATCTCAAAGTTTCTATGGGTCAGGAATCTCAGTGCGTCTTCACTGGGTGCTTCTAGTTCAAGGTCGCTAATGATGCTGAAAGCAGGTAGTTGGCCCCAGTTGCAGTCATCTCAACACGTGACTCAGAGACCGTCCATTTCCAGGTTCATTCACATGACTGTGTACAGGCTCAGGTCCTTGGTGACTGTGGGCTGGAAACATTAGTTCCTTGACACGTGAGCTTTCACAGGGAAGCTCACAGGTTGCTGCTAATTTCCTTCAGAGTAAACAAGTGAGAGAGGGCACCCAAGACAGAAGTCACAGTGTTTCTGTAACTAAGCTTGGAAGTGACATCTTACTGATTTCATCATCCTTTGTTCATTAGCAGCAAGTCACCAGGTGCAGCCCGCATTCAAGAGGAGGCGATTATACAAGGATACAGCGTTGATGCTGGATTTCCAGCCTCCAGAACTGTGAGAAAATAAGCATCTGTTGTTTAAGCCACCCAATCTGTGGTACCTTTTTATGGCAGCCCTGGCAAACTAATACAAGGATGAAGGTCTAAACTTGATTAGAGAGAGGGGATTGGAAAGGAGGGGAAGGTTATGAGAAGCCTCATGCTTTGTTCAACTAACTAGTACAGTGTTAGTTCTTAGAAAAGAAAATGGTAACTCCCAGGTAACAAAAAAGGATTCTTAAGTAAAAATCAAGTTATACAAAACTATTTGTCTTTGCTTGTATATGTGTGTGCGTGTATGTATATGTGTATATATATGTGTGTGTATATATATACACACACACACACATATATATATATATATGTAACCATACCATACATGTATGGTTTTTATTTGATGGGTGTACAGAACTAATAGAGCAGAAGCACTATGACTTGATTCCAGCTACACATTCAACAATACCGTCCGTCACAGGTTTAGTTCTTCAGGAGCAGATACTGAAACAAAGATTGAGATGCAAGGTATAGGGATTAACACATACAAAAGAAAGTGAGAGGAAGCCGGACTGGGAAAGGGGCAAGTCAAACTGTGATGCAAATACTTGTCAGGAGCTATGAAAAAAGTATTGCCTGTTTAAGTTGTCCCACACTGGACTGAAATGGTTGGATTTAATAATCCCCCATATTCCAGTGCCTTCATGCAGGCTGTCCTGGAAGGGTATGATCCAGGAAAATTTGTCCCTGTAGCTAAGGCAGAAAACTGGAGATTTCTGAGAAGGATTAAAAAACAAACAAGCAAACAAACAAAATCACTTTGGATATAGAAGTCAAAGGGATTCCTAGATTGCAGTAATGTTCAAAATTATCAAGATATTATTTAGAAAGTAAGCACAGTAAATTTTATACTTGGGATCAACATTTTTCTATATGAATTCTGAATGAGGAAAACTAACAAGAGCAAATCATGTGAGTAAAAAAGCCTTAGGGGATTTAACTGACTCTGAGGCAACTCAGCATAAAGGAAAAAAAAAGATTAAGCTTGAAAATCATTTAGACCTGAATTTGGATCCTGTTTCCAACATTTACACTTGGCTAGATACTTTGACTCTCTGAGACTAAGTTTATTCATCTAAAATGGGGGTAGTAATAACATTTGCCTTGAGACTTTAGAGACTTCTCAAGAATATTTTGTGAAAAAACACAAGTAAAAAGAGCTTTATAAACTGTTATATAGCATATAAAAGCCAATTCTTAGCTGTTATTTTATCATCTCACGTCAGACACATAACCAGTGTGAAGAATGAGCTTAGAGCAGGATTGTTCTAGTACACACCTAATTTTCAGGGGCTGAATCCATTTCAGGCCTTTGCTGTGTGATTTGAGGTCTGGCTCTGATTGAGAACATAATTTCAAATGTGTAGATCTGGAAAAACTTGGCATCCCTGAAAGGATTGTGGTTAGGTTTAGGTAACCTTTTTCGTGGAAATCTAATAAGAGGAAGAATAGCTACAGATTCCAGGGTCACTAAGGAGGGAGGTATGTTTATAACCAAATTTCATACTCAGAAAGTTTTTGGTAGGAAGTAACCTTAACATTATCCATAGACTTACCGAGTATGAAATTTTGTTATAATCAAGTTTTCTTTTCCCCTTTCAGTCCTCCTATAATCTGTAACTATTCTTCTGATTATTTGATTTCCATGAAAAGTTATCTAAATAGGGAAAGAATAAAGAGAAAAATTAGTATTGAGTACCAATTTTGTAGTAATCACTGTGCTAAATGTTCTACAAATATTTTGTCTCACCCTTGCCCTTACTTTGTAGCTAGAAAAATAGCCTTGGTGTAAATAAATATTTTATGAATAGATAAATAAATTATTCAATCGGTAATTAGTGGAGTTGAATTGAAACCCAGATTTCCGACTCCTAAAACTTGAAAATCCTTCTACCCTACCATAAAGACAGCAGTGAACAATGTGTGCTTTTAATTCATCACTTTTGTGTTATTGTCACCTCTGCCACTCTGTGAGGGGAGAAAAGACAGTTGCTCACAGAAGAATTGTCAAAGGTGGTGACAATAGTTTTTGTTTTGAGCAATAACTTCTTCTACAGAGGAAAATAAAGTTTTAACGGCACATGAAAGGTTACTCCTAATCCCATCCTTCCTATAGGTATGGCCTCCACGGAATTCCAGAGACCAGTCAGGCTTAAACATTCTTAAGAATATTTTATAGAAGCTATGAATCATTCATACAGGTGGTGTAATATCTCAAGTCCAGCCCCGAAGAATCAACTATGATAACATTGTCTTAAGCCATAGGTCCTCTGGGACCCTCCAAATTGCAACAGTATTCATTATACCCTCTCAGTTCAGTCTCTTACCTACACCATAATCATCCATAATTCCAGAACGATACTGGGGTCAGTTTAGAGTAAGGGTTTAATAGCAAAGATGGAGGAACTTGCCTGTATGTTTAACTTATATTCCCAATTCAGAGGTGCAAGGTCTCTTCACATGGCATGGCAGGCCTTTAGATCATGGGCCAATCAGCAAGTCAAACATCCTCACATATGGTGGTGGATACCACTGACACCCACTGTCTCATCAGTCTGGGCTGCTATAACAAAATGCCATAGTCTGGGTGACAACAATAACACACAATTATTTCTCATAGTCTGGATGCTGGAAGTCTGACATCAGGGGGCCAGTATGTTAGGATTGTGGTCAAGGGTCCTCTTCCTGGTTTGCAGATGGCTTGTCTTGCTGTATCTTTATGGGGTGAGAGGGGGAGGGAGAGGGAGAGAGGGAACAGAGAGAGAGAGAGGGGGGGAGAGAGAGAGAGAGAGAGAGAGAGAGAGAAGAGAGAGAGAGAGAGGGCTAGACAAGCTTGAAATGTCTCCCAATTTAGGTCCTTATTCTGGGTGGCAAGTGCAGCCCACCCTTACTCTATCTTTTTAGGACACTCCCTAGATATTTGTGAAAGTGCTCAGCAAATATAAAGTGCTATTTAAAATGTTGGGGTTGTTATTATTTTCATTGTCATATCTTTGACCAGGAGCTGAGTGATATGGTATTAGAATGGGACCCCATTAAGAGAAAGAGGGCATTCCTCTTTGATTTGTTTCAAAAAAGTCTTCTGAAAGAGGTTAATCGCAGTAATGACCAGGGTCATTAATCCATGCTGTCGTCCATAGGCATTCCTGCCATATCATATAAATAAACCCTGGTGAGCAAAAACAGAGGAAGAACACAAACCCCTTCTCTTCCTTCTTAGGGATTTAGTGCCAACAAATGTGACTTATTAGAATGAACAAACCAGTTAAAAGTTGTTGATTCTAAATTATTACCTGATACATAAGCATCGGCTGTGCTCTTGAGTTTATGTTAAAAAAATCATATACAGCAGCAAGCTTCTCTTTTGACAGAATGAACCCTTGGCATCTGGAGAGAATAAAGTAAATTATGAATTAACCTTATCAAACCTGAAAATGAGCCAGCATGAAGTTACCTCAAGGGTTCATGAGAGGCCTTTGAAATCCTTCCGTTCTTTTTATGTAAGGTAAAATAATTAATCAGGGAGTTGGACTTCTTTTAGATTCCACGTGTAAATTGTACCGTGCAGTATTTGCCTTTCTTTGGTTGGCTGGGTTCATGGGCATTAAGGAAACAGGGAGGGGTTGTTAAAAGGGTACAGACTTTTAGTTAAAGGTAAGTTCTGAGGATGTACTATTACATGCTGACTGTAGTAGATAACACTGCATTGGATAATTAGAATTTGCTAAGAGAGTTGACCTTAAATGCATTCAACAACCACAACAATGAGAGAGAGAGAGAGAGAGAGAGAGAGAGGAGAGAGAGAGAGAGAGAGAGAGAGAGAGAGAGGAGAAGAAGAAGAAGAAGAAGAAGAAGAAGAAGAAGAAGAAGAAGAAGAAGAAGAAGAAGAAGAAGAAGAAGAAGAAAAGAAAAAAGAAATATATGAGGTGATGGGTGTGTTAATTAACTTATCCTGTTGTACACTAAATATCTTACAATTTTATTTGTCAGTTATACCTCAATCAAGCTGAAAAAAAGTTAATCAGAATATAACCAGTTGAAACTTTGAGTAAATAGATTATCTTACGTACTTCCTCATGGTCTCTGCTTGTATTGAGTAAAGAGACAAATAACAAGAATATTACCTGGTTATTTAAAAGTTTTTTTCCCATTATTGTCCAAACAATAAAATAAGAATTTCAGAATAAAAAATGAATTAATGACACGATAAGTAGTCCAAACTCTGCTCTTGCTCAGAAACTCTCTATCCCTCCAGGTAGCCCATTCAGCAGTTGGACGGTTAGAAATGTCATCAAATGGTACAATAAAATCTACCTCCTTAAAAGCTTCTCTTCAGTGGACATAATTCTGCCTTCTTCCTTCTGGTGTCATAAACCCTGGTCAGGCTTTGGTGCCCTCTTATCTATTGACACTGCTCATTTCAACATCACCAGTGACCTCCACATCACCAAATACAATGGGCAATTGTGTTAGCTGACTGGGGCTGTCACAACCAGGTGCCACAGACTGGAGGCGTAAATAATAGAAATGTATTTTCTCACAGTTCTGAAGGCTGGGAGTTCGAGATCAAAGTACCGGCAAGGTTGGTTTGTCCTGAGGCTGATCTTGGCTTGGAGATGGCTGTCTTCTTTCCCCCTGTGTCTTCACATGGTCTTCCCTCTGTGTGTGCTGGTGTCCAGATTTGCTCTTCTAATCTGGGCCCCAGTCATATTGGATTAGGGCCCATCCTAATGACCTCATTTTAACTTCATTAACTCTTGAAAGACCCTACCTCGGAATACAGTCACATTCTGAGGTTCTAGGGGTTAGGACTTCAACATAGGAATTGTTGGGGATACAGTTCAGTCCATAACACTAATTTTTCCAAATCTCACTTTCTTTGACTTTAAAAAAAAAAATGTATTTGAATTTTCTAACTTGACTTCCTGGGTATCATACTCTCTAGCCTTCCTTGTATTTTATTCATTGTTCCTTTTTGTTCTCCTTGCCTGAATGCTTGATCTTCATCATTTCCAAATCTTAGAGTGTCCCAGGGCATTTTAATCACCTCTGTCTACACTCATACCTTAGATGATCTCATCCTGTCCCAGAGATGAAAAACTATCTTTATGTGCTAGTGGCTATCAAACATATTATTCCAAGCTGAGATTTTCCCCCCGACACCCATACAAGTCATATATCTAATGGCCTACTTAATTCATTCAAAATTAAATTCCTTATCTAAGTCCTACCTTAAATCTTTCCCTTATGCATCACACCCATCCCAGTAAAGGACATGTCTATTCACCCAGTTGCTTAGGTCCAAAATTTTGGAGTTATCTTCAACTCAGCTTTCTTTCTTTCATGTCCCACATCATTTCCAACAACAATTCCCATTAGCTTCACTTTTAAAGTATATGCAGAAAGCATGTGCTTCTCAACACCCCTATTATAACACATTTGCAAATATTTCTCAGCTTTAAAATAGCTGTAGCCTCCTACTCCATCACCTTGCTCCACTATAAGCCTTCCTTATAGTCTATTCTCCACACAGAAGTCATCATGATTCTTTTCAGATCCATCAGGTGATGTGACTCCTCTTTTCAAACCTTCCAGTGGCTTCCTGTCATACAGAATAAAAACCTAAATTCTTTACCACGATGTACAGTGGCCCAATTATTCTCTCCTTTATTTTTTTTTAATCTAGCCCCACTGTGCTGTCTGAGATGTTTCTTAACCTTTCAGCCTCTGAGCTGTTTCTTGAACATGCGAAGAGTATTGCTATGTCAGGACCCTTTGTTGTTGTTTTTTCCTCCACCTGAAAAGATTTTGCCCTGGTTATCCACATAGCTTCCTTCTCACTTTATTCAGGTCTCTGCTCAAAAATCGTCTCAAAAGACACACCTTTCATGACCTCAGATTTAAAGTAGGACCTTCATGACTCTTTCTCCATATTCTGCTCATTTTTATTTGCATTTGTAATTATTTGTTTGCTGCCTATCGTCCACCCCTGGAATGTCAGCTCTACAAATCCGAGTATTCATTCATCTAGTCAGTAAATGTTGGAGGACAATCTGGAGACAGCATAGAGTGCATTCTCGAGCATTACTACCATATATATGCAGTTCTAGATGTTGTGGATTCCTTAGTAAGTGAAACAAAGACTGAGTACACGATGACCTTTTAGATACTCTTTTTGAAGATCATGCATTAATGACCCAAAGTAATTCTTACACAGGTGCATAAGAGACAGAGAACAGGACATTCACTCTAGGTTACTTGTGATAGCAGGAAGTTGGAGGAAATCCAGAGGCCCACAACATGGAAAGTGGATAGGTGAAGTATGGTGGATGAACATTAGGAAGAGCTACGGCACAGTTAGACACAGATTAGTACACAGAGCAACATAAACGGATCTCAGTGGCATAGTGATGAATGAGAAGAGCCAGCTATTCAATAAAATAACTTTTTATATGAATTTAAAATACATGTGCACAAAACACCGATATTCTTCGCAAGAGTACATAAAAATAAATATATTAAATACATTAGAATACTACCGAGAGGAGAGAGGAATGAGAGTGGAGGATGAAAAGAAAAGGCAATGAAATGAATCAGTGAGTGAGTGAGCGGGTAAGACCTAAACGAGCAGCCCTGAGTGGACCTACAATGCTAATATGTCATGATTACCCTAATCACCACCCAAAGTCGTCTTATTTCCAGTGACAGTGGGGATCGTTGAGCAATTCCTCATGCGTCATAGTTTTCAGAACCGGTAGTATCCTGGATCATCTCTTCTGAATCATTTCACTCTGTCTCCAGTTTGTCTAATATCTCGATGTAGTTTTCCAGATTTCCTACAACCGTGTGGGGAAAATAATTACTAAGGTTCAAAATTGTGTCCTTGATAACCTAGGAGATTCTAAATTTGAAAACAGTGATTGCATTGTATTCTGTATTCTGTGCTTACAGGGGAATGGTTACTAAAATGCTAATCAAAAAATTCAATTAGCTAAATGCTCAGAGCTTTCTAGTGGACTGATATTTTATTGTATGTGACTTAAATAAAGTTAGAGAGCACACTCAACAATCATGGGCAGCAGTAAATATGAGTCATGTAGTGACCCAGACCACTGCATATTGATTTCTTAGAAGAAAGTGTAGTGAAGTAGTTAAGGGCAGAGTTTCTGGATTCAGCCTGCTAGTGTCTGAATTCTGTTTCTTATACTTGCTGCCCATGTGCCTGGTATGTTTATATAACCTCACAAAACCTCAGTACCTATATGTTTAAGAGTGGTAACATGTTAGTTTATAGGGTTGCTGTAAGGATTAAGAGAAATATTTCATGTAAAGCACCTGGAACAGTGCTTAGCACTCAATGCACATTCAATAAATGTTAGCTTTTTCTATCTCAGCAAAATAGCTCATTCCTTTATCTAAGATGTATTTACATTTCACTACCATGCCAAGTACGGTGTTTGATGCTGAAAGAGAAGACCAAGAGCTCGATTTGTATTTTGATATTTCTTTGATATAATATTCTAGTGGTCTGGTAAATAAATACACAAACCCTGCTGTACAACTTGTTAAGAACTCAGTATGTACAAGATGCTGGACGTAATGGATTAATTCTGTGTGAGGAATCACGGAAACATTTTAGTGGAGGTGACACTTGGAGATAAGACCTTCAGCTATTCATTCAACGATTATTGGTTAAAAGTCTACTATGTGACAGAGCTTGTAATAAGGTCAAGGAATATAAAATGTATAAATATAGTTCCTGCCCTTAATAACATCTCAGTTTAATGAGAGAGGTAGACATGTAGACATACAGTGATACAAATTATTACATTCCATGGTATGGTTTGATAAAAGTATAGTAAAATACTGGTGTTACGTCATGTCACGTGATGGCAGTCATCTTCAGAGATGAGGTAATATGTTAGCTGCTTATGGAACAACTAGCAGGAGTATGGCAAATAGAGAAAAGGAAGGAGAGACTTCCAGGCGGAAGAAACAATGCCTGAAAAAGGACCATGGAGAAAAGATTTGTACAGGGGTAGATCTACCATGAAGCATATGAAGTTTAAGTTTTAAGATCTCTTGCTTCAGGGTGTCCTTTCTATTTCTCTATGTGTTCTTCTCTGAGATGGTAGGATTTGGCAGAAAAAATGGGATACTGGAGGCACGGTGTTTGATGCTGAAAGAGAAGACCAAGAGCTCGATTTGTATTTTGATATTTCTTTGATATAATATTCTAGTGGTCTGGTAAATAAATACAGAAACCCTGCTGTACAACTTGTTAAGAACTCAGTATGTACAAGATGCTGGACGTAATGGATTAATTCTGTGTGAGGAATCACGGAAACATTTTAGTGGAGGTGACACTTGGAGATAAGACCTTCAGCTTATCTGATGGTGGTTCTGGGATTACAGGTGGGACCACCAGGCTGCTGGAGCTCCTACTTCTGCCTGGTCTCCATCAGCACCCCATTCCCACGGTACCTCATTGATCATCCCCTTCTGTCTTAGATCCCAAGAAGAAGGGTTTGAATAAGATGCTACTCTGCATCCTGCTTAGACCCACTGTGATTCAGATAATGGCAACCTGCCCTCCCCCAATTTCCAGATCATCACCTTAGGACAGTTTATGGATGGGGAGGGTGCCGAGGGAGTGGGGAGCTGTCTGGGCTGTGCTGGACCTCGGGAGAGCAAAGGGCTGGAGTTCTCAGTACACTTGCTAATGAGCCAGAAATGACACCTGAGCAGAACCACAAAGAAAGTTACAGGTGAAATGGAAAGAAACACTTTTAAATGGTCAATAATAAGAAACAAATCTGGATTAGCCACGTTACAGAAAACTCAGAATAACTTTATTATCCTACAGAAAATATTAACTATGTTGCACGTGGAAAAACAAAGAGTTTGCAGCCCCCAAATTTAGAAAAATAGATATTAAAGAAGTAAGTCAGGACTTTGGTTAATAAAATATGTTAATTTTCTGGATTGTTTTTTATACTTATGGTATTTGTCAGCTTTCTAAAATTTAGAATTTATTATGATTTCCTATTCACAATTTTGTAATTTTTTTCTTAATGAAGAACCTCCTCCCCCCCTAAAAAAAAACAACTTACATAAGCATCTGGCTTCGCAAAAACTAGATTCTGTCCTGATGAATGGTGCTAAAAGTGAGTGGTAAAGTATTTTTTTTCGTTGCCCTTTCCCCACTTCTTTCCATGTAATTTCTAACCAAAAAAGCTATATGAAGGACAATAACCAAATGTATGTATGCATTTATGAACACATTCACACACACACTTAAAATTTATGAATAGCTAAACAAAAACTTTAGTACTTTAGTGTAGTATTTCAGTACTTTCTTGCAAACTGTGGTTTGGAAAACAGGGGTAAGGCCTCCTGCTTGTTTTCCCTTGAATTTATATGGTTGTATCTATAAATCAAGTTCCAACTTAACTTATCCACTAGGTTGCTGGTGCAGAGAAAGTGAAGTATAAGGCTTGGCTGGATCTGAAGGCTGAATAGCAAGAAAATAATGATTACATTTAATATATTCACTCATTAGTAAACATGGCCCCATCATTTTACTAGACTGATTAATCTAAGTTGTCAGCTACTCCTCCCTTGGACAGTGATGTTGAATGAAGGAAGATGGGCAGAGAAAGATAGTTCTTCTTCAGTAACGGCCCTGCATGATAAACCTGATTTTATACTGTTTACATTTGGAAGTAGCTGAAGGCTTTTAAAAGATAGAACTCAACTGCGTAAATTTATGTTTGAGGAAACTTTGAAATGAGTGGGTAAATGATTAGAAATGAGAGGGCCTATTCAGAGACAGACTTGCCACATTTCAGGCAAAAGATGGTCAAGATGTGCGCAGAGACAATGGTGGAGAGAACGGAGAAGAGTCTGGATTTCAAAGACTTTCCTAATAGATGTTTAAAGGTAGCAGATAATTAGTTTGATTCTGGCACTGAAGAACTCAGAGAGATTAAGGTTTTCTTCTTGTCTTCTAGTTTTGGAGAATAGATAAATTGTAATATCGTTTGGAGATTATGATAATCCAGAGAGTAGGTCTTCTGGGGAATATAATGAGCTCAGTAGGTAGACAGAAATATGGATCTTGAGCTTGGGTGAGATGTCAGGGCTGGATATAAAGATGAGGGTGTTGTCAATATCTGGGTAGCAGTTGCAGCCGTGCAAAAGGAGAAGATATATAAGGAGAAGAGTAAAGAACAAAGAGGGAAATTTGGGGAAAAGAAAAAGTACAATTAAAGTGGGGAAGTAAGTAAAGCCAATGAACAAAAGTGAGAGGGAGCTATCCCAGAAGTTGGAACAGGAAAATTGTGTAACCTGAAGGCTCAGGGAGGAGAGAATTTCAAGAGATACAGGATGGCCAACTTGAGGAGTTCTAAACAGGGGTAGAATATAATCAATTTTGCTTTTAGAAATTGAACTAAATGGAAGAAAAGCTTGATGCAGGAAAGCCAGTAGGAAGCTATCATAATACTCTGAGAGAAAGGGAGATGATCTCCATCAAGCAATAGAAGTTGAGATGGAAAGAGGAAAACGAGACATTTTGAAGTCACTTTGGCGGATAGTGATGGTAGCTGGATAAGAAGAGTAGGGAGGCAAGAATCTGAGCTGATTTTGAGGTTTCTGTCTTGATAAATGGTGCTGCTGGTAACTAAGATGAGGAATGGCAGAGAAGCTGCTTTGAGGAAGTTTGCAGGCAGGTAATGAGTTTTGTTTTAAATTTGTTGAATGTGACATACCTAACACATTCAGGTGGAGATGTCCTGAATGGGTCTAGAATTGAGGGAGGAGTTTTGAGTGAGAGTTATAATTGAGAGTGGGAAAAGCATAAGTTATAGGTTAAACCGTGAAAGAGACTGAAATTGCATAGGAAGAGAACATGCATATGTGAAGAAAGTGCTTAGGACAGAAAAGTGACAGATGTGTGACAGTAGTGGAGCCAATAAGTTGTCGTAAATAAAAATCTTACTAAATACCTTCACAGGAGGTAACTGGCAAAGTCACAGTGAAGCAGTAAGTTTGCACTAAGCATTTGGCTTGGCATGTGTGATGTTTTTTAGTAATATATAAACTAAGTGGGAGGAGAAAAAAGAACATAGATGTAAGAGTGTTCCGGACTTGGATTCCAATCCTGGCCCTGCCAGTTACACGTTATGGGATTTTGCACAGAATAGGTGCGCAGTACCACCAACTCCCCTCATCTCTCACTCTGTCATCCTTCTCTTGCTTTCATCCCTCTCTCCCTTTCCTATTGTGAGTTCAATCATTTGAAATGAACCTGTCATTAGGCTTTAAAAATCCCTACTTGAAACACAAAGATTCAATTGCACACTGCATTGATAAAAAATTATATCATAGGGGCTGTAGCCATGATTTACAATAACTGTCCCGATATCCAGGTAAGCAGCACTCACCTGAGAACATCAATTGAAGAGGTTCTCTTCCTTAGATTAATTCTAGAGTGAGAAAGAAAAAGAGAAAGAGAAAGAGAAGCGGGGTGGGGGGGAGAGAGACAGAGAGAGAGAGAAAGAGAGAGAGAGAGAGATGACAATGTTAAGACTGGCTACATAGCTTCTACTTTCAAAATAAAGACAATTAAGAAATATTCTGTCCATAGACTTATTATAGAATCATTGAAGGCGCTGGTAAGGAATCCAGAAATCATTGAATATGAGATTTTTCCTTTTATTTTACAGCAGAATCTTCCTTTTGCAAATGAAATCTTATACAAATAACAGTTATTTGCAGTTATTTATTAAGAAAATTTACAGAGTTTCTCAGATTGATGCATGGGTGGGTAATTCTATCCCTATTTTCTCAGTCTCCTAACCCCCTACTTCAGCTGGTCCCCAAGGGACCCCCATGAAACTCTAGGGCAGTATTGAAGACAATTTCTAATCATAGCTTTAGTCCAATGGCCTTCTTTAATGAAGGGGAAACTGAGTCACATGGTGAGGGTAAGTAGCTTGCTCTAAGTCCTGGTGGTGAAGTAGCAATGTTGTCTTGACTTGTCTTTCAGGGCTTTTGTTGGAGGAACCTTTTTAAACGTGCATGTTGAGCAAATCACCATCTTCCCACTTTATTTTTCTGTCCAGTGTTCCATAAAAATAAGACAAGATTCAGAATGTTACTCCAACTCCTCCATATCTAGGCAGAGTCCCAGGAGGTTGACAGCCTCATGAGAAAATATATAAAGCTTTTCATTTGGGGGACTGACTAGCTGCCTGCCAAATTGGATTAAGTAGGAGTGGTAGTTGGCCAGGGAGATGGAGCTGAATGAGTGGATTCCTTGAGGGCAGCCAAGAAACAGAAATCACCAACAAGGAGATGGGGCCCAGAATCCCGCTGGGACTGAAATTCCTGTCAGGGAGCCAGGACATAAGGAGCACACGTTCATCTCAGGTGCTTGGAAGAGGACATCACTGCGGTGCTTTCTAAAGACCACATGAGAATGTTTATGGGAGAAGGGCTGAGCTCTTTTATGGCCAGGAGGGTGGCAAAACAGTTAGAGGGTGTTGGGGAGGGTGTTTGCTAGTTTTAGGAGGGAAATGTAATCAATCCTTTTTTCTGAGTTAACATCTTAGACTTTACGCCAGTGGAATCTCCAACTGAGCCTTTACTATGTCCCAAGTTGTGTGGTAAGCTTTGATGATCAAAACATGTTACTTCCCTGAAGAATTATTTATCCAAAAGTAACAAAATCATTACCTTGAAAAAGAGATTGTGCCCATCCTTGTTCATTGTGGCGTTAGTCACAAAAGCTAAGACATAGATACATGTCTTGTGTCTATCAACTGATGAATGGCTAAAGAAAATGTGATATATATATATATATATATATATATATATATATATATATATATATATCTATATATATATATCTCACATATATATGTATATATATTACATAATATATATACATATATAATATATAGCTCACGTTTATCACATATATATGTATTGCTTTAGTAGTCTTCTTCCTGCATACATACATACAATAGAATATTATTTAGCCATAATATGTAGGAAATTCTGCCATTTGTGACAACATGGATGGACCTTGAAGGAATTATGCTAAATGAAATAAGTCAGACAGAGATCTCACTGTATGATCTCACTTATATATGGACTCTAAAAACATTGAACTCATAGAAACAGAGAGTAGAATGGTGATCATATGTGTGGAAAAAATTCTTCCACGTTTTTTAAAGTTTCTCTTTTTTTGGTTGTCCTAATTATTATCATTCAAATTAGAGTGTTGACTTTAAAAAATGTTTGACTATGACTTTCAGTAAAGGAGAACTGAGTCTGGGTGGTGAACACACAATCTGATATATAGATGATGTAATACAGAATTAAACACTTGAAACTTATGTAACTTTACTAACCATTTTCAAAGAGTACTTTTTATATCAGGACCCGTTACAAATCACACTCACACAGAGCCACAGACACAAATACACACATTCACATGTCCAGGATTAGAAATTCATGTAGTAGTACTTAACGTTACTTTGTGAACTATCAGACATCGGATAATCTATGATTTAAAGACCTGATTGAGAACTCTGCGTGCATAGGTAGGCATTATTGACTGTGGGATTCTCTAAATTGGCCTGGCTGGGCCATTCAATTGATGATACTTCAATGTTGATATCATTCTGTCTTTCCTCTTAGGCTGAGCAGATTCCTCAAGAGGTTGCTATGAATTTCCTGTCTGGAAGGTCAAGGCACTGGCATAGTTGCCAGCATTGGGACTGAGTCAGGGAAGGGTACTCAGGGTCTCAGCATCCCAATGCATGTTTATCCTTTGCAATGCAATATATCAAGCCTCAGTTCAATCTGGCCAGTCATTACAAAGACTCTGTTGTTACATTTCCAGAAAGTAAACTTTCAGTCTTTTGCCAGAGGAAAGGAGGGAGTAGTCACCTGGTTGCATGGTGTCCTACAAGGGACATGATGTTTGATAACTGATTCCTAAACAGATTTTCAACCAGTCTTCCTGACTTAGTCCCTGTTTGTCCCGTTTTTCAGAATACTGTTATTTCCAGTTCCCAAGCCTTTTGAGGATTCTGCAGATTCAAGTTGATTAGGTTCTCAGCTTTAAAACTCCTGCCAGGCTATGACTCAGTATTCTCAACTCTCCTAAATTATTTAGCCCTCATCCATCTGCTTTTTAGATTCTATAATTTTGTTGCTGATGTCCCCTCTGATTTTCTCCCCTTCCTTTGTGTTTAAGCTTAAAAAATCCTTTATTGTTAGTTCCATGGAGTTTTGGAAGGAGGTGAAAGTAAATATGTACGGTCATCTCACCATCTTTACTTGAAAATCGTGACTTTATTTTCTATTTTTATACTTTAGTAACTATGAGTCTTTGAGCAAGAACATACTGACAATGTTAAGACCCTGAGAAATAATGAGATAACTTCTTTGGATATGAAAAGCACCTTGCTGAGTTCCTGGAACAATAAAGACAGAGGTGATATTCCAAACACTTAATAAATGTTACAGTGTGGACATTGATGACCTAGGTTCTCCATGATTTTTGTTTCCTTTATTTCCAAACTGGTAAGGTCTTAGTAGTAAGGAATTTATTTTATGGTTCCTGTTTTTTCCCCTTCCTACAAGGCCAAATGTCAATACTTGTATGAATCTCACAGATATATGACTTCTCACTGATCCTTCTTGATAATTCCTATAGATTTATATGTAAAAAAAATAGTATCCTAATTCAATTTGGACTCTGTCACCATGGTTGTGATTTTTTAAATGCCAGACTCCTACACTGCTACCTCAATAGGATGGGTGGCCCAGTTAGAAAGCAACAGAAACGTTTTGGGATCACTGAGGTTTCTTCTCCCCAACCGGAGACTTGAGAGTGCGACTCTCCTTCAGTTGGGGCAGATGGAGATCACTCTTTCTCCAAATGAACTGAAGAAGTGAGTGAATTGGACCAGGAGGAAATGTGGCCACTTTCGGCCCTTCCATAAAGAGTGCAAGCTTTAAAAGAGTGTTAATGAGAAATAAGAAAAAGAAAAACATCTCAGTCAACGCTGGTCATCTACACCATAGCTTTGAGCTTTTCCTCAAAATCTTTTCTTGATAGAGCAGGATGCTACCGTGTTTCCCCCAGAATAAGACCTGGCCGGACCATCAGCTCTAACGCATCTTTTGGAGCAAAAATTAATATAAGACCGGTCTTATTTTAATATAAGATCGGGTATAATATAATATAATATAATATAACACTGGGTCTTATAATAAATTTTGCTCCAAAAGACACATTAGAGCTGATGGTCCAGCTAGGTCTTATTTTCGGGGAAACAAGGTGTATTCCCTTTAAGTGGTACTTTCTGATGTAGTTATGTTTTTCTTTTTCTTCACCACACTCACAGTTGTACAAGTACCTTATGCATTTTGGTGAATTGTTGCTTAGTATAGATCAATAATATCAGTTTGAGTACTGAGTTTCTCAAAGCACATAGTCCTTTAAAACCACCTTGTGAACAATTCCATACAAGCCTTGTTTAAGAGTCCCTTGAAACTTAAGTACTCTATAGGGATGGTGTCTAATCAGTTTTCTACAGCAAATCAGTGCCCTCAGACCTTGGGCAAGTGTTAGAGCTTGCCATAATAATGTGAAATGTGATCCCTTAGGGTAAATGGTTGTGGGTGGGAAGAAAGTTCAGAGGTGCTGACCTGAGTTGGAAAAGGCTACCTAATTCATCATCCCAATAGTATGTCAGCATGGAATCTCTCACAGTGGTGAAAGAGATCATTGTAATGCTTGATTCCTTCTTTTGATGAAAACTCCAGAGCCTTTAATTCACATTTTCTTGATATTTTCTCTTCAAGAAGAGAATTCTAGTAGATATTTAAAGTAAATGTAAGCTATTTTTTTTCTTTACAAGAAAAGTACATACTCATTATACTCATGAAAAAAAAGATTGTAATGGCCAAAAGAAGTAGGGAAATCACCTTCCTTCCATGTTCTTAACCCAGAGAAATAATCATTGTTGTGTGTATGTATTTTTTGGCCTTTTTTCCCTCCAAATGTAATTTTTGAATATTTGAAAAAAACATAGTTGTAATCCTGTTGTTTCTATAATTTAATTGTTTACTCCCCCCACATTTATCATAAGATAAAAACATTTTTAATAATATTGTAATTAATTATAAATATCATATTTAATTACATCTTAATATGCTATACAGTAGATGATTTAATTATCTTTTACTGTTGGATATTCAAATTATTTCCAATTTCCAATTTAGAATATACCAAAGGCAGTTTTTTTGTTGTACTGGGGAACAAAAAAGACTATTCTCAACACCATCCTCTCATAAGTTAGAGCGCACTTCCACCTTATTTCTAAATAAATTTCAGGTGGATTAAAGATTTAATATTTAAATGGTATCATAAAAGGACTAGGAGAATATAAGGGTGAATATTTAAATAATCTTGGTGTAGAGGTATCTTTCTAAACAAGAAAACAAAACAGAAACCACAGACAAATAATTGGTAGACATAAAGGAAAAATAACAAACAAAATTACCTAAAAATCTCTTAGAAATCAATGATAGGACAAAAAACGGTATAAAAATGGTCTAAATTTGATGTACAGATGACTCACTACAGGAAAAAAAGAAGACAGATTTATTTAAAATATTCATATAGACTATTAATAAAAGATATGTAAGTTAAAATAATGATATATCATTTACCCTGTCATACTTAGAAAGCTTAAAATATTTAGAACACCTTATGTCATCATGTATGGGCAAATAGGCACTTCCAAACACAGAGTGGAATTGTAAATTGGTACAACTTCCCTAGAAGATATTTTGACAATATATCAGGGATGCCAAAAAACTGTACACATTTTAAGAAATGTTATCTATGTATTACTTTTCGAAGTTGTATTGAATTACGTTAGCAATGTGAGGTATGATGTTCGCTCAAAAGATGGCATTAATCAAGTGAATGCTAGTGTCATTCATTGTACTATGATTTTAATACAGTTTTTTTTTTCCTTTCTTAAAATGTGCATACATTTTTTGGCACCCTCTGTATATGAAAGACCCCAAGTATTGAATACTTTCAAGAAATTCTTAGGATTTATTCTAAGGATATTATTAATTAAATGTCCATAGATATGTGTGCATAAATATTCCTTTCAGTGTTCTAAATAATAATGAATAATTGAAAGCAACCCAAATGTTAACAACAATGGGTTGTTAAAAATATTTTGGCATGATCATACAATAGAAAGCCATGTGATTCCCAAATAAAATGATGTAAATTTATACACAGTGTTATAGAGTTGGGGACAATTATTATCTGTTAAATGGAAAAGGCAATACTGAATAACATATATGGTATTCTGTTTTTGCATGTACATATTTATGTTTCTGATTACTTGGGGGGGCAATCTGGAAGAATAGGCAAGAAAATGTTAGCAGTAGTTATTTCTGGATCATACCTCCACAAATCTATATTTCCTATTAGAATCATGTACTTCTTAGTCTGTACTTTTTAAATAATAAAACATGTAAATAATATTTTGATAAGTACTTAAATCCATATGTCCTCACGTGCATTTATTATTTTTTCCCTTAGGGTATATGACTAGAAATGGGACAGTTAGTTCAAAAGATGTGAATATTTTTGAAACTCTTGACATATCTTGCAAATTGCCTTTGTATTAGCATGACATCCCCATGGGCATTAACATAAAGGTGCCATTTTTACCATATTCTAATCATCATTGGTGAAGTGATTACTTGTAAGAGTACATTTTAAAATTTTATATATTTGTTAATCTGTCGAATTTTCACTTTTGGAAATTTTTTCTTTGAGAGCATATTTTATTCGTTTTATTTGTTTATTGGGGGCATATTTTAAAAAACATAACAACAAAACTTCTATTGCAGGCAATGGATTTTCAGATAATCATGAAAACAAACTGGCTTTTCCCAGGCAACAAAAATGCTACAGGAGTACTATGACCTTTTTTGCTAAGAGGACAGGTGGTACGCATATTCACTGATATTGATCATTTTCTTATTGTCTGCCTTTTTCAGTTCAGCAGGGCCCTTTGAAGGATCTTATGCCTTTTTGATCTTCAGTCCAAAGAATGTGTCAAGATAAAGCTAAAGCATATTTTACTGAATCCTGTTTCTAGGGCATGGTGTTTTCACTGTACTGAAGAAAGGAGTTTAAGATTCTGGACCCTGGAAGCAACTGTCTATTTTGTTCATTCTTTCCTCTTTAAATCACTCGTATACAGCCAGTGGAAGATATGGGAGGAACTATATGAGGTGTCTATTAGCTCTAGTCACTGAGACAAATGTTTTTTCTTTCTCTCCCTCCATCCACCTCCAGCCCCCCTTTTTCCCTTTCTCCCCCTCTCTCTGCAAAAGTTTCAAGCCCTATAGAGCATGCATTTTACCAAGCCTTGTCTTGGTAAAGTGCAAGGCTTTACCAAGGAATTGCACAGGAATCTTGGTATTATTGGGCTCTGCTGTTTTAGTAGAGAATGCTAGCTGCTTGCAAAGACTAGTACTCTTCTCTTCTTCTTGGGCACAAAGTTAGACTATACTTCCCAACTTCCTTTATAGTGAGCGGTGGTCATATGACTGAGTTCCAGCTACAGCAATGTGAGTGGAAGTGATTAGTGTCACTCCTAGGGCATGCCATAAAAACCTTCTATATATGATTCTTCCGGTTGTCAGGATTGGACACATCACTCATGGAGACATTGGGATCCATGAGTTCATGATGCTGTAACCTCTAAGTTGGATAAAGAGTGTTTATCAATGCAGGAACACTTTCACATGATATAAGATTTAATATCTGGTCATAGATCCTGGGGGATGTTTCTAACATGCTGTTAGGATGGCTCTTGAAAGTCTGGAGAAGGCAATGGCCTGCAGTAAGTGGAAAAGAAAGGCTGGTGGAAAGAGATATACAAAGTTTCAGTAAACTGTGCATGCCAGAGTGACTATAAGGTTGGAAGATCCACCAGCCAACCATGATGAGTGGGAGAATCCAGAGTCTACTCCATTTATGCAGGTGAGAGGATCACCAACATCACTGAGCATCTCAGTGTTGCTTGTTCTTCGTAGATGAAAACTGACCCCAGGAGAAGCAATTACAGAACTGGGTTCTCTATAGCGATGGAGATAATAGGCCCTCAAAATAATAGAGACCAGGTGGATGCATTTAATCATCAGATAAATCATCAATTATTATAATGATTGGATGATTAGAGTAACATAGAAAGGGGCCCGATCTGCAAAGAGCTGTAGCAATGACTAATAGAACATGGCAACTCTAAGGGTAAATAGATGGGCAGTCAGTAAGGGGGTTGCTCAATTTACTCAAACAAAAGAAATCAAGGATGGCTGATCAGGAGGCTGAAGTCACAATATCTTGTATGTTTTCTGGATACGAACCTTCTTTTAAACCTGTAACTCAGTGACTGAAGGAGATATTGAATCTCCAAGAAGAAGGACCCTGCAATACCACGGATTTCCTCTGCCCTTCCTCAAAGTGACCTACTGTCATTTACTTAGGTATCCATATTCTGAGGCAAAGGGTAATATCTAGCCATTTCAAGAACTACTGGACATAGAGTTCAAGCTGATATTGGTACCTAAGTGTACATGTCACTATGGGAATATATAGTGTCCAGGAAAAAAATGGACCCCTGGTCAAGGACCTGTTCACAGTGGATGCACTTGTTCCACAGATCCACATAGTGCTTAATTCTCTGTCCCAGAATGAATATCAGAATGAATATGCTTAGTCATTGGCAGAATTCCCACATTGTTCCTTGGCCTGTGGAGTAAGAGCTATTCTATAGGGGAAACCCAAATAGAAGGCTCTGGAACTCCCTCACTCCAAGGAAAGATAATAACAAAACAAATACAACTTCATCCTGCGGAGGAATAGTAGAAATAGTGCCTACCTTAAAGCCTTTATGGTTTGCAGGGATGGCGGTCCCATTATATTCAGGAATTAGTTCACCGTTCTCACCATGAGGATGCAGACAGGTCCCAGAGGATGCTAGTGAACTATCATAAATTTAAATAAGTACTAGTCTTAATTGCAGTTGCTGTGCCATATGTGGTATATTTGCGAGAGCAAAAATTAGCACTGCCTCAAGATATGTAACGTGTCTACTGATCTTGCAAATACATTCCTTTCCACTGCTACTCAGATGAAGGAATAGAACCAATTTGCATTCACATGTGCTGGACAACATTTTACATTTATGATTTTGTCCCAGGACTGTGCTAACTTACTGGATCTGACATAGTATAATCCAGTGGGAGCTGGAATGTCTGAACATTTCTCAGAATACCAATTTTAGCTGAACCAGTGTTATTATAGTTATAGGATCAGATAGGAAACATATGGGAAGTATGTTAGAAGCATTGCTCTATGTAAGAAGAGGGTGGAAGATAAATCTTATGAAATTTTATTGTCCTGCCAATCAGTGAAGTTTTTAGAGGTTCACTATTTTGTGGCATGCCAGAATATTTTCTCTATATTAAGGACAAAATGCTTTATTTTGGACTTCCCACTACTAAGAAGGAAGTATAACACTTGGTAGATATCTCTGCATTATAGAAGCATGTATTCCACACATACAGCTCTAACCCATTTGCCATGTGAATAGAAAGACTACTAGCTATGTGTTAATGAGCCCAGAGCAGTAAAGCTTTCTGTATCCTATCCAGGCTACAATGGAGGCAGCCCTGGAATTTTGGCCATTATCGGACAGTTCCTATAGTATGATAGATTCTCTTCTTGGGGGAAAAAAAAGATGCTGTGTGGAGTTTTTAGCAAGCTACTGTAGAAACATCACAACATAGACCTCCAGTGTTCTGAAGCAAGGTCAAGCTCTGTGTAGCAGTGAATTGCATACCATTTAATAAAGCGCCCATGCCATGCTACTGGGCACTGATAAAGACAGTGCTCCACGATGAGCCATTAAGCAACCCTGTGGACAGAACTGCTCATTATAAGTTGGGTTCTGTCAGATCCACTAAGTCACATGTTTGGACAGATCTAACCAGGAATAGAGTCATTCTGATGAGTACCACGCAAGAGCCCAGGAGTCACGTTGGAACAGAAGACTAAGAAAGACTCGCCAGAGCTGGCCAGCTAACTGACTGAGTGGGGCCATTTTCTAGTCACGCTCCTTGTCCTCGAAGAGTTCTGTTATAAACTGACCTGCACATTGTCCTGCAAATGTTTGGGAATTACTGCCAAACTTCTAATATTCAAATGGTGAGGGTCATGTTTCTGTAAGTGCTTTGAGACTCAATATTTTAAGTAACTGTATACATCATGAGACTGACTTTCAGTTAAATTCTAGAGCTTTCGTAAATGCTAGAATGATGCTGACATTTAAAACATTAGCAACATTCCTCACTTCCAGTATTCTTTATCTACTTTCTTCTTTAATTTTTCCACCACAATTTTCATGTAACACATTATATATTAATATTTTATCTTGTTTATTGTCTCTTTCCTGCACTGGAATGTAAACTCAATAAGAATAGTAGTTTTTATCTATTCTGGTCACTGCTGTTCCCATCCCTAGAACTTAAGACTGTGCCTGACATATATATATATACATATAGTGGTTGTCCAATAAATACTTTATGAATGAATGAATGATACATAGGAGTCTAGTGCAGTATCCTATTTCTGTTGTCTTTGGTTAGTGAAGGTACATTAGTGCACTGACCTTGGAATGAAACAGAATGGCTGCTCCAGTTAGAGCAACAGTGAGGAGATGTGGGGAAGCCACTTTATAAAGGTGGGAACATTTCCTGACTATTCCTTTGTACCCTACCTTGAGAGGGAATATCAGCCGTCCTGGTTAACTATACACCCGGCTCTAAAAAATTTGTCTAAATAAAAGGAAAAAAAAAAAAAACATAGGAAAATGCTGGTCTCTGGGGATATTTTAAAATTGTTCATTTGGTGAAGGAATACCTGTGAAGAGGATATACCTAATGGCTTGTGGGCTACCCCTTTGAAAAACTTGGATGGACAGCCCAGACTTGCTCCACTCTGGGTATTGTGAAATTCTCTCTTACTCTTGCTTCTTTTTCCCTTGTGTTTCTATCTTCTTTGAACTAGAATAGCCTTGCCCTCAGAGCGATAGTTTCAGTGGGTCAAGGTTTATGGTGGATAAATAGGAATTTATAGTTTGGTTAGCATATGAGCATGCCAAAAACGGCACGTGGATTTAACTCAACCCACTAGCAGCTACAATGCAGAATGGGAATGAGGAAATTAGTTTTTATGTCCAACAGCGTGCCTAACGGCAAAATAATTTATTTTGATGGGGAGACTATAAATGTCTCAGAGAACAGGGAGTTAACATTGATGCCTCTGTACTCTTAGAATCAGACTTGAATTCAGTGGTTCCTGAAGATTCCAACAGCCACTTCTCATCAACATTCAAATTGAATTCATATCTGCATCAAGCTAAGAAAAAGTATATCTGACAATTTATTCCTATAAATTATCACATATCTACTTTCTATCTTAGGGAATTTATCACCTAAACCTCCCATGTAACACATGGCAAGTCATACAACGCAAGAATCAGAGAACCCTTGCCTTGGCGCAGCAGTGGAAGCATATTTAGGAGAATTTTGAGCTAATGTTGTATTCCAGTCCCAAGTGAAAGAAAAATAACAAAATAATTTAAATTGACCCAAGTTCTTGATAACCTCTTCAATGTGCTTATATAAACCTCTGTACTGTTCCATTAGAGTATAATCACTTGAAATTCATTTTCTGTTGAGGGTTCATTATAAATGATGAAATTATGCCCAAGTACTATCACTAGAGTGAACTATAAAATGAATTTCTGAAGCTTCAGTGTCTACAATAAATATATTTTTTTCAAATCTGTCAAAATGCCAGAGGTTTATAGAATGACACTTGAAGGAGGCTGTCTTGCATCCTTTGGATTTTAGCTGAATGTGCAGAGTGCCTTGAAGGAAGTACTGTGTGCTCTGAAATGCACTGCATTCCATCCCAGTTCCGGCTACATTTGCTTAGTGAGTGACCTGACACTAGTAACCACAACGACAACAATAGCTGCTACAGGACTGATGGCTATTTATTGAAAGTCAGGAACTTAATGAGGATATATACATAAATATATATATAAATTAATTAATTCCTCATAAATTCTACTATGGATACACCTATGGACTGTTGATATTAGAATCTCCATGTTACAGGTGAGAGAACTAAGGCTCAATGAATTTAAATAATTTTATCCCAAATGTTATGCAGTTAGTAAGTGTGATTGGCACATATTCCAAAGCAGATTTACTCAACAACAAAGCCCATGCTTACCGCCGTTATGTTGGCTGCATATTGCTATTGTTGGGATATCTTCTGACATCCATACCATTGTTTAATGTTTACCTGGAACTATCTGAAAAGGTGGTAGAAAGGTACCCAATTACTGTCCTGTTTCTTTTTTAACAAAGCCTCTCTATCCTATGAGCTAAATAGTTTTTTTTTAAGGTACAAACGATGAAAGCAAGTATTTGTTTAAGATATACTTCATACAAAGAAAGAACTCTGTTCACTTGAGAGACAGCATAGCATATCAAAGTACCGGGTCTAGATGTGACTTAGGAGGTGCAGATGCCTGAGTTCCAGTCATAGGTTTGCCACTTACTGGCTGAGCCCTTCATTGGTATTCTGGTCACTTGCCCATTTGCTCTTCGATCCATTCCTCGTGGTTCCCTTGTTCCTTTCTGTATTGCAGGGCCCCAATTTCAACAAAATGCATTCTGCATGTTCTTTTGCCAGTTGGACTCTAGCTAAGACCAGCTAATGGAAGGCATTGGGAGAAGACTAGAACTGAGAGGAAGCAGGTTCTTTCTCTCCTGCTTTCTGTACTTTACTAGGACGTCATCAGTGGTTTCATCTCCTTTATAGTTCCCAGTTCCTGCAGGATAGTGGTTTTAGCTTATACTAGGCCACTCTGGTAACACCACCTACTCCTTATCCTGCTTGTCCTAGGGCTGGTGGTGGCTTCCTGCTATTCCTGAGCGCTGGATTTCTTCACTGTCCCCTGTTTGCCTTTTTAGATCCTCCAACCCCTTAGTGAATAGTTCTGCATGTTAATTATCCCTTATTGAACAACTTAATGTGGGTTCCGTTTGGTTAAAATTGTTCATTTGGTGAAGGAATACCTATGAAGAGGATATACCTAATGGCTTGTGGGCTACCCCTTTGAAAAACTTGGATGGACAGCCCAGACTTGCTCCACTCTGGGTATTGTGAAATTCTCTCTTACTCTTGCTTCTTTTTCCCTTGTGTTTCTATCTTCTTTGAACTAGAATAGTATGACCCAATATTTAAATTCATGGGGACTCCATTTCCTTATTTATAAAACAAGGATGAAAATAACTACTTGCATGTTATTTAAATTCTCAGTGCTCCAGTTTATCATTTGTGAAAAGTGGATAAGAATACTACTTACCTGGGAAATAAATAAGCTAATTGCTAAAAGAAATAAACCATTCAAATTCAGCAGGTTATCCTACCAGATGAGCAGTCTAAGGAAACACAGGGTAGAAACGGGGTTTGGGGTCAAGTCTGTAGTTTACAGTCATTCAGCGTCTCAAGCTGGTGACAACTTTGGTGTCTCCAATACGTGGCTTCCAAGGTTGCCTGGGAACATTCCAAGATGTCCATTCCACTAACCAGAGCAACGAAAGAATCATATGGGTGATTCTTATGGGCTGAGCCTGGAAGTGGTTCTCATCACCTTTAATAGCCAGGGAGACTGGGGAATCTAGTCATGGTAAGTGTCAAGGAGGAAAAGAAAATGATTTTGATGATCAGCTAACAATTTCTGCCACAGCTTCATAGGGATCTTATGAGGATTGAGTTAGTTAATAATCTAGACTATTTAGAACAGTGCTTAGCACATAACTAGCATTATGTAAGTATAAGGTATTACTGTTATTATTACTATTAAATGAGATAATGTTTATACAGAGTTTAGCAGAGTCTGACACACATAAAATGATAAAGACATACAATAAACATAATATACCATCAGCATCATCACCAATATAACCATCATCTTAGAATTGAGATCTGAATAGTAAATTTGGTTTACCACTATCTTGGGCAATAATTTTCTTTTTAATTTACAGTTTTGCATCTGCGAAATATAAATGTCAGTATTTTTATTGATTATGAAAAGGATGATAATAAATTATAGGGGGCTAGGACTATATTAAATGACTTTGGATATGAAGTTGCCTACTGCAATATTTAGTACATGATTTGTACTAAAAAAATGATTAAGTCTCATCTCCTTCCATAGATTCCAAGGATAAGAGGAAGGTGGAGAAGACCCAAAGATCAACAAGAATAGTTTTTGTCCATAAAGCCAGATACAATCTGGAGGGAGAAAAGAAATATATCACACAATATTCTAGGTACTTTGGCCTTCATGGATGATAACATTCTAGTTGTGAAACAAATGATAGAGAAGTAAATAAATAAATATGTGTACGTGTGTATGTGTACCCATTCATATGTTCAGATAGAGAGAAGTGCTACAAAAATATAAAATAAAATAAAATAAAATAAAATAAAATAAAATAAAGGAGAGAGAAGATATATGGAGTACCGGTGGCAGTGGGTACTAGTTAAGGCTTTCTGTAAGGAGGTATTTGAGTAGAGATACGAAGTGTGTAATGGAGTTGGTAATGAGGGAAAAGGAAAGTGCAGTGTCAGCTAATGTAACATATGGCCTCAGGATGAAAACTGGAATATAGGTTTGGTGGGATGTCCTGATTTTAATTTTTAGACAACCAGTGTTTATTATCAGATAATCTTTCCCATGATTAGAGAAGGGAAAAGAGGCCAAATACAAGGAACCGTTGTAAAAAATAATGTAAAGAGTTGGTCAGTAGTAGGGCTCATTCTTGGGATTAGAGGGAGAGAGTACTGAGAGAGTCTACCCCAGGTTAGTCCCTTGGCAAGACTCTTCCTAGCATATGGGCAATGGCAACACTGAGTCAACTGTACACGTCCTGGTGTAGACAATTTGAACCAAGAGCATCAAAAGAAAAAAAAAAAGAGATGGTATATGGGGAGGTGTGCTCTGGAAAACTGCCTATATAGTGAACTGGAAAGAATCATGTCTTGGATCCCCTACTTGACAAGAGCCAGTCAGAATTTTATATGAATTGTGAGGGCCATGTGCGAAAGAACGACGACGACAATAGACCTTCTGTGGTGTAGCGCTCAAAGTCGTGGACCAAAAAGTGGACTGTGTCCTTGTCTCACCTCTTACTGGTTTACTTGGTGATATTGTATTTCTCCATCTGCAAATACTTTCTGACCCACAGTGCTGACCTCTGGTGACATGAAATTCGATTCAACAAATATTTGTTGACCTTTCTAATGTGCCAGGTGGTAGTATACTTCTGGGTATACAGCAAGGAGATTACGTTTTAGTGAGCAGTCAGACAATACAAAACACATATATGAGTAGCAAGAATAGTACATTAGATGGTGTTAAGAATTATAGAAAAATAAATAAATAGGAAGTGTCAAGGAAGGGTCATATTTCAAATCAGATGGTCAGGGAAGGCCTCAAAGAAAACATGAAATGTAGGTAGAGACGCTAAGAAAATGAGGAAAGCAGTTGGCTTTCTAGGGATCGATTATTTTAACAGAGGAAGCAGAATGAGTAAGTGTCCTTACACATTCTTCACCTCAAGTGAAGGTATGTACTTGGTGTGTTTACGGAACAAGAAAGCCAGCATGTGAGTGAGGAGAGGATAGGGGATGATTCAGAGAAGTAATGGGATAGGATGGGTGGAGCAGACCCAGGGATGGAACCAGATCTGTAGAACCTTGGAGACCACTGCTTTTAGTCAGAATGAAATGTAAAGCCATTCCAGTGTTTTGAGAAGAGAAATTATATAATCCGATTTATGTTTCAACATGACGCCTTAGTTATTATTCATTGATAGAATTAAATTGGGCAAGGCAGGAGAAAAGAGACCATTAGGAGGACACACCTTCTGCTTACCAAATCCTGGGATGTCTGGGAAGCAAATTAGAAATAAGAAGACTGTTTATAAATATGAAATCAGAACAAAAGAAAATAGTTGGATACGGATGGCACAGGCCATGTGGACCCCGGAGAATGGTCATTATTGCAGAGTACACCAGTTTGGTGAGCCAAATGCAAATTTTCCATATAATGTCTTTCTTTTCCACCCTCTTTTCTTCCCTCCATCCCATCTTTCCTCCCTCCCTCCCTCTCCTTTTCACTCTTTGTCTCTTCCTCTCTTTGCATGTGCGTATACGCTCTGATAAATGTTGCTTTCTAGTCTCTGGTATTTCATTTCTAAAAACACATGCTAATCAACATCTTATATCTAGTTACAAAATTTCTTTATGATAGGCATTTTCAGGTTTTTGGGTTTGTTTCTTTTTAAATGGTTATTTTTCTTTTTAGGAGCTCACATGTGTCTTTGCCAATCTGAAGAAAGCATCCCAACTTGTCAGGCATACACTTATGATCACATCTTATTTCTTGGAAAATCCTCTATTATTTCTCCTGGAACGAAGATTAATGCTATCTACTTTGTCTTTCATTATATTGCCTTACAGTCAGAAAACATCATTTTCTATCCTGCCTTTTGATTCCAGGAGTTTTCCTGATAAGAGTCCTGCTAACCTACATTACCTGCTTAAAAATCTCTGTTCTTTGGAAACTATTTAATGCTTTATCTCAGAAAAGGCCTACTAATGGACTAAAGATTGACATAGTAATTGTTCCAAAGGGAAAACATTCAGGGGATGAGGAGTATGGTATTCTTTGGTTTCATTTCAATGGTAGCAATCAAACTTCTAATTAAAATTAGTCACTCAATTGCTTTCTAAATGATTCTGGTGACTTCATTAATCTGCAGTGATGAGCTACCTCTGTAATATTTAATATCCCGACAAGACAAGCCACATATTATCATGTACAAGTGAAATCTCAGTTAGCTTTCTGATATTTCTGGACACTGAGAATGTATTGCTTCTCTTGTATGATGAGGACATCTTTTCAGACATAGTTCGTGTCCTAAACTGACTGAACACTTGTCTAACATTGTAAACTCCCAGAGGGCAGACACCAGTGGCAGCTATAATGCGTTTTAGCTCACTTGAAGGAGTACGAAGAAGAGGTGATAAAGCTGCTCGTCCACTCTCTCAGTCACTCGGCTGGAACTCCCTTGGCATTGAGGGTGAAGAGGCTGCTCTCAGAGGTGAATGATATCTCTGTTATCTCTGAGGTCAGAGACGCACTCTTGTAAGTATGTAACATGTCCGGAAGTTGCTTTTCTTGCCTCACTCTGTCCCTAGTGAATACCTATCATGTTCCTCATCTTTATTTCCAGTCCCATCTCTTGTGATCCAGACTCAACTATCCAACTAATTTCTGTGTATCACTTGCATAATTAAGAGTCAGAGCCACTTAACATGTTCAAAAGTTAACTTACTAGTTTTACTTCAAAATATGCTTGTCCTCCAGGGATCCCAGTTATCTGGGTCACAAAGTTGAGAATCCCTTCTCAATCTCTTTCCTCACTTCCCATATTCAATCAATGACCAAATCTTAATCCTTCCCTTTCTAACATTTTCCCATCCTCTCCTTTTCTTCATTCCTGACACTTCTTTTATTCAGGCCATCACCATGCAAGGCTGGTCTGGATGGCTGCCTCCTAAATACTCTTTTCCCCTTCCTGATAGTAATCTAAATCTTGTTTATATATACATGCCACCTCTACATGGCCTGAGTGACTCAGGGAAAGGTGATGCAATTCCCAGCCTCTGGGATAGGTCTGATTAGTCCAATGGTAATTCTATACTCTTACCCCAGTGATTGGTTTGGAAACCTAGGTTTCCACATTCTGTGGGTAAGAGGTTGAATCAATAGCACACGATCCATTTTGCTAATGAGATGCATGGGGATGATTTCTGGGGCGCTGTAGTGATGATATGAAATGAAGCCTGGATCCGTTTGCCAGCATAAGGAAAACCAGCCAGAGGATGAAGCATAGCCAAGGGAAAAGAAAATAAATGGATGTGGAGAAACTGCATTAAGTCGTACTTGAAGCTCACCCCGCTTCATTACTTTCATTCCATGAGCCAATAAGTTTACATATTGATAAACTGAATTTGACTAGGAGCGTCTCTCATTTGCAACATAGAATTCCTAACTGATACATCTTCTCTTGCCAGAGTTACCACAATGGTCTGGCAACTCATTTCTCTGTTTATGGTATGTACCACTCCAGCTGACCACCCACTCTCCTGACAGAACAATCTTTCAAAAACGCCCCACAGATCTATTCATGTGCTTCCCATTTAATCACCTACCATGGTAACCTATTATCTTCAGAATAAATTAAACCTCATCAGCATGACACACAGGGTCCTACATTATTGGATTTTTTTTTTCCTGCCTCCCCAGCCTCATATCTCATTTCTTCCCAAAGTGAATTTTATGCACAACTCTGCTTAACTAATTTTGGCTCCTAGAATAGAAAGTCTTTATCACTCACCTCTCTGTCTTTGTGGGTGCAGCTTCCTCATATTAGCATTCAGCTAATTCCAGTCTATTCAGCCACCACCTACTTTGAACCTACAGTGTACCTACATAAGGGCAGTGTGCTGGCGAAGCTCCTCCACTCGCTGTTTACCTGAGCAGGTTCTGCTGCAAAGCCGGTCTGCTCTCTCCCTTGTTTTGTGTCTCCCTTCCTGTTAGCACGCATCACTGTCTGTTTCACTCGTGTGCTATAATTGGTCTCTCCTTGGTTCCTCCCTCGAAGGCAAGAGCTATTTCTTAGTTATCTCCATATCCCCAGTTCCTAGTGTTGAGGTTGGCATAATTTTTTCATGGATTTAAGTAAGCAGAAAGCCAGGTTATTCAAATCGTGAGGTATATTAAATATCAGCTAATCCTAAAGTTCAGTGAGGGAGGTGACCTGTGATGAAGAACGGCACCTGATACTTGGTTTCCGTGCAAGAGAGGTCATAGCAAGTAAAGGGGCCTAAGCACATGCAGATGTAAGGGGCATCGCGTCTCAGCTCAGCCCATCCTCATCTGGGAGAAAAATGGGGCCCGCATTGCTAACACTTCTGACATTTGATCACGGAAGAAAAGAAATCTGCCATGCAGGCTAATACAGTAGGTGGATCTCACATCTGTGAGCTAGATATGCCCATGCCTGGTAGTCAGCATTCTTGGATTTATTCCAACCCCTTCATTTTACAGGTGAGGAAACAAAAGCAGGACCAAAACAGTTTCCCCTGAGAGATCCTTAATCCAGGGTATGCGCCTCATCTGTATGCTCTCATGGCCCCGTGCCCTTAACGCCTTAGAGCAGGCTGTGTCTCCCTCCTCTGTTACAGTGCCTGTTCTCTGAGTACAGAGAATGCCGTTTCAGCCTTCACAGGACCAGGTACTGAGTAAGTGCTCAGTGGCTACTCCTTGAACGGACACTGAATGGAAACCATGGACAGCATTTGACTCTTGACATCACCACCGCCTTTGACAAGTAGATTTGTAGATTCACCTCACAGGATGTTTACTAAAGCTGTCTGTGCTGAGAGCCCTTGGACGTTGGTAGAGTTATGTAGATAACAGCTCTACTGCAAGACAAAGGTCAAATAGAAGGATGATGTGTTGTGTGAGGCAAAGAGGAAGGAGTGTTAGTAATGGAGGGGCGTGCGGGAAGCTGTCTAAACGGGATGACCAGAGATATGTAAGATTTTGACAGGTAGAGAATTAGCTCTTGGCCTGGGGAGTCGGTGTGCAGTCTCCAGCGATCCCTGGACATGCACTCACCGTGTCTGCCTCTATGAGCCCCTCTGTACTGGTGCGTTCTTCAGGGTCTAGAGCAAGACCTTAAAGCAAATGCTCTCCAGATATTTCCTGTCTGTGGTTTTGGACCTGGGAGGATACACTCAAAACAAAGAAAAAACACAAATAAAACAAACAAAAATACTATCAACAAAATGAAAGTCCCTGGAGATTTTAGGTGAGTTTTGAAGCCTCTTGCTGATTATCTCTAACCCAGTCGAATTGTGCCTCTGGGTGAATCCCAGACAATCGTAAAATGAGGCCGCTCCTTTCTGTGGGCGCAGGTTCTTGTCATCAAATGGAGAATTCTGCCTGTCTTGAACACTGAGGAAGCTTGCTCTACTTGCATATTTGCCAAAAACTCTTTCAACATAATACTTGGTGCCATCCTTCCAGTGGTCATGAATCCAGCTGGTTTTTCATGCAATAATAACTGGATACCATTATTGTGCACCTACTGAGTGCCAGGATGCTTCTGTCGTGATCACTATTTCACCTAATAAGCTTTCAGAGTAGGTGTTCTTGTTTTCCATTTACAGATGAAAAACAAAGACTCAGAGAGGTTGAGCCACACAGCCAGAATGTGGAGGAGCTGCAAATCGAATCCAGCTGTAAATGACTTTTTAAAACTGGAGTTCTTTTTATTTCATTTGGTGTGGGGGATGTGTACAAAGACTCAAGGTAAAAACCTCAGGGCTTGAGAAGACTTTGTCATTTATTAAAAGTGAAACTTTGCTCACGACACTTATTTTCTCTGATCCTAATACCTGAAATGGAGATAATAATAATAATAATAACAATAATAATAATAATCCTTCCACTATCCACTTTACTTTGTTCTTGTTATGCTCAAATAAGAACATATAATGTCAGATTAACAACATAAATATTAAGCATTTAGTTATTTGGGGGGAAGGACCTGGTGGAAATCATAAGAACTGTTCTTAGTCACTTCCTTTGGAAGATAAATACCTGATGTTTTTGCAGTAGTTTGGTATAGTGTGATGGTTAAAAGTGCAGCTTTTAGAATCAGGTATATTTTGGTTCCAATTCATGCTGTATCCATTTCATAGTAGCTGTGATAGGCAGAATAGCAGCCTTACAAGGATGTCCATATGCTAACCCCCAGAACCTGGAATATGTCAGATTACATGGCAAAGGGGAGGTAAGGTTGCAGATGAAATTATGTTTGGTAATCTGCTGATTTTCTTTCTTTTTTTTTCAACTAATATATTTACTCTATTCCTATTGGTAAAAATGATTAATTTTCTAATTTTCAATTACAGTTGACATTCAATATTATATTCGTTTCAGGTGGACAGCATTATGATTATACATTTATATATAATGTACAAAGTGATCCCCCTGATGAATCTTGGACCCATCTGACAACATATGTAGTTATAACAATATTATTGACTATATTCCACAGCTGCAGTTTATATCCCCATGACTGTTTTGTGACTGCCGATTTGTACTTCTTAATCCCTTTACCCTATTCACCCAGGCTCCCAACCTCCCTCCCATCTGGCAAGCATCTGTTTGTTCTCTGTATCTATGAGTTTGTTTTGTTTTGTTTGTAGATTTATTTTGTTTTTTTAGATTCAATATATAAGTGAAATCGTATGGCATTTGTCTTTCTCTGTCTAACTTATGTCACTTAACATAGTACCCTCTAGGTCCATCTTCATTGTTACAAGTGGTAAGATTCCATTGTATGTTTGTACCACTCCTTCTTTTGCCATTCACCTTTTGATTGGCGCATTTAATCCATGTACATTTAAAGTAATTATTGATAGGTATGTAATTACTGCCTTTTTATTGTTTTCTGATTGTTTTTGTAGCTCTTCTTTGTTCCTTTTTTATTGTCTTGTTCTCTTCTCTTGTATGTTGTTTTCTGTAGTGTTATGTTTGAATTCATTCCTCTTTACTTCTTGTATCTCCCTTGTTGATTTTTGGTTTGTGGTTACCATGTGCTTCATATATACCAAGCTATGTTTATAACAGTCTATTTTAAGTTGATAGTTGCTTAAATTCAAACACATTCTAAACTCTCTACCATTTTTATTCACCCACACCACATTTATGTTTTTGTCATTTTTTATTTCTTTTGTGTGTGTGTGTGTTTGTATGTATGTATCCCTTTATTTACTACTGTAATTACACATGGTCTTCCTACTTTTTTTAAATTAAAGTTTATTGGGGTGACAATTGTAAGTAAAGGTACATAGATTACAGGTGTACAATTCCTTAATACATTATCTATATCTCACAGTATGTGTTCACTCCCCAGAGTCAGTTCTCTTTCCATCACCATATATTAGACCCCGTTTACCCTCTTCTAGAGCCTCCCTCCCCCTTTACCCTCTGGTAACCACTAAACTATTGTCTATGTCTATGAGTTTTTGTTCCTTCATTTGTTTGTCTTGTTCTTTCATTGTTTTCAGTTTTATATACCACGTATCAGTGAAGTCACATGGTTCTCTACTTTTTCTGTCTGCTTATTTTGCTTAGCATTATAATCTCAAGATCCATCCATGTTGTCACAAATGGTACTATTTCATCTTTTCTTACTGCCGAATAGTATTCCATTGTGTATATATATCACAACTTCTTTATCCATTCATCTACCGAAGGATATTTTTTTCCCCATATCTTGGCTGCCGTAAATAAAGCTGCAATGAACATTGGAGCATGCATGTCTTTATGGATAAATGTTTTCATATTTTTTTGGGTAGATATCCAGGAGAGGGGTTGCTGGGTCATATGGTAATTCTATTCTTTTTGAGGAACCTCCACACTGCCTTCCATAGCAGCTGCACCAATCTGCATTCCCACCAACAGTGTATGAGGGTTCCTTTTTCTCCACAGCCTCTCCAATGCTTGTTGCTATTTGTCTTGTTGATGGTAGCCATTCTAACTAGGTTGAGGTGATATCTCATTGTGGTTTTTATTTGCATTTCTCTGATGATTACATTTTTTCATATGTCTATTTGCCATTTGTATGTCTTCTTTGGAGAAATTTCTCTTTAGGTCCTCTGCCCATTTTTCAATTGGGTTGTTTGTTTTTTGTTGGTGAGTTGTATGAGTTCCTTGTATATTTTGGATATTAGCCCCTTATCAGAGGCGCTGCTTGCAAAAATCTTCTCCCATTCAGTTGGTTGCCTCTTTATTTTGTCGATGGTTTGGTTTTTTTTGCTATGCAGAAGCATTTCAGTTTGATATAGTCCCATTCATTTATTTTAGCTTTTACTTCCCTTGCCTTTGGAGTCAAATTCATAAAATGCTCTTTGAACCCAAGGTCCATAAGTTTAGTACCTATGTTTTCTTCTATGCAGTTTATTGTTTCAGGTCTCATGCTTAGGTCTTTTATCCATTTTGAATTAATTTTGGTACATGGTGACAGATAGCAGTCCAGTTTCATTCTTTTGCATGTGGCTTTCCAATTCTCCCAGCACCATTTATTGAAAAGTCTATCTTTTCTCCATTGTATGTTTTTTGCTTCTTTGTCAAAAATTATCTGTCCATATTTATGGGGGTTTATATCTGAGTTCTCAATTCTAGTCCATTGTTCTGGTTTTTCTGCCAATAGCATGCTGTTTTGATTATTGTTGCCCTGTCGTACAAGCTAAAGTCAGGGAGTGTGACACCTCCAGTATTGTTCTTTTTTTCTCAAGATTGCTTTGGCTTTTCGGGGTCTTTTCTGATTCCATACAAATCTGATGATTTTTTATTCTATTTTTTTTTTTTAATTCCCTTGGGATTTTGATGGGGATTGCATTAAATCTGTAAATTGCCTTGGGTAATATAGCCATTTTAACTATGTTGATTCTTCCAATCCATGAGCATGGAATGTCTTTCTATTTCTTTGGGTCTTTTTCAATTTCTTTTAAAAATGTCTTATAGTTTTCAGCATATAGGTCTTTCACATCCTTGGTTCAGTTTATTCCTGGGCATTTTATTTGTTTTGTTGCAATTGCAAAAGAATTGCTTTTTTAAATTCTTTTTCTGAGATTTCATTGTTAGTATATAGGAATGCAGTGGACTTTTGTATGTTGATTTTGTAGCTGGCAACTTTACTGTATTTATTTATTGTTTCTAACAGCATTTTGGTGGTGTCTTTAGGGTTTTCTATATATAGCATCATGTCATCTGCAAAGAGTGACAGTTTAACTTCTTCATTCCCAATTTGGATGTCTTTTATTTCTTTCTCTTGCCTGACTGCTCTGACAAGGACTTCCAACACTATGTTGAAAAGCAGAGGTGATAGGGGACAGCCCTGGGGTGTTCCTGAAAGTAGAGCAAAGGGCTTCAGTTTTTCACTGTTAATTATTATATTAGCTGAGGGTTTGTCCTATGTGACTTTTATTATGTTAAGGTATTTTCCTTCTATACCTATTTTATTAAGTGTTTCAATCATAAATGGGTGTCATATCTTGTGAAATGCTTTTTCTGCATCAATTGATATAATCATATGATTTTTGTCCTTTATTTTGTTTATGTGATGTATCACATTGATGGATTTGTGGATGTTGAACCATCCTTGTGCCCCTAAGATGAACCCCACTTGGTCATGATGAATAACCTTTTTAATGCATTGTTGATTTGATTTGCTAGAATTTGGTGTAGGATTTTTGCATGTGTATTCATCAGAGATATTGGTCTGTTGTTTTCTTTTTTTGTGTTATCCTTACCAGGTTTTGGTATCAGGGTAATGTTGGCCTCATAAAATGAGATAGGGAGTATTGCCTCTTCTTTGATTTTTTTGGAAAAGTTTGAGTAGGACTGGTATTAGATCCTCTTTGGAGATTTGGTAGAATTCACTAGTGAAGCCATCTGGTCCAGGACTTTTGCTTTTGGGAAGGTTTCAGATGACTGGTTCAATTTCCTTACTGGTGATCAGTCTATTTAGATTTTCCAATTCTTTGTGATTCAGCCTAGGAAAGCTATATGTTTCTAAGAACTTGTCCATTTCTTTTAGGTTATTGAATTTGGGGGTATATAGTCTTTCATAGTATTCTTGGATGGATAATCCTTTGTATTTCTGTGGCATCCGTGATAACTTCCCCTCTTTCATTTCTGATTTTATTTGTGTCTTTTCTCTTTTTATCTTAGTGAGTCGAGCCAAGGGTTTGTCAATTTTGTTAATCTTTTCAAAGAACCAGCTCTTTGTCACATTATTTTTTTCTATTATCTTTTTGTTCTCTATTTCATTTAGTTCTGCTCTGATTTTTACTATTTCCTTTCTTCTGCTGACCTTGGGTTGCATTTATTCTTCTTTTTCTTGTTCTTTAAGGTGTAATGTGAGGTTATGTATCTGGGATTTTTCCTGTTTCTTGAGATAGGCCTGTAATGATACAAATTTCCCTCTTAAAACTGCTTTTGCTGCACCCAAAAAATTTTGAGAGGACGTATTTTCATTCTCATGTGTTTCTATGTATCTTTTGATCTCTCCTCTTATTTCTTCTTTGAACCGGTTATTCTTTAAAAGTATGTTGTTTAATCTCCAAGTATTTGTGGTTTTTCCTGTATTTTTTTTTTTTGTAGTTGATATCCAATTTCATAGCCTTGTGACCAGAGAATATGCTTCATATGATTTTAGTCTTCTTAAATTTGCTGAAGCTAATTTTATGTCCCAATATATGATCTGTCCTTGAGAATGTTCCACGTACACTAGAAAAAAATGTAGTCTGATGTTCTAGGATGAAGTGCTCTATAAATGTCAGGTATGTCCATTTCATCTAATGTCTCATTTAGGGCTGCTATTTCTTTATTTATTTTCTGTTTGGATGATCTATCCATAGCTGTCAATGATGTATTTAGGTCCCCTACTATAATTGTGTTTTGGTCAATTTCTCCTTCTAGTTCTGTTACTAGTTGCTTGGTATATTTCGGTGCTCCCTGATTGAGGGCATAAATATTGATGACTGTTATGTCTTCTTGTTGTATAGCCCCCTTTACCATTATGAAATGTCCATCTTTGCCTCTTATTACCTTTTTTATCCTGAAGTCTGTTTCATCTGATATCAGTATTGCTACATCTGATTTTCTCTGGATGCCATTTGCTTAGAGTGTCAATTTCCACCCTTTCACTTTGAGTCTATGTTTGTCCTTGTAGCTGAGATGTGTCTCTTATAGGCGGCATATGGTTGGGTTTATTTTTTTGATCCAATCTGCTACTCAGTGCCTTTTTATTGGTGAGTTCAGTCCATTTACATTTAGGGTGATTATTGATATTTGAGGACTTCCTATCATTCTATCTTTGGTTTTCTGGTAAGACTCCAATGTCTTCATTCTTTCCCTTTTTTGTTGTCTAATATTTCTGTGTGGTGGTATTCTATGATTTTCCCTCTGTTTCTACTTTTATTATGTTATATATTTCAGTTCTGGATTTTTTTGAGTGGTTACCATTAAGTTTATGTAAAAGAAAGTTTCATATTTAGGGTATTCCATTTTCTTCAGCATGTTTACTTTATCCATCCCTATATTCCGGTTCAGGCCTTTACTCTACCCCCTTTTATGTTTTGGTTTTCACAAATTATCATTATTTGTGCTGGTCGAATAGCCTCCTTCAGTATTTCTTGTAGTGCTGGTCCTGTGTTAGAAAATTCCCTCAGCTTCTGTATGTCTGGAAAGGTCTTTATTCCTCCTTTATATCTAAAGTATATCTTTGCTGGATATATTATTCTTGGCTCATAGTTTCTCTCTTTCAATAGTTTGAATATTTGATTCCACTCCCTCCTGGCTTGTAGAGTTTCTGCTGAAAATTCTGATGATAATCTAAGGGGCTTTCCTTTGTAGGTTATTGTCTTCTTTTCCCTGGCTGCCTTGAGGATTCTTTCTTTGTCGTTAATTTTTGACAGCTTCAATAAAATGTGCCTTGGAGAAGGCCTGTTGGGGTTGAGATAATTAGGTGTTCTATTTGCTTCTTGGATTTGAGGATCCTCTTCTTTCCACAAGTTTGGGAAGTTCTTGTCAACTGAATATACTCTCTGTTCCCGTCTCTCTTTCATCTCCTTCTGGTATGCCCATCATTCTTATGTTGGTCTTTCTGATGAAATCAGAAAGTTCTTGTAGAATTCTTTCATCTCTTTTAAATCTCAAGTCTCTTTCTTCTTCCATCCATGTCATTTCCAGATTTCTATGTTTGATGTCACTGGTTCTTTCCTCTATCTGGTCAACTCTACTACCTAAGCTTGCTATTTCATGCTTCCTTTCTTTTATTGAGTTCTTAATCTCCAGAAATTCTATTTGGTTCTTTTTTAAAATTCAATCTCTTTGGTAAAATATTCATTTTGTTCTTTGATTGTGTTTCTGAATTCTTTAAACTGCATGTCTGTGTTTTCTTGCATCTCGTTGATTTTTTTTCTTTCAAGTTCTGCAATTGTCTTTATTTCTTTTTTTCCTTTTTTTGTAAATTAAAGCTTATTTGGGGTGACAATTGTTAGTAAAGTTACATAAATTTCAGATGTACAATTCTGTATTACAGTCTCTATAAATCACATTGTGGTTAATAAGGGTAAAGGGGAATTGTTGAGTTTTTTAAGAACTACAATCTTGAATTCTCTGTCATTTAAATCACTTACTTCCATTTCTTTAAGTTCATTTTCTGGAGACTTTTCATTTTTTTCCTGAGCTGTCTTGTTACCTTGGTTATTCATGGAAGTTAATTACTTATTATTTCTCTTCCTACACATCTACAGGAGTGCATTCTGCAACAGGTTGATAGAAGGAGGTCTTTCTTTTGTTTTCCAGTAGGTGTTGGTAGAATGTTTTATTTTCTCGCCGACTGCAGCATTTTATTCTCTCTCACACTGTAGTGTTATGTTTTCTCTGCACTATTCTGGCTTCTCACACAATGGGGGGATTCCCTGGAAGGCAGCTTCTCCTCTGTGAACAGTTTGCCCGTGTCATAGGGCACCATCTCCTTGAGGAATATGGAGAGCTTCTGAAGTTCCAAAGCTCTTCCTGCACCAGATTCAGAGCCCGTGTGTTTCAGCAGCTCTGTTTACTCCTGCAGGGATCTGCCTAGATAGGTGGGGACAAGGGCGGGGTGGGTTTTGAGAGGTGGCCCAGAGCAATGGCGGTGACCATCACCGCAGCCAGTCCTCCTTCCACAGCTCCCTCCCCTTTGCCAGAACTAGTTGGGCTGTGAATCTGTCTGCGGACCACAGTTCTCAGAACTGCAAATATTCTGTTCTTTTGATCTGACACTGCTACTGTTCCACTTCCAGCACTGGGCAGTGTCACCACACAGCAGCCTAACCGTTTGTTTCCTTGTACCTGTCCCCAAAGAAAGGAGAGTCTGTAAGACGGATCCTTTCAGGGACTTTGCTAAACCTTTGTGTTTGCACCTTATACCTCCCTGTTTGGTCCCAGAGAGATGACTGGACAGTCAATGACGAGTAAGATTCCTCATGGAAGGAACAACTCAAGCCAGGCGCAGTCACATGGGAACCAACAGGAGAACCCACGGGGTTCACAGAGGTGGGCACAGCCCCAAGGAAAGCCTCAGTCTCTGTGGCTGCATTCCTTCCCAGAACCTGCAAGGGAAGTGATTCAATGACGTGCTCTCTTTCTATTCATATGCATGTAGGTTTTTGTCTCTTGGGGAGGTTGAGACTTACGGTCCAGCTGCCTGCAGGTAAGGGTGATTGACTTAAATGGTTTCTTATTATGATGTATAGAATTCACAGATCTTGAGATTGTCAAGCTTTATCTCCTTTACTTCCCCACTGAACTAATAAAAGCTGATGTGAGGCCTGATTCAGGGCGTCCAGTCCTTGAGACTGGGTGTCCCTTGGTCTGCTTAAACTCTAATCATTACTACTGTCTTTTCTTAACCCTGCACCGACCTCCTCGCTCCCCACAACTCTCATCGCGTGGGAAGTGACAAGGCAGGTGGGGGCAGGGTCTTTCATCTTCTTAAAGGAGTCCCTCCAACATTACTGTAATACTTATTTGGTGGTGATGAACTCTTTCAAGCTTTTTCTTGTCTGAGAAGCTATCTGTCCTTCAATTCTAAATGATAGCCTTACTGGGTAGAGTAATCTTGGTTGTAGGTCTTTGCTTTTCATCACTTTGAATATTTTGTGCCAATCCCTTCTATTATAGCTTGCAAAGTTTCTGTTGAGAAATCAGCTGATCGATTTATGGGAGTTTCGTTGTAGGTAACTAACTGCTTTTCTCTTGCTGCTTTTAAGATTCTCTCTTTGTTTTTCAGCTTTGGCATTTTAATTCTGATGTCTCTTGGTATGGGTCTGTTTGGGTTCATCTTGTTTGGGACACTCTGTGTTTCCTATACTTATATGTCTATATCCTTTGCCAAGTTAGAGAAGTTTCCTGTCATTGTTTCTTCAAATAGGTTTTCAACCCCTTGCTCTCCCTCTTCTCCTTCTGGTACTCCTATGATGCGAATGTTGTTATACTTGATGTTGTCCCAGAGGCCCCTTAAACTATCCTCATATTTTTTTCCTTTTTCAATTTTTTTTTGTTTTGCTGTTCTGATTGAGTACCTTATCTTACAAATTGCTGATTTAGTCCTCACTTTGTCTAATCTGCTCTTGATTCTATCTAATGTATTCTTCATTCCTGTTATTGTATTCTTCATTTCTGACTGGTTCTTTTTTATGTTTATCTCCATTTTTATGTTTCCTATCTCTTTCTTGAAGTTCTTACTGAGATCATCTGTTCTACCCCTAAGTTCATTGAACATGCTTATAACTAGTGTTTTGAACTCTGCATCTGGTAGGTTTGTTATCCCCCTGTTGTTCTTTTTCTGAAGTTTTGTCCAATTCTTTCATTTGGAATGTGTTTCTTTGTCTTCCCATTTTGGCTGAGCCCTGTATTTGTTTCTATGTATTTAGTAGATCTGCCATATCTCCCAATTTTAGCAGAGTGGCCTTATGTAGTAAGTGTCCTATGGAGCCCAGTTGTGCAGTCTCTTGTTCTCCTGAGCCAGTTGCTCCAGGTGTGTCCCTTGTGTGTGTTGTGTGTGCTCTCCTGTTGTAACTGAAGCTTGATTGCTGTTGTCATTTCAGTATGTGGGATTGACCCTCAGGCTGACTGGCTGTGAGGACTGGCTCTGACCACAGCAGACAAGCTGCTGTGTGGGGATTGACCCCATTCAGCAGGATTCACTTTAGCAGGGCTCTGGACCCCCATGCCAAGTCCACCCTTTGGGTGTGTGATTTGTGGTGCTAATTGGGTGGTGCTTTGGTGTGGTCTGAGGCTGTCCACCAGGTGTGTTAGTTCTGAGGCCCCTTGGGATGGCCTCCATTGCAGGTTAAGGTCAGCTGCTACCTTTGTCCAGCCAGAGCCACTTGATAGAGCTATTAAGTGATCTGTGCTTCATAGCTGCCTGTGCTGGGCTTGGAGGCACCTGGGAGAGGCTGTGTTGCAAACTGAGGCTGGCTGCCACTAGTTATAGGCTTGCCACTAGTTATAGCTACTTAGCAAGAGATATAAGGCATGCTGAGGACAGCCACTGCTTATTTGGGGTTTGTGGACCTTTGAAAGATTTCAGGATAGTCCACAGCATGGGCCCAGGCTGGCCACTTGTGTGGATCAACCTCTGAAAGATATTCCTGCCCTTGTGGGAATTGAGTGGGGCAGAGTCTCAGGGAATAACCAGGGTAGGGCAAGCAGTGTTAGCCTGTTTGGTGAAGACTCAGATTTGGTGCCTGCCTATGCATGTAGACTGGGTGTGGGGAGGATTCAACAAAGGAAAAATGGTCCCCGCTGACACTTTAGTTGTGAAGAGCTGCTCCTCCAGCTCCTAAAACCAGAAAATTCAGTTGCTCCCCATATGTCCCTAGTGCTTTTCAAGCAGCTTCACTGGAGCTTATAACAAGTAAATGAGCTTGTGAATGAGTGAATCTGTGCTCAGCCCTTTAAGAGGACACCTGGGTCTACAGCAGCCCTCTGTCTCGGCTGGACTAAGTCCCTGCTGATTTTTACAGCCAGCTGTTGTGGAGACTCCTCTTCCTGGCACTGGTGCTCTGGGCTGGGGAATCTGGTGTGGGAGAGGGAGCCCCCTCATTCCTCCACAGCTGACATATCCCTCCCATCCACCATATGTGGATGTGGGACCAGCCCATTTCACGTCTCTGTCCCTCCTCTCAGTTTTGACATAGCTTCTTCTTTGTATCTTTAATTATAGGAGTTCTGGTCAGCTAATCTTCAGGTGGTTTTCAACAGTGTTGTTCTATAATTTAGTTGTAGTTTTGATATGGTTGTGGAAGTACGTGATCCCAAATGTAGGCTGTTTACCATAGCCACAGCCAGTTTACCTGCTTTGCCATGTAGTGGACCAGAAGTCCACTAACCTGCTGATTTGAAAATGCAGATATTATCCTGAATTATCCAGGTGGGACCAATGTAATCATAAGGATCCTTATAAAGTGGAAGAAGGAGGCAGAAGAGCCAGAGTCAGAGAAAAAAATGTGACCATGAAAGCTGAGGTCAGAATGACGAAATTGCTGCCTTTGAAGACTGGCGAAGGGTAACATGAGCCAAGGCATATAGGCAGCCTCAAAAAGGTGGAAAAAACAAGGAAATGGGTTCCTACAGTTTCCAGAAAGAAATACAACAGCCCTGTTGACTTCATGATTTTAACTGTGAAACTTACAGACTTCTCATCTCCAGAACTTTAAGGAAATAAATTAGTGTTTTTTTTTGTTTTGTTTTGTTTTTATCACATTGCTAAAACACATTACTACAAGGTTAGTAGCTTTTATCACAAAGGTATTAAGTTTGTTATTGCAGCCTTTGAAAACTAATACACTAACTATGTTACTTTGGGCAAATTACCAACCTCTCTGAGCCTTACCTGTATGATAGAGTAGGTAACCAACAAATGACAGGTAACTTCACTATTATGCCTAATATATAGATCCTACTACTGGAATAACAATAATTTTAATGGGGACTAAGACCCTGTCTTTATCATAATTATGGTCAACCTTGATTTTCCTGTTTACATGGCTTTATCAACCCTGAAAATCTCTGGGCAGAGAAATCTGGCTGACTCATCGCAAGCATAGCTGAACACCCACTGCCCTGCACGTTGCCACATTAACTGACTGAGGTTTGTGCCAGAAATATCGGTTGCCTAGTTAAGGGAGTGTTCCTTTCTTTGGAAGCCTAGGCAACTGCATATGTGAAAGTTTCTGGTTTCCTGGGACTGCAAATTAAATGTCACGGAAGATAGAAATGCTGTAAAAGGATTCTAAGAAGCACTGCAATGAATTAGATAAGGAGAAAGAGCCTTGTTTGGCTCAGGAAGCCCTTTCATAGAAGCCATTAATGGATACGCTTTAGGTGATGGCATTCACCTCATCCTCAGTTCCTTATGTATCATGATAAAATTGGAATTTGTGCTGGATGGAAGCCATGCACCCCTTCCCTCCTGCACAAGATCAGCTGTCAGAATAGCCTGAGTTTGTGCTGTTGGTGAGCACTAACTTCTCTTTGAGATTTTATTTCCTCTTCTGTTCATTCATGGAATGAGCAGAGTAATAAAAAGCCCTGTGAATTTTAAGCATGCTAATGATAACAAATATTTATTGATTGCTTTCTATATTGAATTTATTGGTTGCTTTCTACAAGGAATTATTCTAAGTACTTTATATGTAAAATCTCATTTAGCCTTCACAGCAACAGTACACGATTATCCAATTTCCTAGATGAGAAAGCTGAGGCCTAGGGAGACTCATTTCTCAGGGTCACACAGCTAGTCAGTGGTGAAATCACTTAACCAATGTGCTCAAATGGCTCTCTAAGTCTTGGTACATGGCATGGTAACAGCTCAGTAAATGTGAACTGTTGTTAATATATATCTACCTTGCAGTGTAATTGTTAGGATTAAAAAGAAATCTTTAGAAATAAACAAAAAATAGCATTTAAATAGGTTACATAAGTGATATGCTATTGTGTCTTCCTCTTTCACAGACTACTAAGTTGCCTTGGTTTCGGCCTCCTAACTATTCTTCCTCCAGTGTGTTCCCTGACCTCGCAGTGCCATGATAATGGGCCTTCTAGAACACAAACTGGAGGGTGACGTTACCTATCTGAAAACACGTATGCAATGCAGTCAAGCCTTATACAGTATATCATAAACACCTTTCAACGTGATGTGGTGAATGCCCATCTTTCCGGTCCCATCCAGAGCCCCGTGTGCACAAATCAAGGCTTTGTTGAAATATTTGCTGTTCCCTTGTCATGTCCCATTACCCGTTAGCTGTGCACATTTGCACGTGTTACACCTGGAATACCCTTATTCCTGTTTCCTGCCAGGTACATTCATGCTCACCTTCAAAATTTAGTGCCTGGACCAGTATACAATGTTAAATGAGTATTACATATGTCATGTAAAATTCCTGTTCTCCAAATAACATCTTTACAGAAAGGAAACATTTCAACGTTTGTTCAGTGTTCTTATTTAGTTCTCTGGATCATCCAGATTTCCTCACTCCACCCCTTGTCCCCTGCTTTATTCATGCAACCTCTCTTGGCTACTTCCTATATCATTATCTTTCTGCTCGGTGCACAGTTCAGGTTCTCCTGACTCGGAGGTCCAGCTTCCTTCCCAGGTGCCTCATTGTTCTCCTCATTCATGGTCAACCATCATGATAACGTCTTTCCAGGCATCCCATGGCCTTAGGACCTTCCCTTACCAAATGCTGGAGGTGAGGACCTGGCATCAAGGGTAACCTTCTTTGGAGAAGCCTTTTTCTGACCTCCCCAACAGTCACTGTGCTCTCTTCTCCTGTCTCCTATAGAGCTGGTTGACTACTTTTTTGTGGTGTCTGCCTTGTTGGGGTGACTATTATGCACTGACTTCATTTTTTTCTTTTAAATTGTAAAATTTTAGTTTCTTCTTCTTCTTCTTCTTCTTCTTCTTCTTCTTCTTCTTCTTCTTCTTCTTCTTATTATTATTATTATTATTATTATTATTATTATTATTATTTTATCTAGAGTAAACTAGGCCTCTGGACAGTGGGAATAATGTTCCAGTTGCTTGCTCCTGTTCCAGGCTTTTGCTAGACTGTCTAGCTCTTTTGCTAGACAAGGAGCTAAATTCCTGAATGAACCATTTAACCCTCTCTTCATTTTACTTTTCTAAACTAAAAATGGGTATAATAATTATTCTGCAGTTATGCAGATCAGGGATAGAGTCTAAAAGGGGTCCAGCACAGTGTCTGGTACATAGTAAGAACAAATACTTGGTAGGAAATATTACTATCTCAATTGATAGAGAGACTGGACAATTTGCTCAAGTGGAGATGAAGAGGAGGAAGAGCGTCAGCTTTTGCTTTCTCCAACTCATCCAGGGATTGCAACTGATTCAACATTAGCTATGGCATTGGCCCTAACTGCCATGGTAAGGGGTAAATGTTCAGGTTGTAAACTTGTATCTTTGTCATTGAGTCCACTATCTGGTGTGTCTGGAGTGGGTCCTGGGCACCTATTGATCCATCCATGTTCAGCCTTCCCTAGTTCACATTTGTGGTGGTAACTGCTCCCTCTCCTGTCTGATTGGCTCTCCAGGCTATCCACCAACCTTGTCTATGTTCTTACCTGTACCCCAGTTGATACTTGATTTGGAAATTGCCAACTTTCTTCTTTGAGGGCCAAATCTGGTCTTGGCAGAGGTCTCCCAAACATTTCTGCCTGTGGAGAACACAACCCTACAACCCACTTTGGTCCCCCAACCCTGGCTTCATCCCACTACTCACCTATCGGCACTTCTAATGTTCTGGAATTGCTTGCAACTCAGTGTTCCCATGACTTAGGCAAGGGGATGACTCACATTTTTTTCAAGGGTAGAAAGACTGATGACAAGAAGCTAGAGTCTGATGTTATATTCCATTCTTTCTAAGCCAATTTATGAATGTGGGTGACGCACTTATTGATAAAGATTCTACCTTCACTTTAATAAGCCTTTTTTGTATGTGCTCAGAGACCATCACTAAACCTTGCAAGAAGGGAAACACTTTGATTGAGCTCCTCAGATTGCTTCGTTTCTTCAAATGTCTTTTAAACAATTTAGAGAAGAAAATGTGTTTTCTCTGAAACTTAGATATTGATACAAGTTATTAATTTAAAAATAACTTATAACAAGTACTGTTCATTAATACCATCCTGAAAGTCCACCTGGCACCTAAATTCCTACTGTTCCATGAGGTTTTTTGGCAGAAAAATTTCTAAAAAGAGCCTTTATGTAATAGAAAGGGGTGTAACTATTAAGTCAAAAGCAGTGAGTGTTCGCCCATGCCCATCTTTTCTTTTTAAAGTTATCTTTGAAGGAAACAGAAGAATTCACCTTTTACCATACTTTTCAATGCATAGATTGCCCCTTTCCACTGTGCCAAATAGCAAACCTCAAGTCAGGGACCAGATCTCATCAGTAGAAATCACATTCCTCCTTCATTTGTAAGTCAGTTGAGAATGCAAAGGAAGTTTTTTTCCTGAGCACTGAATTCACAAAAGACTTTAAAAGCTAGCTCCTTGAAAGTCTTCCTAGTGAATTAAATTGGGAACTGGACTGTGTGACTTATCATTGCGCGAACAGTTCAACTTGTGTCCCTTTTGATAAGAACTGATGGAAACTATGAATCATAAACAAAACAAAAAAACTGACTGAAGAATGAAGTATCCAAGTATAAGAATAGGGATGGGTAGTAATGCAGTCTTGTAATGGATTTGTAAGACTACCAGGGAACTCTTCCTCTATACAGTGATCTTTTCACAACTTATTCTGGGCTTTAAATATTGTTGGATGCTTTTTCCCCCTGAAACTTAATTCTGTTTTGGATTTTTGAATTCATGTTATCATTTCTCACCTTTAAACTAGTTTATCTTTCTTGATGCCCTTGATTTTCTGATTGCCGGGAAATCAGGATTATCTTCAACTCTGACTTTTTCTGTGTTTTACAGTCAATCAACAAAGTCCTGACAGGTTTGCATTTGAAATGTTTTTCTGGTTTAGAGCCACCCGTACCATGGCAAGACGTGTAGGCTCTTCCAATGGCATTGCCAGTGTTGTAGTTTAGGGGTCAGGAAACAGCTGCCTGTGGCCATATCCTGCCTGCCACCTCTTTTGATCGATATGTTTTATTGGAACATGATTGTGTTCATTTCTTTATGCACGATCTGTGGCTGCTTTTGTGTTTCAGTGGCAGAGCTGAGTAGTTTCAGCGCCTGAAATACTGACTATCTGGTCTTTTACAGAAAATGTTTGCTGGCCCCTGTTCTTGTTCATACTCACATCATCTTTCACCGGAATAATTGTAAACAGCCCTCTAATTGGTTTCCTTGCTGCTAGTCCTCCTATCACCCGTCAGTCTACAATGTTCATACCAAAGTCCCATTCAATCTCAAAGCCTAGCAAATGCCTCCGACTCCTTCAAGGCTTAGTTTACTCATAACCAATCTTTTACTCTCGTACAACTTTAAGCCCTGGAGATAAAATAATGAGCAAGATAAGCCAGATCCTTGCCCTGACAGCATTTGTTCTTTATTCTAGAAGAACAGGTAGGCAATTAACCAGCAATGATGTAACAGTGAGATCTGCACTGTAACAGGTATGCTAATCTAAACAAACTGTCTAGATTTAAATACTACTTCCATTCCACACTAACTGTGTGACCATAATAAATGTACTAATGTTCAGCCTCAGTTTTTGTATCTCTGCTCTATGGTGATCACATGAGCTAACCCATGTCGAGCTTATGGCCTTGCGTTAGGTGCGTACTCAATAATTTTAAATAATAATTCCTGAGAAAGTATAGCTCTTTGGGAGTATTGAGCAGGAAAATTTAAGCTAATCTTGAATATCAGGGATGGGCTGGTCTGTCTAATGTTTATACTGAGATTCAAGGCTGTTAACAATAAGAAGAGGGGCAGTTTCTGATATAGGGAATGATGGCACATTTAAAGAACTGGAGGGGGGCGTTTTCCTGATTCCTGAATGCTCAACCGTCACTGTCATGTCTGTGCTTCCCAAAGTACTTTGTTTATTCTGCTAATGTAGCTATTATCACAACATATTAGACTTGTGTTCTTGAGGGTCGAAGCTATACTGATATTTTCATCTTTACATTCCCAACACTTAGGAGCGGCCTAACACACTACAGAAGTGCTCAAAAAAGATTGTTTCATGGGAAGCCACGTAGCTGAGTCAAGTAACATGATTTTTGGAATCAAAAAAAGCCTATGTTTAATCCCATTTCTGCTATGAAAGAGGTGGCTGATCTTGGACATGTTAAATCTCTTCTCTGACCCCCAATTTAGTTCTCAAATGTGGAAAAGAATACCTGCCATAAAGATTTGTAAGGTTTCATTAGAGAGCATAAGTAAAACTGTTGTTGTGTCTATGTAGTAGCTTTTTGATAAATGACAGTTGTTATTGATACTGAGGCTTTTTATTAATTCTGACCCAGGGTATTATCACAGATCTTTTAAGATAAATGAATTGAACAGCTGAGAAATAACACAAATATTTAGTCCATGAGATCCAAGAAAAATATCCAGGTTTTATGCCTGCTCCTTATTATTTCATCCAACAAATATTTATTGAGTTTCTACTATGTGATGGCTACTGAGCAAGATGCCAGAAAATTTACATTGAGTAAGAGCCCAGCCCCTGCCTCTTGGTGCATATAATTTAAAACAACGTGATTGTTCAGCATATCATGCATTTTGTCCCAGGGTATTTTTTTCAGAGAGAATGTGTGTTGGTGAGTAGCTGCATATATTCCCTATAAAAGTTAGCTCTTTCTAAGCATCTTTAATTTAGACCTTGGATGGAACCAGATCTGACATGTTTTATTAAACTGGGCCAACAAGAGTGAACATCTGTTTTGTTTTTTGCTTTTCCTGTTTATATTCCCAGGAGCAGCCCATTCTAATATGGTTATTACTAACTTCTGGCATCATTCCCACCAAGTAACCTTATTGAAGGCAACTTTCAGTCCCATACATACGTTTCTATTTCTCTTTACCACTTTTTTCTACATCTGATAATCAACTATTTAATACATGTTTAGTACTTGGTTAATCTGTGTCCTGGAAAAGAAGGTAGAGATCAAACAAAATAGCACATTATAACATTAAATAAAATTGATAATGGCTACTTGACTTTCTTTCTACCATGATCGAGGCATTTTATATTACTTGTAGTCCTCACGACAAATCTTATAAGTTAGAAATTACTAAATTTATTTATTTTTCAAATGGAAAACTAAGACTCAGAGAGGTTAAACTATCTCTAGCCAAGTTCATTCACTTGGTAAGAGGCTGTCCTGGGATGCTAATATAGACCCACCTGACACTGAAGCCTACACACTTTCCATTGTGCAATACTTTCTCTGGGAGGCGGAATAATGCACCACCCCCTACCCTCCACATACTAATTCCCACGACTTGTACATATGTTACCTTACATGGCAAAAGATAATTTGTTTTTTCAGATGTAATTATCTTGATTATCTGGGTAGCCTGGTAAAATCACACAGTCCTTTAATAGTGGACAAGGGAGACCGAAGAGTAAGTCAGAGTAATGTGCTGTGAGAAGGACTCAACCCAGTTTTGCTGCATTTGAAGATGGAGGGAAAAGCTGCAAGACAAGGAAGGAAGGCGGCCTGTAGAATTTGGAAAAGGCGAGGAAACAGAGTCCTCTCCACAGCCTCCTGAAAAGAACCCATCATTACAGACACCTGGAGTTTAGCCAGTGAAATCCATGTCAGACGTCTGGCCTATCGATGATATCAGATAATAAATTTATATTATTTAAGTCACTAAACAGTAATGCTGTATGACAGCAATAGGAAACTAATACATTACTTCTCTAGGCACAACATGACTTCAAAATTTATTCAAGGAAATGATTAAAGGATATATTTTATCATCCTACTGGAAAGCACTTTAGAATATCAGAACTTAGAACAAGATACATTCAGTGTCAATTTTGGTATATGAGTAAGACTTCATGTAAAAGTGAAACATTGTGATGGTGAATCTAATCGGGGCTTATTGTGATTGCATATTATGGCTGGGGGTTATCTCATGACTTAAAGAAGAAAGGGAAGGAGGAAAGAGATAAAAAAAAAGAAAAGGAAGGAAAAAAAAACCTTTAGACTATGTATTATTAAAGAAGAAAGATCAGATTTAAATATTTTAGTTTTTTAATTATTGAGAAGGAAGCAGCCTGAAAACAAAAATAATCAAGCAGGAAGCATCTTTTATCATTTCTTTCAATTCTCAATCTTTGCATTAAATTAATTCAGTGGGGAAGTTTTTCTTCCCTCTGTGCCTTATCTAAGCAATCATTTCAGCTTTTTTAAAAATAAATAATACAAATATGCTTCATGGAGGTCTTGCATTCATTCATGAAAATAATAGAACTGAATTATTTATAAAGCCAATTATTTTTACAAAGACATTGAATGACAAGTAATGGTGAAAGAGTGCTTTACTGGTAATTTAATTTAGCAACAAAAAAAAAATTGTGAAGAAATCTGTGCCAGGTTTGAAAATTTAACAATAAATCTGCAGTGGATTAACAAAAATTCTTAAAAAGAGCCTGTCTGGTTGTGACTTTTATCAAACTGGAAAAGCTGCAGGCAAACCCAATATCACAAGATTATCTGCACGAGGCCATGTTTTATTGTTTGTCTGTTTTTTTCCAATGGAAATTTGGTGTGTAAAATCATTCATATCCTAGAAAGTTTAGGCAGGGACACATATTCTTTTCCTTGGAAAAGATGAAGTTCCACCCAACAACGAGAGTGGGTAGGGCAGAAAAGGGGTGAGTTTCTGTTGGCATCTGAATATTGGATCACAACAGGCAAAAAGCGAAGACATGCGTCCCATGAAGTGGTCCTGCTTGGCCCGCATTAGACAGATTAGCACTAATGTTCAAAAGAGGTCAAAGTAGCTAAGAAATTTGCAACAACCTCCTCTTGCTCTTTCTCTTCTTCCTTTTCTTTACTAAAGAAAAAAAAAATTCAAAAGAGTTACTTAATAATTTTTCTCAAAATATACATCCTATGTGTATGACCATACTTACAGCTTAAATAATTCCAGATGAGGGGTTGAAGGTAGTAGAGCGTTTTTGTTTGTTTGTTTATTTGTTTGTTTGTTTGTTTGTTTTGCCTGGAGCTGTTCCTTTTGGACTTTTGCATGAAAACTAGGAGAAGAGCTGAGTCCCAAAGCTCAGAGTTAGAAGACCTTACATAAGGTCACCGAACTCTTAAGGTTTACTGCTTTTCCAGAATTCCAAAGGGGTAGAATTTGTTCTCAGCTGAAACATTCCACAGGCTGTCTCATCTTTGTTAGAGACAATTCTTTCTGAATTTAAGAATAAAAGAATTTGATTACATTGTTTTGATAACAGCTTTTTTCACTCTCTATATCAATTGAAAACTTTGATTGATTGGGTGCTGATTTTTTTTTTCAATCCAAACTAAAGCAAGCCTGGGGGAAGGGAACTATCAGTATAAAAGCATATGAGTATTCAGTGAAAATTAATTCTCTACCATTCCAGACTACTACCGGTGGCCCACCTTCTAGTGGCAACCACTATTACTAGTTTCTTAATCAGCCTCCTAGAAGTAGTGTGCTTATACTTGAACCACATGTCCACTTTTTCACACATTATTTTACAATGGTCAGTATTCTGAACCTTGCTTTTCTTATTTAACAAAGCGCTTCAGAGATAGCTATCAGCACCTATAGATTTTACCTGATACTTGTCAACAGAGACCAATTATTCCATTGACTAGATGTAACATAATAGAGTTAACTGATTCTCTGTTGATGGCATTTATATTATTTCCAGGCTTTTAAGTCACAAACAATTCTGCAGTGAATGAACATACTTAAGCATGTGTTGCTGCACACATGTGAATATATCTGTCAAATACATTCTTAGAAGTAGATCAGTATGATTAAGTGGGGAACATGTGTTTAAATTTTTAGTAGAGATTTCCATATTGTTCTTCAATAAGAATGTGCCAATTTACACTCCCTCCAATGGTAAATGAGGGTGTGGTTTTACCTCTCTCTAACATAGTATTATCAATCTTTCTGATCATTGTCAATGTGATGGGGGTAGTGGAGACTCATTGTTTTAATACATATTTGTTTACTTAGGCATTTATTCAACAAATGCTTTTGAACAAATATATTTTTCAATAAAAACAATTAAGAGAGAGAGATCATCCCGGGTATTTATTGCTGTGAACAAATTATCCCAAGAACTTAGTAGCTTAAAACATTGTATTTCTATTTTATCTCCTAATTCTGTGGGTTAGGAATTCTCACAGGACATAATGGGAACAGCCTGTCTCTGGCTCCATGATCTCTGGGGCCTCAGCTGAATTAATGCTAATGGTTGGGGACTGCAATAATGAGTTGGCCAGAGAGTTCTTAGTATCTGTCTGTCTGTCTGTCTCTCTTTCCTCTTTTGCACACTAAAAAGCTCTCCATTTGGCTAGCTTGGGCTTTCATACAAAGTTGGAAAAAAACAAAAAAGGTCTAGAGGTTAAGAACTTTCTCCATTGTGCTTCACAGAATATCTCTTTTGAAGACATACATTTAAAAATCTTTATAATTGTGTTAATTTCTAGATTTGTCAAACATTTTATTTATTGTACGGGGTCTTACTATATGATAAGCTAATATAGAGGACTATGACAGTTCGCAAATGGAATCCTTTGTTATCCACTGAGGTTTTAATGAATTAGAGTGACTAGTTTTTCCCAGATTCTTTCCTTTCCTTAAATTCTGTACAACCATTAGTAATAGAGAAAGTCATTTTTTGATGAAATGCAAGCCACAGTTTATATATCAAACTGAATTTAATATCATTTTTTTCTAGCAGATGCTATTACTTGACTTCCCAACAAAGCCATTTCTTGTCTTCACTGGATTTGTGTTCGGATAAGATCACAGAGATTAGTTAATAATTACATGAGACTTTGTAATTACAATTACAAACTGTGCTAAGTGCTGTGAAATGGATAATATAAGATCCTTATGTGGTTTTGGGGCTTCGGGGAAGGTTTCCTTGAGGAAGTGAACTTTGAAATGAGATCAGAAAAAAGAAGAGGAATTAAATAGGTAAAGAGCACCAATATAAGAAGTGGGGCTACAGGAAGAGGGTGGAGTGGGAGCAGGGCATGCATTTCAGGAAAAGGCCAGAGCACTTAAAAATTCCTTGAAGTGGGAGGGAACATGATGGCTCAAGGACCTGAAACCAAGTCATATGGCTACAGGACAGAGCTGGAATAACAGGCACACCATCAGGCTGAATCGTAGCTTTTCTTATGGGCCGTATTAAGGACTTAGTTCTTTATCCTGAGATTAGATAATAAATAACCAGAAAATGCCTCTCCACACCAGGCTCCAGGTTCATTGCTGTGCCCAGAATCAGCCCCCAGGCTTTCTACAAATTCAGCCAGAGACCAGAAGGAGGAAAGAAAGTGACATTGTCCCTGGATGGAGTCTTTGGGGCTGGGAAAGAAAGTCTGGGGTTTGAAAGAAAAGATTTTAGATCTGAAAGTTTGTGCTTTCAACTGGTGATTGTATTAGGAGTTAGTGCAGGAAACAGAAACAATTCTTTGTTTTTTTGTCTAGAAGGAAGGGATTTTGTGTAAGTAAAATTAGGTGCTTACAAAATGATTGTCAGAATGTAGAGGAATAAAAGTCAGGAATTCTACTGGACTACTGATTTCAAGATCTGCGTCCTGTTATTTGTTGCAAACCAGACGCCAGGATGCTCACTGCCTATGACCACTGCCACGAGTACTGCATGTTCACGTAGCCGGTTACGAGACACTGGAACGAGGAGTCCAGCCATCTTAAACACGGACATCTGTTGGAACTTGAGGAAAATGGCCCCTCCCTCCTTTGCACCTCCCAAATCTTGAATTAGTGCATCTTGTTGACAGAAACCAAACTGCATATATAACCCTATTGGCAAGACTGCTGGGATTAAGTTGTGTTCAGGCTTGTAATTGCCACCATATATAAAGGCAGTCGGAATAGATGAGTTAATAGATAATATCCACTAGCGGAACCTAACTGTTCTGAGAATCATTGACAAACAAGCCAGGCATGAGAAGTGAAGAATGAGGTATAGCAAACTCTCAGCGATCCAACAATCATTGATGGCTATGATCTGAGGAGTTAAAAATACAACATTTCTGATTCTGTGTTGGCTATTAATATATATTTCTTAGATGGGTGCCCCCAATAGACAGTACCTTGTTTTCCTAATCTATTGGTGAAGAAGTTGAAAAAAATTCTAAAGAGTAAATGTGGAGGTTAAAATGTTTCACTCACTGATCATTAAATATGAACTTTTATGTATAGGTTATTTTTACAGTTTAAAGTGTGTTATGTGTGACAGGTCTTTCAATAATGACCAGAGTTTTGATTCAATATTATCTTAAAAGTAATATAGGTTGCCTTACATGGTTTTAAGAACTAGTGTAAATTGCCTACAACTGGATATATCATAGTGGAGAAAACATGGTAATTAGCATTAAAAAATGTGTATTCTAGTTCTTATTTCTCCTTGGAAAAGTTACAATATCTTGGTGTCTCAGTTTCCTCAGATGTAAAATGAGGAGTTTGATATTAAGAAATGTACCAACTGCCTTATGCTCTAAAATTCTACTTTATTATTTTATACATGGACTAATTTCAGTTGTATGCAGATATAACCACACTGACCCTCAAAAAGTCGATGTATCAAATGACTTATACTCTTCCGTTTAGTTTGAAGTCTAGAGATTGCTTAGAAACTTTTTTCTCTCGTTGCTTTAAAGAGACAAGCCTTTATGGGGCTGCTTTTCTCTCCACATCTCACCTCACAGATTCCTGTTCATTCCTGAGGTAAAAAAACAATCAGCACAATGTACCTATTTTTCAAGAATAAAGTTTGCAGTCATGGAAACATCCCTTTAAATCACTCTCTGTGACCTTTTATGATGAGCAGAATGTCTAACAATTCAGCATCCACAGCACAATCTGTTGAAAATCTGTCACTGGTAGTTTCCAAATACCATGGGAGCAGCTGAGGGCCAGGTCCTCACTGGAGACTATGTAACCATTTTGACCTGCAGAGGACTCCATCCACTTCCATCCATTCAACATTCTTAGGAGCCCCTTGTGCTGCTGTCAAAGGAGTGTGCTCTTCCCTGAGATGTGGGTTTTCTTATTAGAAAAACCAATTTCATAAACAATAAAATTTCACTTTTTTTTTTTGGTCCTTACCGATTGCAATTGCTTGAGATTGATGCTGGGTTTTCATGAGCTGCTTTTTGAAATATAAAGAACAAAAGCCTCCCAGCCTTTTCCGGAGATGCCAGCTGTAGCCTTGCTATGAGGACTTGTAAAATGCTGGCTTATTCCATAAAAGAAAGTGGAAAATTTGAATTTGTTTTGGGCATTTTCCCCTTCCAGCTGCAGAGTTATCTTTTTTTTTTTTCTTCTTTCCTAATGCAAAGATATTTTACTTACACCAATGCTTCTTCTATCCTTTTTTGGCCATTGGAGCAATTTATTGAATGCAAACTTTCTAGAAAGATCTGTCTCTCCAGAATTAACATGCTGAGTCAGAAAATGCTCCATAAATCCACCAAGCAAAAGGATCAAGACACCTGATTACATCAAGCTTGCCCTGTAAGAGGAAGATGTGGGCCTAGAATGCCTACTGATAGTCTTAACTCCCTTCAAAGAAACTAAGTGGATATCTTATTTTTCTGCTTGATAGCATTACTGAAGTAAGGAAACACAATGGGATCCAGGGATAGACGTGAAAGGGTTGAAGAGAGAGTGCTACAGTTCAAGGGGAAGTAAAAACAATAAGAAAGAGAAGTAATCAGAGAGGCCATAGGGACAGAGAGAGTTTCCTGTAGCTATGGAAGGATGCATCCTTTCCCTCCACGTTTCTCCTTCTACCTCCTCCTAACTCAATCCATGTTTGACTTAGTACTTCTAGTAGTCCCCTCATTAAACCCCCTACTCAGATGTCTAAGGCCATATGGCGTTACTAATCCCACCTTTAAAAACAGTTCCAAAGTAACTTACTAGGAAAGCGAAGGAGAACCTGAAGGAGTCATACAGATTGGTGACTGCTGAAAATATTCCCTAGAAACTGTTCATTTTTTTGATCTCATGTTCCATGTTATGCTCTACCTACACCAGAAGCTGGCATACAAAGATAAAGACTGACCTTCAGAAGCTCACCATGTAGTGGACAAGTGAATCAGGCTATTTCGGTAGAATGAAATAAGTGCTAAATTGGAGGGATGCACCAGGTGTTTGGGGAATAAGGAATGGCTGGCTTAAAGAGTAAATAACAGGTGACATTTGTGCTGAATATTTGAAGGAGTACTGTTGGTTTATCAAGAGATCAAAAGCATAACAAAGGAAAGATGTGATGGGGTCAAGGATAGAGAATTCAGCTGAGGGGTATTGGATATGCAAAACTATGGAGAAGTACATCCTGGGAGAGCTATTATTGGTTTGACATGGTAGAATACCTAGTTGAAGAGATAAGTGGTGGTTTTAGGATGAGTTATAGCATGAAATAAATATGTATCAGAATAGTGGAATTTTCCCTCATTGCTTCAGTAGCTATAATGGTTCTTGTCTAACTGAAGGCTTTCCCTTTTTTCTTCCACTTATTTTTCTTCCCAAATCGTTGATACAATCATAAGGTTCTTAGAATTCCTCATGTTTAACGTTGATTTTCAAGTAGATCTTCAAAACCTTGGTTTATTAAGGTGGATGAGGTGATGATAAGTGCTTTTAAAGGTAAGACAATACATGTCATTCTGACAGACTGTGGGGAAAAAGGCCCAGGTGGGGTGGAGTGGGTATTGAGAAAGAGTATCTAAAAAGGAGCCAGAAGTGAGTCTTTATGCAAAGTATGGAGGTGCCCTGGAGCTGCCTAAAATGAGCATAAGACTAATAGGGAAACAAACTAAGATCTTCTCTTCCTACTGGATGGTGATATTCTGCATTTGGAGTGATAGAGACAGAATAGGAAACATGTATGAGGATTGAGCATCGGTAGATTCATGGACTAAAGCAGAAGTTCATGCCTTCATGGAAGTAGGGAAGGGATAAATGGGGGAGGATTCGGAGCTGAGTAATGAATGAGTAAGGCTTAAGGAGAGGTTCAAGCTCAGGAGGAGATAAAGGTTGGAGTAAGGCCCAAAGTTGGTTAAGTGCTCAGAGATGGAGTGAGGAATAGGGATAAAAATCAGGGATGTCTGTGTCCTGGCTTGGTAATATGGGGCTGTTGTAGTGTGTCCATAGCAAAATTGCTGCCTTCAAATGTTGTATTGGAATGTTCTTTGAGCTAAGAAATATCAGTGCAAAGGCAGGGGGTGGTGTTGGGATCAGAGAGTATTTTCAGCCTAGAATCAAAATTCAATATATGTTTTCTGTGGGGGAAAAAAATACATCAGTTACCCCAAAAGTCTGGCAAAGGAAAGAGTTTAGCATATGTACTGGAACCCTGGGAAACTAAAGGAAGTAGATCTCAAATTTCCATCTAAGAAAACGTAAGTATTTTCAGGATAGATGATTAATTTTATAGTCTGGGGATCATCAGGAATTCTTAACACCAAAATACAGTCTAAATATTGAGTGTTGATAAATGTGCTCTGGAGCATTTCTGCTAGTGAGATATAAATTTATGTTAAGAGTACTTACCAGGTATGTCCGATATTCCCAGGAGTTCTGGCAAATGATGAGATGGAATGCCATCCCCACTTATACATGAAAATACTTGCATAGAAAATTCATGAAGAATTTTATTATTGAAAATGCTATAGAACGTTAGTTTCCTTGTGAGCAAGTATGCCCTATTCATATGGTTGTGAGCAGACAAGTGTTTTGTACCAGCAGGAAATCATGCAATAACAGTTGCAGAAAATTTATGTTTTAGTCCTACGAGATTTAGCCAAGTTCAAGGCTAATGGATCCGTAATGAGAAATCTGAAGAAGAATTAGCACAATGGGTTACAAAAGGGTAACATGGAAACCAGAGTTCTTGGTAGAACTTCCCATAACCCAACAGAGCAAGAAAATGCCTGAACTTAAGAGAAGGATACCTGATCAGATATCTGAAAGCAGTTGGCATGGCTGATTCAAAGATAATAAAATTGAAGGCATAAACCAACATCCATTGCAGAGAAGAGCAGAACAAGAGGCCTGAGCTTCGATCCATGCCTGCGAATGTGCTGTTATCATTCTAACTTGATGTTAATGCCTCTGAACGCAACTGAGATGTAGCACAGAGCTTTGTACTCCAAACTGTTTATGCCTTTAGGCAGCCTACTTGAAGGAATCCATTCAACAAAGAGAACCAACCTCAGGCAAGTTCTCCATGGACACTCGTCTAGGTATCTTCCTGGGTAACATGGAGGCAAGGCCAAAGATCTCTTGATCACAAAGCTATGGCTCACCCGCCAAATGGGCAAGGTGGCCTGTGCCATGGAGAAGAACTCGGGAGAATGGGCACGCTGATTCTTAACTACAACCTGTCGATGTCAGACGAGCACAGATGAACTGAGAACTTCCATTTAAAATTTCATGGAGAACATAATGTGAGGCAACTCAGGTTTTATCTATTTTTTAAATGTTATCTCATCACATATGTATAAGGAGGAAAAACATTTCAGATGTAGTAAACAATAAAAGTGTGACAGGCTCTTGAAGACGTTAACCAGTCTCACACAGCGATAGCTCTTAAACATTAACACTGCAAATGCCTGGCCAAAAAGTACTTCATCACCTGGAGGAGGATTTTTAAGCTTGGCATCTCCACTGACACTCTGCTTTGATTAGGGCTTCTGCCAATAGAGTTGATCAATGTTCGGCTTGCCTGGTGGAACCTCCTAAATTCTCATTTCTGCTGTCACTTTTCAGGGACTTGCAAAATCTCAGATCATTAAAGGGTGTGCCACGTGACTCCGATTTGACAGACAATGGCTTACTAAAAATATCTGTCCCGATCAGTGCTGATGTTGTAAAGGGATATTTTCAGCTTCTTGTTCTCTCTCCCTCTCTGAGATGACACTGTACCCAGAGAGTTGAAAGCAGCAGAAGAAATAGCATTAGACAAGGCAGCAGGTCATTGCGGTGTGCAGCCTGCCAATGGGATTTGGGTCAGAAGCAGGAATCCATGCAATCCTCCGAGGGTCGAATGTCTGCTGATCCCTGGAGAACATACATCTGTCACTGCACACTCCCATGCTTCTCAGACATCCATAACTCTTCTCTCCAAATGCCCTTTAATTAGAACTTCTGTCCCTGTTGTGTGGTTGGGTAGGTTTGATCTGACTTTGTTCGAGGCCATTATTATTTCTCTCGGTTCATGCTCAATTGGTGTGTCAGAAATGAAGGCCTCGCATGATTTCTCACATTGACAAGTAGTGATGGTTATGGGCTAAGAAAGCTAGATACATTGTGAGAAATGGATCTCAAAAGACATCATTGCAAGGTTAATCTATGGTCGCCTCAACTCCTCTTTGCACACTTGTAAGCCTTGAGTTTTTAAACAGGGTAACACACAGCAAGGGAGAAATCCGCCTTTTAAACTGCATTCTTTTGTGAATTCTGCCCACTCTGGGTTTTGGAATTTTACTGCAATTGCCATTGGGATTTATCCCCTCCAGTGGATATCTTCATTCCTGAAGAGGTTGCTTTATAAACATTCCTGACATTTCTGTTGAAAAATACCTCTTTTCCAGCTGAGTATCACCTCGATGAAGACTCCCCAGCTGAATAGAAATAAGTTGTTACTTTTCCTTATGTCATATTTTCAAAGATTCTTCTTTTTACTCCAACTGCAGATGCCGAAGTTTGTGCTGTAAATATTTCACCCTCATTATGTGCGTGTTATATTTGCTGACAGTTGTTTTTACCAAATACTTATTGCAATTGAACAGGATGAAAATGTAGTTGTTATTTTTTTTTCCTTCCGCCTGTGACTTCTCCAGGATTCTAGAGTTGGACTGAATGATGAGCTCTACCAGTAAGTCAGGGCCCAAAGACTACCCAGATTTACAAGCTAATTGAGGAGGGCAGAGAAAATATAATTAGAGGTACTGGTGTCACAATATGATTGGGTTTGGATTGAAGGTTTGTTTTTCATTGACTCTCTACCTGATGGATTACAGGTAAGGCTTATGAATAATCTCTTGAGTTAAAGAATCCTCCTACTTGCACTCCCTCTCTTCAGGTTCATGTCTAGGAGTGCAATTTCAAATTAGATTCTTTGCCCCAAACTCCAAATGAACTAGAACACTTCCTGAAATCTCATGTCTTTGCGTGGGAACTTCTGTGTGGCTCATGTCTACTCCTTTCCTTCAGGATTTGTATTCTGCTTTTGATTACTCTATGACAGCTGAATCTTTTCCCAAATAGTCTGTAAGTTCTCCCTACAATATCCTTTCATGAAATTAAGTTCCATCAACTCTCTCCTGCCACCGACAAAGGCCCAGTCCTACAGCCTGTTTTCTCCAGCCCATCCAATAATCTGTAGTGACTGAGGCTATACCTAACCATAGAATCCTCTGCTCCCTGTTGGCTAGTTGTGCTAAGGTTCTAGGATGCTTCATATGCAAGCCTCCTCTCTTTATAATCCATTACTGGTAATACCAACAATGCTGTAGGATTTGAGAAAAACGATAGGGTTATTTAGTAACATTCTGGAAAAGATGTTTAAAATTTTTTTGTGGAGCTGTATTAAAATCACTATATATATATTTCAGTTTTCTGGTTTTCAAAGTTTTAAATTTTTATTTAAGTAATGCATGCATATTATTAAAATATCAGTTAATTCTCTAAGGTTTATAATTGAAAATCAGGAGTTTCTTTTTGCAATTTGCCTTTCACCTGATTTTACAACCCCATTAAATGCCATTAGCTGTTTCTTCTGGTATTTAATACCATATTTCTAAAATAATGTGTATGTTATCATTTCTTGAGTTATTTTTTCAATGTTTGATATTATCAAACTTATGGAAGATAAGGCTTACCATTTTCGCTCCTCTCCCCTCGCTGTACACCCATGCAAGTTTTCTTCTACAATCCTCTGAATATATCTATATCACCATTTAGATTAGATAGAAATTTAGTGTTTATTTTATTTTTACTATTGACTCTGTTCATAGTTCAGTTATGGGGTATATTACGATTATGTTTTCTTTCTTTAACTTTTAATTTTCTCTGGAGTTATCAATTCTCCATTTTTTTTGTTCACTTTGTTTTCTGTTTATATGTCACTTATTCATCTGCAAACTCTTCAGCACAGCTACGAAACTTCTCACAATACTGTCAAATCAGTTGAGAAATGTCTCCTTCTCCTTCCTCCTACTTCCTTTCTTTTCTCTTTCCTCCTTCCTCCTTCCTCAGTTCTCTTTCCTCCTCCTCCTTCTACTTCACCTCCTCCTTCTCTTTTTTTTCATGGGGATATTTCTCCAGGAGCCCTCTCTACTCCTCTTCCAATCTATCTGGACCATTTTCTCTCTGGGTTTGCTGCATAGCTGTCACCCTGAAATTTCCTTTAACCTTCCTCCTAAGATTCCCCTCATTAACTTCCTGTTTCCAGGATTCTGTAGTTTCATCTTTTTTAGTTTAGTCCATTCATTTTGATAAAACATATTTGTGGCAGGAGAGTCTAAGGCTACCACTATGATCCCCATATCCTGGTATCCATGCCTGTATGTGGAGTGTTAGAGAGCAGTCTAACAACTTGCTCTTAGGTAATAGAATATGGCAAGGGTAATGAGTTATGGGTTCCGTGATTATATTACATAAGGTTGTGATTCTGGTCTTTCTAGGAAGACTTTCCCTTACTGGCTTTAAAAAAAAAAAAAAAAGCTGCCATATTGAGCTGTACTATAGAGAGGACCACATGGAAGGAAATGAAAACAGCTTCTGGCTAATAGTCAGCAAGAAATTGCGGTCCTCGTCTGGCATCCTGCAAGGAACTGAATGCTGCCAACAAACAAGTGAGCTTGGGAGGAAATCCTTCCCTAGCTAAACCTTCAGAAGAAAAGCCAGTCCTGGCCATCACCTTGATTATAGCCTTGCAGAAGACACAGCTACCTATGTCATGCCCTCAGATTCCTGACCTAAAGAACATGTGCAATAAATGTGTGCAGGTTTAAGCCACTACATTTGTGATAATATTGTTGCACAGTAATAGAAAATGAATATGAGTTTGGGTACCTGGAAATGAAATGCTGTTGTAACAAATACTTAAAAATGTGGGAACAACTTTGGAATGAGGCAGTGAATGATGCCCGGTAGAATTTTGAGGAGAATGATAGAGAAAGCTTAAATTGCCTGACAGACAGTTAGGAGAAACCTAGTCTTTAAGGACATTGCTAGTGAGGACTCCAGGGTAATGAGTAACATCATTGGGAACTAGATGAAGGGGCATCTCTATGTGTAGCAGCAGAAAGCTTAGTGAAATCGTCACCTGCAGTTATATGAAGAATAGAACACGTAAGTGATAACCTGATTTAGCTAAGGAGATTTCCAAGCGAAGTGTTGAAGGTTTGGCTTAGTTTCTTCTTGTTGCTTATGGTAAAATGTGAGAGAAGAGACACACATTGAGGGAAGAACTGTTAAACAAAGATGAACCGGAATTGATAATTTTAAAAAATTTCAGCCTCTCCACATGGAAAAAGACAGGAAAATTAGGAGATGGCTTTTGAGCACTGTCAGAAAAGTGTATGATCTAGAGAAAAAGTCAAGGGGTAGAACTGTACAAAATTTTGTTAAAAATTCAAAAAGATTAGAGACCAGAGTAGTATTTAGTGACACAGGGAACCATTGAAAGATATGAAGAGTATGTTTCATAGAATCTCTCTATCAAACTGTGGGGCCTCTAGGAAGAATAAGGGTGTTGTCTTTCAGCTTACTGACCCTCTGGTTGTCCTTCAGCCAGAGCCCAAGGAGAGAAGAATTTATCTTAAAAAAAAAAAAAAATGTTGCATTTGTTTAATGGAATGAACCATGGAAGAGCCACAAAGTTTTCAAGAAAGTTATTTCAACAAAAGCATGCATTATAGAATTGTACACTTGAAACCTATGTAGTTTTGTTGACCATTGTCACCCCAATAAATTTTAATAATCAGAAAAAAAGCACTGTCAGCTTAAACCGAAAGGTATAGTGAGAATGTTCAATGAAAAGAGGATATCAGTCTTCAAATTTTCCTGGCAGAAATAGGCTGATATAACTACTCAGCAGCTAACATACTACTTTTCATCACTCAGAGTGTGGACCCAAACAAGAGCCAGGGAAAATTATTCCTAGATCTTGAAAGCTAATCAAGGAACTCTCAACATTTGCCCAGCTGGATTGTAGAATTGCTATGGACCAGTGATTTCTCTACACCTTCCATTTTTTCTTTTTCTTGAATGGAAATGTCCCTAGCTAGTATCTTATACCTGTCCCACCATTGTATGTAGGTTTTATGTGGGCAGACAACTTGTCTCTTTAGTTTTACAGATCAGTGTATCAAGAGAAACTATCCATAAGGAACATCATCCATACCTGGACTTAATTTAGATGATGAGATACTAGACTTTGAATAGATGCTGTGATGAGAAGAGACTTTTGGAGACCTTGGGAGGGAGTGAAGGTATTTTTCATGTGGACCGGGAATAGAATCACTAGGAACAGAAGGTGGAGATTGGCAGACAGATTCTAAGATGGTCCAATGGTCCCCACCTCCTGAGATCCATGCCTTCTATAACCCCCTTCCCTTATCCAATAGAATACAACAAGAGGGACAAGGTGTCCGTTTTGTGATTATATTACAGAAGGTTGTAATGCCTGTCTTGCTAGCAGGCTCTCTTCTCTTCTGGCTTTAAAGAAAAATGCTATACAAGCTGTGAGCTGTCCCATGAAGAGAGGCCTGTGATAATGAACTGAGGACAGCTTCTGGCCAAAAGTCAGCAAGAAATTAATGCCTTCAGCCTGGCATCCTTCAAGGAACTGAATGCTTCCAACAAAAATATGAGCTTGAAAGTAGATCCATTCCCAGTCAAGCCTCCAGAGAGGAAACCAGTCTTGGCCAAGATCTTGGTTCTAGCCATAGAGAGGACCCAGCTCAATTATGCCTGGACTCTTAACTCACAAATTGTGAGATAATAGATGTATGTTGTTTAAAGCTACTAAGTTTGCAGTAATATTATTATGCAGCAAAATAGTTAACTAATGCATTGTCTTTCGATGCCTCACTGAGAAAGTGTGCACGTTTTGTCTGTGTGCAAATGCTTTTCTTTTCCCCCCTCTCCCTTGATTGATGTTCTATATAAAATTACAGATTGGAAATATTTTTTACTTGAAATTTTGAAAGCTACATTGTCTTCTAACCTATAATGCTGCTATTTAGAAATCTGATGTGTTGAAATGTTTGAACCCCTGTATTTGACCCTGTTTTTTTCTCTCTATACATAAGTTTCTAGGATCTTTGCTTTATGCCAAATGTTTTAAAAGATACTGCTGATGTGTACTGATGTGAGTCTTTTGGGTTGCCCCTGCCAATTTGAAAACAGCTACCTTTCAGTACTGGGAAATTGCTTGAGATTTTTAATGTTAATTTCATCTGGGGTTCTTTTTTCCAGTTATTTTTATTTTTTTTTTTTGGATCTCCTATTACCTACATTCCTGAATTAATTTTCTCAATCAATTTTCTTATTTTTTGTCTATTATGTTCCAAGACTTTTAATCTTTTCATTTTCTTAGACATTTTCTCCATTTTATGTGCCAATCCATTGTATTTCTATCATCCTTTTAATGACCAAGTGTTCCCTATTTTTATCTTTTTTACAGCATTTGTTTGTTTGTTTTCATGTCTTAGGACCAATGGCTTCTGTTGTTGAAGTTGTCTTTTGTTTCCGGCTCTTCTTTGAATGGGCTCTATTACCTCCAAGTTGTTTGTGTGTTTATTTATTTAAATCTTTCTCTTTCATGTTAGAGTCATTCCTGAAATGTTTACTAGTATTTGTCCAGTCATTTTTCACAGTGAGGCACTAAAAGACGGAATAAAAGTCATGGATGGTAGGAGGCAGGTGCTTGTATCCTGGTGCGTTTCACTGTGAGGTGATATGTTTCTTCAAAATCAATCTCTGTAAATCTTTTCTGTTGGGCTATTTTGTTTTCCAAAATAGAATCCCTATAATCTCCAATTTCGTGTCATAAACCCATCGGCCCACATTCAGAGTGCTGAGTGAGTGAAGGAGACGCTCATACTCTCATGTCAGTATAGCTGCTCACCTGTGGCCTCAGCTGTGCCTGCTGCTCCCAAGTCTGGAACCTTTCTCCTTTCTGGGCCAGTTTCTACAAAATGATACTTCTGTCATCTGCTAGCATAGGGAAGAGGTAGCTGGCTACCCAGTATATTTTCTACATACATTTTGAGACAATTTCTCATAAGATGTATGGGAAATTAGTTTGGATAAGCAAAAAGGATTGCTATAGGATAAGATGTTATCATTTGAGTGGCATTCAAGTTTCTCTGCTTCCCTGTTGGTGTGCGCTGACACACGCATATGCTGTGAATGGGTTATAGTATGGAAGCTACCCAACCACCTCAGCCCCTGAAGAGCCCCAGGCCTCCAACCAAGAGCAGCATAGCCCATTCACTCCCGTGTGGCATACAAAAGTAATCATTGCCTATAGAGTATGTCATGACATGGAAAACATTGGAAAGCACCATCCTCTACAACCTCACCCAAACTACATTTCTAGTCATGCCTCTCACAATGTCCCAGAATAAACCTCTCCTTTCTAGTCAATACCTGGAATCTCCCATTGCCATACTTGCCCCCCTCCGCTCCGCTTTTGCTTATTCACCTGGTCTGCCCACCTACATCTCCCACTTAATTAACCATTCAGTCTAATCTCAAATTTCAACCACTATATAAAGTTGTCCTGGATTATTTCAGTTGTCTGTGATGTTTCTTTCTCTGAATTCTCATAGTATTAATTTTCCATAATATTCTTTTTCCTTGTTCTGTTTTTTTTTATTGTACTGATTTATAAATACATATAAATGTATTTTATGTAAATATGTATGTTTCTCCCTCACTAGGTTGTGAGCTTACTGGATAGTCAAATCTTATGTTATATATTGTTTTGACCGCTTTACTATACCATCTCATTCCCTCAATAATCTTCTTTTGAATGAGTGAATGAATTAATCAATCAGTTAACCAATTAGTACACTGTCATATTCTGACAAATTTTATTGCTAAACGTAAAGTCAAATCTTTCACAAACTCAAGTGAACTCTCTATGGGTGCATGCTCAGTAGTGATTTCTTTATTTTGATGTAATGATAATGTACTGTCTGGATATGGGGTATGATTTTGCCCTGTGGTGAAACTTTTCTCAGCAGTACAAGTATTTATTTTTCCTTTCACTGTCCTCAGAACATAAAAATCAACATGATTCTGTCGACTATGTTTATAATTTCTTTAGAAGCACTTTCAATTTTTTAAAAAATGATATGTGAAAAAGGAAAACCATAGAATTAAGCAGAACATAAATCTGTACCATGCAGAATTTCACCTTTTGTTTTCTCCTTCACTGGATTTGCATGTGTAATGCATTTTGAAAATCCCAACCCACTGGTATTTTCCTCTGATGCTACCCAAAGCGATTGCTGTTGTTGTTTTCCATAACAAGCACTTGCTCTTTCTCTAAACCTCGTCCATCCAGACGTGTTTATTTGCTTTGTTTCTTAGTTCCCTGAGTGTTACATTTCCACAGCTTTCATTCCAGAGTTCCTTGACAACTTCTTTTTGTTTTCCAACTTTCTAACATCTGTTCTCATCTGGCTCCACCCTTTGACCTACATGCTGGTAAGGCAGAGGTGTACGTTCTGTACTCGTTCTCTGGCTGCAACTTATTTATTAAAGTAATGTGATGTTCTTGGAAAAGTAGGGCATAGGGTTAAAAGCTCTGAGTTTGGATTTTAATTCTACTAGAATTCAGTCAGTAACCTCTGGAAAGTTATGTTCTCTCTCTGGGCATTTTCATTCATCTAGAAAATAAATGGGTTAGACCAAACCAGTGGCTTTCAAATTATAATTCTTAATAACCCAATACAGCAAGAGGATGCGTCCCTCGCTAGTGGAATTGAGAAGAGCAAGCTATAGCAACATATGCAAAATAGTTGTTCTAGCTAAAGCTAGAGTGGGGAAGTTGGTCTTCACAATAGGATGAAATCATATAATCGCATTCTATACCAGATCCCTAATGTAAAGAAGAGTAAAGAAGCCATCATGAAGAGGAAAAGGCATTTAAATTTGTGGTGAGATCCTGCTTTAGAGTTTGCCAGTAAACGTCATCAAAGAACACGATATGATACTATCATCTGCCAGTTTTGTTTTATATATTGCCAATCTTTGCAAGAATTTATTTAAGTATTACATGGCGAAAAATTCAAAAGAGTTTATAAACTACTGGACCATCCGATGCTATGGCTCCTTTCAACCCTAGATGTTATGCCTGACTCACAGACAATGCAATGCTGACTAGCTCAATGGGGTCTGTATTTGGTGTCTTTGGGTTGAAAGTGTCAAAAGGGCATTAGAAGAAGCAGATTAAGGGACAGCATATGACATCTCTGAACCTCTGTACTGTGAAGTTCTGTCGTACGGTCTCACATGCTTTCTCATCTCTGACTTCATTTGATCATAACAAATGTCCTTCCAAATCACCAAGGATAAAATCCTAGTGGTTACAGGAATGGAGTTTGGAGTCAGTTGTATCTGGGCGTAGGTCTTCATTTTGTAACTTACCCTGATGCCTTGGACAAGTTATTTATCTCCTTAATGGTTCACTTTTGTCATCTATCAAATGTGACCAATTACAAATTCTTCAGTTGGTTAGCATTAGGTTACAACTATATAATTAATATCAAGTTCTGAATGTAGTGCCTGGTAAATGATCCACAAATGTATATATTGTTGTTGGAGGTGCTTTGTTACAACCCTCTCTTTAAAGTTAGCCGGAGGAATACTTCTTCTGCAAAGACTTCCTTGACTGTCTTCATCACACCTTAGGTGTTTGTTTCCCTGTGTTTCCGCTTCACTAGCTCACGCCCACATCAGGTAACTTTTATTTATTTATTTATTTTTTTGTAGTCCAGTTTCATACTGGAAGCTCCTTGAAGGAAGACTGTATGCCTTTTCATTCATGTATCTCAGTGCCTAATGCCCTATTCGTATTACACTGATGTTCAACAAATATTTCTTGAATGAATGAATGATGTATCCTCAAAAGAAGTTTACATTGTTTGTACTGAAATTTGTTCTGTATCACTTTTTGCTCTGTGTTGCATCGACGTTATCTAAGGCAGTAGAGACATTGTTGATATAAACTGCTTTTAGAAGCTTAATATGCTAGAAGCCACACAGGCGATAACTCTGAAGCCAAATTACATGCAAGCACACATTTCACTGGAAAATTGTTTCAACTCAAGGACATAATTTCTTTCTCTTCTTTGGATATGCAAAATTATAGATGAGGCACCAAGATAGCCCTTTATATTAAAAAAAAATCATTGTTTTAGACCCATCTAAAGCCCCACCTCTCCCAAAGGGACTTTCTTGGCGAAGCTGACTCAAAGAGATTTCCTTTCCTCCTTCGATCCCTCAATTCCTCCCCTGTTTACATCTTTTCTTTTACATATATTTATTGTGCATTTACCCACAGGATGCCAGACATCATGACAGATGCTAGACATTAAGCCATAAACTTGAGATACACATGATCTCTGTCCTCATGGATCTCACCTTCTACTGAGGCGCTCAGACAAATGTCTGTCTGCACACGGATCAGACTGAACTCTTATAGGCAAGCTTGTAGGTAGACCAGGACACCCACGAGAATTGTCAGTGTGCTCTGGGCAGACAAGCTTCCTGGTTTTCAGGGAATGTTTTGGACACTGAAAAAGAGTTCTGCCCATCCCTTGGTGTACATAGGACCCCACAGGTAGATTCACGTTCTACCCAGAAGTAGAACGTGAATCTGGTAACATCAGGCTAGGCATATAGAGGGAGAGATAACAGTGAGGGAAACACACTTGTTACACAGGGCCTTCGCTGTCCCCTCACAACCTCTGCCTGCTGAAGCTTCTGAACAGCAAGGCCTGGAGGCAGCTGTGTGAGGCTGCCGGTTTTCTGGAACTCTCCTCCCCGGTGTCCAGGTGTTCTGGGAAGGAGAAAGCAGTGGTGTGAGATGAACACCATATCATTAGTTACCTGAAGGAACTGGCTTCCAGAAGCAGAGGGCACCTGTTGCTTTCTAGCACCGGAGAAGAGCACCAGAGGTCAACAGTTCAGACATGGCTGCAGTGGGACCAGCCCGAGCCACATGTTGGGAGTGAGATGAGAGAGACCATGGAAGCCGCAGCCATGAGAGCAGAAGGGACACAAAACCATTAGAGCAGCCCTGAGTGTCTGTGCAGAATCATACCTCTCCCCATGGCCAGACATTCCTGGTGAGGGTAGTTAGGAAGAGATGTTATGGAAAAGGCAAGTCTTCCTACCGTCTAAGACAGGGAGGTCCTAGACCATTGCGATTGGGGTATTACTGTAATTTTCACAGTAATATGTGCTGTCCAGTGAGACAAGGGGACATGTGGGTTACACTATTACATACACAATTGCGATAAAATATAAATGCAATAAAACCTAATGTTTCATTAATGCTTATGATATGGAAGGTATTTTTGTAAGCGTGGTGCATGAATTGTTTCATTTAATACTCATAAACATACGAAGTAGGTACTATTATGCCAAATTTATAAATGAGGAAATTGAGACTCAGGAAAGTTAAATGACCTGCCCAGGGTCACACAGGTAGGTTGTGGCAGAACAAGGATGGGAACCCAGGTGATCTGATCCCAGAGTGTATACTGTCTGTCCCACACTCACCACTTCTCCGGTTATTGTGTTTATGGAAACTTGTCTTCTGATTAGATGTGAATATGCTCACAGAGTATGCTGATTAGAGTGCCTTATGCTCATTTTATACCAACCCCAAAGAGCATGGGGTGCCCCTCTGGGCAAGACTCTCAATACGTAACTTGTACTCTGTCACCCTAAGGTGCTACCTGCTATACTCCCCCTCACCCCCAGATACTCTCGCTCATGGTTACGTTGCCTAGTACTTCTTCAAACTACTTGCCCTGGGTCGTTATCTACCTAGCCTGATCCCAATTGCCTCAGATTTTAAAGAGTTCCTTCTTGCATCCAAAGAAGGTTTCATCTGTTTAATACAAAACATTTTGGTTGAGTGTATGGAGAAAAGCAATCCAATTAAGATAACTCAAGCTTGAAATCATTCCATAATTATTTATTGAATGTTTATTTTTTTCTAAGCACCACCATTGATAAGACTCAGTTTTTACCTTAATGATTTCATAAACTAGTCTAGCAGATGCATTATTTGTAGTGAGAACTATAAAATTCAGCAGAAATGATTAAGTATCCCATTGTGGTATAACAGGAGAATTCAGAAAATGGAGAAATAACTTGGGATTTGGGATACCAAGGCAACAAGAAAGTGGCATTTGAGATGGTCCTTGTCATATTGAGGTAAAGAGAAACGTCTCTGTCTTGGGATGTTTCAATAAAGGAATCCTTTTATTCTTCTCAGTGTTACTTGAATTTTTTAAGTGAATGTCTTTTAACTCAAATGGGTCTTTAATGGGTAAAACCGCTGTCAGTGAGAAAAGGAAATAAACTCTATGGACTTGCCATTATTATTTGCATTTACAGATGAGAATATGTAGGCTAAGATGCTAAATAACTTGCCCAATGTTCCAAGTTAATAAACGGCTGAACTTGGAGCAGGTTCAGATATGCTGGGTGTAGAACTGGGTTTTCCTCCACACAACTAGTTTGAATTGTGTACCAATAGGCATTACTAATAAATAAGGGAAGGAAAAAATTCTAACTGGAGACGGAGAGTTAGTTCTATGCCTCGAATAAGACTGAGAAAGTCCTTTAAGGATCAGCAGGTACCATTACTGTAGGCATTCTGAGAGTCTTACCGTTAATAAACATTAAGAATCTCCAAGAGGGTTTATAACTGCATTATTTCTCTAATTGGACCATGGAACTGGATTTTTGTGGAGCATCCCTGGAATGAGTGTTTATCAAATATATCTTGGAGAGTGCTGCAATATAGCCCAGAAGAGCAGAGTTCCAGGTGGTATGGAGGGAAAGGGGAATGGAGAGGCAGACATTTAGGACCCAGGTGTCTCCCTTGTTTTACTTGAAGCATAGTATGTAGGCAGTCACTTTCTTTAGCTTCAAGTCAGGTCAGCCTTGGCTGAACACATCTTAGGAGCTCCATCAATACTTATTGAAATGAATTGAATTAGAGAATGCAGCACATCCTTTCATTTCACCAAAGGAGCTACCAACAGCAGAACTATTCAGAGAGAGGAGCTGTGTGAAGAACTGCCCTGTGGCTTTGATTTGGCTGCTCTAGAGGCAACAGAAGGTCATGAATGGGGGTCCTCTCTCTCTGCATGATCCAGTAGTCCATTTCAGAGTTTCTCTTCTTTTCTCATCTCCACTCCTTACACCCATCCCGAAATTGTGACTTAAAGCCTTATGGTGTGTTTTCTTAGTGTTTCAAAGGGAGACTAGTTTGCAGTTCTCTTCTCATCAATCATTTTTTTTTTATATAATGGTTCACATCGAAGACAAAAATATTGTACTACAGTTCACTCAGAGATAACTGCAACATCATGGACTTTATTGCAGCTGTAAAACCCGTAGCATTTTTGTGGAAAATGAAGCCACCAGACATTTGAGTCTACATGCATTCTTGAATTATCAGGTGGAGAGAAAATAGGAGTTCAAGAATAAAGAAGGAAGATATCTGACTTACAGGATTTCAAATTTTATCTAGTTGCCCTTTCAGTTTTAAAGGAATTGTAGCTTTTATTTTTCATTTATTTTTTTTTTCACAGAGTATGATCGGGAAGAATAATGATATCTCCATTTATATTGCATGTCTAGTTTATTAGAAGTTTTAAAATATCCATTATCTCACTAGCCTTGATTGTTGCTACAATTCTGTAAAGTGAAAAAAGAAAAAAGTCAATTAATGATTCACCTCCATGTCATAGAGGAGAAAACTGAGACCTGAATGGATAGTAACTCTTAATGGCCACAAACCTATTTCACTTATTCAAATATATCTATTGTACAACTAATATGTGCTAAGCACTGTACCAGGACCTGGGGATACGAGGATGAAGGTGAGTAAGCTTCTGTCCCTATCCTAAAGATCAAGTAGTGCAGGGAGAAAGACCAACGTGGAAATGACAGATTAGAATCCGTGGAGATAGGGTCTGCTCATGGCCTGAGGAGCACCTGCTTTTCAGCGATATATGGTAGACATGCGTAGAGAGTGATTTAGAGCAGGGGTTCCCACACCTCCCTGGGTACTAGAATCACCAAGGACTGCTGGGTCCCTCCCCCAGAGCTCCTGATTCAATGAGTCTGGGATGGAGCGTGAGAATTTCTTTTATGACATGTGATACTGATGCAGCTGGTCTAGGGACTTTGAGAGCCATTGATTTAGGGACTGGATGATGCAAGGCTTGAAAGTGTGGCAAAAAATTGGATTCGTTGTTAAAGGGACATGGAGAAGCTGTTAATTAAAGCTAAACCAGAAGGTTGTCAGATTGTTTTAAGAGCCCAGTGAGATGGGAGATTATAAAATTTTAGTGGGATAGTGCAATGTTGCTACCAAAGCTTGGGAGGAAGAGAAGGGAAGTGGACAAATAGTTAAGTTATGGATGGATCCTTGCTCAAGGCTGATCTAGGAGTAGAAACATTGTAGATGCTGGTGACAGTGTTTTTGGACATGTAGTTTTGCTTGGGTGGGAGGGAAATAAAGACAGGTTAAAGTCTTTATTTCCCCACCATAGTTATTTTCATACTGTGAAATACTGGGAATAATTCTTAAAGCAGATATCTATGAAGTTTTCTTGAAGGGAATAGGCAGGTTTTCTGCCTGTCACTGTTGCTTCAAATAGAGCAACTATGCTTTCGTTTTATGTTGCATCTATTGGGATTCCTTGTGATAATTCATTTCCATAAAAAGTTCTACAACCAAAGGGAATTTGGCAACAACTGAACTAGTATAAAAGGAAAAGGTCAAGGATTTGGGGTCTTAATGGGTTTTGCTGAAATGAGGGTTCTTTGTATTTCCAATCAAAGCTCATGCTCCTTCTGGTTGCCAAGGTGAAATTTCCTTACTGTAGCAGTGATTCTAGAATAATGTTTTCATGGAGAATACCCATGTGAGAGATCAACACAACTGTCTGCTAGTGAAAGGTTATACACAATTACTATCAAGGGCCTTGGGAAGGCAAGAAATGTGTAGCCCTTTTAGCTGAGTACTGTTTCCAAGAGTTATTTTATTGGGAATATAGGGTAATTAGTAATTCTCCGGCCCATTTGGCATTTTTCTTATTGATCTCCTGATATTTTATAAATGTTTTCATTCATGTAATGCTATTTGCTTTCCTTATATAACCCTTTCTGTTGTGTTTCTGGAGGAAGTGTTTGGGGAAAGATGAGACAATTATATGGAAAGTAATTTTTTTATATTAATGTACCCATCAAAACAAGGATGAAATGGGGGCAGAGTAAAAGCCATGTCATAATTTAAGCCACTCTTTCCAAAGTTTGTGTGGATAACAAGTCATAGAAAATACTTATTAAAAATAAAATGTCTAGATTTGAAACTACTAAATAAAAGTTCCCGGTGGAGCACCTTGAATCTGTGTTTTTAACAATTTCCAAAGCGATTCTATGCAGTCAACTCACTGTTGGGTATTTAAAAAACGTAGCTTTAGGCCACCAAGGCACCTATAATGTGTCCTTATTTGATGTCCTCAACCAGGGCCGGTCTACAAGGTGAGAAGCTACGCACAACCTGTGGGGCAGCCTGATCTTATCACCCATCACTCAGTCACCACTGCCATTTTTATTTGCCTCTATGAGTCTTAACTTCCCACAGATAATATGTTCAAAATAAATATTCTCTAATTATCCTCTAGGGAACAGGTAGCAAAAAATGCAAAGAATATACTTTACAGAACTGCCCTCAGGGAAAAATGTAAACCAACTCCAGGCTTGTAAATGTTGCCTTATTCTTAAGTATTTTAAGAATGGGTTTCAGCATTTTGGTGCCATGAAAATAATGCCGTTGCTACAGCGTTTGCAGAGAATATGGGAAGAGAGACTAATTTAATTGCATTATCTTTTTAGATCCTTAAAACAACTCTGCATCGTGGCTTTATGACCCCTCATATACAGATGGGAGACCTGAGGCTTGACATACGTAACCGCCTCACTGTCACACAGCTGGAAAGTGACAATGTCAGGGCTCAAACCCAGATCTTTGTCATTCCAAAATCTATGCTTTTTCACTAGATCATGGAATGCCGATGCAGCTTGTCATGTTTTCTGCTACGATTAACACTTATGAATGCCAGATGCATTCCGAGGGAGCAGCTGTGTACCTGGGAAGGAGGATGGTTATGTGCGTGGAAGAAGCTATGGTGCCCAGAGGATGAGAGCGTGTGCTCTAAGTTCAACCTTAAGTTTAAATACCTCCACTAACCATTTGTGTGACCTTAGGCAAGTTGTTTTAGGATCACTAAAGCCTCAGTTTTCTCATCAGTGGAATGGACATGCTTATTTTACCACTCAGAGTGTTGTTGTTAGAATGGTAGGCTGTATTATACGTAAAGTACTCAGCACAGAGGCTGGAGAGTAGTACTAGGTGTTGAATACATCGAACAAGTTGGAGTCCACATTCAGTACATTGAGATCATCTTGTGGTTTCTTTTTATTGAAGAGCTTTCTCCTATCATGTTACAGAATCATTTTTTCAGTGCAATTCTGCTTCCATATAATTTAATGGTTCTTGACATATGTGATTTTTACAAATAGTTTGAGTTTGTACTGTCATAAAGCAGAGTTTTTAATGGTAAGGGTTTGAATTTTGAATTCATACAGGATTGGGCCCAAATGTCTCCACCATCCTTCTCTAGTTGTGTGAACTTGGACAGATTCTCTGAGACTCAGTTCTCATTTGTAAAATGAAGATAGTAATATTAATGCCAAATGGGCATTGTGAAGATTTAATGTTGAAAGGATCTAATAACATGTAAAATACCTGGCAGTTAATAAAAATATATTTAAGAATGTTTTCAGCAGCAAGTAACAGAAACCCAAAACACACATGTGGCTTAAACAAACAAGGTTCTATTTTTCTTCCTTCCTTCCTTCCTTCCTTCCTTCCTTCCTTCCTTCCTTCCTTCCTTCCTTTCCTTCCTCCTTCCTTCCTTCCTTCTTCCTTCCTTCCTTCCTTCCTTCCTTCCTTCCTTCCTTCCTTCCTTCCTTCCTTCGTTCCTTCCTTTTCTCCTTCTCCTTCTCTTTATCCTTCTTCTTCTTCTCTCTCCTTCTCTCTCTCCCTCCCTCTCTCTCTTTTCCTGATACCAAAATGCCAGAGAGAAAGATAGACATAATTACAGACACTGGATTAGCTGCTCAGTAATGCTGACATAAACTTCTTATTCTTTCTCCCAGCCTTGGAGCATTCCCTTTTATCCTAAAGCTGTTCCCTCATGATCAAAGATGACATCCACAACTTCTGAATTCAGTTTCAAGAAAGAAGGGAAAAAAAGGATTCAAGTCTTCTCTTCAGGAGACTTGGGCTTTGTATTCAGAAATTGAACCCTGCCCTAGCAGAGAGCCTTTTGTAGATCATTGGCCAGAACTGAGTCATATCTTCCCCTTTAGCCCAATCAATGGCCAATGGTAATAAAATTACCATTATTTATCACCTGGGCGGGAGCAAGGAAGGGTCTGATTTATATGAGAAAAAGGGATCTCAAAGAGATCCTTGACATAATAGACTTCTATCCGTCAAGTACAAGGAATGAGATGGGCAAAGGAGATGCTGGGTAGGCCACAAAGTGTCTGCCACACTAGTCTTTCAACAAAGACTTAATTTTACTCTCTCCTTACTACTCAGTAAAATGAATAACCTCTGGCCAGATTATGTCCTGATAATTAGTTTATGAAAATATGACCTCTGAACCCAAATGCTGTAGAATCCAGGAATTTGCCCTTAAAAAGAGATAGTCTTTCAAGATAAAAAGCTTAATAATTTGGATCAATTTATTTAACCTGGGTTCCAAAGAGTGGATTTCAATCTAAATATTGGAGGAGATTAATAACAACCATTGGGCTACTTTCAAAGAATGCTGGTCTTGGCGAGACTTAGGCAATGGAACTGTCTGGTAGGGTAAGATTTGCATTGGACCTTTTCCCAGAATTGCATTAGTCAGGCATGGTAAACAGAGGAGGGAAGAGCTGGAGACACAGCTAAGAGTCAAGGACTGCGTCTTCCCATGTGGGAAGATTTGACTGAAAAAGTCTGGACATCGTTTTATTATAGGTATATCCAGGCCAACATCTGACTCCTACTTACATTTCTAGCCTCAAATCTCACTGCTCGCCACATGCCATGCCATCTCTTCATCTCTACCACAGATCCTTGACTCCATTGACACCCCCTAAAAGGCTATATAGAGTCTCCCTGTTACAAACTACCTGAATGCCTGGTACTTTCCTTTGTATTATGTACTACACTTATAAATAAGTGACTGGTTACTTGTGTAATTAATGGTTTACTGTCTCTTATTCAATAGACTATACGTTCCTTGAGGTGCTATAGCCTCAACACCAACAATGTTTGGTACATGGTGAGCAATCCCTAAATATTTATTTTTGAATATGTATATTTAGACTATACCAATTAAGAAATTTATCTGAAAAATCCAAATATACTGACAGATTGGGAAGGAAGAAGTGAGTTTTCACTTCATGAAGTAATTTCCCAGTGGAGTCCTTTAAACATAGAGCTTCTTTTGGGCATTTAAAATAGGATTTGGTTTACCAGAATTTGATTCACATTACTTTTCAGGAACACACACACACACCTAGTGCAAAGCCATATGCTACAAACACGCCCTCTAAATTCCTCATTTCCAGGCATGATCCAAAGCCAGTTCTTTAAAAAAGAAGAAAGAAAAAGAAGAGGGACCAAAGAAGGCCAGTTCTAGAAAAGCAGTGCAGTAATTAACAGGATAGAATAATGAGAAAAATCAGATGTGTCCGGGGGGTGTTAGTAACTGGCCTTACAACAGTCATCTCCCACTTCTCCTAATCGCGGGGTTGATTCAGAGTCAGTTCTGCGACATGAATCTGTTTTGTGGTGGACTGGAATGGCTGTTCTCGTCGGAAACAAGCCAGGTGGGCTGCTGGCCCAGCACATTCGTGTGGGTGTGGGGTTGAGGGTGGGCTGGTAATGGAATACCAATATCGGGATAATAATGATAATGACGGTTACCAGTCACTGTGTACCACGCGCGATGCTGGGCACTGGACTCGATCATCTCTTTTAAACTCTGAACACCTATCTGCCACTTACTTCCTAATTTTCAGAAAGTCATTTGATTTCTTATCATTCAGGGAGTGAAACAATGATGCCTACTTTAACTTCCTCACAGAATAAGGCTCAAAGGAAATGATGGATGTGAATACACTCTATTACCTGTGAACCACTATAGAAATATAAGGCATTTAACCATGGTGTGTGTGCGTGCATGTGTGTGTGTGTGTGTGTGTATACACACAACATATGTAATTACATTCATATATACTTACTTACCTACTTTATATTTTGATTTGCATTTATTTTGTTTCAACAAACATTCAGTTGGATCTATGCTCAGGTATAATGGTAGTGGAGAAGACATCTAGCTCATCAACCCTTGAAATTAGGAAAAGGTTTCTTAGACAAACAGAGTCCAAATTTTCTCTTAAAGGATGAGGAGAAGTTGCTCAAGTGAAGTGGGGCAGAGAAGTCCTAGGTGTACCAGACAGAGGCAATGGGATGAGAAAAACTAAAAAGGCATCCAACAGTATCGAACAGTTGGTACTGGGAAGAAAAATAGTTTAGTATTACTAGATATAGGACTTGAGTCAGAGTGTCAAACATGAAGCTGGAGAATTACATGAGGGCCAGGTCATCTGGGGCATTCCATACCCTACTCATATGTTTGATCTATACTTATGGAGAACACGTGAACTGCTTTAAGCATGGAGATGATATGGTTGTATTTATATTTCAGAAGGATCAATCTGCAGGCAGCATGAAAGATAGATTGGTGAGGAGCCAAACTAGAAGAGGAAAGTTGAGTTAGGAGGCTAAAACACTAATCCTTCCCTGAGGACAAGGCCTCGACTGGAGAAAGGGTAGCTGGGATGGAGAGAAGGAATGGATTCCCTAAATGTGTGTATATGGGGGAAGAGTTTCATATTGGCAAAATCTGATTACTGATGAAATATGGCAATAAAGAAGAAAAAATAAAGTCGATGGTGAATCCAAGATCCATAAATGTTTTTCTGGATGGATGGATGGATGGATAAACAATTTGCATACATAAATGCTGAAAGAATTTGATTTGTTTCTGGACCTCATGATGTACCAGAGATTTGATTTTGATTTTACTCCAATAAGTGTGAATATTCAGTCATATTATTCAGCCAATCAAACACCAAAATCCCATGAATCCTACCATGTACCAAACACTGTGCTGGACTCCACTGGCATGCAGAAATGAATAATACTGGCCATTCCCTTCAAGAGGTTTACGTTCTTAGTAGGAATACAAGACTTCTAGATAATCTAAGGTAATCTGGAGGCAAATGATGTATGCAGAAGGTCAGTGATTCAAATCCTCAGAGATGAAAGAGAGGGGCTAGGGTGGCATGGATGGCCTCATGTTACATGTGCAACCTTATCTGGGCTTTGGAGAAGGACAACCCAGTTAGTCAAAGGAGCAGGGAAGGAATTAGTAGCAGGGAGAATGGAAGAGGTTGAGCGGGAGGGGATCCGCAAGCTGTGTTTGAGGGTCGCAAATAGGCTAGTGTGTCTGGTCTAACCACATATGAGATATTCTAGGTGGTCCAGCTTTGCGTGGTCCTCTTTGCTCTGTCATAGCAGATCTCTGCAGGGACCTTTGGGGTCTTCTAAATGTTTTAGCTGTCAAATAACTCCCCCTCCATATTGAACATTGAACCCAATATATAAAATAGATAACAGGAGAGCTGAGCTAATTGAAGTGGGGGTGAGGGACTGGGACCTGTTCTATCAGCCACCTCAGAAATAACTCCCAAGACAGCCGTGAGGGAGTGCTAGTGTTCTAACAGTCTCACAGTTTGGAAACCCTTAGGTTAGTCCATTCCCTTTATTTTATAGGTGGGAAAACTGGGACCTGGAGAGGGTATGAGAATTGCTCAACTCCACATATACTAATATCTCCTGACTCAGTGGAATTAAGCTCCTCTGTCCTGGGGCAAGGCTAAGCTGCAACTGTTTCCACATCCTTGATTGGAGACAGGTACCTTGTTAACTCATATGCTGTCCAGTTTTTGACCCTTTTTGGACGTTTTGAAGTTGCCATTGCCTGGGTAAATCCAGAGTCTGCAAAAGACTCACATGGTTTCTAATAAGGGTGGTCGGAAGCCACTCAGCAGGCTTCCCGTTTGAAAACAATGGGCAGAAAGAGGGAATATTAGCTTTTGGTAGTGGCACATTCGTGATATACCTTGTACTGCTTTAGAGAAGAGCTAATTTCCCCTGCTCTGTGTTCTGAGGAAGATATCCCCACTTTTGACAGATGTTCTAATTCAACAATTAGCAGTGACTAGGACATGCAAAAATTACCAGTTGCTAAAGCCTCACTTAGCCAAATGGGAGACAGAGTATTTTTATAACCGGCAGCCTTGGGCTGTGTAGCTTGAAGCATACACTTGCCCAGCATTTCTCTGGCTTATATGTGTTTCACCACTAACTGGAATTTATTTTTAAATATTCTAAAATTGTGTTCATCGCAACAGCTTCTGGGTTGTGGGAGGAGAAAAGAAAAGCATGCAATGCTGTAAGAAATGGCATCCACTAACGAGCTTGCTTTCCAGCCCTGTGTACCACTGTCTCATGGGAAAGGCTGGCAACTCTTCAGCAAAAGGGCGGCTTTGTTCAGAAAGCCCCCAAGTGGGATGTTTCTGCTGCAGCAAATGATTCGTCCCACTCTTGTCACTCAGGTGTTCTCGGTAAAACTAAGACAGGGGCTTTAGTTGATTTCAGTGCTCCCAGCTCCTCTCTGCATTATTTCCAATAATAATATGCTTCCTCCATTTGTCCACTGCACACCAGGTTTCCCCAGGTCTACATTTCCCCCCCTACAAAGTCTTGTCTCAAAGAAATTCAATCTCAGTGTTTTGAAATAACCACAGGGTCTCAGGGTTGGAAAATCATTGATAGCTGTGATTTCCAAACCTTTTAAATTATGCCTGTTTTGGTAAAATAAATGCATATGTACAAATGATCAGGTGCTTACAATGTTAGTGTATTCATAAAATATATGCACAGCATACATCTAGGAAAATATTAATAACCGTAGTGCCACAGTGGATACAAATAGTAATAATAATTTTGACCAACTTGTCAAATCTGGTTTGAATGTCATTCTTTACTTTTTGATGTGGTTAGTGAAGGCCTCATACCAAGAATAAGAGAAGGCTTAGTTGTACCATTTTTTATATATAGTTAGATATTACATCAGTTATTTGTATTGTCTTCGCTGTGAGGTTTTTCAGATGGTTATAAACCCCAAGAGCTTTTTGTGAGTAGTGGCTTGTTTAATATCAGATAATCTACTCTGTACACCTACATTATTGTAAATGGTAATATGTGGCAATGTCCCAAAAGTAATGTCCCAGTGCAGGTGCCACTGCCAACCTCTCCACCTGTGAAATCTGGCTCTTCCCACAGGTACTTCTTTCACTGTCATATGGACTCCAGACAAGAGGCTCATCTCAATCTGAATATTCAGTATCAGTATTTTTTTCTTCAATTCCTTTTACATTAAAAAAATAAAAGTTCTCGTATTCAGTTCCCATTCCTTGGTAGTTCACTTTGAACATTCCACTCTGTAGGCTACAGATAGGCCTCGGTGGGTGGGTCCCTCTGTCCTCATCTACACGTCTGGATTGTCTGAATGTTCTGTGTTGGTTGTGAGGCCACCGAGAGAAGCTGTGTACAATGGGGGTAAATGTTCAGTGGTCAGAAACCTGGTTTCCAGGAGTTGAGGGTTATATACAATTCAATTCAAGTTCTGCAAATCTACATTTACAGGGGCCCTGTGTGGAGCCCGGGAAGGTATAGTTGGCTGGTTGTGAATAACCTAGCCAGGGTGTGTCCTGACCCGACCTCATAGGCAGTACATTCTAAAGCAGGGGTGTCCAAACTTTTTTCAACGTTTTTCACCAAGGGCCATATGCGGTAAAATACCCAAACAGCCGGGCCACTCACTCGAGGTGAAGTACGTATTGCCTCACCTGGTTTATTTAAGTAAACTAAATATATTTTTGGAATTTGCTGCGGGCCAATTAACAATGGATTGTGGACCGCAGTTGGCCCGCGGGCCGCAGTTTGGACACCCCTGGTCTAAAGGTCAGTGGGGCTTACTTTCTGACTTGGTCCTCATTTCTCTCATAACAGTTTTCTCTCGCCCTTCCCAATTGTGTGATTCTTCACCACTTTCCAGGAATTGAGTTATATTCTGTTTTCTTCTGCTCACCATTCTGGATGCTCATGGTATTTCCAAATAGAGCATATCTTGCTCCCCGCATCTAAATTCTTACCAGTTTCTGTGGGTTCCATTCTACAGTTTTCTCTGTCTGAGAAACAATCCCCCACCTTCATGCTTTACTCCATTCATTCAACCACTACCTTTTGAGCACCTACTAAGATTTTCTAAAGCTCTCACCTGTAAAATGTCTACCTGTTCTTTCAGCTCTATATCAAATACAACCTTCTCCTTTATGCCTTTTGTGCCTTCACAAAGCAATGCACTTCTAAACTTTCTCAGTATTTTTTTTATGGTATCTTTTTTTCCATCTTATACTTTGGCTAAAACCACTTAATAAATACCTAGTCTGTGCCAAGCACTAGGATAGGGCATATATGATTATGGTTAATACTCCTTTTACCCTTGCTAAGTCTATAATCTTCATTTTGAAGATTAGGAACGTGAAGCTCAGAAGAAAAACTAACTTGCCCAAGGTGAAATCATTAATGAGTTTTAGAGTCAGGACTTAAACCAAGCCTGTTCTCTCCCCTGGTTGTATGATGCCCTAATTATGATCATTTACTTTTTCATCACCAATAATACACCACAAACTCCCGGAAGACATGGGCTGTGTCTTATTTACCTCAGTGCTAGCCACGTCAGAGTTATTAAGAACTGAACTGATTGAGTTTCATCCAATCAAACTGTACCTAAGGTACCTTGGGAAAGGGAAGTCAAAGGAGTTGGTGGTTTCAACATACCTTTAAGTTGGCAACCGCCCTAGTATGGTCCTTTTCACAGAAAGGAACCTGAATAACACAGTCGTGTTCAGCCCACACAGGTCTTCATTTTCTAGCTTTCTAAAAGTCACTACTGCCTCACTCCTGGCCGCCACACAATCTGGTGTAGCTTTAAATATTCACTATGTTAATGCTGATTACCAAAAAAGTGGCAATTAAGTTCTCATGGCCATGGCATAATTTCTATGTTTCCCTGGAACAGTGTTGATAGTACATTGTGTCTGTCCCTTCAAAGAACCCACCTGTTTTTTGGGGAGATGGCAGCCGGCCAGAGATGTGGGATACTCAGTGAAGTCCTGGTGTTAGTTAAAGGATTCCATTGTTGGCATCAAGCGCCGCAGAATATCTGGACTATTCTGGAATGACCAAGGATGTATACCTTCCTTCAACGCTGCCCTGAGCCTGACCAGAGTCAAATTTGTCTTTCAACTCAAAGGAAACATTCCTGGAATTTCAAAAGGCCACAGGAGCAATGTTTCACAGGCTGGTTCCCTTCTGATCAACAGACAGGACCACAAGGCTTCCTTCCATACAACTGTACCTGTGCCATAAGGAATTTCTCTCTGTGACTTGTCTGTATTGCCACATTACAATCTCAACCTTCATTTTCCAACTGCTGTTTCTCAACCTTTAGCTCATTTACTCTGCTCCGTCCCTTTCGATCAGAACCCTCCTTCAAACTAATTCTTTATCTCCCGCAACCACTACTGTTATTCAGGACGCTGACTTCTGTTCCTCTTTGCTCTGGCTTTAGGACCCAGAACTAAGGGCCAGCCCCCGCTTCTGGACCCTAGCCCAGTTCAGAGTCCTAAATACACCGTTCTAGTCAGCTCTGCTACGAGATGTGCTGGGAGCTAAGTGGCAGGTAGGATGGGATAGAGCTGAAAAATGGGAATGGGAAGGACTCCAGCTCGAGGGGACTGGTCCAGCTATAGAAATGACCACTGAAGAAGAAGGCCATCAAGCCAAGTTTTACTTCCCACGGAGCCTGGGTGAGGAAGCCAACATGAAGCCCATAAGGTACTACCTGGTAGTCAGGACATGGAGGTTAGAGCCTAGTTAGCGGCCATATGCAAACTCCAACTGGCAGCAGCTTTGTCAGTGTGAGTGGTTTGCCTCTTTCGGAGAACTCTACTCTAGTCACAGGTGAGTTAGGCATAATGAAAAAGAGTTTGGGCTTTGGAATTAAAAGGGCTTGGGGTCTAATTCCTGCCGATTCCTAACTAGTTCTGTGATTTGGGGCAACTTAATTAATTTCTGTGAGCCTTGGTTTCCTCACATAGAAATAGGGGACATAATAAAATAATTACCTCATAAGACTGTGATGTAATTTAAGTATGGTAATATATACCCAATACCTTACACAGAGGCTGAAAATAAGAGACAGTTAGTCATATTAGATATGAGGGTTGAGACCCCAGGGAAGGTGAGGGGATGTAGGCAGATAGTAGACAATGACATGTGTTTAGGGTCTTAATGGTGAAAATGAAGTTGCAGATCAGGAAGCGTGGTCAGAAGACCAGGAGTACTGATGGGGCACAGTGAGCCAGATCCAGGGTCAGACAACGTCAGGGCTCCCTGGTACACTTAACTCAGACATTTTAGACCTCACAAGTGGGGTAAGAGGCTGCTGATGTCCTCCCTGCCTCCACCAGGTTTGGTTCAGGAACTGGGCAGGGGCCCTTGGCACCTATGGGTTTGCAGGCAAGGGCATTGCAGAGCAGGCCAGCCTCAGGTAGATGACGAGAGCAGCTGCCTGAGAAATAATGGGAAAGGTACTACCTTGCCTCTGCCAGGAGCTGGTGCAGCCACCTGGTTTCCTGTCCCAGGAGCCAGGAACACAGGTTGCAATGGCACTGTACTTGGCTCTTGTGTTAGAGGAGCTGAGTAGGGCAGGAGATGACTGGTGTTAGGGAAACAGCTTGGAACAGATTAGAGTCATCTGCCAAGGGGGGAAGCCGATTAGAAGTCAGGCACTGAGATATGCCCAAGCAGAAGGCCTGGCTGGTCACTTCTCTGTTGCTTTTTTGACTAATTTCTCTATACCTGATTTTCTTAGCTATTGTCACAGCCATGATGAGTGTGTGTGTGTGTGAATAAGACAAGAATGAACACTGGAAAATCAGTAGGTATACTAATTAAGTTGCCTACATATTTTAAGGGCCCCATTATTTCAATCTTTCTTCTCATGTTATTCACAGTTTCTAGAAGCATCCCTATCCCAAACTTTAAACTTCATGAGGACAGGTAGACTTCCCAGTATCTGCCTAGCACAGAATAAGTGCCTAGAAAATGTTAATTCATGAATCACCTGTATTTAAGTCCCTGTGTGGGACAGTTTGTATATTATTTTTTAATTTTATCATAATCTATGAAATATCATTAACCAAATTTTATAAATGACAAAATTGAGATACAAAGAAAGTCAGTACATAATGTATAAGTGGCACAGTTAGGGGGAAAAAAAAAAAAACCTCTGTGATTTAGAAATATAGTTATTTATCACTATAACTCTAAAATAAAAGGGAGAACACTTAGGAATTCTGGGGTCCAGTGGAGAGAATACAGTGTCAGAAAGGGGATGAATAGGAATCTGACATAATTGACATAACTGAAATTAACATTCTTTGCCTAGTGTAGTATTGCCAGATTTAGCAAATAAAAATATAGGTTTAATAACAATTGTCACCCCAATAAATTTAAATAAAAAAATATATATATAGGATTCCCAGGTAAATTTGAATTTCAAATAAATAGCATATATATATATATATATATATATATATATATATATGGTCCAAGAGACATATATATATATGGCTCAGAGACAATGGTCAAGTGCGATGGGAATGGAATTCTGACTGACGTGGTCATTGGCAAGTGGAACAAGCTTGTGTGATTGTGTGTCCTTTCAGTCACTCAACAAGCATTTTGGGGGCAGTTGTCCCATGCTAGGCACTGTGAAGAAAGGAGAAATGTCTAGGTGCCAGTTAATCCTCCTGTACTACTTGGAGCCCAGTAGAGAAACAGATGAATGTACACAAGTTACTGTCCTATTAGGCCATGGGAAGTACGTGCCACGTAGCTCGGGGAGACTTAGTGTGGCCCGGATACAGGGAAGGCTTCTTGGGGAAGAATTTACTCCAGCTAGGGATAACTCAGTCTCATTTCCCTGTTCCTACTCCACAATTTAAGCTCCATCTTCTGCTGAAATGATCTCCCAAAAGGCAAGTCTATATATATCCCTGCCTTTGCTCAAACTCTTTTAATGGTCCCCATAACCTTTTTAATTAAATAACTGAACCCTTCTGCTTGGACTAAATGTCCCTGTCTGGCAGAGGCTGTACTGGCCCAGCCTCATCTCTGCTCTGTCTTGGCTATGATGAAATGTCCTGCAGGATCAATCAGCTCTCCTTGACCTCATGCCTTCCATTCAAGCTGGTCACCTCCCTCATAGGGCTTCAGCTTTGCCTCACCTGCCGGAACCCTACTCTCTTATATATGGCTACTACTCACGAAGTATCTTCTAGTTGGCCAGCTTTTTACTGGGGTCTTAAATTATTGAATCTTCCAAAACTCTGTTGCAGAGTCACACCTCCTGGAAGCACACCTCTCCCGGCCTGCGATCTTGCAGGCTCCTCCTATTAGCTTTCCTTTATCAGAGCACCTCCAAACAGTGTGGTCACTGTCATTTTGCTGTATGTCTTTACAACAAAGTGAGCTTTTTGAACAGAAAGGTAACATATTATATTTGTCTGTATCTTCAGGATCTAACACCATGCCAGGCATGTGGGAAGGACTCAGACATTTGCTGGATGAATGAATACATATTTTAAGGAAATTAGGTAGTCCTCGTAATAATAACATTTCTACTAATAACAATAGCTATCATTTATTAAGCCTGACTCTGTGTTAAGTATTTTATATACTTGGCTTTATTTAACACTCTCAGTGACTACGTGAAATAGAAATTTTTTGTAACCTCCATTTTATAGATGAGGAAACAAAGGTTAAAAATGTTAGGTAATTTGCCAAACTAGAGGTGGAGCTGGCTCCAAACCCGGGTCTGATTGACTGCAGCACCCATGGTCTTAACCATTAGACAGTCCTGCCTTTCCCAAGTCCCCTAAGACTGTCAGCATCTTCCCGAAGCTTGTCTCTTACTCTTTTCCCAGTGTGTAAAATACACTTTTCACATCTGACTACACAGGAAAACCCAGCTGGGCCAAAGAAAACATCTCGGATGGGAGAATCAGGGCTTATGTAAATAACCAGACTGTAAGGAGGCCTGTGGTTTTCCTCTGTGACCTGCTTGTAATAAATAAGGGCAGCAGGCTTAGGTCATTAACAGAGAAAAATGGAGGCAGCCCAGTCATTGCTCTGCACTTGGGAAAATGGAAACTCTGCTTCCTCCTTGTGGAGCAGGGTGGTGGAGGGATTCCACAGCCTTTCTGTGCTGTGAGAGGATGGTTGCATATGGGAGGGGAAATAGGAGGTGGGAGATACCTCCAAAGGGATGTATTGGGAAAGTCATTACCACAGAAGGCAAACGAAGGGACTGGCAAGCACAGCACCTGAATAGTGAAGTTGGGGGTCCGTGCACAAGGCCCTGCATCCCCGCGACCTCAGTGTTCTCTGTAAAGTGGGCTGGGGAATGTCACATTAGATCAGGAACTTTCCACAGTGTGTCCTGATGTACACTAGTTCTGTGATGCGTTAGAAGGCATTATACGGTGAAAATCACTGTATTTAAAACAAAAAAGGAAACACCTGTTTACAAAACAGGTATTGTTGGTTGTTGTAGTGTTTTGTTGGTTATTTACTGCAGGATTTCTCAGGGCCTTCATGTGCTAATGTAAATTAGTAATATCCCAGAGGACACATACTAGGTAGCATTTCCCAAACGTGATCAATCACCAAACGACATTTTTGAAGAGCTTATTATGGGATAGAGTTTCCCAGGACCTAGTTCAAGGGAGTTATATTAGAAGGTGTCTGATGATTAGATGGTGTCTGATGATTAGGTGGTGTCTGATCATTTGTCTGGAAGAGAACTGGGCTGCCACTTCGTTTGCTAGGGAAGAGCCGGGACAGGGTGGCAGAGCAGATTTAGCTTCTGGTGGGGGAGAGGACACACACCAATGTACTTTCTTGGTGTAAAAGCTCGTTGCCCAGCCATGTCCCCAAAACGAACCTGCTTACTTAGTTTCTAAAATCCTGTCAGAGACAAATTGAGCTTTATAGTGTGCTTTGAAACATTGAGTTTATGCCTACATTGAACACTTACATGGCACCGTATATTAAATATAAATTTTATATAAATGATCTCATTTAATTTTCACAAGACACCCCCCCCACAACAATGGTTGTGCATATTGTGTAATACATAACATTCACAGTCCTGCCAGAAATGTACATATTGTTGTTCCCATTTAACAGATAATTAAACTGAGGTCTAGGAGCTCAAGTATTAGAATAAATAGTAAGCAGTGGAACCAGGATTAAAACCTGAGTCTCTTTCTGATGAAGTGCCAAGAATAATTTCAATTCTTTCCCATTTTTTTTTCTTTTTTCAGTCAGGCTGACCTAGATAAGTAGTCAATTTATAAATGAAAGTTTTGGTACCCTTTCAGGATTCAGCTTTTAGTACCTTCTTGGTCAGAGGAGGAACAAAGAAAGTTACTAAACTTTATGAAAATTTGTGTCAATTATCCATTTCCGCATAATAAATCCACCCCAAGATATAGAAGCTTAAAACATAAACCATTTTATTTGCTCACAGTACTTCTATTGGATTCCTTTGAAGTCACATGGTAGCTCAAATGGGGCTGGGAGGTGTAACGCAGCCTTGTTTTCCTATCTGATGGTTATTGCTGGCTCACAGCAGGATCTCCTGTATCCAATAGGCAAATGTGGGATTCATAACAGGGCAGTGGCAGGAAACTCAGGCCACATGAAAATAAGGCTTATAAACTCCCGCACTGTCAGTTCCCCCACATTCTGCTACTCGAAGCAAATCATAGAGCTAGCCCAGAATCCAGGGCCAGGAAATCGACCCTCATTCTTATGGGAGAAGTGGCAAAGTCTCATGGCAGAGGGTCTGTGGAGAGGAATCATTGTAGCCATGTTTGTCAACACTTGGCCACTATTTTAGCAGACGTTAGTGGGATAGGGCTCCCTAGTAAGAGCTGATTAGACAAGAGATAAATCCTACCCAAGAGGGAGTCAGTCCACTGCCAAAGGGAAGTCAATTCTTTCTTAAGAATTGTAAACTGTAAAGCACAGCTAGAAGTTAGTCATTTGTGCCGGAATCGAAAACTCTTCCATTGCAGCGATTTCTCCTCCATATTCATGGAGAAGTAGAGATGTGCTATTCATTCATTCATTCCCTCAAAATACTTATAGCACACGCATTGTGTGCTGGGCACTATGCTAGGCAGTCGGTCCGCTTGACGGACAGAGGACAATGAAACATTTCCATGTGGATGAGTGAATAAACTCCACACATTCTCAAAGGAACAGAGGCTCTGGCACTAGATCTGGACAAGGACAATTACACATCATGCACTTGTCTGCTCTAAGCTGCCTCTGGAAGGGGACAATAGAAACCTTTCTTTACTTCAGCTGGTCGAAGTGGGTTCTGTTACTTCTATCTACATGAGCCTGGATAGAGGATTCTCTTGAGAGAAGCTACCAGTTACTTTAGGCATTGGCAGAGAGAATATAACATTGGAACAAATTATCTAATAGTCGGGGCCTTTTAGGAATTGGTACCTGGGTAACACGGTCATTTGCATTTGGTAACAACAGGGCCTCAAGATGTCAAGCAGATTCTTCTTTAGTTTTATACAGCAAGACCCTTCTAAATACGGCAAATCTCTACTTGCTTACTTGGCACAAAATGACTCAGGAGGAAATAATCCTCTTCCTGATAATAACTGTTTATTCATCTTTCCAATGACTATTTTTTGAGTGCCTACTGTGTGCCAGACACCACTCTGGGCCCTTCCCTTAAGAAACATCAACCAACCAAACTGACAAAGGTTCCTGCCCTTACTCATAAAGCTTCCAGGTTAGCTTATTCTTCCCAAGTTATAAAAAGTGAGAAAAACATAGAGATCATTTTAACTTTTATGATCTGTTTAGAAATAGGTATTTTCTAAAATAGGTATTTTCCAGAATAGGTAGTTTCTTATTGAGAAATCCAATCGCCAATGATGTAATTTTAGGATAAACATTGTAGACTTTGCAAGTACAATAGAATATGAAAAAAAACAACAAAGATAGTAGAAAGAATCCAGTAGTGTTGACATACTTGTTTCTGTGAAATAACTCACTGACTCTCTTGCAAGTTTGAGTCTATACTTTTGATCTGGTGAAGTGCTAAGCTGTACTCTTGGACTAGAACTGATAATAGTGAGAATTATATATGTATATTATAGCAGGATTTGAGACATTGTAACTCATCTACTGTATTACTGTAAGAGACTGATTTCATTCCCAGTCCTGGGAAGTATTGGTTTCTCCTATGGTAATTATCATTGCTAATACAGAGTTAAATCAGTTGTGTCTTCTATCTTCCCCATAATCTTGTAGAAGAACAAAACAAAACTATTTCGTTTTTTTAAAGCATTTTTAAAAATGAAGAATTCCAATATTTTCTGAGTTGTTTTTACATGGAAAAAGCTTTGACTTTCATAAAAATGTGGCTTCTTTTATGATAGTCAAAATATTTCTTCTCAGATGGCTAGATCTGATTCTCGGAGTTCAAACATCTTTTCTAAATATTCTACATAAGTTCACATAAGAATATTTACTAAACCAATTGTCATTACAAACTCTCCAGGATATTGCAGACACTTCTACAACAAAAGGATAAGGAAAATAGATGGATAGATAGATAGATATGGATAGATGTAGATATAGATATCATATAGATATATAGTTTCTGATGTTCTTGCTGTATTTTCAGCCTGGGGAATAATTTTCCTCCTGGTGGACACTTTTGAAGCTTACTCAAAGCAGTTGATGTTATGCATATGCTTGGTACTGTTCCTTTTTGCTCAGCCCAGAGAAATACATCTGTACAATTAGCCCAATCTATCAGTAAACATTACATAGAGAGAGATACCATGTGCTAACTGCTGAGAAGGAAAAGAGTTGATAGAGCATAGGAGCTAAGAGTACACGTCTTGAAAATAAATAGGCAGGTTCAGATCTAAGCTTGGACATTTACTGGCCACAAAACCTGAAACAAATTGCTTAGCATTTCTAAATTTTGAGTGTTCTTATCTGTTATGTGGTCACTTGACTAACATCTAGTTCATAAATTTATTGTAATAAATAAATAAAATAATCCAAGCAAACCGCAGTGGCACAAAGTAAAGCACTGTTGTTTCTAGTGTAAGATGACAGAGCAATAATGGGGAAGGAGGTATGAGTTACCCCCTCTCTCATGAGACTATGAGAGAACATAGAATCATGAAATCTTAAAGCAGGAAGGACCTTACCAATCAGCTCTTCCAAGTTCTTTATTTTGTGGACTGGGACTCAGAGGAGGTTACGTGACTCACATAGAGAGTCACCAAGCAATGTGGTAGAGATATGACTTATTCACTAGTCTACAGTCAGAAGTAAGATGCTTTTCAAATGGTCTGTTCTTTTCTTTTTTCCCTCTCATAACTAGAAGGAAATACCTGTGATCATTGTGGTCAGATTATCCGAGTGACTTTTGCAGTGACTTCAATCCAGGGAGTTACCTGAAACTCTACCACTTAAATGTGGCTTTTTCAAGAAAAGGAAACTTTTGTATCATCAGGATGAAAGGGAGCACGGTGCTTAAAGTAGAGACTCCATCTCCGACTCTATTAGCTCTATTTGTATGCTTTCAAAAGGAAATTCTCTTGGGTGATAAGCTGGCATGCTGAAAAGTAATACATAAATTTCCATGCTCAATAGTCAGCACTGGAGCAGGCTTGTCTGCAGTGCAGCCCACACCATCCAGAGCTTTCCTCCAGCCTCCCAGCTCCTGTGCGTCACTCATGGCTCCCAGCAACAGAGCAGGGACGTGCTTATTGTTCAGTATACAAATGCATTATCTGAGGGGCTGTTCTGAACGGCAATCTATCCCCTTCTTTCCTCCCATATATCTCCCCCTCAGGATGCCTCACAGAATATGAGGAGGATGGGGAACCGTGGAGGAAGTGGCGGTTAGCACTGCATTGTGTGTACACCTGAGGCTTCCTGCTGGACCAGGATGCTGAGTTTCCCAGGCTGAGCTTCCACGCCTTATAAACAGGTCCTTTAAAAAAGCACATTTGTCACTTTCCCTGGTGATACTCTCACGCAAACGTGGAAAGAGCTGGAAGTATGAAAAATCCATCTCAGTTTGGGAGAGCAGCTCAGCAATGCCATAGTCATCAGCGGTTTAGTTCGATAGGCATGTCCTCCGTGGTCTCTGACGGGGAAGTGCTTGTTAGTCTCCTCGCAATTGCCAGGCCAGGCTGTTTTCAGGCGAAAGGTCAAACAACGAAATTAATAATTTTATAATAAAGTAAAACTTAAATGCATATAATTAAGGTCTATAAAGACACCACCCATAATTTGTTACAATTTATTTTTTTAATGTAAAGTCCTTAATGTTTAGAGATGCCTGTTGAATGAAATGGCAAAAGGCTCTTTTACTAACTCTGATTATTCAGATAACTGGGGAATGATTTTAGCTTTCTGAGCCCCAAGTTTCCAGTCTGGGTTCTTAGAAGAAGAAGAGAACCAAAATAGACCTTTTATCTCTGATGTTCTAGGAATTACACATGTTTCATCTTAATATTTACCTGGAGGAATTTCAATGAGTTTAAGTTGCAGAGGCCAAATGATGCCACTAAATAACATGCATCAATAATAGTCAAATGAATATTAATTCTAATATTCTAACTGGGTTGATATGAAAGGGCAGAAACTATTTGAATTTGAGCTCTGACCCCCCCACACACTGGAGAGATAACATCATCTCCTGAGCAGAATGGTTGTGAATGGCCCTACATAGATTTATTGTTTCTTTGTTCCTTAGTTCCCCTAATCACTTAGAATACCTTAGCTAAGGCATCTTTGTTTGAGGCCAGTTACAGCCATTTGTGAACACGATTGTCATCTGGGAAAGGTGTCTTTTTCTGCTGATGTCAAATAAAATAAATTTAGGTTACTTGGTATCTTTAAATCTCAAGCCTGGATATTCTTGTTGGTGCTGTGGATCCGGAGTAGCTAAGGAGACAAAGCACTCCCACCCCTCTGGATAAGCGTCAGCAACCTCTTCTCAAATCTGTTTTGTTATATACGTTGCCATGGTGTTGGAAGGCGGTGGCCTAGATAAAGAATTGCAATACTGGGACTGTTAGAATTGCTTTGTGAATATTCTGTCTCTTGGAAAGGCTTAGCCTAGCTAGGATCCTCCTCTGACTCGCATGATCTGATATATGCAATGTCAATGTTATCAATACAATTTTCTAAAATCTCCTAAATGGTCTCTGCTGTCTTTTGTATTTCTAAGGGTCCCAAAAGTGCGTTGGCTAATCTTTCTCTCTCTGTCTCTCTTCTCTATCTGCCCCCCACACACATATACATCTTTCTCTCTCCTTTACACGTACTTGTTGAGTATCACATATAGTACTGTGCTATAGGAGAATGGTTCCTGGTAAAATGACCCTGCAGCACATGTATTATTTTCCTTTCCTTGTCCATGTTGTACCTGAATGTTTGAGTGCCATGACCGAGGTCATACTGCCAGGAGGTTTGGCAGAGCCAGGTTTCAAGGTAAGTTCTATTTGACTTCATAGCTCCTGCACTTTTTATTCCACCTGGCTAATTCGGGGGTATAAAGTGGTCTGATCACTACAGATGCCCCCTAAGGCTTGACCAGTGGCTGACGTGTTAGTAATTTGTAGATCCCAAGATCTTCTTACCAGTGAAGAAATTAGTAATAAAATCTAAATGAAACATATACTACAGGTGGTCCTATAAGAATCAAAAAATGCTCAAAAGATTTTATATGTCTATGTAAAAAAATACTTAGTGTAACTTTATATATATGCCATTCATCCAATAAATATTTTTTTTTTTTAGTACTGGAGTATCTTTGTTATACCCTATTACTTAATTTTGAGTCTTGAAGGAATTATTCCAGAAGTCAAGTTCATCTAAATTTTGAAGATGGTAATTCAGAAAGCTCAGACACATTGTTGTATTATGAAAAACATTTTAAAAGAAATAAAATAGTTTGCTCTAACCTTTTCGAAGACATTTGGGGAAAGTGATGGTGACTGGCAGATTATCTTCTCTCTGGCTTATGGTGCAAGAAAGAAAAATCGTAGTTTCACATTATGTGTTTGCTATCTTGAAGGAGAAGGAAAAGGTAGGACCAGCGTGTGTTGCTATCCCATTAGGCGCCTAAATTTTTGTTATGCATATTCATATATGATCTTATTTAATTTTTACATTCTATAGATGAGAAAACAAAGAAGAAAACTAATATTAGGTGAATAATTGGCAAATTTTTAAAAGTAACTCATCCAATTTTCATCCTGATTTCTGTCTATATCACTATTCTCCGGTACTCCCCACATACAGAATATTCTAATTTTCCTACTTTTCTTCTTATCTAAAAAAATGAGTTCAAGTATCACTTCCTCCAGTAAGCCTTCCAAGACTAGCCCAGCCCACCCTGATCTATCTTTCTTTCTCTTCAGAATTCCTATAGGACTACTTTTTAGAATTACAAACGTAGTTCATCTCATACTGCTTTAAGTTTGTCTGTTTCATTAGAATACGTCTTGCCTCTGTCTAAGCTTGACTTTTCTGAGCTCCTTCAGAAGGTGACCTGCATCTTGTCCAATTACAGCTAAAGATAGCAAGCCACATACATACTTACTATATCAAATGTTTTTGAACATAGATAAGTTCAAAATACCAAAGAAGGACTGGACATTGTCACTGGATAACCATGTGTCTTTGAACAAGTCACCTAATTTTCGGGGGGGGGGTTTCCACTGCTCACTTCTAAAATCAGGCTGCTTAATTAATCCAATTAGTAATTAGTTAATCTATCACAAAATTTCTCAATTTTAGAAGTGTCATTCAGGGGATGCTTGTCAAAAAATTAGATTCCTTTACAATAGCCCTTCTTTGAGATTTACTAGGACAGAAAGGGGGCCCAGGAATCTGAATTTTTAGCAGTTTCCCTGGGTGATCCTGTGTAAGTGGTTCGGAGACCGTACTTCAGTATTCACTGCTGGAAGGCAATGGTTCCCAAAGTGGACGGGATTGGAATAACCTGGGATGCATGAAAATAATACATATTTCCAAGCCTCACCCCAGGCCAATGGAATCAGAATCTTTAGAATGGGCAGGAGATAAGACCTGAGAATCCGTACTTCTTAAAAATTTCCACAGGTGATTTTTAAATAACCATCTTTTAATTTTTTTCCTGCTGCAAAAAGCTTTATTTTTTCCATTTGGTCCATGGCCTGGGAGAGGGCTCCAGGGTGGTTAAAAACTACTTAGTGGCTGCAGAGAGAGGCTCAGGCACAAGTCCCAACACCGGGGGTGGGGGGGTGCAGAGGGACCCCTCAAAGGCCTCTGGGCTCTGGAGGCACCTAGTCATGCTTAGGGAAGGGGAACACCCTCTTGAAGAGACACTCACCCAGGCCCGCAGAGGTTGGTCACGTGGTCACTCATCTTCTTGATGAGTTTCCCCTGGTCATGTGGGAAGCAGTTCTCCAGGAAATCACAGAGATGGGCGTCTGTGCGGGCAGAACCCGTGGCATGCAGATCTAGAAAGGCATGGTTCAGGTTCTTCTCCAGGGCCCCGCGGCTTTCACAGCATCCAGGGTTTTACCCTACTTGTCTTGGAATAGCTTCTGCACGTCCTGGAAGAGGGTCCCTCTTCAGGAGATTCTGGATACCCTCCATAGCTACCTCCTCGTGGTCAAAACAGAAGCCCAGAGAGAGGTAGGTGCAGGAGGCCGGCAGATACAGTCAGTCAGGTGGTTGATGGCAGCCTCCACCTTGGTGGAATAATTCTGACGTATCTGGGATCTAATGGTTCGTTGGTAATAAGGAGCTAACAAACAAACAAACAAACAAACAAACAAACAAACAAAAACCTTTGTTGGCTGGTACTAGAGATTGTGACTGGAGAGGAGTTTGAAGGGTGGTCGGAGGCTGAAAGAAGGGAAATCCTAGGTGTGTTCCCTCCAAATACTTTGAATCGAGAAAAATCCATGGCATGCTCTGAAATAACCAGTCTTATTATCATTATTCAAGGAAGTTCTTTTAACTGCTTTCCCATCCTGTTTTATTAGCATCAGGTTCTTGGTTTTACATCTGCAATCTTGAAACCTTCTGCCAGGCCTCTGGCTGTAACCCATCACTGCTCTCTAAGGTGGTGAGAAAATGCCTAAAGCTAGACTGCCATTTAAAAAAAAAAAAATCTCCCCTCGGAGACAAGCACATTTCAAGTACCATTCTGAGCTCAACTCTTGATTTCAGCAATATCTCTTTAAAACTTATGAAGAAACATGGGTTAGTGAAACTACTGAAAATTCCATAAAATTTATCCTACATGACTTAAGCTGTTGCAGCTTTTCGTATCCAGTTTGACCCCTATGGAAAATGTTAAATCACCATATCAACAACACAATCCAGCATTAAACAGCATGGCAGTTACCATGGAAATGTGCCAAACACAGGTGGATTGGCAGTGTGTGTAGTGGGTATCAGAGGGGGGAATAATGTATTGTAGGTCACTTGAGAACTGCTATGCCCCATTTTCATATTTAAATTATTCATACAGTCAACTGATTTAAAGAGATGCAGCTGGGCTTTTCAAAGTATGTTTTCCTGTCTCCCTACCTGGTTAAACAGGTGGAGGGAATTATTTAATTGCTGTACAACTTACTCTTTTGGTGGAAACATGGTTTTTTTTCCCTCAGCTAGAATCTCTGATTTTTCATACAGAGTTTTCTAGACGTAATGGTAACAACAGCAACCACAACAACCCACGATGTAATATCCAAATGAATTCCATGTCCTGCAAGACCCTATATGAATGGAGCCCTACCTACCTCTCTCATGTCATTTTGTACCAACATTTCCCTTTTACCCTATTTCAACCACACCAGCTTGTCTGTTCTTCAAATAGGCCAAGTCCATTTCTTCACATTAGGAGTTGTCCTGGGCTGAATTGTATCACCCCCAAATTCATATGTTGAAGTCCTAAACCCTGCTGCCTAAGAATGCAACTGCATTTGGAGATAGGGTCTTTAAAGAGGTAATTAAATTAAAATGAGGTCATTAGAGTGGGCCCTAATCCAATATAACTGGTGACCCTATAAGAAGAGGACCTGTGAGTACCCTCCGCTGCAAGGTTTCACATCTGGAATGGAAGGTTTCCTGTTGCATGATGCTACCATCAAACACTCTCAGCCTAAGGGTAGTGCTTAATTTATTATTACCATTTGATGTTATCCTAAGGCAACGCTTGGCAACCCAAACCAGTTGTGGTGGTTTTATTGGCGGCTAAAGAGCCCTGCGTTCAAATCTCAGGCCCATGATTGACTAATAGCATGTCCGTGGCCAAATTCAAATTCATCTTTAAATTTCAGTGTTTTCATACGCAAAAAATGGGAGTCTCACCAACAAATACCTATCTCACAGGCTTGCTCTGCATAATTAGTTATTCAGATAACGTGCCTAGGTTCTGTCATATAGAATATGCTTTATGGGAAACATGTTTAAACCTTATGTGGATGCCATTTTCCCTCTATCCATCAGATATTTTGAAAGACCAGCTGGACTTAAAAATTGATAATACTATATTAAGATCCGGTCTTATATTATAGTAAAATAAGAACCGGTCTTATATTAATTTTTTGCTCCAAAAGATGCATTAGAACTGATTGTCCGGCTGGATCTTATTTTTGGAGAAACAGGGTATAAAATCTTCATGTCAGGTAGAACATCCCTATTCATCTAGCCTTACTCTCCCCGCCAAGAAAACATTTGTTGAACTCTTTTACATTTTTTTCTAAAAAATTTCCCAGGAGAGTGCTGGAAATATATTAGTTGTTCCAGTGGATTGGTTGAATATATGTATATGTATAGACACACACACACACACACACACACACACACACACACACACAAAACACACACCGCTAAGCTGTTATAACAAACATTTACATAATCACATAATCATTCTGTGCGGCTAATATTAACCCTATGAGATAAATATAGACTCTTCCACTCCAATGATGATAAACTATCATTAATAGCGCTTAACTATCTTGCCAGATATTCCACACAGTTAATAAGGGGCAGAACCAGAATTGTAGCTCAGAATCCCGGTATATAGCTGTCTTTCCATTGTAAAACCCTCCTCAAAAAACTCTGATTAGTAATTAAATTATTATTATTTTTGACTGAGAAGGATGTTTAGGTAATGGTGATAGATAAGGACTGTATCCAGATAGCGACACTGACCGTTTCTAATTAGAGCATTGCCGGAGTTCTCTCCGTGGACTGCAGTTGAGAATCCTGCAGAGAAAAAAATCATGTGATCAGCAGGGCCAAGAAGGCTATGATGTGGAGAAGCTGAGAAATTATTTAAATACCAAGGGATTATTATTTAAACCTATACTAAAGAACTTGTGAATGGAGAGAAGGACTATCTCCTGGAGTGAAGCCCTAGAGCATCCTGGGAAGAGCTAACTATGGAAGAGCGCACAGCTAGAACCTCAGAGCTTTCTAGAAGCTCTGGATCCAGTAAGTCTTCACAGGGCTCTTGATCCTCTGAAGTCCTGGCTGAGCTCCTGTTCCCTGGGAGTCAAATCACGTAGGAGCCGCTATGGCAGTGGCTCTCAACCTTGGCTGCCTGTTAGGGTCATCTGGGGAGAATTTAAAAATCCTCTCATTCAAGCCACACCTAGATCAATTAGGATCAGAATCACTGGGGGTGGGACCAGCCCCGAGTATTTGTTAAAACTCTCCCTGGGTGATAACGTATAATTAGGTCAATTATATAATATATAATTATAATGTCCCTAAAACATTGTTAGACAGCTAACATGTTTTCCTGTCTTTTTTCTTCTTTCTCTTTTATTCCTTTTTTTTTTTTTTTTTGCATTTCTTACCTTCTTTCCTCCCTCCCTCTCTTCTTCTCATTCATTCTTCTTTTACTTCTGTCTTAAAAACATGGTTGAGAACTCACGAGAAGCCATGTGCGATGAAGATAAATAAGATGTGATTTCTTTCCCTATATTTGTATGCAGCAGTGTAACAAATGAACGCAAATGTAGAGGTTTAAACCAATACCCATTTATTAGCTGACCGTTGTGCAGTTCAGACATCTGACACAACTTGAATGGGTTCCAGGCTCAGGATGTCACAAAGCCAAAATGGAAGTATTGGCAAGGCTGAGTTCTTATCTGGAGGTTCTGGGAAAAAATCCACTTCCAAGCTCATTTAGGTTGTTGATTGATTTCAGTTCCTTCAGGCTGTAGGACTGAAGTCCCAGTTTCCTTCCTGGCTGTGAGTACCTGGAGGCCACTCACATCCCTTGTCATCTAGTACCTTCCATCAGGCCAGCAGTGATGCACTGGACCTTTCCCATGCTTTGAATCTATTAGGTTGGTGCAAAAGTGATTGCAGTTTTGGCAATTGTTTTTAATCTTTTAAACCCTTTGTACCAATCTAATAGCATTTTCTCTTCTGTGACCAGCTGGTGAAAACTGTTTGCTTTCAGAATATTCACATGGTTAAGTCAGGACCACTTGGATAATTTCCCCATCTTAAGGTCAATTGATTCGGGATCTTAAATTACATTTACAAAACTCCCTTCAAAGCAACACCTCGATTAGTATTTGATTAAATAACTGGAAGAAGGTTTTTATGCACACGGGACAGGAATTTGGGGGCCATCTTAGAATTCTGCCTACCACAGTCCCCAAGAAGTTCGCATGTGGGGGCACAGACTTGGAACCCCATGTAAACCAATAGAGGATGGTAACAGATACAAAGAATGGTGATGATACTAATGAATTACTAGAAGATTGATTAACTCCAGGGTATAACGCAGAGGGTCAAAATAGGCTTCGTAGAGGTGACATCTGAGACCATTTAGACACTGGATAATTACTTATTGAGCACCTACTGCATGTGTTTTGAGAGGTCCATAGTTATTTTCCAGATGAATAGGAGAATGGATGAACTTTCCAGAGTGGAGACACCATGTGAAAAAGCATGTGTCCAACGAGTGAAAAAGAAGAGAGGTATATAAAGGGTGATACACTGTCCGGTTCTGCTAGGACATAACGAATGTGGGAGGAATGGCTGGAGGTGAAGCCGGAGTGAGGCAGGGACCTAATTTATGAAAACCCTGTGACGCAGATTTTACTTTGCTTTTTCGTGACAGGTAACCAATAAAGGTTTCACCGAAACTTTGTTGAGGAATATTTAAAGTACAATAAATTGCACATATGTAAAGCATGTAATTTGATTAATTTTGACATTTAGGTACTGTGAAATTATCACCACAGTCAAGAAAACAAACATTTTCTCTCTCTCCGGTTGTTTTCTCTTGCTGTTTTGTAATTCATCTTTCCTTGTGCTCTGCTCCGGCAACCACGGATTTGCTTTCTGACACTATGTATTAGTTTCCATTTTGTAGAGTTTTATCTAAATAGAGTCATACAGTATGTAGTCATTTGCGCTTGGCTTCTTTCACTCAGCATAATGATTTTGAGGTTCATCTATGTTGTTGCAAGGACCAATAGGTCATTATATCTGACAAACATTTGCCTGTCTCTAGGTCACAAAGGCTTCTGTGCTTTCTTCTAGAAGTTGTATGGCTTTAGGTTTTATATTTAGGTCTATGATTCATTTTGAGTTACTTTTTTGTGTGTGTGGTATAAAATAAGGTTCAGTGTTTATTTTCTTTTAAAAAATGTGTTTATCCACTTGATCCAGGATGATTTGTTATAAGGTGTTTGCATTTCTCATTAAATTGCTTTGGTAACTTGAAAATTAATTGACCATATGAACGTGGGCTACAGAGGAGTTTTAAGTAGGAGAAAGATGATGATCCATCCATTTAAAAAATCATCCATTTATTTTTTTATTAATTTATTCCATAAATGTTTCTGAAAACCCTACTATAGGCCAAACGCTGTGCCACAGACTGATTCTTTTTTTGTTTTTTTGTCTTTAACAAGAGCAACAAAGAAGCATGTTTATTTTAGAAAGAGCATTCATGATTCTACAATACTCTCTTTTTCCCCCCAATGTTTTAAACCTATGTTTTATTTTTATTTTTTCATTTTTTCATTTAACATGTGTTTCTATCTTCCCAGCTAGAACAGAGTCCGGTACCCAATAGGCCCTTAGAAGTGTTTGCTTAACAAGAAAGAAAAGAAAAAAACCCCACAAAAAACAAATAAGATAGAGCCTCTGCCTTTAGGGTTCTTGGAGTCTAGAGTAGAAGAAAGATCCTTGGGGAGAGTGGGTGAAACTACAGGCAAGGAGATGATTGAAAGTGAATGCAGCCCTCTAGGTAAAGAAAAGATGGGAAGGCATTGAACTAGGGTAGTAATGGTGAAAGGAAATAGTGGGTTCAAGAAATACAGATAATGGTAACTGACAAGGGAGTTTAAGATGCTTCTCAGGTTTGCTTCGTAGAGGATACAAAAGGTATAGTTGATTCGGTGGGAAAAGAAGCTGGCAGCCACGCAACCATCTGAATGTCCTTAGGCAGAAAAGTGAGTGCATGGTGACTCCTGCCTTCTAAGAGTTTATACACATATGCCAGTAAAAAATGGAGACCAGTGTAGAGAATGCATGATGTATGTGGAAAGGATGGCGTCAACATGAGATTATGGGAAAGCAAGGAGGAGACAGTGTGGAGGAAGCTGCATTTAAGTACGCTCTCAGAGAAAGATGAAGATTTTTATTGTTTGAAATGATCTGAGAACATTTCGGGAAGACTGAACACTATGAGTGAAAGCAGGAGGGTGTGGCTGTACATGGAATGTTTACAGGTCAGTGAGTTGTGTGGTGTGGATAAAGCGGTGCAGTGTGGGTAAGTGAGGGACTGGCGGGCTCAGTGTGATATGAGGCTGGAAAGAAAGGTTGGGGCCAGATGATGTGTGATTTCGGTACCTGGATATGCAACACATTATTTGTCAGGTCTTATGTTAGACTCGTCTGATAGATTAGCAAGACATGGCCCTGGCCTCCAAGAAACTCATTCTCCAATGAATAAAGTAACCCAATAAATAATTATAAAGAGGTTGAAATGGGCAAAAAGGACATATCTTTGGAAGCTATAAAGTAAGGAGTAAGTTTGTCTGTGGAAATCAGGGTGTCTTCACTCAGGAAAATTTTAAAGGACAAATAGACGTTTCTGGAGGGTGGGGGTGAAATAGTGTCTTTCCAAACAGAGGCAGCAGCATGAACAGATGTGTGGAAGTATGTTTGCTCAGGTTCCATGCATCTTCCTTATTTCTTTTTTTCCTTGCTTCTAGCTAGAAGAAATACAACCCTAAAATCTGAGTTTGGGCTTAAGATGGAAATGGCGATACAGCTTTGGCTTCCAGTCCAGTCTCAGTGGCGTCATTTTAATCCACCAACACCAGAGAGAACTTTTTTGGGTGCCTGCCCATCTTTAATGATAAAGCAGTACTTTATTTCTCTTCTTGGTATCGATGCTTGTGGAAATCTGTCTCAGAAATCTGATATTAGGAAGCGGTGCTTACACATCAAGATTCAGGTTTTCCTGCATTCCCGTGAAAACCTTACCCACCCCCAATAAGCTGAAGTACAGGATTTAGACAAGGCTTTGATGAGAAATGCTAAATTTCCAGAGGCTCGTACAAAGTTAGTGTTGTTTTCTTGGGTCAGTGGGCTCTCCTTATCTCCTGTCTTGGAGCTCTGCAGTGTCTTGAATCCTGATGGTAAGAAGCCTTTGGGAATAGAGTGTAGGTGTTTGGAATTTTAAGTGATTCAACACCACTGGGGACATGACGTATTGGAAGTGACAGTCTCTCCGTTTCCACCTGTCAGAAACTTGGGGGCAGTAGCAGCCTCTCCTCAAGTCATGGATATGATGAATAGCTTTGTGCTTACCAGGTAGTTATCTTCTTAGAACAATTCAGGCTGAGAAGACACTGTCTAAATAGAAAGCTTGAGTTTCAACTTGGAAAGCACTTCAGCATATTGCAGTCTTTATTACATCATATACTTCGTTGGGTTCTATCATTTTCATTTGAGTCCAAGGAATGGTGATTGCATAGTCAGTGGTGGTGCAAAAGGGTGCTGTCGCAGATCAGGTTTCCTGGGAAGCGGAGGCTGAGGTGGAGTGTGTTCACCCGCTGAGCCTGCCATAGCAAAGCGCTGTAGACAGGAGGGCTTAAACGACAGAAGTTTATTCTTTTGGAGTTCTAGAGGCTGGAAGCCTGAGATCAGGGTGCAGAATGGCAAGGTTGCTGTGAGGATTCTCTTCCTGCCTTGCAAATGTCCACCTTCTCACTGTGTGTTCAGGAGACTACTTCTCTGTGCGTGCGTGCACATGGGAAGATCTCTCTCTCTCTCTCTCTCTGTTTGTGTGTGTCTGTCTCTCTCCTCTCTCGTGTTTCTCTTCTTCTAAGGCCACTAATCCTACTGGTTCAGGACTTCATCCTTATGTCCTCATGTCACCTTGATTGCCTCCTAAAAGCCCCATCTCCAAATTCAGTAACATTGTGGGTTAGGGCTTCAACATAGGGATTTGGGGGCAACAGAATTCAGTCCATAGCATGGAGATGGCCCTGCAGGAGGTTTGTGAAGGGTATTTTGGTTCACCACTTCTAGAAGGGAGCAAAAGGAAACAGGGTTGGCAGAGGGAGAAGTTGAGCTATGAGGTAGTCTCACTAAAGACATCAGTGGACCCTACAGGGAGCTCTAAAGCTGGAGAAGACCTTTCAGCGTGTCTCATATTGAAGTATTTTTATTGTCATGTCAACCAGTCACTGGATGTGGACTGGCCCTAGTGAGAGTTTTCTTATTCTCTCTCCTTGTTGAACTGTATGTATTGTAAGGATGTGTGGATAGATTTTTAGACAGCTGTCATTATTCCACAGGAATGTGGAAAGCTGTTTTCAGACTTTTGCTGTAGATGATGGTTTAGATGACTCATTGGGGGCGGGGGGAAGCGGGCGGGGGGAGGAGCAGTGTGAATTCAGACCAAAGGATTGTACTTTTGAAGTCAGCCTAAGAAGAAGACACTAAAAACCTAGCCTTGGGTGAAAATACAGAAGATACCAGCATCAAAAATATAAATCACATTGGGTGACTCAACTTCTAAGTAGCCTCTTCATTGGTCTTTATTTTCTTAAAATCTAGGCTGACTCACTCAGTTAGCTAAATTGATCACTTCAGATCCTCACCTCTCATTTAGAAAATACTTTCATTAGAAAATATTTACCATTTCTACACCCTCGTATGTTTAGCCACGACAAACCTTTTGGGCTTTAGCATTCCCTAATCTCACAGGGTTAACACTTCCCGTCATGATCTTCTTAGTATGCCTGTGCTATGTCCTTTGTGGTAATCTTCACAGTGTAATTACTTGGCTAATCCTTGTTTTTCTGTTAGTCCCATGCAGCTAGGTAGCCGTGCTTGTTTTACGCATCATTGTATCATCATATCATCACCATTTAGCACACTGCCTGGCACTTAGTCAGTGTTCAGATATTATTTGTTGAATAAATAAATGGATAAGTCCATGAATGTTAACAAGGCAAATGTATCAGTCAGAATAGTTGGGGTCATTTGGAGTCCAGGGTCTATAATCTGGAGTCCAGTTTCTCTGTCTACATACTAGTATAAAATGTGCCACTTTTGTAATAACTCATTTTAGAAATGAAGTGCCCAAATTCTACATTGTCATACCTTTTCCCTAGACCATCACTTTGGGGAAAAAATATCTTAAGAGCTGTCTTCCTGACATAAATCAACAACAATCTGTAATTTTTAAACAGTGATTTTAATTTGTTCTTCCTGGTCCCTGACAACATGTTAGGGGGTCTCAAAGGAAGATGCACACATCTAGTCACATCCCTTTACTGAAGAGCAGCCCTTTGTTGGGGGAAGTCTTCCTCTTTGGCTGGAGCACTATGGGGGATTCTTACCTCATTGCCCAGAGCGCCAGAGTTCACTTGCTTTTCACTGAGTTCACAGCTAGATCCCCCTAGCATCCAACACTCCTTTTCTACTAAAAAAAAAAAATCTTAAATGACTTCCAGAACTTATTAAATTCATGCAAAGAGGCCATACTACCATTAATTACCCTTGAAAATACTCAGTCAGGTTTGTCTTGGCCAGGTAGGAGAGCATGATGTTAAGTAACATAAATCTTTTTTGTAACTATGTTGGTCTTTGAGTTGACAAGAAATATCTAGTTTATTGGAATAACTGTTTTGAGTTTTAAGGAAGCTATTACAAATGTGTGGCATGGCCGCTTGTATTCCCATATTGGTCCCTGTGGGAGATATCATTAATTATTAACAATGTTTATTCCTATTAAACCTAATACTTCTTCAGAATCCTTCCCAACATAGCACTTTAGGCAGCCACTATAACTTACCGTATTGATATGTGAGATGAAACCTCTTCTGTCTTTACTCTAAGACAAGGCATGATTTAATTGGACAAAGCTATAACTTAGGAACATATCATAAAAGTGAATGATGGACTCAAGGGATAGTGTACATTCTAATTGCCAGGACTTTCATACACATTCTTTCATTTGATGTTCATAATATCCCTATAGAATAGGCAAATCAGACATTTTCTTGTATATTGAAAAATCAAGACTGAGAGAAGTTTATTTATTTGGACCAGAAACCCAATAAATAAAAAAATAATTGGTCTTCTGATTTCAAATTATTTTTTATATTCTATAGAAATTATTATTTCTATAGAATAATTTATATTTAGAATTATTTCCTATTATACTATAGAATTATTTTTCTATATAATTAGAATTATTTTTATTTTCTATAGTTTTTTTTCTCATGACCTTAGTGATTGATATATAAAGAGTATGAGAAGGAAGTTTGTAAGGTTAAAAACTATATACTGTGGCAAGCTTCCCTTTCCCTGAATAAGAGACCAATTAAAGACATAAGGTATAAAAATATGATTCTAGTATGAACTTTACTCAAGACACCTGAAAAGGTCTTCTGACTCAGAGAGGAAAACCGGTTGTTTTCCAGCACAACTGGCAAAATACTGGCTGATTATAATCTTTCTGGCTGCTTAAAAACCAGTATAGGGTACTACTGTTAAGCCCTGCCACTAAGCAAGAAAGCAGGGAATATTACTATGCTTACTTAGCATAGGTACAGCCTATGCTTTGGAAAGGAAGACACATTGAGAACCCATTTCTGGTTGTACTTCTATTTTCCCCAGATAGTACCTCTCCCATCACCAGTCTCAAAGTGTTCTAGACAGGTTCAATATCAGTGGGTCTCTTTGATTTGTTTTTGCAGCTACTTGAACAACCAGAATTTTACCAGTGTAAAAAATAACTATGGAAGCCAGGGGCTGAGAAGTAGGGGTCAGGGTATGAGGGGTTTCTAAAGAAAATGTGTGTGTATGGTGTGTGTGTATGTGTTAATGTTTAAAAATAAGGCATGAAATTTACTAAATGTAGAGGGCCTTACAAATTTATATGTGATATATTAAAAAATATATATGTTGCAAAAAATAAAACCATTCAAGAATAACAAACAACATTTATTTAATAATTAGAACTACATGTATCCAATATTCAAACCAAACATATAGGGTAGTTAATTAGATAAATTCATTATTTTAGGTATATTGATCAATCAAAGAAATACAGACCCATGAGTGTGAACATCAGTGGTCCTATTTATTCATTTTCAAATTTTGTGGCATTCACTATTATATTAGTTTCAGATAAGCAGTCCTATTTAAAAGTATAGAAATGTAAACTATATAGAGATAGATGTTAATTTTAGTTTTCCATTAATTAATTAAGTCTCATTTGCTTTGGTTTTGTGATCGGTACATGCTCTGTAGTCCGTGTCTCTGCTCCACAAAATGAAGAGCCTTAATCTGCAGACACAGTCCATCCAGACTGAGCCAGTCATGATGAAGGCCTGTGCAATGTCCATGTTTTGGAGGACCAGGTAGTAGGACCTAGATGATCAAAGGCTAGCATTGATTGTGCTTAGGTTGAGACCTGAGTAACATTCCCAGGACAGTAATTTTTCCTGTGTCTGTTTATCCTTGGTGTAATAAAACCATAAAGAAAGAGTGCCTAGTATAATGCCTATTGTATAGATTCATTTTCTGTGGCTACTTTTGTTATCACAGAAGAGCCAAACATTGATACCTTATACCCAAGTAAAATCCAGTATTGTCAATTTGATTATCTGTGTCCTCCATACTTTTAAAAAAGATGAAATATTTCTTTGCAGTTGTATTTGCATATGATGCACAGAGATTTTTGGTTTCCTGGCATTTCTACCACATGTCATACCATCATTATTACACAGTGGTATTTCGAAACTCAGAGCAAATGAAAACTCCCTAAATGTGGTTAAAGAATCTGTGTGGTAAAATGACATGAATTCTGAATTTGGATTCAGTGGTTCTTGTTTAGACTCTGATCATGTACCAGGCAGAACCAGGCATTATTACGTAGGGGAACATGCATGTACTTAAAATCAGAGGTAGATATTAAGGTTAAAAAGAAATGGTTTGAATTGTCAGATCTGACTCATAGAAATCAGGCAGCATACTCAGTCCTGAACTTTACTGGTAATTCAAAGGATATGTGTGATAATAAAACACAGGCAATGTTTTACTTCTCTCTTGGAAAAGTTTGAAATGACCAGTGAAGCTCCCTAGGTTCATTAGAAACCATTCTGCTTTTGATTAAGTATGTGAGGTTCAAAGCAAAACATGCAGGACATCGCTTGTTACAGAAAACATCATTTTGGTTACGGTTCATTTTTATACTTCAGTATTGTTTATACAATACTGAAGTACAAAAATGGGCCATGTCCTATATTCCTGTGAATTCCTAGGGTATGTACAATAAGCATCCTTGACAGATCAGATATGTTCTGGTAAAAGCATTTCACATATAAGGACTCTCTCTGTTACCTTTCTGCTAGTGAGTTGGCAAGGGACTTTGACCTGGGACTTTGACACAGGTGTCCTGGATAAAGGAAGCAAATATTTCACAGATATTGTAGGCTTGCTGCCAACCCTTCCTTTCCCGCATGAGTTCAATCCCTTACTTCATTACTTGCTCACTGAGTGTGATTATTCCGGGAAACCTTGGCCATTTTCTACTATCTAGGTCTAAAACTCCAGGCATTCACTGTTCAGATTATGATTTTTCCTCATTCTTAGGTAAACAATGAGAATAACAAAATGTAACTGTTAAGTATTGTTCTCAAGGATTTCACACCAAGAAGTGTGTTGCAGCTTTCCAAGTAACAGGTATTTCATTTCATTGCAACAAATGAAGCAAGAGATACTTTTACAGTTTTTGTAAGAACTCTGTGTTAAAAAACAAAAACCCCATAATTTTAATGCTGCTACTAATGACCACCAAAACTATCTAAAGTGAAGTAATAGAGTTACGTTTCAGTATTACCCCTGCCAACACTGCTGATTATTTCTGACCGTGGGCCTGGATCACCAGTGGCAGACAATAGGAGAAAGATGTGGCAGACATACAAGCAGGTAGGAAGAAATCTGCTAAAATTTTAATGGATGGCTAAAAGCCACATGTGGGCTGGTATTATAGTACAGTCGTGCCCCCACATAACTATGTTTTGGTCAACAATGGACCATATAGACAAGGGTGGTATACCACATCGCCTAGGGGTGTAGCAGGCTACACCATCTAGGTTTATGTCAATGTACTTGATGTTCGCACAACAATGAAATTGCCTAATGACGCATTTCTGAGAATGTGTCCTCCTCATTAAGGGGGGCAGGACTGTACAGAATCATTGGGAGTCCTAGATGCAAAGGGAATTTGCATTCACTCCTAGATTAGGAGCAGGTTGGTAGTCCAGAGAGAGATTCCCTCAGTGGTAGGAGGGAATCTCCCATCACTAGAGGAAGGGCCTGAAGCCCCCTGTCCTGCATAGACCCTTCTCTGAAATGAGGAAAGAAAAACAAAAAAAGACTTGAATAGGGGAAGAGCAGCAATCCCTGTCACCACCAAGGCCCATTGCTGCTGAGGGAAGAAGTATGGAAAAGCACCCTCTACTTATGAAGAAGCAGTAGATGAGAGTCCTCTGCCCAAAATGCGATAAAATTGTTAAAGATTCCCTACCACTGGAGGAGGAACAAAAAACTCACCTGCACGTGACCCACCCCAGATATTAGCAGAGTTTGGTGGCATGAACACTGAGGAGGCCCCACCCCCAAAGCCCAGGCACACAGATCCTACCTACATTGATCTGGACTAGGCAACACAGAACCTTCCCATTAGCGTGGGAAGTACTGGGGAATAAGTAACTGCAGCTGATACAGAGAAAGGACAAAAGCGTGAAGCGATCTGTTATGTGGTGTAAACATATTGGGATGGCAGGAACTGAAGGTGGAGCACAAACCCTGACAAAGTAAACCACAGATGACATCCCTGGTATAATTGAGAGACAAATAGAAAGAGATGTTAAGTGGGAAGGCAGCAGGTAATGTATTTAAAATGCACATATGTTTGTCTAGGGGGAAACAACATGATAGAACTTCATTCTTTTTTGTGTGTGTGATTAGCATCTAAAAATGTATGTGGACATACTATACTGGAAGGCAGTCAGTTGGCTAATAATTATGTTATTCCTGATGCTAGTTTAGAAAAGAAATTCTGAAAGTTCCAAGTTTCTTGTTACCTTGGCAACCACAGGTAGAGCACAGCAGTGATGGGATTGACTCCCTAAATCCCTTTCTAACTCCTCTTAAAGATTTAACTTGGTTAGCTTAGCAAGTCTATCTCTGGAATCTTGCTCCTCTGAAAGACGTAGAAAAACCCTTTGATTAAGATCCAAAATGATTTCTATGTATCACTGATGAACTTTGATTAAGATCCAAAATGATTTCTATGTATCACTGATGAACTTTTCATAAAACCTGATCTTTTGAACACTCATCAAACTAAAATTTGAGCTTTTTTCTACAATGGCAAATCACAGTTTCCAAACCAGGTTTTAGATATTTATGATGTGTAGACGTGATCCACCAAAGTAGAAAAGTTCCCAGGATTTCAGGCAAAGAGAGTTTCACCTAGTTTTAGTGTTTATATTCAGTACCTACTGAATATTTTAAGACAAATATGTCTGTTATTAAATAATAATCAGACAAACATAACAGGCTGTGGAGACAGAGCCAGGAGTGCAGTTTCCAGGCTCTCGGCCTCACGTGGAAAGGTGCTCACTGGGTAGTAAATGGCCATCAACTGTGATTGGATGGCCATCAGCTGTGGCTAGTTGGCCGTCATCTGTAACCAGTGAGCCATTGGCCACTAATATAACTGCCGTGGCTACGCTAGCAGCAAATGGGGGCTAGCAAGAAGATGGGGGCTGAGCTAGCAAGAGCGGATTGTGAAAGGCGGATGCTGCCAGCGAGAATATAGTGGTATGACTCCCCATCTATGGCTCCATGGGTGTTCCTTTTTGGCCTCACCATATCCTGCGTTCTTATGTGGGGAGCGGGAGAAGAGGCCATTAAATTTTCTTCTGTACTTACCATATTTACTAATATCCAATGTTCTTGCTGAGTCTCTCCTTCTTTTTGTATTGTCCAGCCACTGAGCAAATAAATGGGTCAGCTTTTTAGAACCAAACTCATGTGGTGTTCAGTCCCCCAATATGTCGCCACACATGTGTTTGATAAATAAAAATAACTATCACAACATAATGACAACACAAAATAGTATTTATCTTGCATTTCCATAGAATCTTGCAGCCTAAAGAGAATTTCAGTATCACATCGCTTAAACTTCAGGAAAACTGAAAGGAATATTACTATCTTCTTTGTATGATGAGAAAAGTAAAACAGAGAATCCAAGTGATTTTCCCCAAGATCGTACAAGTAGAAAGGCTAGAATTTAATACCACATTTGCTGAGACTTCTGTTACATCAATTTGATTTCCACACTTATGAAAAATAAGATTTTGGCTTGGCTAAGATGGTAGCTATGTTACAAGGAAGGGCAGAGAAGGCTGGAAAAGTATCTAGGGATCAGATGATAAAAGTCCTGGCGTATTTCCAAGAGATTGAAGTCCATCCTGTAAATTTTAGGGAAACACTGAAAGTCATTAAGTAAGAGGAATATCATTATATGTGTATTTTGGAATAGTAACTCTGGAGTCACTAAGGAATAAAGATTTAAATGATGCAGGACAATAGACAGAGAAATTAGCTAGGATGTTACTCCTATTGAAATGGTAGATACAACTCACAATTATAAATGAAACAAATGGGTAGACGAGGAACGCACCTACTAGTGAGCCAGACATTGCACTAGATGCTTTGCAAACACTAATTTTAACCCTCAAAATAAGCCCTATTATGCACTATTATTTTTATGCCTTAGAGAAATTATGTATTTCATTTTTCACAGCCAGCAAATGGCATAACCAGGATTTAAAATTAGGGTTTGTTCGGCTCTAAATCTCTTAATTTTTCATCAGCATAATTCAAATGCCGTCAAATGGAGAGGAAGGAAGGTATTCAGGTCCTTTTTACAAAACAAAATGTAACAAAAAAACAAAACAAACAAACAAACAAACAAACAAACAAAAAAAAACAAAATGTAACATCTGATGGGATTAGAATAGGGAGTGAAGGACAGAAGAGTCCAGAATACCTTTTAGTTTTACGGCTTGAATGCCTGGGTGAATTTTTGTACCCTTAAGATAAATGAGAAATTGGAAATGAAAAGCAGATTTGGTGGCAGAAAAATGAAAATTTCATTTGCATCTCTCAAAATTGTCTGTACATTAGAATCACCTGAGATGTCCTTAAACTCAGTTTTAATTGCCTGATTTTCCCATTAAATATAAACAGCATGAGGACAAGAATCGAACTATTTTTGAATGCATAATTACATCTAAAAGCTTAGTACTTGGCATATTGTAGGTGCTTAAAAGTTAAATAAAATTCCTGAATTATCAAGGAGGCTGAAGCCCAGAATACTTATTTTAGGTTGAACCAGTCAGGGTTTGCCTAAGAAATCAGAAACCATGCTAAGTATTTCAAGTAAGAAGGAATTGAATACAGGGAATTAGAGGGTAATACAAATTTTGGAAGTTCTAGAAGAATGAAGGCATTAGAACCATTACTTTTTTTTTTTTAATTCAGAAGAGAAAGAATTGCAGAGAAGATGTTGTTAATAACCTCTACTTCTTGCAACGTCTAGGTGAGTGTTTTAAGGACAGCTGGAACCCGCTAGGAAAATTCCACATTTGCCATCTTGCAAATTCATGTGTCTTGCCCATTGCTGCTGCTGAAAATAATGGCGTCTCCTTTTCTTCTGCCTTCCAAATATCAAAGAAATTCCCTAAGATTATTCAAGAAAAGTAGTATCTAAGCTTTTAGCCACTGTAGTCAAAGGGGAAATTTTGAAAGATGGGTGTGACATCATCATCAAATGATATTTGGTAGGTAGGTCATGTGTTTTGTTCACTGGCTCTTTCAAAGCTGAAAGTTAACCTCCTTCGTACTGTTTCTGCCTTTTCTCCTCTCAGCCATGCAGAATTTATGGGCCACTTTTGTTCAATATAAATATTTAGTGTAATATACTGATACATTGATTTTTTTCATGTAATTCTATTGTGTTGAATATCCTCTAGTGTGTTTCCACATCAATGTTGTTACAGATTATATATACTCTTAAAGAAAAAGGGTATGACTGCTTTACTAGCTTGGAATATGTTATTCACAAATTGTACTCAACAAAAATTGAAGCAGGTCTTAAAATCATGGAAGTGTAAAAACACTGTTCGAAGGAATCCAATATCACCTTGTCCAATTTCTCACTCAATGTGGAAAACCCTTTCATAACATTTCAAAAAACTACTAGCTATAAGGGTCTTACTTTATGGTAATGTGTTCCTTGCTTTTTTTTTTCTTTCCTCTCAGAACAAATATTCAATCACTTCATGTGTAGAATTTGTTTCCTTGTAATATGTAGCCAACTAAACATTCTTTATCAAATGAATAGCATGAAGTCATGACCTACCAGCCTTTACTCAGGTAATTGATTATTGCTTTTGCCTGCAAATCAAGACTTAATCTCTCTAAAACGTCCCTGTGTTTATTTTAGTCACATAATAATCTTTTCTGTCTCAATTCTATCATCCAACACACAAGCCAAATCTCTCAGCTGTGGTCTGTTCAGATAATAAGAGGAAGCAGTCTATGTATTAATTCAAAACTCTATTAAAAATATGGAAAAAATAATTAAAACAGGACTATTGGGCAAGTCACTACAACCTTTGATTCAACGGCACCCCAATCAATTAATTACTCAATGTTTTTACGTTTAATTAGCTACAAATCCACACAATAGCACCATAGTTTACATATATCAGTTTTGTTCAGGAAACATTATCAAATATCTTGCTAAAGTTAATTCTTTAAAAATATTTTATTGAAATATAATTGACATACAATGAAATAAATAGATCTCGGATGTTACTGTTTTATGAATTTTGACAAATGCACCCTTCCAGGTAATCTACACCCCAATCAAGATATAGATACTATCATCACCCACTCCCCAAAAATTCCTTTATATTCTCCATCCCAGTCAAATCATACTCTGCCCTTTCAAAAGTAGCCAATATTCTGGTTGATTTCACTATAACTTTGTTTTTCCTGTTCTGGAACTTCATATAAAAGAAATCAAATAGTGTGTATGCTTTTATGTATCTCTTTCTCCAACTTTCTTTCTAATGTCATGTTTTCCTCGACTAAAGAATTTCTTTTAACATTTTGTTTAGTACAGTTTGTCTTATGGAGACAAATTCTACCCTTTTTTTTTTTCTTTTTTTTGTCTTAAAAATTCTATATTTTGCCTTTTTTTGTTTTGCTTGTGTTTTTTTTTTTTTTTTATGAATGTTTTTGCAGGACATTTTGTTCTAGGTTGGGAGTTATTTTTATCTTACCTTTTGAAATTCTCTTTTTATCATTGGCTTTCAGCAATTTTACTCTTGTTTATCTAGATGTGATGTTCTTTCTGTTTATCCTGCTTGGGATTCAGTGAACTGATTGTATCTTTCGTTTGATATTCTTCCTTGAAATGTGTTAATGGCCATTTTTCTTCAAATATTTTTTGTGTAGCAATCTTTGTCTCTTCTGGAACTCCAAGTCCATGTATGTTAATCTGCTAGAAATCTCTCTGTTAATTTTTTTGTATTTCTTTTCTAGTGTGTGCTTCCTTTTAGATGATTTATATTTTATTGTCTCTAAGTTTACAGACCTTTCTTTTGTATCACCCAGTCGGCTCTAAAACTAATCTACTGAATTTCTTATTTAAAATATTCTTTAATTTTAGAATTTCTATTTTATTCATGGTGCAAATTTGTTTTCTGAAATTTCCTAGCTCTTCACGTATTTTGTTTATTCTTTTATTTTTTAAAAAAATATTTATAATAGCTCTCTTAAAATGATTATCTGTTAATTCCAACATTTCTGCTAGCTCTGTGTCTGTTTCTATCAGATGCTACTTTTTTCTTGGTTATAGGTAACATAGTCCCACTTCTTTGCTTGAGTAGTATTTTTTTTATTGTTTGCTGAATATTGTTGATAGCATGGTATAAGGAATCTCAATTATGTTAAAGAATGCTGTGTTTTATCCTGGTAGGCAATTAATTTACTGGGTCAGTTTAATCCTTTTGAAGCTTTTTAATCCTTTTAAATTTTTCCAGGGTGAGTCACAGTAACCCTTACCATAGGACTAGAATAGCCCTATTTTTACTGCTTTTCTGCACAATGACTTGGATTTTCAAGGTGTTCACTGAGGTCTATATTTTGGTTGGAATGCCTACTTTTCTCTGTATTATATGATCTCAAGAATTTCCATTCAACTTGCATTTCCTCAGTAGTTGCTCTCTGCTGGGCCTCAGGGAGATTTTCCCAGCTTATGTTCAACTTAATATTTGGCCAAAGACATTAGAGTACCACTGTAGGTTTTGTGGTGCTCCTGTTCTGCAAAACACTTTTCTTTCCAGTATCAAACACATTCTATCTGCCTCTGCATCCCTGAGCTCTGATCTCGGCCTCATTTTCTTTGGTTAGTGAGAATTCTCAGTTTAGCGAGAATATCATGCTTTGCTTGGACTCTCTCTCTCCACATGCTGTAGTACAGCCAGTGCCTGCAGAAAGCCAGGGTGACTGTGAGTCTTACCTCATACATTTCTCTGATTCAGGGATCACAGTCCTGTGCTACTTCTTATTGAATATCTGGTAATTCTCGTTTTCTTTATTTTGTCTAGTTTCACAGTTGTTCACAGTGGGTAGACTAATCCAGTAGTTATTCAATTATGTCCAGAAGGAGAAACCTTTACAATAAAATGTTATTACCATTATCTCGATTTTTCAAGCAAGTAAAAGAAGTTTACCCCTACTTCTAGAGTCAAAAAAAATAGTCTTAGACTCAATCTACAGCAGAGACTTGACATTATCTGAGGTTAAGAGAGAAGACAGAGCAGATACTGGTTTGCCCACTTCAGGGTTATTTAGGCCAGTTGTCCTGATAGCACATATTACGAACAAAATTTTAATTGGGAGAAATCTCCCATCAGGAAAGTAATTAAAGCATGATGTGAATTATCACAGGTGGGAAAAGCTTACCTATGTATTTGTCCTCTGCTGGCAGAGAATAGATTGCTACATTCTTTGTACCGTTTTATAATTGCAGAGGTCACAGCCCCGATCACTAAATCTTATTTTGAGGTGTCTTTCTTTTCCACCTAGCATATTCACAACTTCTTAATTTTCATTTTACCTTTGGCCCTGTGTTTCTGGAACCAGTATGGAAGTGACTATAGGCTCTGTTTAGTGGCAGCTTCCTTATTACATTTGAGCAGGCATGTTCGGTTTTCAGCTATGGTAGCTATTGGTAGTCTTGCTATGGAATTGCTAACACCTGAGAAACCTGCTTCCCTGGGAAAATACCTGCCATCTTCACATTTGTTCCATCTGGATAATCGTTCTCAATGGATTCCAGACGAAAGCCACTGTTGATTTTTCTGAAGCTTTTTCCCCCAAGGACCCAGTGATGCCCAGGACCTCTTCCTTGTACTCGTCAAGTCACTTCTTCCTTAGTTTTGGAATATTTTAGTCCTTTCCTTTTGCTGCTAGTGAGTCAGTGAATTCTGGGTATAATAAAAGCAACCCGTGAAGAAATAAGTCTTGTCAGTGTTAGCTTTCTGAGCTGGATAATTTCACCCAGGGATTACTGTCCCATTGGACCCATATTTTTGTCCAGGCCTGAACTATATTTATTATTGTCCTTTTGTCTCCCCTTTCATCTACCTTCTCTTAGTAGAGTCTACCTACAGAGTAATAATTCAAAATTTTGCAGGTCAAAAATTCTCAGGACAAACGCCGTGACTACATGTCCCATGCAATGGGTGTCACCTTGAAGCTCACAGAAATTCTTCAAGTCTGTGTTCTTATGGACTTTCTGATATTTTCATCTCAAAGCTATACAATTTGTAACTTTCTAGGTCAGCTGTAAGGGGTGAAGGGCATTTGCTGTTGCTCTTACTGTGAAATCTCCAAATGCAGCTTTAAGAGGATATTCCTCAACAGCTTAGTGGGACCTCATTCTTCTGGACAGCCTGCCTGCTCTCTGAGAATTTGCCATTTTCTTTTGTTTTGTTACTTTGTGCCCTATCCCCCTTTTCTGGTTATAACAACACCTCCCTTTTTTTCTAACACCCTCTTTCAAGAAGAGCTAGATATGGGTCATTGTCCTTTCCCCCTTCACATATTAGGCTCTTTTAATCTTTAAGATCTCATTTTCTTTTCACTTGTGAATAATCTGTACTCTAAAATCTTTATCATTTCTCTTCAAGGAATGGTATTTTTTTCTGCTAGCTCATTAGTTTGTCTTCATTTGTTCCCCTTCATTTATGAATGTGCATTCCTTTGCTTTAGTTCTATTATATTTGAAAATCTGAAGAGTATTTTTAAATATGCCTGTTCTGCAATTATTTTCTATGCAATTGAGATTCTTGGAAACAAAATTCGTTAAAATACTGTTTGGTCTTTTAGATTTGTCATAATTTCTTTGATTTGTTTCTCTACATTAACCAAATAAAATATTTTCTTTAAAATTAGGAACCCCATTTATTTTTTACTTGTTTATGAACACAGTCCTTCACTCTTTTTGGGGATGTGCCACTTTGGTTGTCTGAAATCAAGTTTAGAACTTGTGTAATGGGCAAACTCCATTCTGAGTTGTAACCATGTGGTGATGAGTGATTTTTGCATTTGGTAAAGTTGTTACAGCTACTTCTACCTACTAAGGCTGTAACTAAAGATTTAGAGCTAGAAGCTCTGAAGGGCTCTGCAGTATGGGGAATATCAGCAGTTTTTACAGTTTTAGGTCCCAATCTTATAACCAGATATCTGATTGAAAAAAAGTAAAAGCAGCAATTATTTTTTTCATAAACTTCCCTGGCAAGTAAGCCTTTTCTGGGGCAGGGAGTGGGTAGAGGGGAAGATTGCATTTACATTACTCTATTTATTTTTAAAAAGCTCAAATCTAGGGGAGGGGAAAAAACCTCACAAGAATATTTCAAAGGAAGACACACACACACACACACACACACACACACACACCCACACACCCTTTATCTAGGTTTACCCATTGTTAATATTTTGTCATATTTGTTTTCTCCTCTTTTCTCTCTTTCTCTCTCTCCCCAAATACATATACATACATATCTATATACGTCTATATTATATATACAATATAGATATAGATATAAGATATAATAGATTATGTAAATGTATAATATACACATTATTTTATTTGATAAATTATAAAAATCATGACCTTCACTTGTAAAAATTGAAGCATAGGTAATGTATATCCTTACAAGGATACACATAGAATATACAAGAATACAAGGGTATTCTCTTAAGTAACCATAGTGAAATGATCAATTCAGGAAATTCAGCATCTAAAACTATTATCTAATATATAGTCCATACTCAAATTTTTATGATTATACCAATACTATCCTTTATAGAATTTTTTCCCCAATACAAGATCCACTCCAAGATCAATCACTATATTAAGTTATCATATCTCTAATATCCTTTAATCTGGTGAATAAGCGCAGCTTTCTTTTATCTTTTATAACGTTGACATTTTTGAAGAGTAGAGGCCCAATGTTTTTCAGAATGTCCCTCACTTTTAGCTTGTCTGATGTCTCCTTATGTATGTTTCCTCATCCTCATTTTGTGATTTTATTCCTATTTGTCTTTGCCTCTAATACCAAGCTAGGCAGTACTATGTAGTTCAAGCTCAGTTCTAGTTGGCCAGTGCATGAAGGTCCCTACAGCTGCCATTGGCTAAAGCTGCCCTCTATGAAAATGGTACTTAGCTGAACAAAGTGGACAAATGTTACAATCACCTACTAAGATTAAAATCGTATATGTCTACTGAAGCCAAGCCTGAGGCTTAAAGCCACTTACTCAGGCCATGTGAAGGTAAAACCATCTGCATAATTGTAAATGATGATCTAACACAATATAAAGTGCCACAAACTGGGACACTAAAAATAAAAACACTTAGATGGAGTATGCTTACTAATGTGCCACAAAAGTCTAAAGCCAGCTACCCTAGTCAGGTTGAGATCTCCAATTTTTCTGTGTTACCTGTATCTTCAAATTGAACCATTTTCTTATTTCCCAAGACTTCCAGTCCATGTGTACACAGGCCTATCACTGGTGAGATCTCAATATATGGCTGCTATGTTAAATTCAATAGCACTAGATTAGACTGATGTTTGAGTCAAAAACAAGATGTCCCTTTTGCATAGTAAGAGCATAATTGTCTGACTAGTATGGTAACAAGTTACCTACCTTTTCCAGTTAGATTATCCACCCACATAGACAAAGTCAAATTTTATATTTCAGTAAGATTTAACCACAAGTTCAGCTAACCTAAACCTTGAACATGGGAAACAGAAGCAATCTGTAGTAAGTGATAGGTTTAGCCTCAAGGGCATTCATCAGAGCTGGATTTTGACATTCATGAAAAAGAATAGCAGGCACAGAGAGTACAGATGTGTTGTTGCTGTTGACAGAAAAAAGACCCTGCAGTACTGGAAAAGAGAAATGGAAATAATGAAACAAATCAACCCAAAGAACAGGTGCTGATATGTGGCTTCGTATCAGATGAAACACTTCCTTCACTTGTGTGACAAGGAAATTGAGAACAGAACGCCCAGTAACATTACACAAAAACAAAATCTCAAAAGGAACCCAGAGAGGCATAAAATGATACATGAAGGGGCACGAAGAAGGTAGCCTGATCAAACGATTTGGAAACTATTGTGATTGAAGGCTATGTGGCACTTCACCTCTGGCTTCATTTGGCCTCTGGTGCCATCACCTCAGCTGGCTTTTGCATTGAAAGGTGTTGTAATGTAGAGATATTTTTGGTGGACCAAAAAGGATCTTTCAGTTTAAATGTGGATTTGAAGAGGCCTGGATTCCTAACCATGAAAAAAGGGAAAAAGTAGGACCGGGAAACCTATTTTAGCACATCATAATGCAACATTTCTAACCCACAGAGAGGATGTCAGCCAACAATTCTCAAAAGTTAGAACTGGGAGCTTCTAGAAGCTCCTGAGACCCGTTAAGGAAGGATTTAAATGCTGTTCAAACTATTTCATAATAATGCTAAGATGTTATTTGTCCTTTTTACTCTTATTCTCTTATGAGAGTACAGTGGAATTTTCCAGAGGCTACTGGAAGTGTGATGACATCCTCACTTTGATAGCTAATTGGATGTGTACTTAATGTATTTTGGATTTTCTAAAGATTGCATTGGCTATTTGGGGTCTCTTGTGATTCCGTAGAAATCTGATGATTTTTTGTGTTGTTCTATTTCTTTAAAAAGTGTCATTGGGATTTTGATAAGGGTTGCATTAAATCTGTATATTGCTTTGGGAAATATGAACATTTTAACTATGTTGATTCTTCCAATCAGGAACATGGGCTATCTTTCATTTCTTTGTGTCTTCTTCAGTTTCTTTTAATACGTCTTACAGTTTTCAGTGTTAGGTCCTTCACATCCTTTGTTGAGTTATTTCTAGGTATTTATTCTTTTAGTTGCAATTTCAAAAGGAATTATTTTTTTATCCATTTCTTTTTCTGAGATTTCATTTGTTAGTATAAGAATACAATGGACTTTTGTACATTGATTTTGTATCCTGCAACTTTACTGTATTCTTTTATTGTTTCTAATAGTTTTTGATGAAGACTTTAGGGTTTCCTTCATAGAGAATCAGCCATCTGCAAAAACTGACAACTTAACTTCTTCATTCCCAATTTGGGTGCCTTTCTTTCTTTCTCTTGCCGTGATTGGTCTGGCTAGGACTTCCAATACTATGTTGAATAACATGTGGTAAGAGGGGGCATCCCTGTGTTTTTCTTCATCTTAGAGGAAATGCTTTCAGTTTTTCACCATTAAGTATGATATTAGCTGAGGGTTTGTCATATATGGCCTTATTATGGTGAGGTACTTTCCTTCTATACACATTTTATTAAGTATTTTAATCATAAATGAATGTTATACCTTGTCATATGCTTCTCCTGCATCTATTGATATAATCATATGATTTTCACCCTTTATGTTGTTTATGTGGTCTATCACATTGATCAATTTACATGTGTTAAATCATTCTTGTGACCCTGAAATAAACCCTATTTGATTGTGATGTATAATCTTTTTAATGTATTATTGTAATTGATTTGCTAGTATTTCGTTTAGGATTTTTGCATCTGTATTCATCAGAGCTATTGGTCTATAGTTTTTCTTATGTATCCTTACCAGGTTTTGGTATCTGGATAATGTTGGTCTCATAAAATGAGTTAGGAAGTATTGCCTCTTCTTCAATTTTTTGGAAGAGTTTGACAAGGACAGGTATTAAATAATCTTTGAATATTCGGTAGAATTCACTAGTGAGCCATCTGGTCCTGGACTTTTGCTTTTGTGGAGGTTTAGGATGATTGTTTCAATTTCTTACTGCTGATTGGTGTATTCAGATTTTTCCAGTTCTTCATGATTCAGTCTAAGAAGGTTTATATATTTCTAAGAACTTGTTTCATTTCTTCTAGGTTATTGAATTTGGTGGCATGTAGTCCTTCATAGTATTCTCATATGATCCTTTGTATTTCTGTGGTATCTGTTGTAACTTCTCTTTCATTTCTGATTTTGTTTTTATGTCTTTTCTCTCTTTTTTCCCTTAGTGAGGGGTTTGTCAATTTTATCAATATTTTTTAAATAACCAGCTCTTTGTTGTCATCAATTTTTCCTATGTCTTTTTGTTCTCTATTTCATTTACTTCTGCTCTAATTTTTATTATTTCCTTTCTTCTGCTGACTTTGGGTTTTATTTGTTTTTTGTATTTCTTTTTAATTTTTTTATTTCCTAGTTCTTTAAGATGTAATGTTAGGTTATTGATTTGGCATTTTTCTTGTTTCTTGAGATAGGCCTGTAATTATATAAATTTCCCTGTTAATACTGCTTTCGCTGTATTCCAATAATTTTGATACAATGTATTTTCATTCTCATTTGTTTCTGTGCATCTTTTGATCTCTCCTTTTATTTCTTCTTTGACCCAGTCGTTTTTTAGTAGCATGTTATTTAATCTCCACATATTTATGGTTTTTCACATTTTCTTTAAGCAGTTGATCTCCAGTTTCAAAGAATTGTGATCAGAGAATATGCTTGGTATCATTTCAATCTTCTTAAATTTGCTTAGGCTAGTTTTGTGTCCCAGCATATGGTCTATCCTTGAGAATGTTCCATGTGCACTAGAAAAGAATGTATAATCTGAAAGGCTCTGTAAATGTCAATTGTGTCCATTTGGTCTAATGTGTCATTTAAGGCTGATATTTCCTTATTGTTTTTCTGTTTGGATGATGTATTCATGGCTGTCAATAGGGTTTTTAGGTCCCCTACTATACTCGTGTTTTTGTCAGTTTTCCCCTTTAGTTCTGTTAATAGTTGCTTTATATATTTTGGTGGTTTCTGATTGGGGACATATATTTAGATAAGTGTATGTCCTCTTGTTGTATTGTCCCCTTTATCATGATGAAATGCCCATCTTTTTCTCTTGTTATCAGGTTTATCCTGAAGTCTGTTTTATCAGATATAAGTATGAATACATCAGCTTTTCTCTGAATGACATTTGCTTGGAGTATCGTTTTCTACCCTTTCACTTTGAGTCTATATTTGTCCTCGCAGCTGAGATATGTCTTTCGAAGACAGCATGTTGGTTGGGTTTTGTTTTTTGATCCAGTCTTCTCTCTGTGCCTTTTATTGGTGAGTTCAGTCCACTGACATTTAGAGTGATTATTGATATATGAGGAATTCCTGTATCCATTTTATCTTTTGTTTTCTGGTAGCTTGGTGTCTCCATTGTTTCTTTGCCTGTTTCTTTCTGTCTGTTATTTTAATTTGGTGGTATTCTATGATTTTTTTCCCTCTTTTTTTATGTTGTGTGTCTCAGTTCTGGATTTTTTTATTTTTGAGTGGTTACCATTAAGTTTATATTAAAGAAAGTTTCATATATACAATACTCGTTTTTCTTCAGCATGCCTCTGATCTCCATTCCTCTTTGCAAATTCAGACCTTTGCCCCTCTTGTTTGATGATTTTTGCTGTCACAAATTATCCCTATTTATGCAGTGAGTTCATTTTTGAGTTGCAGCAGCAAGCTGTCTTCTTTTTCTTTCTCTTTTTTTTTAATGTTCTTATCTCCTTTATCCTTTATATTATGTTTAAGTGCATAGTGCCATATTCTGTGTAGGCGTTGTCATTTCCTGTTTCTGTCTATCTGTTAGTAATCTTACTCATAGCTTTGTACCCTTTTGTTTCAGGTAGAAAATCCTCCAATATTTCCTGTAATGCAGGCCTTGTGGTAGAAAATTCTCTCAGCTTCTGTATATCTGGAAAGGTCTTTATTTCTCCTTCATATCTAAAAGATAACTTTGCTGGATTTATTATTCTTGGCTGGTAATTGCTCTCTTTCAATAGTTTCAATATTCATTTGATTCCACTCCCCTCCTGGCTTGTAGTGTTTCTGCTAAAAAATCTGATGATAATCTAATGGACTTTCCTTTGTAGGTTACCATCTTCTTTTCCCTGAACGCCTTGAGAATTCTTTCTTTGTCATTAATTTTTGACAGCTTCAATGTAATGTGCCTTGGTGAAGGCCTGTTAGGATTGAGGTAATTAGGTGTTCTGTTTGCTACTTGGATTAGAAGATCAAGTTCTTTCCACAGGTTTGGGAAGTTCTCATCGACTATTTGTTTGAATAGATTCTCTGTTCCCTTATCCCTCTCTTCTCCTTCTGTTATACCCATTATTCTTATGTTGCTCTTTCTGATGGATTAGATAGTTCTTGTAGAGTTCTTTCATTTCTTTTAACTCCCAAGTCTCCCTCTTCTTCCACTTGTGTCATTTCCAGATTTCTATCTTCAATATCACAATTTTGTTTTCTCCATCTGGTCAGCTTTATTTCCTAAGCTTGCTATTTCATTCTTCATCTCTTTCACTGAGTTCTTCAGCTCCAGAATTTCTATTTGGTTCCTTTTGAAAATTACATCATCTTTGATAAAGTATTAATTTGTTAGTTGATTTTATGTCTGAGTTTATTAAACTGCCTATCAGAGTTTTTTTGCATCTTGTTGAATTTTTTCAGAACTGCAGTTTTGAATTATCTGTCATTTAAGTCACATTTTCCATGTCTTTAAGTTTATTTTCTGGAGATTTTTCATTTTCTTTCTGAGCTGACTTGTTGCCTTGGTTATTCACAGTACTTGACGAACTATTTCTCTTCCTGGGCATTTACAGAGATGGATTCTGCAGCAAGTTGATATGAAGAGGTCTTTCATTTGTTTTCCACTAGCTAATGCTAGAATATTTTATTTTAATTTGCCCTGTTCCAGCTTCACACAGTGGAAGACTTCCTGGGGAAGTGGGAATCTTTTCTGTGACCCGGTTGCCTCAGTCTAAGGGCACCATCCTTTTGGGAAGATGTGGTGGGTGATGGGGTCCTGAGCCTCTGAAATCTCAGTGCTGCCCCTGCAGCCAGATTCAGAGCTGTGGTCCTCTGGGTGCCCCTGCTGAGATCAGCTGCAAAAGGTGGTAGTGGGATGGGCCAGGAGAGGTAGCTTTATGGCTTTGTTCTCCTCTGAGTAAGGGCAACAGCCAGACACAGTTGCCTCAACCCTATATCTTCTCCCTTATCAATGAAATTTGCCACAGTGTATGGCTGCCACTCAGGAATTGTCTCTCCAAAGATCAAGGGGGACCCCTTCACGCCATCATGTTTCTGATGTCACTCTGCAATTTGTGCTTCTTAATCCCTTCTCCTTTTTCACTCAACTCCCCAACCCCATTCCATCTGGCAACCATCAGTTTGTTCTCTTTATCTATGAGTCTGTTTGTGTTTTCTTTATTCATTAATTTTGTTCTTTAGATTCCACATATAAGTGAAATCACATGTTATTTGTCTTCGTTTGTCCGACTTATTTCACTTAGCATAATACCCTCTAGGTCCATCCAGTTGCTGCAAATGATGAAATTTTCATTTTTTATGGCCAAGTAATATTCCATTGTATGTATGTACCACATCTTCTTTATCCAGTTGTCTATTGATGGACACTTCTTTTGCTTCAATATCTGGCTATTGTAATAATGCTGCAGTGAACATATGGATGCATATATCTTGTGAATTAGTTTTTTGGATTTCTTCAGATAAATACCCAGAAAGTGGAATTGGTTTGGTATTGCAGCCCACGCGACCAGGAGGGCTCTGCCTGAGGCGGAAGAGTGAGAAGATTGAGAAAAGATACAGAGACAGAAAGCTGGGATTGGGAGGTCCACTGTCCACAGATGGCGGAGCAGTGGCCCAGTCTTTATTTCACACACAGTCTTTATACAGTCCTTGGAATAGTTATCTATACAAACAAGTATAAGCACAACAAGCAGGCTGGGGATGACCTTGCAGCTGCAGGGCACTTACCAGCTCACAGCCCACTCCCTACATCGAACATTGTTGAGGAGAGGGTTTCCATGGAAATGACCTTGCAGGTGCAAGGCCTTTGTCAAGCTCACAGCCCGCTCCCCACAGCTGGTTTGTAAGGTAGTTCTATTTTTAATTTTTTGCGGGAACCTCCAAACCATTTTCCATAGTGACTGCACCAATTTTTAGTCCCACCAACAGTACACAAAGATTCCCTTTTTCTCCACATTCTCGTCAACACTTATTGTTTGTTGGTCTATTAACGATAGCTGTTCTGACAGGTGCATGATTATGTCCCATGGTTTTTATTTGCATTTCTCTGATGATGAGCGGCATTGAGCATCTTTTCATATATCTATTGGCCATCTGTATGTCCTCTTTGGAGAAATGTCTATTCAAGTCCTTTGCCTAATTTTTAATCTGAGTGTTTGTTTTTTTACTGGTGTTAAGTAATTTGAGTTTTTATATATTTTGGTTAGTAGCCCCTTATTAGATGAATCATTGGTGAATATCTTCTCCCATTCAGTAGGTTGTCTTTTTCGTTTTGTTGCTGGTTTCCTTTGATGTGTAAAAATTTTTAGTTTGATGTAAAAGAAAAAAATAAACAAATGTAAATGTGTCCTTTTAATGTATAAGTTTTCCTTTAATTTTTTTAGTTTTTGTATTCAAATATTTACATTATCTATATTTTGAAATCTTTTCAGTAGTTTTCTAATTGCTTTTATCCTAAGAATGTTGTTTCAGAACCTGTCACCCAACTATTCCCTACTTATGTTAATTTTTTATAACTTGTAATTTACATGTTGCTCTTTAAGCCATCAAGAATTTACTGTGATCTGTCATGAAAGCTAATAGTATGATCTGATTATTTTCTAATACTTTGGCAATCTTTCCAACAATGTTTGGCTTCTTACAGTAAGTATTGTTAATTTTAGAGTGTTATTGTACTGGGGTCAGAGAATAACAGTCTTACAAATTTTACCTCTGAAAATTGAGCCTATTTTTCTCATCTGATTTAAATATTCCATGAGAGCTTGATATCATGTAATTATGTTCAATATACTTATAAAATTAAATTAGCATAATTATTAAGGTTCTTCAAATAGTCTATATCATTTATTTTGGTTTTAGTTATCCCATAACAATTTTGGGAAACAGCATCAGGGACTTCTATTTAAATGACATTTTAAACTTAAATTTTTGGAGAGGTTGTATCAAGACTAGGTTGGACAATGTATGAAACAGAGAACTGGTTTTGAGATGATGTAAAAATTTAAATTCAATCACAAATAATAAACTTTAAATAAAAGAATGTGGGAGATAGACAGGACTGTTAATGAGGCAGGACTGGGTAACACGGGGACGTGCACTTCATGGCAAGTAAACGAGACTTTATGCTTTTGGCTAGCCACTCTGAAACCCTGGTTTTGTTTCAGCTGCATAAAAATAAACGGGATGTTGACAAATATACACTGAAATCACATTTTAAATGAGAATTAGGTTCTAAAAGCAACTTTAAAGGCAAAAATCATGTATTATCAAAATAACTTTAGATAATCTCTTAAGCAATGAATTGAAGTATACATGATGCGTGTGCACCTTCTACGTAAATATTTACGAATGCTAACGTTTTAGGGTTACCAAAGAAGGAACAGTAAAGAAGAATGATTGATATGAAGATTGGGCATTCAAATCTTTCTATATTTAAGATAATTATCAATCTATATTAGTGAAGGCAGACCGGATTCATATACTGGTTCTGGCCCAATCTTTCTCTCCTCTGCTTTTGGAAGTCCAATTACTTGTGTGGTAGTCCTTATTAATCTGGCCCCTATTTCTCCTATGCTGTTTTAAAAAAAAAAACACTTCAATTGTCTTGTCTCTTAGTGCTTTAGTCTAGATATATCCTTCTGAACTGCCTTCTAATTTACTAACTCTTTCTTCATTTATATCTATGCTTAAGGCCATCGATCAAGTTTTTAATTTCAGTCATTACATGTTTTAGTACTAGAATTTCTATTTGATCTTTTATATATTTCCAGTCTTCTGCTTAAATTTACCCCCTTGTATTTTAATTGTTGAAGCATATTTATTACATTTGTTTTAATGACTAGATTTGAAAATTTAATTATGTTTATATCTGGTGGATCTGTTTTCATCTTTTGGTCATTTTCTTAGTTTCTTTTTTTCTTAAATCTGTTCTCTTTGTATGCTTGGTTTTTTTTTTATTTTTATTTATTTATTTTTTTTTTTTTACTGAATGCTAGACGTTCAATATAACAATTGTAAAAATAATTTGAGACTATATATGTTTCTTTCTCCAGAAAGGATTTGTTTCTCACATGCATCTAGGCTAGAGACAATATATGTTTCTTTCTCTGGAAAGGATTTGTTTCTCACATGCATCTAGGCTAGAGACAAGGGAATACCAGATTGGCTTAATATAATGAAGGCCTGAGATAATTTGAAGCTGAGATTTAGTTCTTCTCATAGCTGTCACCCTTTTTCCAATGCTTAACCCTTTGGAGTCACAATTAGAAACCCTTGGTATGCACTAGGGTCCTTTCTGCTTGGTGAGTCCTGAAGTCCAGTTCTGGTTCCCCCAGCCCGAGTCAGCCCAAAACTCTGCCTACCTTCTGAAAACCTCCAATAATACTTTTAGAATTAGTAAATTCCTTAACAGTAAGAGTAGTACTAATTTTCAAGTTTACTTTTTCTTAAAAGTCTTCTTTCCTCTCCCATGTTCCGGCTCCCCAAATTTTGTTGTTGGTAACTTTCAATGCCTTTAGATATTTAAAAGACTGTGTTGGCCAACTTTTATAGTTGTTATCAATAGGAAATTATGTCTGAAATAACCCAATCTACCATTTCAGGCTTTTGAACTCAATTTTAACTTTTTTATATTTACTCTGATGAATGGGAGTTGTGAAGAAGTAGAAAGTATAGAATTAGGGGTAAACTAAGAGATTAATGCAATAGTGTAAAGGAATAAAGAAAGGATAATGAGGATTTAAAGTCAGGTCAAAATGGTAAGTAGAAAAGACCTGAGGGATTTTAGAACATTTAGAAACAATGTCACTTAGGAAGTAACATTGGCATCCCAAGTGAAAGAGCTCTGAGGTCTTTTCAGAGCTCCTCCTCTGTTGTAGGTTTGAACTACTGATTGTTTGGATGTGGCCAAAAAGGTATTGACACTAGGTTTCTGTTTAGATGACACTGGATGGTGGTGCTTTTAACTGAGATAGGAACAGAGGGAATAGTAATACTGGATAAGGAGTTGGGGGAAAAATTAAATCAGCTTTGGACATACTGCCTTTAGGGTAACTTGAACAATACACAGATGATAGGCAGAATTGTAAAGATGATCCTCCAAAGATTCTTGTCTCTTGGTGATTCCATGAAACACTAATCTATGCACTGTTATGAAGGGACTTTGCAGATATAGTTAAGATTACTAATCAGATGACATTATGATAGACTGTTTACACTTTGTTCTCCAAGTGGGCTGAATATAATCACATGAGCTCTTAAAAGCAGAAGAGGATGGCAGAAGAGTCAGAGAGATGCAGCAGAAACGGACACTAAGTGTGAGAAGGGTTACTGGTACCATTGTTGGCTTTGAGATGTGGATGCCCATGTGCAAGGATTGGAGTGAAGTTGCTAGGAGCTAAGGGCAGCCCCCAGTTCACAGCCTGCAAGGAAGGGGGATTTCAGTCCTACAACCACAAGTATCTGGATTCTGCCGACAATCCGAAGGAATCTGTGAGTGGAATCTTCCCCCAGAGCCTCCAGATAGGAACACAGCCTGCCAACCCCTTGATTTCAGTTTTGTGAGACCCAGAATAGAGGAACCATGTGGGGCCCCAAATCCTGACCCATGGAAACTGTGAGCTAATAAGTGGCTGTCGTTCGAAGCCGATAAGTTTGCATTAATTTTAACAACAGCGATAGAAAACATATATATTATACACACATACATATGCACACAAACATCTCAAATTCAGGGTATAAGAAGAGGATGTTGTTATGTAGAGAGAGAGAAGTAGGTCAATAATGCATACTTGGGAAATAATAGTGTTTAAAGGGTAGATAAGAGCACAAGAGCATCCCAAAGAAGTGTAAAATCATGTGTTCTGGGAGCCAAAAACAGAAAATATCAAGAATGGAGGGATGGACAGCAATACAGAAGTGTGAAATGCCACAGAAGGGAAAAATTCTTGATAAGGAATGTTCCTACGCTATACCCCCTTTTCACTCTATCGTTTTGTGAATTATTATGGGTTGTTTTTTTTTCCCTCGTAGTATTCCTCTGTTAGATCATTGTGTGAATTCATACTGTGAATTTTGTCACCTACTATCTTTTTCCCACTCTTCAATAGTGCTGAGAAGCTCCGAACCAAAAAATGGACTCCACCTGTAGGAAGTAGGAGGAATTGGTGTCAGTTAGGGTCTTCCAAGAAGCAGAGGCCAAAATAAAATTACCCATGCAAGACATTTACTGGGAGCAATGCCTGTAATGATAAAAGGGAGGAGAAGAAGGAGGAGGCAAAAATATAATGTGGGTCTGAACACTGTGAAAGGGGAGACGGAAGGAAGAAGGATTGGTGAATAAGAGCCTCAGCACTGCAATGCAGTTCTGAGAAGGGCTCAGCCCAGGAAAAGGGAGCCAGAGAGCAAAGATCATCTGGAGTCTCAAGGTGGCAGAAATGGTGCAGCTATTGTACCCCCACCATGCTCAGTCATTAGCTTTGAGCAACTCAGGGTGAGTGTGGGTTTGGTGGAAACATGAGGTGGGTCCAAAGATGTGATCAGCTGGAAGCTGTCTGCCAAGTATGCCCTGCACTGCAGGTTCTCTTAGAGGGATATCGGAGCAGGACAAACCCAGGGCCACCACAAACCATGTAGCGTACATTTACTGCTTAAATGTTACCAAGGATTATTATTAGTAGTTGTATTATGCAACCACATTCACTTTTTCTTATCTTGTTATTCTGTTGACAAGCATTTTTGTAAGTCTGCTTCAAAATATTAATGGAATAAAGCAGATTGTAATATATTTTTAACTGGACAACTAAACTAAAATGTGAGATTCTAAAAAAAATATTGGAATATATTAGAAATAGAGTGGATATTGTTCTGATTTATTGAATACGTTGTTACCGCACTTAAACTTTTGATTATACTTGTTTCTATCCATGTCTTCTATTTTCAGAGTCAGTTTTTACCTGTATATTTCATTCATATAATTTCAAGCAGTGAGGAACACCCAAATGTGTTTCCTCCTCTTTCCATCTATTACCTGATACCTGAAATTACACAGTCAGATTAGTGATACAGTCTCTTGCACTTCCCTCTCCCTGGAGTGCCAATCCTTCCAGCTCTGCATGTCTATCAGGGATCAGTTCAGGCTGCTCTTCTCCAGAGAGCACCCCTCCTGCCCCTCCCCCCCGCCCATGTATCCTTTGTCAGCTTCTTATCCCACTGTGCTGTCACGATTGTTGGAGCTCCTTGAGCAGAGACCTTGTGTTTTACCATTGCATTCCTAATAATGAACACTTTGCATAGCATATAATAGGTGCTCAGTAAATGTATGTTAGAGGAAAAGCTTAAGTTCCACTAAAATATACATAACCACAGGTGTGTTTAGCACTCCATTTAGTCATTTGCACTTGAAGGTGATTAAAAGACAGAAGTATGTTTTGATTGGAGTGGGGAGTGATCTGGGGGCTACAGATAGGGGCACTGCTACTGAAGAAGGTTTAAAAAAAAGACCATCCTCTAAGATCATAGAAAGTGTTCAGAATTGGAAACCGCAAACTGCGTTACTTACTCAAAAGCAACTTACAATTTTTCAGAAAGCTAGCCCTGGGATAGGTTCATTTTAATTTCAATATGTTAGTTAAGCCCAATTGGATTGCTTTGGTAACTGAGTTTTTTCAGCCATTAGTAAAGATAGATGGCACTCATACACCTGTTTGAGGGGGAAAAATGTTTTCTTGGTTTCCTACAGTGTCCTCAAGAATGGCATGTTAGTTAAATCCAGCAGCAAGTAAATCAATACCAAATGTGAAGTGGCATTTAAAGGCTTATCTCATTGCCAGTTTTTCTTTTAGACCTGGCTTGATTTCTTTCAGCAACAAACCCTCTGGGACTCTCCTGATTTGCGTGGTTGTCTTAGTTGTTTCTCCTCTGGAACACTCACTGACCTTTGGAGAATCTTCCTAATGCCTCTTGCTTCTACAGTGTCTGTCTCCGGGATTCTGATCAGGTAAATGAGAACTAGGCTCCAGGAACAAAGTATCTTTGCCTAATGCGATACTATACTTAAACAGTCATTGGCAGAATCATCGTGTTTTAAAAATTAATGATGGGAATTATGACATGCTAGAGATTTTATAAGTACGCTTATTCTGAGTGATAATTGTGAACATCATTTTTTTTTTCTTTTCTCTTTTTCCTTATAGTGAGCTTAAGTTAGTTAACTGTTCAAAACTTCTCCTAAGGGGGGAAATGAGCAGTTTTTTTTTTTTTTAAGCTTAGTGGCTATCACCCCTCTGTGTAAAACCTTCCAATGGCTTTGCACTGCAAATAGAATCAACATTATCTGTAAGACCTTATGTAATTTGAACATAGTCTATCTTTAGGAATTTTTCTCTTAACATTCCACCGTGGTTCCCTGGCCCCAGTCGACTTCCTTTTGATACTCAAACATATCTAGGCCCTTCCTGCCTTAAGAATTTTGCATGGGATGAATTTCTCTGGTCTTTGTGTACCTGCTTCCTTTTCATTCGATCTCAGCTCAAATGTCATCTTCTTAGAAAGGTCTACCCTGACCATCATAGAAAGTAGACCCATCCCCACTCTGCATGGATTCCTTTTATTTATTTTATTTTATATTTTATTTTATTTTATTTACTTTAAAGCACTCTGAAGCTGCTTTAGTCTGTTGACTAAATGAGAGCGTGGGCTTCATCTGCTAGGTCACAAAGAAGAGAACACTTGGCTGCAAAGATCAACAGTCTTGTATATGATCTTCTCACCTTCAAGTGCAGTGCTTTAAAAATACCAAGATTAGCTCTCATTGGGCTGACATGGGTCAAAGTACCACACCTGAACCAAACAGTGAGGCCAACAGGTTTGAACACATATTATTCAAGCAGGGGTTACACGCCACTGCACGTAAGGGTAGGACAAGCCCAGATAGTGATACCAAGAATGCGAACCAGGGTGATTTCCTGAAAAAAAAAAAAAGCATAATTTTCCTGAAACAAGATAAATGGAGACTAGGAAGTGTAAAGCAACAGCTTCCCACTTTATAGTGAGAAATAGAAATCGATATGGTCATTTTAAAGGATGTGGATGTATCCTAATTTAGTCAACCAGTTCCCTCTGGATAGACATTTTATGTTGCTTGCAAAATGATGTTGTGGTGAACATTATTGTACATGCATTTGATTATATCAGAATAATTCCTACAGGTGACATCGTTGGCTCCTAGTGTATACATTAAATGTTTGATTTAGGAAACTTCTATTAAATGAGAACAGATTTCCTTGTGCAAACTCATTGCCTTGTTAAGTCCTGTTCTATATCAACAATGTGAGCCACAATACAATTTGAAGTTTTCTAATAGCTATATTAAACAAGTAAAAGCAAGTGAAATTAACTTTAAAAAATGTATTTTAATCCATTATATCAACATAGTATCATTTCAACATTTAATCAGTATAAAATATATTCTATTTTACATTTTTTTCTCATACAACACATCTCAATTAGAACTAATGTTCAGTAGCCACATGGAATTAGTGCCTATTTTATCTTATTAGTGACAGCACAGCTCTAGAGTGTCCTAATTCTAGTTAGTACATCGGGAGTTTTACATACCCAAGTGCTCTCAGAGACTAGTTTCTGAATGATTGTTTAGCTCTAAGTCGAACCAAGTACAAATCATGCATTGATCAACAGACCTCACGCTAGGTGATGGGTAGTAATTACATATAGTGATAAGTCAAAGTGTTTGGGTGGGACTAGTTCGAGGACAACTGGCATGAAGCTGTGGTTTGACCCACAAATTTCGGGCATTGACCATAGTAGAGGCCGGGTCGAGTGGACAAGAGGGTTATTTGGTTTAAGCGTCCCAGGATGGCGTCCGTTTTTAGGCCGAGGGAAGGTACAGCTCATGAGTGTAGGACGTCCTCCGATGAGATTAGCATGGAATAGCACGGACTTGATAAGATCTGAAACCAATTATGACAATAAGGGTAGAATCACTGGGAGGATGCTTGATAGGAGAGCTGAGGTCTGGAGTGATGAAAAGTATGTTAGTGTGGTGGGAAAGGGTAAGAATCTGGTGAACTAAGGTTATCTAGTTCCTACCAGTACACTCCACTGTGATCAAAGACAATTCATCAGCCTCTGGGGAGATGGAATAAAATATGCTTTTAGACTATGAAAATCTTTTTACTTTGATTACAGAACAATGTCTAATATGTATTGTGTTCTGTATCTACTTGTTCCACCCATAACACACAAATTAGATACTATCGTTACACCCATTTAGCAGATAAAAAAACTAAGATGCAAAGTAATTAGCTTCATAGATAGCAACTGGCAGAGCTAAAATTTAAACCTCTGACATCCAACTCCAATGTCCATGTCCATGAGCTCTGTTCTCTATTATTCTTACTATGCTATACATGCTTAGACAATAGCCCTTTGACTAAAAATGTCATTTCTTGTGTACACTGACATAGCAAGTAGTTTCCCTAACATCTTAGACAGAAATATTCAGTACAAAGTTGTGCTCCTTTCGAAAATTAATATTTAGGAATTTAACTTACGTGTTAATGTTTTATGAGATGGTTGAATCGTCCAGAGACCCTGATCAACTCTGGGTGTGCTGAGTATGTACCTCCCCCCCACCCCATCCCCCCAAAAAGTTATCTAAAGTTAAAGACCAGATCCTGAGTCCTGGGCATCCCATTAGACCCTAGCTGAACAGCCAGCCTCCTCGCTCCCTTCATAGTCTCTCCATCTCATATTTCAGACAATTCTATGTAGCTGTTTAGGAAAAAAATTGCCCTGGGATAAATAAGAAAGTGCTCATCATCTTAATGTGACGGATAGAAAAGTAGCACAGGACCAGAACAATACTCATGTAATTGTTCTTGATTGCTCTGGGAGTTGCCACTGAGCTTGAAAGAAGTGCCTGGGGGGGAGTATGTGATTAAAATGTTGGTGTCAGAGTGTGCATTATCTGATTCCCATTCCGAAATCTAGTTGGAGACACAATATTCTGACCAAAAAAAAAAAAAAAAAAAAAGTCAATAACTGAGAAAGCCAAGGTTTTTATGTTTCTTTGTTCTTAGTGACTGTGAGGCTTCCTAAGCAGACAGATTTGACCTAGAGAAATGTATATCTTTTTCATTGGTCACCTCAGCAATTTTCAAAAACGTGCCAATGTACTTATTAAAGTCCATGTGTAAAAATTTGGGGCTTGTCTTTGTAGCAGAAGTATTCAATAAGTTCAACAATGGGACTATTAGACTGAAGTAGTTCTAATGCCTTTACAGCCTAGTAAATAAATCAAAACCTACACCTGTAAATGCCTCAAGGTTAAGAAGTTGAAACCAAAGGTCAGCCAATCACAAAGAGCAACTAGACTTTCCCAAATAAGGCAACTGCTTAAACTATAGCCAATCAAATCATTTCCTTGCTGTGATCCTGTGTCTTCTCTATAAGAACCTTGCCCCTGGCTCCCGTCAGTGGAGGTCTCTTAACCACTTCTGGTTTAGGACTGCCTGATTTGAATGGATTTTTACTCAAATAAATTCTTAATATTTTTAATATGTTTCAGTTTATCTCTTAACCTAAGCATGGAGAGGGTTTGTATTATTAGCTCATGAAGCACATAAGTAAGGGGCACTTAAAGACCTTTAGCGAATGTGTTTATGTGCCTGCTTGTGGTTCCAGGCTTGGATCAGTGGAAAGAAAGCAACAGGCACTCTGCCTCCCCATAACCCAGGAAAGGAGCACTGTTAGGCACAGTATTTACAAACAACCCATACATTGATTACCAATTTCAAAGACAGTTTATGGTAGGGAAACACAAGTTTGAGCAAAGTTCAAATTGAAAAGAAAATGGCTCTTCCTTCCAAGAGGATGTTTTGTTGAAATGCTTGCAATATGTTTACCAAAAGAAAAAAACAAAACAAAAACAGTTTAGTAGACTTTTTTACGGTGATGCTTGGGAAAGCTGATTTTAAACTTCCTCAACCTGCTTTGGAGTCCTAACAGCACTGGAGGAAGAGGTGTGGCAAAGCTGCCTGAGGCTGAGACTAGGTTCCTCTGGTTTGTCACTCTCTTCAGGGTGTGGCACGGGCAAGGCATTATGCAAATGTTGCTGAATAAATAAGAGACTGTCTGATTGCTCAGTTGTGCCTTTCATCAATGGCAATTTGGCTACACTGTTGGCAGTAAGGGTAAGCTAGTTGACCTCTTGGTAGGCTGCCGTAGAGGAAATTTAGGAAGAGTCAAAGCAGATGACATTGATGGCATTTTTAATCTTGAGAGGCTATGATTTTAAGACCTTTCAAAGAATCACAGTTGGATGGGCATGATAGAGCCGCATGCTTAGTGCCCTAGTCCCAAAGCACAACCTCTTACAGAATTTGGTGATCTAGTGATGAAAATAAACATTTCCAAGAAGGACTGTTCTAACCCTTCAGATACAGGCTGCAACACAGGGTTTGTCTAACAGTTTAAAATCAGAGCCTCCAAGCAATTTTAGAAAAATCTGTATTTTTTTATCCTGCTAGACTCAGCAATGGCCTCATCAAAGTGCGGGGGGACTTCTTTCAAGGCCCAGAAGCTCCGTGGGGACCATTTGAGTCTGGGGGAGGCATGCGGGAGCCCTGAACTTAATTGGCTCCTTTCTTTGGCTCCTCTGAGACCCTCACTGCTCTCCACGCTGAGGTAATGACACGTGCCACCTTACATTCATTAGTATAATAGCTTTTATGATTTGATTTGCTCCTAAAAAGTGTTATGCAAATGCAAATGATCACCAAGACTGATAATTAACGGTCTTTACCTGCAAATCACTCACACCGAATGTCCGTCTGTATGTCAGAGAATGAGAAATTTGAAGCATTATTTAAGAAAATTCTCCCCTCTTTGTGCTAAATATAGTGACAGTCATTTGTAAAAGCGGTGCCTTTCTCTGGTTCTGTAGCCTGAGTGTTTTTGCTGACTGAGGGAGATACTGATATAATTCATCCTTCAGAAGTGTTAAATGCTAGGGTGGCAAGATGCTGCATCAAATATGGAGGGAAAGGAGAGGAGCGGGAAGCAAGGAGTCTATTTCCAGGTGGGTGAAAACGCAAAGTCCCCAAACCTTGTGTATTTAATAGAGAGAGATTTGTCATGATTTGTACACTGTCAGCAGCACACGCAAAGGGCTTTACAGGATGAGAAAAGTGCCAAAAGCAGACCCTGAACGTCTCAGACGACACGGAGCTCAGCCCCATGCACATTGTTTTTTCTGCCCTGTCCAGGTATTGGGTACCACTTACTGACAGCATGGGTTATCTCCATGAAACCAACAATCTGATTAAATAGCAAAACCTTCAAGTTAAACCTGAAAGGAAGAGAGAATTTTTATTTCTAGAAATGTACTTCATTTGCCCATTAAGTTAATCTGCCCATTCTACTGTTATATTATTTAAATTAAAAAAAATTTTTAAAAAGCTGAAATGAAGGATAAAGGTGACCAGGCTTTCATACCCTTAGCAGGTTGACTCCATTTTTTTTAAGAATACATTTCATGAGGGTGTTTTGTTTGTTTTATATATATATATATTTATTTTTCAATTACAGCTGACATACATTATATTAGTTTCAGGTGTACCACATAGTGATTAGACACATAACTTACAAAGTGATCACTCCTATAAATCTAGTACCCATCTGACATCATACATAATTATTACAATATTATTGACTATATTCCCTATGCTATAGTCTACATCCTTATAACTATTTTGTAACTACTGATTTGTACTTCTTAATTCCTTCCCCTTTTTCACCAATCCCCCATACATGCTCCCATCTGGCAACCCTCAAAATGTTCTCTGTATCTACAAGTTTGTTTCTGTTTTGTTTGTTTATCTTGTTTTTTATATTCCACATGTAAGTGAAATTAAATGGCATTTGTCTTTGACTTACTCCACTCAGCATAATACCTTCTAGGTCCATCCATATTGTAGACGGCAGGATTTCATTATTTTTTATGGCTGAGTAATATTCTATTGTATACGAGTATATGTAACACCACTTCCTTATCCATTCATCTATTGATGGGCACCCAGGTTGCCCCCATTTCTTGGCTATTGTAAACAGTGCTAGTGAACATATGAATGCATATGTCTCTTCCAAATAGTGTTTTTGGTTTCTTTGAATAAATACCCATAATGGGATTACTGGGTCCTTTTTTGTCTTTTGTTATAGTCTTTGTTTTAAAGTCTATTTTGTCTGGTATAATCTCTCCCCCAGCCTTGTTTGTTTGTTTCTATTTTCATGAAATACCTTTTTCCATCACTTTCCCAATACTTTTTTCAGTTTGTGTGTACCTTTAGATCTGAAGTGAGTCTCATGTAGGCAGCATATTCAAGGGACTTGTCTTCTTATTCATTCAGCCCTCCTATGCCTTTTGATCGGAGCATTTAATCCATTTACATTTAAAGTAATTGTTGATAACATGTAGTTACTGCCAAAATTTCATGAGATTTTGATTTTTTTTTTTTACTATGCGAATTGGAGCACAGCCTTTGTTTTTCCTGTTAACTGATGTCTTCCTTTAATGACCCTCATACTGACGAATATGTGGCAAAACCCTCTCCTCACTCAGCACAGTACTTAATTATGGCACATTAATTATGAATAAGGAAGCTTTACCATTAGCTTAGGGCCCCTTATCTTCCTTGGTTCGCTTGGGACTGTTCTTTTGACATTCTTTGCAGATTTTTCTTTGACTTCTTATAGTGTCACAACTTGTCTGATCTTAAATGCTTGCCTTCTCTGTGCAGCCCATTAGAGTTTTACATCTTGGCTCTTTCATCTATTTCTTGATCCAAGGTCAGTATTTTCATTTGTTTATAGATAATTTACTTCTACTGGTTATTTGGGATTTTCAAGCTCAAAATGCCAATTGAAGTGTGGAGTTCAGAACAGAAAAGAGACTCAAGTACTTAGGAGTCTAAGTCACTTAAGGTTCATCCCTGGGAGTTAATTCTTCAATTCAAGGTGAGAAGTTTTATAAAGTGAGAGAGGCTTGGTAATTCATGAATTGACTTCTAAAGTCTCGTGTAATTTGGTTTTTAAAAAGAAGCGGAACATTAGTGATTTGGGTTCAAACTAGCGTGCACACAACCAGAGAATTAGTCCTGAACTTTTTTTGTGTTTTTCCATTCAAACAGGGAAATTGGTGTGGAAAATAGGAGAAATTGACCCTGTAGCCAGCTGATGGTAAATCTTAACATATAAGTGAAAATATTTTAAAAACATATTTTAAAGTAGTCCAACCTCGATTACAGGATTGGAATCATTTGAATCCTCAGCACATTTTCCAAATTTGCCAGTTGTTTATGTTTCTTTCTCTCTTTTCATTCTTTACTTCTCTTTTTTTCTCCTGGTGCTACTCTGCTTCACATATTTTAACTGTGCAAATTCAGCTGGCAGCTTACCCCATATGTCCCCTCTTTCTCCATATTACTCAGAATGCCTTTCCTTGTAAGGTGATTTCAGCTAGGTGTTAGGAGAAAAGTATTTGAATAAATAAACTCCCCTTTACTAGACTATTTGAAAAAACTTACATAGACGACAATGACATTTGTAAAACAACAGCATTCCAAAAGTGGTGTTGTGGCTACTTACTGGTTTTGCCCACTCTGAGCAATAGAATCTTGACTTCAATGGTTAGAGTCTCCCCAATGAAGGAATTCATGTATAACAGAAATGACAACCAAATTCATCTTATTAGGCTAATTCAGGTTGACAGTGACTGTTTGCAGTTCTGTATTAAGAAGGTCTGTAACGCAAAGTTTAGGTACAGTAGGAAAGAACAGGACAGTCCCCCAGAGCTATCTTCCATAGTTTAGGAACATGAGGATGGGGTCCCAAGGTCAAACTTCTACCGTTCCTAACACATTGAACCATGCTAAGAGATCCTATCCTGTCAAGCAGTTGAAACTGTTAAATGAAATAATGGGTAGGAAGAATTTAGCATGATGGTTCTCGATTGTAGCTGTTCATCCAAACCACTGTGTCATACTGAGACTTTGATGCAGTGTATCTTAAGTGATTAAAACAACACAGCAACATCATCAACAATAACGACAACAAACAGCAACTAGATCAGAGTGATTTTCCACTGGGATTGAGACACACTGACAGTAGGCCATCAGAATACTTTAGCTGTTGCTATTGTTACTTTGTTACTATTATCATGGAAAAGCATTTCCCAAATGGTGTACTGTGAATACCAATGATCTATCAGAATGAAAATTGTGATCACATATGTGCGGGAAATGCTGTGTGATTTACCCCCTTCTTCAAAACTAAAAGGCACACTTACTTATTGAAGGAGTTGAGAAGTCCTTTAGTAAATACATTTATTTCCCAAATTTTTGTGAATTCCGAACTCTATCCCTGAACATCCATTGACATTCTTTGATAGTAAAATTCGGAAGAATAGATTCCGAGTATAGTTCTTAAATATTTAACTTAAGTAGGAGTACATAAAACAAACTACATATACGGTACTATGTAATTCTATTTTGTATAATTTCTTATTTTGCAAATTAAGTAACTGTTCCTCTTTCCAAATAAATCGCAGCAGAATGCAACGTCATGCAGTCATTTCTGGCATAAAAGATGACAACAGAAAACTTCTTTTTTGACTGAATCCAATTACCATCCCAATTTTCTGTCCCCCTGTACTGCAGTCTCCTCAAAAGAGTTGCCTATATGTGTTGTGGTAGGGACTGGATTGTGTCCCACACCCCCAAAAAATTCCTATGTTGTAGTCCTAACCCCCAGTGTCTCAGAATGTGACTCTATTTGGAAATGGGGGCCTTTAAGAATGTGAGTAAACTCCTATGAGGTCATTAGGTAGGTGCTAATCCAATCTGACTGGTATCCTTATAAGAAGAAAAATTCGGAAACATAAACAGACACCAGGTATGCAGCACACACAGGAGAGACAGGGTGAGGACAGTGAAAAGGTGGCCATCTGCAAGCCAAAGACGGAAGCCTCAGAAGAAATCAACCCTGCTGACACCTTGATCTTGGGCTTCCAGCCTCCAGAACTGTGAAAAAATACGTTTCTGTTGTTTAAGCCGCCCGGTCTGTGGTCTTTTATTATGGCAGTCCTGGCAAGCATGCTGCCTCCAATTTGTCTACTCCATTTTCTTTTCAACCTGCCCCATTCAGGCTTTTGCCCATGCCATTCTTCCACAACGGCACATATGAGGATGCTGTAGTCTTTGACACAGCTGATTACTCCCTCCTCCTTGGAAATATTTTTTCCACTTCACTGCTAGGACGTCAGATTCTCCTTTGCTTCCTCCTGCTTAATTGAGCGGGTCTTCTCAGTCTTCATTCTGATGTCTCCTCATCTCTCTGATCTCACTTATCTTATGTATCTATCATTATCTGATTCCCTCCGCGGGAATGTGAAAGATTTTTGTCTCTTTTATTCACTAATACAGAGTCAGCGTAGAACAATGCCTGACACATACTGAATTCAACAAATGCGTTTTGAGTGAATAAATAGGATAAAACCATTCATTGCACTTAGGGAAACCGTCTCTTGTCTGGTCTAGAGTCTTCCTTTCCTGATTATATCAATTTCTAGTGAACTCTTCTTGTGTTCCACTCTGTTTGGATGCAGTAAAAGTTCATTTCATCAGCACTGTAGTAAATTCTTGCATAGTCTAGCAGTCAACAAGAGGTTCCAGATCTGGACTCTATGCCTTCACTGGTTGTCATAACAGAGGCACAGTTCTTTAATCTTTCTGTGCCTGTTGCCTCAAATTTGAACAAAAGCTAATGATTATTTCACTCTGTGGGGTTATTGAGGAGATAAGGAAGAGAATGCACTGTAAGGTACTTAGCACAGGACTTGGCACCTTGTAAATACTCTGTTATCTTCCAACTTTATGATCTGAATCTCATAGTAGAGCTACATAGGTTACTTGAATGCAGAGACCTTGGCTTTTGTTCTATTGTCTTTACCAGTTCTAGTGCTGTAATCTGCATAACAAAGTTACTCAGAAATGCCTCCCACTAGTAGAAGCAACACCCTAACCAGCTACATGGGCTTTGGAAGCTACATCAGAGTTGCAAGGATGAACTGGACTTTCTGGGTGGAAGAGTAGTAGCATTCATTTTTTTTTTCTTCTGTTCAAGTGTCAGAATGTCCAATGTATCTCTTATAATTCTGTTGAAAAAAACTAAAGAGAGTCTGAGAGTTTCATATTTAAGAGTTATGAGTCAATAAAATGCTGTTTTGGATATGGAAATGCAGCACAAAATAGTTAAGTAACCAGAGCATATAACAGGAATTGTGGTGGTGTCTGTATTTCTATTCAATTGAGGAGGGGAGTAGTATAGGTCGGAAGGGAGCTGTTTTAAGCTTACAGTATGAAAAGCACTTTAAAGAATCCTTTATTTTCTGTGCTCCCTCCTGTTTGCAGCAGAAAGCAGGGAGTTATTTCACAAGGCTATGGGCCAGAGAGCATGGAGAATCCTGAGAGAACAAGCTTCAGCATTAAGAGAACCCAAACACCGGATGTTAACACATGCAGGAGGCCTCCATTTGGCAGAGGGCTTGGGAGAAGGCAAACCTTCTTAGCAACAGTGATAATAAGTGTGCTGTTGAAGACGCACATCAAGTGTTAGAATAAGGACAGCCTGGACATTTTGTAAATTTTAAGGAGGGAATTATAGGTAAATAGAAAAGCAAGTGTAAAATGGGGCACAGTGAAAATAAGTGGTTTAGTCTGGTCAGAACATAGTGTGAGGCTGAGGTTTTCAACACATTTGTATTTGCAAGGTAATTTTTAGATGGTTGCAGTTACTGGCTCTCCCCAACCATTTAAACTCAAAGTCCACTTTCCTTCTCTGGGTATTGCATGAGGGACTTGGGTCACTACAGTGTAAAACTCTAACAAGGAAATGGGTTAGAATTGCTGGAGCAGTTAACACTCAGCCTTGCTAACAGTGCTATAGTATAATACCTACAAGATGGGCTTTGAGTTCAAACAGACTAGGCTCAAATTCAAACCCTGTGACTTGCTAACTGGGTGATCATGGGCAAGGTAATTAATGTCCTTGAGCCTAAATTCTATTTTATATAATGTGAGGATAATGTTTTCTCTCTCACAAGGTGGTTGTGAGAATTAAATACAAGTATATAGAGACGGCATTTAGCACAGTGTCTGCCTCTTAGCGTTTGGTAAGAGTAAATGATGGCATGGAGGTTGACAACAATGATTGCAAATGGCTTAGGAGGGATATCTTAGGAAGTTTTTAGTATCAGAAAATGGATATAACAGACCCACATTCAGATAAATAAACACACCTCTGTCCCTAGAGGATAGTGGGGAAAAGGGAGAACATCATAGCTTCACAAGAGAGAATTTGCTGTGATATTGGACCTTCTTACATAACTGGAACTTAGAGGAGTAAGGAAGTGTCATCCACTCTGTCCCTCTGTACTGTAGACCTAGCTCACTTGAGCCCTCTGCTCTCATTGTCTGGCAACCTAATGTCAGAAGATCAACGATAAACTCAATAAGCTCTGATAAAGTTGATTCTGGAACTTTAGAAAAAAAACTAGATAAGCCCAATAACAGAGAAATGATCTTATTGGATTGTCAGTGATAGAAAAATATATGCAATTAAAAAAATATCCTTTTGGACTGTAAGAGAAGGTATTTCTTTTGCAGTGGTGTTCCACAGATCAGTGGGGCTAGCGAGATCTTATACTAGAAAGGATGTGCAAGAGGTGCCCAAGGAACATGCCTTCTGCTCTTTGTTCTAAGTTTCCCCATGCTGCCCTTTGGGACATGCTCCCCAGGTAAATGTTATATAAGGCTCTCTGAATTGTTTGTCAAAACCATTTTTGAAATGGTGAAGATTTGTATCTATGCTACCATCATCCACGTCAATAAAACATTTTCCTGCTGATCCTCTTAAGCTCTAAAGGAAGACTTCTTGCTATTCCATAATATGCCCTGACTCCTGAGATGATTACATTTTATATTTGCTCATGACATAAACTTTCAGAACCACCAGCTGAGTTGTCATTATAGTACAACTGATTCCTTGATCAATGTGTAGTATCTGAGATGTCTTTGTTCCCCTGACTTCCCACTGGTTATCAGATTATAGATAAGAAGAAAAGAAAAGAGTGTAACAATCAGAGCAACACAGGGGTCTCTAATGATATTAGAGGTTACCTTCTCTTTAAGAGAGCATTTGTTATTTTAAAATGATTGGATTATCTAACTGTGTCATGCTGGGTAAGTCAACTCAACCATAGACAGGGGCCTTTGGAAAGCTTTCTTCCTGATCCCAGAGTTCATCTCATTTTTGGCTGCAGGAAATCTATGGCCTGAGAAATTAGATGTCTGGAACAATCTCTAATCTCAGAGGATGGCTTTTTTGTTGAAGTGCTGCCCGACTGTGAGGAAAAACACAATTTTCCTTACTTTAAAAAAAATGTATTTAAAGGAAAGTACTTAATGCTAGCCTATTACTTTGCAGAAAAGAGATAATACTTTCCACTTGCTCTGAGAAAACTTCAGCTATTTTATTTTCTTTTTTTCCCAAAATGAAAGAAAATTGACATATTGAGACATTCTTTGGAAAGCTTATAAGACATTTAGAGTTGGCTTGCAGTCTGTAGATATTCAGCCTATCAAAAGATTTAGAAATAAGCCTTGATTAATCAATTTTCCTACTTTAAAAGTCCCTGAATCCGTTATTATGTAAAACAAATACAATTGGTTTTCCTTTCAAAGATGCTGTCTACGTAATATCCACGGTGCTTCAGTCCTAGTCAGAATTACCACTTCCTACCCTGTTTCCCCGAGAATCTGACCTTACCAGAAAATAAGCCCTAGCATGATTTTCCAGGATGCCGTCCCCTGAACATAAGCCCAAATGCATTTTTTGGAGCAAAAATTAATATAAGACCCGGTCTTATTTTGGGGGAAACACAGTACACGCAGATACCCTTCTTCTTACAGAAATGGGGATTCTGCTTCCTCCCTACACCCCTTTTCTCTATGGTGCAAAGCCAGGAGACTGTGACTGGGTAAACTGCTTTGTGTTTAAAATATCTTTGCTGAATCATAGCTGTCAGGTTTTAATCTTAATGGAATACACGCACAGATCTTACATGCCTGTGTCATGCAACAGCTACTTGGTGAAGGAAATTGGCATGCATGCGAATGTGATCTCCAACAAGGAAAACTCAGATGGACCAAAGCAAATTGTATGGAAATCGCTGGAGCTAGTGATCACCACAGAGAGAATGTACAGTGTGTAATTCAAATGGCCAAGGCTGATTATTTAAAACAAAAATCATTAGGCTGAAAAGTGTTCTGCTCAGCTGTAAAATCTGAGTTATCCTTTCATCCCCTCAAACAGTCTCATCTTGTCCTACTCAGTTCCAGTACACCAGGCTTAGGGGCTCCGGTCACAGTTTGTGGCTAATCCATTTCTCCTGTGTTGCTACCGTGTTTCCCCGAAAATAAGAGCTAGCCAGATCATCAGCTCTAATGTGTCTTTTGGAGAAAAATTAATGTAATACCCGGTCTTAAAATAAGACCGGTTATAATATAATATAATATAATATAATATAATATAATATAATATAATATAATATAATATAATATCGGGTATAATATAATATAATATAATGTAATACCGGGTCTCATATTAATTTTTGCCCCAAAAGACGCATTAGAGCTGAGGGTCCGGCTAGGTCTTATTTTCGGGGAAACATGGTAGCAGGTAAGGTTGTTCACGCAGAAGTTGCTGATGACAGTGGAAAGCTCTCTGCTTTCTTACAAGCAGACCCAGAAGCCTCTGACTTTTTCAGAGAGCTCAGGCTGAAGTACTGGTCTGATTATTCAGTGGGAGAAGTGTTGACCTGATCCCTCTGATTAATCTCACCAACAGTGCAAGGACCGAGTAGCTGGAATTGTCATAACTTCTACTTTGTGACCAAAAATTGCTCAGCGCTAATGGGCAAATGGGCTCTGACAGATAGCCCAGTAGGAGATTGGGGATCCCGCACGTGGACATTTCAGAATAGCAGCTCTAGCTGAGAGAAGGGCAAGGCACAGGTACAGTGAGGCTGGAGAAAGGATTTCTAGTAAGAAGAGACTCCCCTTGGGTCTCCTGGTTCCCACAGGATCCGACTCCTGTGCTGAGCCATAGGCTGTGTTAATGCTTCTGTCGTGTCTCTCATGCAAATGACTGAATGCTGACTGTCCAGCTGTGTACCAGGCACTGCATAGTACATTAATTTAAAGTTAATTCTGTCACGTATTAGTATTATATCCTTCCTGTTACAGAAATGAAGGAAATGAGGCTTCAAAGATTAAATAACTTGCCTCAATTCACACAGGTAGTGCACAGGTATTAGGATTCAAACCCACACATATCCAATTCTTGTGTTTTAATTACAATACACATGGATGCTTCATTTCTTCTCTGCTCTTTGCAGTCTCTTTCCCACCCTGGACAGTCTTATTTTATTGTGAAGTTACGATCCTAGAGCAGGATTCTGCCTGAAGCATCCTTCCTGAAGGGGTTGCCTGGACTGGTGGGTCATCAACCACTGGGACTACCGTTAATTACCTGATCACGAGGTTCCAGTGCAAAGGGCGCAATGCTGGGTGGACCTCTGCAGAAACAGAGGTAAGAAAAAGTCACTTGACAAACATGTGGCATCAACTATGTGACACTCACTGAGTGTCCCCATGTATGTCAAGTTGAATGAAAAATAGAGGCACAGAGATTTTATTTTTCTCTGTTTGAGGTAGACCCACTGCTGGATCTATATTAGGTCCAGACACATGCTTGCTTTTATGATACAGTGTTATATACTGTAATAGAGCTTAAATTACTGATATTTAATAAAGAAACTTATTCCCAGCCTCATAGGTCTTAGGGGAAAACATTGATGCCAATGATGCTATTCCTAACAAGAAATTCAGATGTTTTCTGATTCCAGACCCTCAAATGATTAATAATAATGAAAGGATCCTAAGGAGAGCAGCAAGAGAGAAGAGTCGAGGGTATTCCTCTAGTTGAGAAGAGATGGCAACTGTGAAGCCTGCTTCCAGCCCTCAGTCCTCAGTCTGCCATCCTCAGTACTACCATTCTGAGCCTGGCGAAGGGCAGAGACTATTGTAGGAAAGCAGGACGTCAGCCTTACTAAATTTTTTTTTTAATTTCCTTTTTCTTTTTTTAATTAAATGGTATTGCGGTGACAGTGGTTAATAGACTTACATAATTTTCAGGTGTACAATTCTGTGATCCATCATCTATATCTCACATTGTGTGTTTACCACCCGGAGTCAGTTCTCCTTCCATCACCATATATTTGATCCCAAAACAAAGTCTGGGGGCTTTTATTTGATTAGCAACAGTCTTTTTGACTTGCTGAGGGCAAGGCATTGATGGAGAGGTGGGTTTAAAGAAGTTTACAATATGAACCCTAACTCAAGAAGCACAGTCAAGGGAGGGAGTGGGGACTGAGGGGGCGGGGTGTGAGGTGGGCATAGCACTCAGCAGGTTCTTGTAAAACGTGAAGTGCCAGAATTGTGTCCTGGCAGAGTTGTGTTCTGGCAGAGTTGTGTCCTGGCAGAGTTGTGTCCTGGCAGTTTAGAGGAAGGGGAAAGCTTGTACATTCCAACCACAATAAGAGCTCAGAGTTACAGGTACGTTTTTGAGAGAACCTGTGAATAATTTTTTAGTATATGTATTCTTTATTTTTGCTCAATGCCCTGGAGTCAAGCTGTCTGGTTTTGATACCCACCTTCACTACCTAGAGATTGTGTGATGGTATCCAAATTACTCTCTCTCTGTGCCTCTATCTCCTTATCCATTAAACAACAACACTATTATTAACAACAAATACTTCATTGTAGTAAACGTGAAGAGTAAATGAAATAATTCATATAAAGCACTCAGTGCATAGCTTGGCTCATGGGAGAGTAAGTGAAAAATAATACTATAACAGAAATTGTTGATTGCCTACTTAATATCCATTCTCTCCGTCCTTGCTGACCAAACCCCAACTGAGTTGAACGGCAGCATGCCCCGATAAATGTTCCCTTTCCAGCTTCCCTCAAACCGGAGGTAGCCACACGGTGCAGTTCTAGTCAATTTGTTGTCGGTGGGAGTCTCCTGGAAGTTTCTGGGAAAGGTTCCACTTCCCTATTCAAAGGGAATACATCTGCCTTTTTCCTTCCTTGAATATGGATCTCAGGTCAGGAGTCAAAGCCACCGTTTGTGATGGAAGCAGCAAGCAAAGGGATGTTTGAAGAGAACTGCAGAAATGCCAGCCCAAACACCACCAACCCACTCAGCCAACACCAGCAGGCACCAAAATCCAGGTTTCTTTTTATGTGAGGAAAAAAACTCCATGTTGTTTATTTTTGTTTTTATATTGACTCTGCGAGATGGTCTTCTGTTATTTGCAGGTGAAAACATTCCTAATCGGGTTATCTATGATTTTGTAATTTTCTTTTTTAAAGTCAGGGATTATTTTATTTATCCTTTTTAAAAATTCAGGAAGATCAGTATTATTATTCTCAGTTTTTTTTTCAGTTGAGACTTAAATAGGGACTTAATAATAAAAATAACATTTTAATATGAAAAATAGTAATAATGATAATAATATAAATAATGAATTCTAATAAAATAATACAATACTAGTATAATAATAGCTGCCAGTTTTTGAGTGCTTATTATGTGCCACTTGCATTACATGTGTTTAATCCTAACAATTCTATATCGTAGGTATTGTTATCTCCATTTTACAGATGAGGAAATTGAGGCACAAAAGAATTAGGTAACTCGCCCAAAGTCACAGAATTGAGATTCAAATTCATATCTTTTTGACCACCAAACTTACATACCTAACTACCTACCTAATCCTACCTGCCTTTCTACAGTTCTAAAATGCTTTCTCTCTCCTCCATGTTTTTTTAACATGCTGTTTCTTGTGTCTGGACCAATTTTCTCTCTACTATCTTTTCTTGGTTAAATCTCATTTATATTAGAAAGCTCAGCTTAAATAACTCTTCTTGGAAGACTTCCTGACACTCCCTCCCCTCTGTGTGATTCCACCTTCTCTGTGTTTACTCTTATCATAGCACTTAGTCCACTCTTCTATAAGTTCTTTTTTTTTTTTTTCTTGCTAACCTATCAGAAAGTTCTCTTCCCAAACACTGGCTCTATGCCTTATCTCTCGCTGTTCTCTTAGGATCTGGCTTATAGTAGACATTCAGTGAAAGGTGTCAAAATTGACTGATCTTTTGTTTTAGTTGAAACAAAAAGGGGACTGATCATACCTGGAGGCTGGAACGAAAGCAGGTTTGTGGGAAGAGGGAATGATGGGCTCAATCCTTGTGTACCCAACAGGACTTGCGTGCAGGTCGGTTCACAGAGTGCCAGGGAAATCATGCTCACTATTTTAGCATTTACTACATCAACTCTAGGAGGGCTACTTAACCCATGGTCAAAATAAAAGAAGAAAGAAAGTGCTCTGAGAAGGTGGCAGTGTGTGTCTCTAGAAGGCAAGCCTAGACATGTGGTAGGAGTTAAAGAGATGCAGAACTACAAAAAAGAATCCCTCCCACGGATGTCTAAAAATGATGTTCCTAGCAGCTTTAGGTATCACAGTTGTGCGGGCAGAGAAGTATTTGATTACTTCACTGGCATTATCTCTAAGGTGTGGGTGTGTTGGAAATTTGCATGCGCAGGGCTCCTTTCAGATAAGCTGTTGGACATTTTCTATAATACATATTCTGCATCACTGCTCTTCAACCCTGTGTCCATGGCTGAAGTCATACACTTTAAAAATTGTCTCTTCCAAGGTTAGGAGAGCTGTGCTGTGGTCATTTCGTGCCTGGCATTTAGGAACTAGATAATGAGATTTAAAGTTGACTTGAAATAGAATTTCTGAATGTACCGAAATGACCACAGCACACCCACCCACCCACCCTCTTCATTCTCTGTGCACTGCTTTCTCCTGAAGGTTTTCAGATGGCTTTTTCTCATCTGCATTTTTCGTTCTGTATTTATTTAGGTATATGGTGAATCAGACTTGGTTCATTTAAGTGGCACAGTTAGTCACAGTGCGATATTGAAGTCTGAAGGGGCCAAATCCAGAAGGATCTCCAGAAATAAAGGGATGGGAATGTGGTGTACACAGCGTCCTCACTACTCCGCCCCCTTCTCACTCCTGGGTCAGATATACTCTTTAGCTGAGTGATTCCCACGGTTAGAGAAGAGAGCTTTCCACCCCAAGTTTCAGAAGGACAAGCCCAGGTAAAAAGAAAACTGAATTCCCAAATGTGACTAGGTATTCCTGATTTTACCTGAGTTTATTGATTTATTGGTGATTCATTTTTTTCTATCTGATTTATTAGTAATGATAATTGATATTTTTAGATCACAGTAATTCCTAATAGGTTTATTTCTTTGTCATATTTCAATCACCTGGTAGTTGGATCCCAGGAGCCATTTGTTGGTAACGGCTCTGAAACTTAGTGTTGGTTAGTAGAAAATTATACTCTAATTCAGGGGTTGGTAATTTTTTTTCTGTATGGAGCCAGATAGCAAATATTTTAGGCTTTGCAGGCCATGCAACCTCTGTTGCCATGACTCTGTTATGCCATTGCAGCCTCAAAGCAGCCAAGGCAATACAGAAACAAATGGGGGTGGCTGTGTTCTAATACAACTTCATTCACAAAAACAGGTGGAAGGATCTGGTCCAGTGCAGGGCCATAGTTTGCTGACACTTTAATTATTGACGTCTTCAGTGGACAGAGGGAGACTGGTGACACAGGTATCAGACATTTCCCTTCCCTGATATGGAGAATCATGGCACCCAGACCTTTTCACTTTTATAGTTTCATTGGTTCCTCCCCACAAATGCGTGAGGCAGGAAGCTGCAGGCTTTTTTAGGGTAGTGGTGTATTCTGTTTAAGACCACAAGCTTTGGAGAAAGAGCAGGGCTGGAATCCAGCTCTGTATTTATAAGCTGAATGAACAGGCAGACTGTTACCCTCGTGGTGCCTCAGGTACCGAATCTGTTAAGAGAACATAATAGCATCTTCCTCAAGTATAAGGGCCCTTCATGGATGCTCATGCTAAATTTAATTAGTATCTTCACGATTTATGAACTGGGTCTAACCTCATGGCATTAATGAGTATTAAATGTGGTAGACTATGTAAAGCTTATAGCACAATGGTTAGTGTATAGTGATGCTTAATAAATATTAACTAGTATTCATTTTCCCATTTTACCAATAAAGGAAATTTTAAATGATCAAATAATTTTGCCAAAGCAGAAGTGGGACTGAAACCTAGTCCTTACGACACCAGAAATCATGCTGTGCCCACTAAAAATGAACAAATGTGTGTTAAAATTCCCTGAAAAGGTACCAAGTGAAAACTCGAAATAGTTTTCATTAGAAGTGGTAGGATATAGACAAACCCTAACTTTCCATTAGTTTCATTTATTTGTTTGTTTGTTTATTTTCAGTCATATATTTCCCTGTACAATTCCTTAATTTGAGATACATTTTCTTTATATACCAGTCAGGAGGCAAGTTGTCCCTGGGGATTGAACTTAAGTTTGAGAACTGTGAGGGTTAAAAGATGTCATATTGCCTCTTCTTCTACATATGTTCCACTTGCTTTAAATGCTCGTGTTTTATTTCGTGTTGGTACCATCATCTTGACCTCAGCTGAGTAGAGAAAATGGTGGACTTATAAACCAAAGTGGGAGGAGGCTAGAGACCTCTGACGTGTGTGCTCCTGTGGCTCAAGAAGATGACCTGGGCCAGTTAGATGAATTTCCACCCCTCCCTTCTGTGTCGAGTGACAGAGCAGTGAAGGGCTTCAGAGAGGGGATGGTGCTTGGAATGTCATTAACAGTGAATAAAAATTCCGCCAGAGCCAAAGGGGGAAGTTATTACGGGCAGAAAGCACAGGCTAAGCAAAGCAGGGCTCACTGGAAAGGAGAGAAACCCTAAAGAGAACTGCCAGGAAGCCGTTGAGACTGTTGCTTGGTAACCACCTACGTAGCACAGTTTGGTGGCTCTTCGTTGAATCATTCAAATAACTCGTGGCTGTCCAATCCTGTTTTCCACCCACATAAGGGTGAGCACTTGGAGTGGAATCTAATTCTAAATCAGCAGCTGATCTCGACAGCAGTGATGGGGAGTAAGTTATATCAGGAATATCTCTTCTTAAGTCAGAGGGTAAGTTTTTGCCTCCTCTCCTAAGAATCCTGCAGACTCCCCTAACCTTGGGCAAGAAGGTCCTGGGACTAAGCAAACTATGATTGACTTGAATGTTTCCACAAATAATCCCTAATTCTAGAAAAAATGAAACTTAAAATAGAAGGGGGATGAGGAAGAAAAAGCCCAGGGGAGGATGGAAATGAACATCTTCATTTATTAAAAAGGAAATGTAAACACTTTCAAAAGATGGTCCTTTTAGCACTGGCAGGCGATGGAGAAAGATTTGTCAAGATCACATGTGTTTTCTTCACGATACTCCTCCTCCCTCCGTGAATAAATTGATAAAATATCAAGAGCTGTTTTGGAGAAAACAGGCACCCAAGAATTTGCAGTAGCTGTTGCACTGCAGCAGTGACGGTGTGTATTTGATTCTAGCCCAAACAATCTCCTCTTCTCCTGCACAGAAGGGTGGAGAGTCTGGTCATGACTCACTAGAGGGGTGGCCAGAGAATGGGGAGACCGGGATGAGCATCTCGGGCTTGAGTGGGCCTTGTGTGCCCTTCCAAGCCTGGCGAATCGTAAGAGCAGCCCCTCCCCCATCTGCCTCCATTTGCTTTTCATTTATCTTCTTTTTCACTTTCCACCCCCACAAACACATGCACACATTGAAGAGAAGAGGCTGTTTCTGGCTTGCTAGGAAATCACACCCAGACACGAAAAAGCTAGGAGAGAATACTGCTGAGAGAGCGGACTACATTTTTGAATAGCTGAGTTAAGGACCCTTTAGCAGGAAAGAGACTTGTAGGTGTCATGTGGTTCTTCCCATTTTTGACTTGTTTTGCTTCAATGGTAAAAATTCTTGTGAATTTCTGTAATTAGCAACTTCTGTGACGGTTTCTGAAAGAATGACAGAGTGGCCCCATCAAACAGAATTCCTTCTCTGCAATACATTTAAATGTTCAATGTATATTTCTTTAACTTCCTGGAAGAATGGCATTACCCAGCTAAAGCCTGGGGGTCTGGTCATGTTCTATTCTTTTTTGATTCATATATTGGGGAAGAAATGAGTCACACTTGATTGAGGTATTGAGACCACCTACTCATGCAAATTATGTGTGTGCATGGGGACAGGGTGAAGGAAATGTTGTAGGGTGGACAGTATTCCTTCCCAGACTTGAGACCACGACTTGGAGCATCTTGATCCATGAGCCGTTGGGTCTGCAGCCAACTCTGCAGAGAAGTGGGGTGTGTGTGCATGTGTCCCGACACTCTGGTTCATCATGGAATGTCAAACTTTTACATTGATGTGATCCTTATTGCCTCTGTTTGCCAAACAGACTGTCAGGCACAAATTACGGTAATAATAATAATGGTTATTTATTGTTTGTTTTGTGCTTGGCAGTGTGCTAGGTGTATCACCTCATTTAATCCTTCCAATATTCCATGAGTAGATATTTATAACCTCTACTATAATAACCTCAGGGAGGTTAAATGAGAGTACTCAACCTCAGGTCTGCTTATCTCGGAAATTTGTGCTATTTTGTAGCTTTTCTGATCTGATTCTGGAATTGCACTGTGAAACCCACCATCTTTTAAAATCATTCCCATAAAATGTAAGGCAGTGAGAATATTTTATTCATAATGTATGACAAAGTCAGAAATTTAAAACGCTTCAATATCTGTGCTACTCAATTTAGCACATCATTTTATGTTCTCACAAATTGTTCTGTTTCCTTTATAGAGACCAATACTGGAAGGCAGATTTTTTTTTTTTTTTTGGTAACTTTATGTGTGAGTGTGTGTGTGTGTGTGTGTGTGTGTGTGTGGTATTCTTTTTTCTGGGCCTAATATAAGATTAGAAATCCAATTACCGCAAAGACAAGGGAGCAGACAAGACATTACATGCGTGTGACCAATGCAAGGTGAAATATTTTTACCTGGCTCCTGTGGAATCACATTTTATGTGAGGATTAGATTCTGAAGTCAGCACATGTGGTGATTATCTGTTAGTCTTTTCCCCAGCCCCAGTTGCCTATCTAACACAACCCCTCGTTTCTCTGCCATGTAGAATTCAGACAGGATATTCTCATCACAACTGCAGAATGCGCCCTTACTGAATTAAATTAATCAGGAATGCCATCTCCTTGGCTACAGTTGTTGATTCAGGGATGTCACATCACCCAAGTAAAAACAATCAAGATGTTGTTCCTGGTCTTTGATGTGATCTATAAGAAAAGTAAACTAACTTCTTTCCATAGCTTCTCGTGAGGACCAAGAAGGCCAGATCTTCATATGAACCCACCCACTACTGAAAATGCAGAGCTATGAAATGATGAGAGAGACCTGCATCTCAGGAACATTGTTTTAAGTCCTGAGTTATCCCTACCCCAGCACTAGGAAGCAGTAGACATTCTTATTGCTTAAGGATTTTGAGTTGGTTTTTCTGTTCCCAACAACATGAGTCCTATCTGATTCTCCAGGAAAGGTAAAACAAAAACAAAAACAAACAAACCTCATATGTTATTACATTATAGTCACAAAATCTTAAGATCAATATGACCATTTGTTTTTGGGGTTTTGTTTGTTTTGTTGTTGTTGTTCTTTATCATGGAAGCAGATTGCTATTTCTTAGTTCTTGGTTTGGGCAAGTGTAGAGGTGACTGACATTCATTTAAGGGCTATATTAGGGGGAAAAAAAGTATTTCTTTCAATTCTAGAATAACAGCCAGTATAAGGAGATGCTTAAAATGAGTAAGGCAAGTGGAAACTGAGTTTATCCCAGAAAATAGCAGATTTGTGCGCTGCTCTAGAACATGCGTTCATTGAGTAGATGTCAGATAATATCACTGTCTTTGTCAGTTGGGGCTGCTATAACAAGAATACCATAACCTAGATGGCTTGAACAACCAACATTTATTCCTGAGTTCTGGAAATGGAGAAGTTTGAGATCAGGTTGCCAATGTGGTCAGGTTCTGGTGAGGCCCCTCCTCCAGGTTTCCTTACGTGGCAGAGAAAGGGAGCTCAGGTCTCCTTGTAAGGATTCCAACCCTATGACCTCATCCAAACCTAATTACCTCCCAAAGATTCCCACCTCTAAATATAATCACATTGGTGATTAAGGCTTCAACATACGAATTTGTAAAGGAACACAAACATTCTACCCACAGAAATTACTGACACTGTTTAAAATTCTCTCTCTCTCTCCCTCCCTCAGTCCCTTTCTTCTCTCTCCTTCCCCCTTCGCCTTCTCTCTCTTACTCTACCAAGTATATGTATTTGAAATTACATAAGAAAAATAAATATATCTAGACTGTGACTCCATAGAATTATCTAACTTTATCCTCGCAGTATCACTTTAAGGAAGAAGTCAGTATTTCAATATTCTGCATATAAGGGCATTGAGACTCAAGAAAATTTAGAGCTTTCAGCACTGTATTTAAAACCAGGATTTATAGCCAATCCTATAAGACACAAGCTACATGACATGGGGGATCAATAAATTATTTTTTGATTGATTAAAACTCTTATTGGACTGCAACTTAATGAAAGTTATAAATATGGTGGCAAATTGCTACCAGTTAGGAATCAATAACCCCGTTTAATAATGTAGTATTTAAAGTCTTGGCCTATCCCCTTGACTACCTGAGTTTTTCCCGCTATATTTTAGTTTTAGAGTCCTGTGAATGTCTAAATTTCAGACTACCTGGGGATCGTGTCGTAGCATGTCCCTCAGGTAGATCTAAATGGCTAACGCATGATAGTTTCTCATGAAACAAGGAAGTCACACGTGTAATATGTCAGAAAACAGTTACTAGAAGTCGGAAGAATATTTTAATGATTTACTGAAAGAAAAAAACAACAACTAGAAATAGAAGTCAATTTAACATTAACATAAAAAAAAATCAAAATAGTATTTTCTCCATGCAGAAATGCTATAGATGATGCAAGCAGACGGATACATGTGAGGCTTGAGGTACCAAATATTTTTACCCCCAGGATTTTTGAGTATGGGAATGCAGTAGTGGGAGTAGAGCTAGGCTGTGATTTTCTTAGAACCTTACCCTCAGAAGAGTTTCTGTTCACATTTTCCTTATTGGCAGAGTAGAAAGAAGGAACTCACATTTATCAGGGGCCGACATTGTACTAGTCTCTTTGACATAGTGACATTATTTAAATTAATCACTTTAAGCTCTTTGACATAGACTTTCATTTTGAAGCAAACAAACATCTGGAAATTTGAAGAGTTTTGCCAAAACGAATACCACATAATAGAAAACCCAGGTCTCCAACTTCACAAGTCTAGAACAGAATGCACTAGAGCACATGTGTTTGCAAGTCTCCTAAATATCAGAAGTGATCCCCACAGAGTCGTTCTAAAGCTTTCTCTAAAACTAAACCTTGATGGTTGGAAGAGTTTTTCAATTTGTTTGTTTTTTAGTTAGAGCCATTAGTTCTCTGCACCTTCCTTCAAATTTCTCTGCTAGCTGGAGACTTTATCCTTTTTTTGCCCCTGGTATTGCATATACTTTATAGAGTAACTATTGAATGGCAGCACGTATTGGAGGAGAATGGAAAGTGAGTGAAATGAGATCATTTCAAGGTGGTGTAGTGTCAGGAAGACCTGGGTCTCATTATTGGATCTTAAAATTTCTCATTGTGGGATCTTAGAAGGTTACCTAAACACTATGACCCCCCCCTTTTTTTCTCTCATCTGTAAATTGGAGATAATGACCTTTCATAAGATTGTTAGTAATAATTAAATAGTATATGTAAATAACCTTACAGAGCTTTCTTTCAATCCTCCATGCCCCACCTCCTTCTATGGTTAAGTTTGGTATAAGGGAATAAGAGTCAAGTAGTCATTAGATAATCTATGAATATCCAATATATTCCAGCAGATGTTCTCCATCGTAGGTCACCATTCTAGCGGAGAATCGTTTAGGAGTCTGTTGTGCTTTAATGCTTTCAACAGTTTGTTGGCTTTAATTTTTTTTAGTGATTCTTCATCCTAACTGTGCATCAGAATAATTGATAGAGTGTTTTAAAATGCCCACATGCCTAAGCTTGACTCTGACCCTGACTCATAGAGGTTCTGGTTCAATAGGCTAGCAGTTGGGAGAGAAGCTCAGTAATGTGTACTTTTATAATCTCTATGGGGAATTTTTTTGCATATGTCAGGTTGAGAATTATGACAATTTAGACCACGTGCTCTCAAATGCCAATGGTAGACCAATCTTGGAAGCAGGTGGAAAGGTTGCATTCCCAATAGATAAACTATGCTGAGCCCATCCTAATCCCCATAGCTTTTTTTCTTAAAGTATTGTCTTTAAACTACCTGCATCAGTAATACTTGGTATTGTTATAAGTGCAACTACCTAGGACAGCCCTTGTATCACAATCCTTATTTATGAGGCCCCAGGAATATGTATTTAACAAGTTGCCCAAGTGATTGTTCTGTACACTGAAGTTGGAGTATTATTGCCAGAGATTTCAGACTAGAGATATATGTTGAAGACAAATCTGAGGATAAGACACAAACCTGCAGGGGTTTCATTTGAGAATTAACTGTGCTGACTTCTGTAAGCCCAATGGCTCTTGACTCATTGTGAACTGAACCTGTGCTTGTTTCTTCAGTGAATTGATTTTACATACTAGACATTTAATTTTGACCCAGTCTCCTGTTTTCTTGCTCTTGCATAACTCCACTATGGACTTTCAGGTATGCCAAGATCTTGAAGAAAATCAAGGTCTATTCAGACCAACTTCAGAATAAAAATGAAATGTTTTCCTTCCTCCTTAGAAAATCTGACTTAATTAGTATAGGCTCCGTTTAGCGTAGAAACAAAATAATAGGTATTCTTTGAATTCCTTGATTTTGTATCACTTTGGTGAAAGCCCATAGCGTTGAGTTTATGTTGCTTTTGAGTGAATCCAATAAAGAAGGATGAAATAGCACTTGTTTTTATAAATCAGAAAGGGAACTACTTGGTAAAACATGCAATTCGATGCCCTAGTTTTTGACAGCCTATCTAGGAAAATGTCATGCTGCAATGCCAAGTAAATTGCCCATCTTCTACAAAAGAAGGCTTTCTTTTTCTTTTGGTAACTATGGAGGTTTAGTGTGCTTGGATCTTCTGTAGAAATATCTAAGCTGTGTTACCCCACTCTATGCCTACATCAATCAAGTGCAGTTTTGTCAAAGTGGCTTTAATTTATTTCCTAACTAATAGTGACTCCTGCTGAAGTTTCGGTCACATGGACAGGGCTTGGGAATAAAATAATAGCGGTTTTAGAGGTTTGCTTCTTAATATTTTTTTCATATGTTCTGATTAAAATGAATTAAGCTTCAGCTAATTTAACAACCTTTACAATAAATTCATCAGACCCCTGAAAACACGGGGAAACAAAATAGCAGCTGCATCCGCATATTAAACTTCTGGTCTTTAGTATTCTGTGATTTATAAGTTTTCTAGCAACTGTTCTGTGGAGTACACTCCCTTTCTGTAGTGGTGGGAAGACCAGGAAGAATAACAACTACCTTAAAATTTTCTCAATTATTTTACTGTAATTAATCCTTTCACAGTCTTTAGATTTGGTTTTTTATTGAAAGGGTAAGAAATAGTAGCTTATTTAGATCAGAGTGCCTTGCCCATATATTATACATCTGAATGTTGGCCACCAATTTTTTATAAAGTAGCACAATTCAAGAAACATTTTGAGGGGAGCTAATTTATCTAGATACTAATCTCTAGTGGTTTGCATTCTTATCCTTTCGATTCTCTTGCTTGTGCCTTCATCATCCCAAGGTGGGAGAACAGGTTCTAAGACTCGCATCTCCCTAACCCTCAGTCTGAGGTCCATCTCATTACAATGTATTGCCATCCTTTTGTATATTTCCTTGCCTGTTTTCTGCTTTGAGTCCATAGGTATGAATCACAATCACATCTCCTAAGAAATATTTCAGTTCCCTAGGGTGGGAACTAGTTTTGTTGCCCAAAGGAAATACACAGTCTATGCTTCTAAAAGACATGGAAAACTATCTTGTCATTAGGAAGTAAGGATTCACATTGTGTCAAATAACTCAATACCGTGATGAAGTTTCAGAAAGAAAAAAAAACAAAAACCTGAGTATTTGAATTTAGGAAATTTCACTTAACAGGATTAATTTCATAACTTGCATCTGAGGTCCTTCCTCATCAACCTGCTTCCTACTTTTCCAGCTCATTTCCTGTTACCATCTTACACTGAATATTCCAAAAACACTAAACTGTTTAAATTTTTTAGATGCCTTATGTTAGAAGGAAACAAGGAACAGGTGGTTTGCTAAAGACTCGGAGCAGGAATTGTCCTGCAAGAGCTACAACCGTGGTATGGGCTGCCAGGTGGGACCTGAGGCCACAAGGCACTGTTCCTTGTGAGCCGAACTAGAGAAGACACAGCCGCTGCTGGAAAAGCCACCACACAGAATGAAGGAAATACGAATAGCCTGGCTTCTCCTCTCTTCTGGCTTTTCAGTCTTTCACAATTGACTTCCATTGCACAAACTAATACAAGTCAGTTGGTAAGGAAGCTTGGGAAATATAGTTCCATGAGATATTAATACAAAGCAGAGTGGGAAGGAGGTAGAAAATGGATCTTAGAACAAAAATTCAAATGAATTTTACAACCTGTCTTTAGTTTAACCTACCCAGAAGTACTCTAAAATGAGGACTTGAGGTCAAGTGGGTTATTTGGGAGGTGAATGCAGGATGCACAGGAACAAAGGTAGGAAAATGATATATAGAAGTTAAGACAACTGATGGCATATTATTATGTATTAATAATAATATACATGTTACCACTGTGGGCAGCTGGGGATCAATAATGTTGGGAACCTCTGAAAAACTGCATAGAAAATACATCAGATATCCCACCTGCAAGTTGAGGAAACTGGGGTCTGAATGTACCAACTCTCTTCTCTCACTGGTGGAGAACTGATCTTGGGAGGGGCGGGGCCGTTATACTGGTGGCACGTCCAGCCTACCCTGAGCATGAGTGAAAATTCTCAGAGAAAGGTGTTCAAAGAAAGCTCACAAACAGGGAATCACAGGGGCTTACAATAAGAACTTGTCACAGGTACAGGAACAGTGAGTATCGAAGGGGCCATGACAGCACCTGATACATTCTCAAGATGGAATCAGGTGCTCCTTTTTTCTGTATTTTTTTGTACTTTGTTCACATCTATCATTCTGTTTATTACATATTTGTTTCTAATCTATCTCATCTAGATGTTTGCTCCTTAAACCAGAAGCCATTTCTTATTCTTTATCTAGTGCTGCGAGTGAGCCACATAAATCTTTATATATATATATATATATATATATATATATGTATATGTATATGTATATACATATACATATATATATATGTATATATATATACATATACATATATATATATATATATATATAAATTCAATCATACCTAACTTCTCCTTTCTTATAACAAATAATTTAGAATATCCCATTTACTCTACTGAAATTTGAATACTATGCCCTAACTCTATACATTAAAAAAACAACAATATTATGTCCTAACTCTGATATAAAGGACAAATAAGAAACTGACTTATAATAAAATATAATAACATGTATATCATGATGTAAAGGATAAGGGATGGATATAGTAGATGACATAGTAGTTAGATAATTGCATTTACTCATAAAAATACATTTAGCTTTAATAAAAAAAGTATTAATCTGAATATTATTTACAGTTTTTATCTTCATTAACTGAAATGAGCTAATACATGACTCAGTGCCTATATGCATAGACTTAGTTTAAATGCAACAACTGAAAGGCAGAACGACACAAGAGTGTTGTACTGGCCATTTAAATGTCATCAGATTTGCTGTGACTTATGACATGCTTTTCCAAAAGGGTAAACAAATCTTGTTAGATTTACGAGGAAAGTATTTTTTGTTGAATAGCACAATGGCATTTCTGAAAACTTCTATGTAATTAAAACAGAATGTGCGTGCGTGTGTGTGTGTGTGTGTGTGTGTGTGTATTTACATGCAAAGTAAAGTTAGGATCTCTGCTCAGATATTATACAGAGATTATTCATCTACACGAATTTCCCACAGGAGATTTTGTGATAGTTGCCAAACACGAAACAATTCTCTAATGTGCAGGATAGGTCTATATATAGCTTTCCTGGTTATCCATACACCCTAAATTGCAAGAGGACCCCCTAATCATTGTGCAAACCAAAAAATACTCTCAAATTTCTAATAGATCCCTTTGAACATGGGACTGCCCCTGGAGAACTGCTCTGTTAAATGTTTGTTGAATGCGTTTGCTTCTGGAGTAGATCAGCCCTGAATATTGTATTAGTTACAGATAGGTGAACAAGAGGTGGAAATTGCCTAGTGATATAAAAAGTGGAAATTTACCGATGTATTAAAATCAGCTCCAGACTATAAACATGGTTCATGGCTGCTTTGGGAACATATGTTTAAAAAGTCTGGATATTTAAAAATGTTCTTCAGAAGAAAATGTAATGGACTTGGCCATTTCAATCCAGCATTTTGAAAGTGGCTTGGAAAGAGATATGAGAGCCATGTTTATCAGATTTGGAAATAATGCAAAGTTGGGAGGAATAGTTAATGTGATGGGTGACACCCATGGTAAAACAATGAGTTAAATGCAATGAAATTCAAACTCAGTTTCCAGAATATGATTGCCTCAGTATATAATGAAGGCATTACACTCACTTGTATTCATTCATTAGCTCATTAATATCTTAATAAGTAGACACACTGGTTTCACTTGTTTCCATATGATCTTTAAGGACAACAGATGTCTAGTGTTCAAGGCTATTACCCCGCTCTATTAGATTTGCTTATGGTAATATATTTAATTCTGAATGGTGCTCTTTAAGCACTGACCAATCTGAGAGCTTTTAGAAAATACAAAGATAATGAAAGATCTAAAAACTTCTCCCTTTGAAGAAGGATGGACAGAATTGGGAATGTTCAGAGTGGAGAAGAAAATATATAGAGAAGACATGGTTCACAAATGAGTGAATCAAGATCAGAGGGGCCCAGTAATTTGCCCACAGGAACCAAATGAAAACTGTTTGAAGTTTAATTTATTAAACTTACCAAGTGACGAACTCTGCATCATTTGCGATGTTCATAATAACCATGTATTGGTTATGAAAATACAAACCACTATCTACACAATCCCCCAAGTTTAGTGGCTTACTAATTCAATGACTTAAAATTAGTTTATTTCCATGTATCTCACTGTCCAATCCTTGATCCTGTTAAGTGATGCCCTTTCCTCCAGGTGGTGATTCTACAACTCATACTTTCTGCGTCCTTTAGGGCTTTAGCACCTACCACGTTTACCCTGCCAGAGGGACAAACGAGCATGTGTTGTAGCACAAATACTTCCTCAAAGCTGCCTTGCAAAGGGCAAAAACAGACTCCCCTAGACAGAAGAAGTCACGTGGGAGGTGGTTTGGGAGGAGGAGCAAGCCGTGAGCAGGACTGAGAAATGTCGGCCTCAGTAGGCAGTCGTCTTCCTAAGATTCGGGGCTATGAGAAGAGCCTGAACATGTTGCTGGGCAACTAACCTTTTCAGCCACAAGTAGCACGATTACTTTTTTCCCCTCGTTTTGCAGTTGAGGACACCAAAGCTCATCCCGATTCAGGAAACTTTTCCAAGGTCTCCCAGCTTTTAAGTGACTGCTGAATTTTTGTCTAATTTAAACGTCTAGGTTCTTAGTCATAGTATGTTCTTATGTCATATTACACTATCTCTAGGGAAAGACACTTCTTCCATTACTACGCTCTTCTCCTCCAATGAGGTCAAGCTCTCTGTGCTTACCGTCTTTCATTGATCAGCCAGTGGAATCGTATCTAGTTCTAACTTTTCTTGAAACAAGAGTTATATCTTCTTTCTAGACAAATTCTTTTTCTGTCTGTCTCCTTGCGGCATGCCACCAATCATCTTTCTTCTGGGAGTGGTTAGAACGCACGCACGCACGTGCTTGCACACACTTGGACACGCCCTTTCTCCGACCTTTTCTAACTCATGCATTTTTCTCCTTTAGGGGATGAAACTACTCCTTGCTCCGCTCGCTGGTATTTAAATAAAGTCTGCATAAAAATCTTTCAGGCTATGCTCAGTCTCCTTAGCAACCTCTTTAGCAACAGATTTCTTTAAAAACGAATCTCAAAAAAGTTGCACAGGACCATATTCCTTATAATTATACTAAAAATTGAAATTTAAAAAGAAAACTGTCATCACAACTTATACCATCTTCCCTCGCATTGATTCATTCAGTAGCCCTCTACTTATCGACTTGCTTCTGCTCCTGCTATTACTGTCCATTCTCCACATTGCAATTAGAGCCATTTCTAATCATAAACCAGTACGTATTATTTTCCTATTAAAATCCTTCTTTCCAGTAACTTCTATTTTCATTCTGATACAGCTCAAATTTTGATCAGGGCCTAGAAAAGCTTACAAAGTCCCCCATCGCTGGAACTTATTCTCTCGTGTTCTTCTTTGCTCTTGCCGTCCTGCATTGCTATTACTCCAGTCTGCCAATCTCATTTCTTCTTCAAGCCCTTCACATTTGCTGTGCTTCCTGCCCTAAGATTTTTACATGATTCATACCATCTCATACTCACTGACCACCTTAGTTATTTATTAATAGCATTTGACACTATCTGAAAATACAATCTCTGTTTATTAATACATTTATTATGCATTCATTTCCATAAGAGGAAGACTTTGTCTTCTTCACTACTTTATTCTCCATCTCTTGGCACAGGGTTGGCAAGGAGTAGTCACTCAGCATTGGATAAATTAAAGAACTAATGACAAATGTTTGTTTAGTGCTTCCATGTACCAGGCTGTCTTGAGTAATTTGTTTTTTGTTTTAGAATATTGATAAAGTGACTGACATTTATTACAAACAAAGCCCAGTACTGTGTCCATATCCATCCTGGAAGTAAATGCTGATGCATTAGGGAGATTCTACTCCAGGTTTAGATTAAGAGCAGAATTGGGATTCTGTCAGGCAGCCAAAGCTGACCCTATTTAGTTTGCAGAATTGGCAAAGGCACTGTCTCTCTGGTTTGGCTGCCTGCATTCAGCTAGACTTCACGATCATGTAAAACATGTTTGCTTTAACTTTGGGCAAAGTTCAGCATACTGTAGTTTGAGGGCAGTTCATCTTTCAGATAGGCTGATTCCAAGATTATAAAATTGAGCACAGGTGATAAAAGGGGTATGCTATGGTAAAAAAAAAATCATACACCATCATACACGTGGGTACTTATTCCTGGGATGCAAGGTTAGTTCAATATCTATGAATCAATTAATGTGATACACCACATAAACAAAATTAAAGATAAAAATGATATGATCATATCAATATATGCAGAAAAAGCGTTTAACAAAATCCAATATCCATTTATGATAAAAACTCTCAGCAAAATGGGAACAGAGAGAACATACCTCAGCATAATAAAGGCCATATATGATAAACCCACAGCGAGCGTCATACTCAACAGGAAAAAGCTAAAAGCATTCTCCTTAAGATCAGGAGCAAGACAAGGATGTCCACTTTCACCAGTTTCATTCAACATAATATTGGAAGTCCTAACCACAGCAATTAGACAAGAAAAGTAAATAAAAGGCATCCAAATTGGGAAGGAAGAAGTAAAACTGTCATTATTTGCAGATGATATAATACTATATAGAGAGAATCCAGAAGATTACCCCCCAAAATTATTAGAACTGATAAATTTAGTAATGTAGAAGGATACAAAATTAATATTCAGAAATTGGTTGCATTGTTTATACACCAATAATGAACTGTCAGAAAGAGATATTAAGAAAATAGTCTCATTTACAGTTGCATAAAAAAAAAAACACTGTGAATAAATTTAACCAAGGAAATAAAAGACCTGTACTCAGAAAATGATAAGACACTGAAGAAATCGAAGATACAAATAAGTGGAAGCATATACTGTGCTCATGGGAAGGAAAAATTAACATCCTTAAAATGTCCATACTACCCCAAATAATCTGTAGATTCAATGTAATCCCTATCAAAATACCAATGGAATTTTTCACAGACTAGAACAAATAATCTTAAAATTTATATGGCAACATAAAAGACCAAATAGCCACACCAATCTTGAGAAAGAAGAACAAAATTGGAGGCATCACACTACCTGATATCAAACTATACTACAAGGCTATAGTAATCAAAATAGCATGGTATTGGCATAAAACAGACACATAAATCAATAGAACACAATAGAGAGCCCAGAAGTAAACCCACACCTATATGGTCATTTAATCTATGACAAAGAAGGCAAGAATATACAGTGGGGTAAACACAGTCTATTCAATAAATGGTATTGAAAAAACTGGGCAAATACATACAAAAAGAAAGGAAGGAAGGAAGAAAGAAAAGAAAGAAAAGAAAAAAAAAGAAGAAACCAGACCACCTTCCTACACTATATACCTGAATAAACTCAAAATGTATTAAAGACTTAAATGTAAGACCTGAAATCATAGAAACTCCTGGAAAAAAACATCGGCAGTAAAGTCTCTGACATTACTCTTTGTAATATTTTTTCCAATCTATCTCCTCGGGCAATGGAAACAAAAGATAAAAAGGTAAATAAACAAATGGGACTACATCAAACTAAAAATTTTTTGTACAGCAAAGGAAACCACCAACAAAATGAAAAGAAAGCCTACTGAATGGGAGAAGATATTCGCCAATGATAATATCTTCACCAAATTTGCCAAATGTTAATATCCAAAATTTATAAAGAACTCATAACACACACACACACACACACACACACACACACACACACACACACACACGCAAACAAACAAACAAAAAAAAAACAAAAAAAAAAACAGGCAGAGGACCTGAATAGTCATTTCTCCTAAGAGGACATGAAATGTCCTTTCTCCTAAGATGGCCAATAGACACATGAAAAGGTGATCAACATCACTAATATCAGAGAAATGCAAATTAAAACCACAATGAGATATCACCTCACACTTGTCAGAATGGCTATCATCAATAAATCAACAAACAACAAGAGTGGGGGAAGATGTGGAGAAAAGGGAACACTTGTGCGCTGTTGATGGGATTGCAAATTGGTGCAGCCACTATGGAAAATAGTTTGCAGGTTCCTCAAAACAGTTTAAAATAATTAAAAGTATAAAAATAAATTTTCTCCATCCCTTAAAATAAAAATTTCTATAATAAAAAATAGAACTACTCTATGATCCAGTAATTCCACTGGATTTTAGAAATCCAAAACACTAATTCAAAAAGATATATGCATCCCTACCCTCACTGTAGCACTATTTACAATAGCCAAGATATGGAAACAATCTAAGTGCCCATCAGGACATTACTGGATAAAGAATGGTACATATAAAAGAGTGGATAAAGAGTGGTACATATAAATAATGGAGTATTACTCGGCCATAAAGATGAATGAAATCTTACCATTTGCAACAACATAGATGGACCCAGAGCGTATTATGCTAAGTGAAATAAGCCACACAAAGAAATATATAATCTCCAATGCCATATAATCTCACTTAAATGTGGAATCTGAAGAACAAAAGAAACAAAGAAAACAGAAACAGATTCACAGATACAGAGAACAAACTGATGGTTATCAGAAGGTAGGGGGTTTGCAGAGCTGAATGAAAAAGGTGAAAAAACACAAATTGGTAGTTACAAAATAGTCCTACAGTTGTAAAGTACAGCATAGAGAATATAGTTAGTAATTTTGCAACAACTATGTATAGTGCCAGGTGGGTAGTAGATTAATCGGGGGTATCACTGCATACATTATATAAATCTCTCACCACTATGCTGATCACTGTACATATAAAACCAATATAAAACAATACTGAATGTAACTGAAAAAATAAAAATAAAAAAATAAAAACAAAACAGAAACAGACAAATAAGAAAGGTTTGCTTAAAGGAGAGAAAGGATTCCTTAGTACTTTTTATTCCTGCCCCTTTCCTCATTGGCTAAGTAGGTGCTTTATAGATGATGCAGATTATTCCAGAGGAAATTAATGCAGTGTATGAGTTAATAAAAAGAATTTCTCCTGCATTAACTTTCCCCTTTAGCTCTTAATTAGCTGTTCAAGAGCAGCACTTCTGTACATGTCTAAAAATAGACAGAAAGCTTGGTCAGGAGAAAAGTAAGGCAACTTGTTTTCTCTGTATTTCCATAGTTGTTCAGATTTGCACATTATTTTCATGAGACTGATAGGTTTTGTATTATTTTTTCTTTTAAAATTGTGCGTCTATAATTGGGAAATCATGCCCAGAGGTTTACTCATTTTAAAAGCATAGTATTACATTACTTTGGCGTAGAGCTCTGTAGTTTTCTAAGCACTTTAATATAAAGAATTTAACTTTTATTCCATGGATGCAAAAAAGTGATGTTAACATTAAAAACCGCTTGTGGTGGCATCTTGCCTTCGCTTGCACATAAGCTGGCAGCCCCTCCTACCTTGCTGTTCCTGGGAGTCCCAAGGAGCTGTCTGACCTTGTCTTAAAATACCATGTGCCAACCATTACTCCCTTTTTCCCTGAAAATAAGACCTAGCCGGACAATCAGCTCTAATGTGTCTTTTGGAGCAAAATTAATATGAGACCCAGTATTATATTATTATATTATACTATATTATACATATTTATATTATATTATATTATATTAACCCTGTCTTATTTTACTATAAGACCGGGTCTTATATTAATTTTTGCTCCAAAAGACGCATTAGAGCTGATTGTCCAGCTAGGTTTTAGTTCAGGGAAACACAGTATTACAAGTTGTCCATTGTTTTCTTTCTCATGTGTACCAGATTCTTTGTTAATGTTCTCTGTTCTCCAAATTATTTTTAAAAATGTAAAGTGCTCACTAGTGCCCCTGTTTACCATGAGAATGCTAATATCCTTTTGGACCTTGAAGGTGCCAGAGGGGTGCTGTGAATTCCATGGAAGCGGAGAGAATGCTTTGGTTTAACATACAGAGGGTGCCAAAAAAAATGTATACACATTTTAAGAAAGGAAAAAAACTGTATTAAAATTGTAATACTCAATATGTACCGATAATAAAAGATGAATACAAGTCATGTGTATACATTTTTTTGGCATTCCCAGTATTTTATGCTACATTTTCCTCTCTTCCATCTACAGGGGTGCTTATGCCAAGTACATGGATTCTTTGAGTAGACTCCATCCTCTATCCACTCACAAGGTGTGTTCACACTAACTCTAGCACTGGCCCAACTTAGGCCTAAGTGGGAGTTTGCTATATATTATTTCATTAAGTTTCCATGACAACTCTACCAGGTAGTCAGGGAAAGGCATTATTGGTCCCATTTTATATATTAGAGACAAAAATAGAAGAAGTTGATTCATTTTTTTAAATTAAAAAAAATTATAAAGAATTATCAGGTTAAACTGGGGAATTGGATGCCTTTCTACTTATATTAACCCAGAACCTTTTTGTTATTTCTTTGTCTAAAGATGTGTTCTTTTTTTAGCTCTTCATTCAAGGACTTTTTCTTTTCCAGCTTTAGTGAGGTATAACTGACAACAAGGACTTTCTAATTACCTCTAAGTAGAGGTTGGGAACAGACCCTGGCAGGTGCATTGGGGTGATCAGACACCAGATGGAGAATATGGGCTAGATAATCTCTAAAATCCATTTCCAATCCTTTTGTGGTCAGTATTCCCATAGCTAAACCCAAAACAGAACTAACAACAACGTGACTCTGCTCAAGGAAAGGGAGGAGGTCTGTGCTTTTATTAACAGAGGGGTGAGGCATACACAAAGCGAAATGGTCGATGGATCCAAGAGGAAAATCGGAGGAAAAGCAGAGGGAGGACATTTTTGGTTTAGGCAAGAGTTGAGTCTGGTAAAGCAGTTTTTGATTTACCGACTCCATCCAGTTCAAGGGTAGAATGGTGCTGATCTGACATGAGGTCTTCCTTGGCTGTAGGAGTTTGAAGGGGGGAAGAAGGAGATTGCCAGTGGGTAGGACCTGAGTGGGAGCAAAACATTGAGTTCAGAAACAGCTCGACATTGCAGAACCCTTTCCCATTTGTTTTTGGCTCCTTTTCCAAGTCTAGGCACAGCACAACCCTAACAGAGACTTGGGCGATAGTGGTGGAACAGAACTCTCTGGTATATAAGAGCCAGTTAGGGGAAACTAGCCTCAGAGGAAAGAAGAAAGACCATTGACGATTGTGAGATATTGAGAAAGTCCCTCTTCTCGGCCTTTGAGTAACAGTGACTCAAGAATTCTGGGACAAAGAATTGTGAACTGACCACTGACACAGGCTGAATGTCTGGGAGAACTGTCTCACTTTCCCTACATCTAATTAGCCCTTTCCCACAGTTTACTGCTTATTTATCTTACTAAAGGTTTTCCAGCACGTAGGTTTTCTGTACCTGTGCTTCCCCCTGGAACACTGAGGCTCATCACCTTGTGTGTGTGAGTTGGTGGGGAAGAGGGGACTTTATTTCTTTATTTGGTCATCCATCATCTTTCTCCTGAAATGGACTCTGTGTATTAGCTTTGACCCATGGACTTGGAGCACTTTGCTAAATTCTTGAACCATTAGAACGTGATACTCTGGCAACCCATATAGGTAGGTGGCTTTGCATCACTTATCTCAGCCTTGGAAGCTGAGCATTCTAACCCAAAACACCTTTATGAATAGATGTAGTATTTATTTTTTGATTGTGTATCATTTTATACATGGAAAGAAGTGAGTTCAGATGGCTTTGATAATCTAGTTAAGGCTCACATCAGAAAGGAAAAGCAGGTTTTCTTTCCATATGGGTAAACTGAGGCAGGTTAAATGTTTTTCTTCTGATAACACAAAAAGTAACAGTTTTGGGACTATGACTGCAACCCCGATTCTTAGTTCCCTGTTTTATTCATCAATAAAACACACTCAACACCCTGCTGTCTTGCTCTGATTGTTGTATTTACATGCCCCAATTCTCCCATTAAATCTAAACTACATTTGTATTTAAATCTAAATTGTACTTTGCATCTCCAGCAGAAAGCTTTAATTTTTATGCTTTTATTTTTAAATTATTTGTGAATTAGAGGAGAGGTTATTGGAATTCTGTCTTGAGAGCACAGGTGAAAGTGTAAAGGTTAAATGACTGGTAAATTAGGGCCGTTTTCCTTAACCTTGGAGGATGTCTTCTGAGAGTGGAAGTGCACTGTTGGCTTCAACGGCATAATCTGGAACAATGAAGTGAGGAAGAAATTTCTCATAAATTTCACTGTGCCAAATAAGGGAGATTGGTTAGGCAGAAACAAATTTCCAGACACTGAAACTGTGTCTGACATACAGAAAGCACACAGTAAACATTTGTTAATGAATAAGACCGATCACTTTGCTGAGAGTTGTAAATCATAATGAAATATTGAATGAGGAGCGCTTCGAAATGTCCTCTAAAGTTGATTTCTACCCAGTTTTATGACTGTAAGACTTTACATTAAATAGTTCTTTCCACTTTTTGAAATTTTAAACATCGGGGCTCATCTGAAGATAAAATTTCCCTATATACAGTTCCATAAAATTAGCTTATCACGCTTTTGTGAGAAAGTAATGCATCTAAGTGCATTTGAGTTTACTTTGCAAAACATAATCTGCAAATCTAAGAAGACTTTTGCACAGCACTGTCACTTTGCCAATATCTTTAGTTTGCACACGATTGGTTTCCTTAAATATTTTTTTCAAAGACTTGATTTTTAGAGTAATTTTAGGTTTACAGTAAAAATGAGAGGAAGATACAGAGCACCCTCTACGCCCACACATGCACAGACTCCCCCAATATCAACATTACTTACCAAAGGGGTGCATTTGTTACCAAGGATGAACCTACACTCACATATTATAATCACTGTAGTCCATTGATACTTTAGGGTTTACTATTGGTGGTGTACATTCTGTGGGTCTGGACAAATGTATAATGACATATATCCATCATTATAATAGCACACAGAGTATTTTCACTGCCCTTAAAATCCTCTGTGTCCTGATTATTCATCTTCCCCCCACACACACACCCCAGGCAACTACTGATCATTTTACTGTCTCCATAGTTTTATCTTTTGCAAAATGTCATACAGTTGAAATCGCGCAGTATGTAGCCTACTTAGATTGGGTGATTTCACTTCGAAATACATATTTAAGGTTCTTCCATGTCGTTTCATTTCTTGATAGATCACTTCTTTTTAGGGCTGAATAATATTTCATTGTCTGGATTTCCCACAGTTTATCTATTCACTTATTGAAGGACATTTGGTTGTGTCCAAGTTCTGGCAGTTATGAATAAAGCTGCTATAAGCATCTGTGTGCAGGTTTTTGTGTGGACAAACATAAGTTTTCAAGTCCTTTGATAAATACCAAGGAGTGTGAATTCTGGATCATATGGTAAGAGTATGTTTCCTTTGTGAGAAGTTCTGTACTGTCTTCCAAAGTGGCTGTACCATTTTGCATTCCCATCAGCAATGCAGATTTCCTCAATAGTTTAAAATTGTGTTTTTTTTCATTCCAGTTTCTCCTTTACCATCTTGTATGCGTGTAGAATCACAGTGCTGAACATGGCTAGAATGGTCATTGATTAGTTTATCTCCATGGATTTTTGGCAGAATAATGATTAATTTTGGACTAATGGGTTCCTAATTTTTTTTTAATCACAGCAATTCCATGTCTTTTTATTTCCATAATTTGTAAGTTATATAAACATTTGAAAGTTTGAAGTACATAGGAACATGTATTTACTTTGTTTTTCTGTGACCCAGTCTCTAACCTATATGGTTTAAAATTTTTAAAAAAGTACTAGATTGCTTTTACCTAGAACTCAAAACATATGTGTGCAGTATCTCCTACTATTTACCTGTGTGTATCATTCCAAAATTTGTCTTCTTTTCATTTACTTTTTTCTTCACTGGTGATCTAATGTACATATATTTTTTTATTTTATTCTACATTAAAATGCATTCAATTTTAGATTCCACACATTTGTCTTTATTCAGTTTTCAATGCCACTGTAATGTTTCTGAATTAGGATAACGCTTATCATTCTCAAAAGACCTGTTTCCTTGTATTCCACCTCTAGGTTCCCTGAAACGCAGTATTAATATGTGAAACACATTCTTTTGATTGCTCTACAGAACTCTCTTTATCTTTAAACCATAGTATAACCTTATTATGTTTCCTGGATGCAGTTAGGACAGAATTAATGAAAAATGTCAACAAGAATAACAGTTGAATGTTTGACAGTGAACATGTGCCACAGTCATTTTGGGGACAAGTCTAAATTAGACATTCTAATTAAATAAAGGTCAGCTTTCCTAAGAAGATAAGTCAATAAAGAAGCAATAGTTTTTTTTTTCATAATAGTGATACTATAGCTAACATATTTAAGTTATTTTTTTCTTTGAGTTCTATGTGAAACTTTCTGTATCTCAACTTACATACTAATGGTAAAATAGAAATGGCATATATCTCATTAGACTCTGCACAGCACAAATTATATAGGCTCCTTCATCCCAATCATTAAGCTTGATTGTGGGAATACATGCCTTTTTGTTCTGTCCATATAGATCCAAATACTTATCAACAAGTTATTGCTAAGTATTTACTTTGTGCTTGGAATTTTCACATTTGTATTGAAAGTCTGATATCATCCGTTAGGATTATAAAGTTGATCTGGCCAGACAAAGGTACTAAAGAGATAGTCAGTCCAGCTTTTGATTTAACATATATTTAACATATACCAGTGGGACAATTAGGTTTGTGAATTTTCCACAGTGTAAACGCACAGTGGAAAGTCCGCGAACTGAATTGTCCAACGTTTGTATGTATTAAGCTTTTTCTATATACTGTGTACATGAAGAAGAAAAAAATTACAACGTTAGTGTATTCCAAACTATTAGCTGTGTGTTAGAGGTGTTCCTAGAGAGCATGTTGAGATGGGATTAAATGACAAGGAATCATACAATGGGCAAGCTCTTTTCCTTTCTCTCCCCACCTTCTAATTATCGTCAAAGAGAATGTTTCAGTTTCATGCCCCCATATCAGCAGCTGCTCTCTAGTACTGACAAATATCTCTTCCCTTTTTTTTTTTTAATGAATGGGAGTGGCATCAGTCTAAGAGTTTGAGGTAGACAACATTATCATTACAATTTAATAGTATGATTATTATTTTTGTTGTTTTTGTCTGGTGCTTTCTCTCTAATTGGAGTAAGAGATACAATTTTCCTTTAAGATAAGTTGATTTAAGCTAAACAGTAAAAAGTGTGAGTTGAAGGAATATTAACAATACAGGTGATACACCAATATGGCAAAACTTGTACATTGTTACACATATGCCCAAATCAGGAAATGGCCAAAAACAAAACAAAACAAAACAAGAACAAAAAAACCAAGCACTTAACAAATCAGGCCTCCATGGATATTTACTGATTATGGTTTTTCTGCTCTCCATAATAGCAAAATACAGTGGCCTTTTGTCTTTGCCATAAAGGCAAGCGTGGCAGAAATAAGAATCAAACTCAGGAACCATGATACCTGGAGAACTGATCTTTCCCTCAGCAGCAGCATGTGTACCCCCAGACCATGGCTGCCATTAGAATATAAGAAGCGGAAGAGAAATCCCTGGACTCATAGGAGGCTAAGCAACTCATTGAACGTGTTGGAACTTCAGTTTCCCCAACTCGCAATAAAAATTTAATATCTTCCTTGTTTGTCTTACAGGTTTGCTTTGAGGCTTAAAGAAAAAGCTGTGTATGAGAGAGATGTGAAATCCTGACCTACTGTGCAATGTAAGACATTATTATAATTTTATATTACCGGTCTTCCTTTTGTGGTAGGGATCATTGTTCTCTATGCTAATCCTTTGCCCATAATCCCTCATATTTGTTCTCCTATGTCTGTGCTTCCTATTTCCTAACAGATGTAGACGATAGCTGCCATGGGGACATGGGTATTTGGCAGAGTCCATTTCGCCTATCTCTACTGGGACTCCCTCATAGGGACCCTCCACTGGATTTACTGCATTGGGCAGTTTCTTGTCAACATCATCTGTTCTTCTGTTCTCATGGCATAAGGGAAGCTGAGGTTTGACAAGGATCAGAGTCAAGATCTTAAAGGCATCTGGTGAGTACTTCTTCCTTGCCTTGGCACGTGGATGGAAATAGGGGTTCTCACTGCACTTTGAGTAAACCTCTGTTATGGCACGTACTGCATTGTATCTATTTCATATGTTAGGCTTATCTTTTGCAACTGATCTCTTAAGTAGAAGAAATTTGTTTTATTTCTGTCACCTCAGCACCCTACTCTATGTCTGCTATATAATAAGCAGTCACATGTTGGGAGGAATAAAAGTGCAGGAAAGAAGAAAGAAAACATGAAAGATGGGCAGGGAGGAAGGAAGGAAGAAGAATGAGTGAATTATCCTTATTCTCTGGAGTGGATGATTTTGTTTTTATCATCTCTGAAGGTAGAGCTGTAATTTAAACCTAGATTTAGCTTCCTTAGTATCCATTTTGACTACAGGTTTTTTCCTTTGGTTTAAAGCCAAAGAATTTTTTTTTTCTTAAGTGAGTGCTGTTTTTATGGCATGGTAAATATATATAAATAGCAATGTCAAAATGTTTTAATCAATTTTTCTTTTGCCTATGGGATTATTTTGTTTTCTAGTTCCCAAATGCCAAAAGAAAAAAAAATGTAACGCAATTTTTAAAAATGTAGACAATTTTGCCTTTTGATTTGAGATCTGGGCACTCATCCTTGTACTGCAATTAGAATCAAGAAAATCATTAAGCATTTCTAAGAGGATATCCTATGTGAATTTAAATAGCTTATATTTTTAGTTCACTTTTTCCAATTTTAAGCCACTGCACCACACATAAAAAGGCATTTTCTAGGTCAAATGTTTATCTAAAAAATTTCTTGCTACACTTTGTGCAGTTCTCCTTTATCCTCAGGTAGCTGCATTTTAAATTCCAAATGATTGTGAAAGAAAAAAAAGGAAGGAAAAGAGGGAGACAGTAAAAGAGGAATAAAATAGAGAAGGAACTTTTACTTAGATTCTTAGAACAACAAACAGGAAATATTTTGGAGACAACGCTACAGTTGAGAGAAAAATAATCGCAGTGTGAGAAAATGTTGCACAAACATAAAAATCTAAGTAGAATATTTGTTTTTTTCTGTTATACTCTAAGAACCTTTTTCTTTATTGTACAGCATTCACCATCAGCTATCTCCATTGCATTTGATGTTTAAAAGTTGCGTATCTTCCTCTAAAGATTTTTGTTCAGTTCATTAAAACTGCTCTTATCAACACTGAATGATGGTCTTTGTAAGAGAGCTAGCTATAAACACTGGTATTTCACTGAGGTCAAGAACCATGTATTTTTTATCTTTTTATCTTAGGGCGTGGGAAAAAAGTTTGGAAAGTAGTAGACACATGATGAAATATTTGATGAAAAATAATTAAATGATTGAATGATGTATGAATGACAAAGATCAAATTTAAAACAAAAGAAAATAAAACAGTAGCCTAAGTATTTTATTTAGTTGAAAATCACAAATATTTACTGTGTGCCTTCCATGGTTTGTACACTAAATTTAACACTGTAAGTTACATAAAATTAATAAGTTTCTGAAAGCAGTTTTAATATCAGCCACACATTATACCATGGTATCTTTAATCAGCATCAATTTTTGCTTAATTGATATAATTGTGACATACATTAATTACTAAGAATGTCACGATTAACCTCACTAACTAGTTTTCTGACTTTTTATGCAGTTTGTAGAAACTCATAGAAGAAAAAGTCTTTATGTGTAAAACTTTGTACCTGAACAATATAATGTCCTTTCTACTTCAAGCTCCATGTGTAAATTTTAGTTACATATGGAGCTTGAAGTATTTTCATTTTAGTTTGAAGATGGTTAATTTTTCCGGCCCTGATTGTTGAGGAACCAGATGTCAAGGTGGTAAATTAGGACAATGGGACAAATTGAAAATAGCATTCAAGCCTTTATTCACATGCTGTGACAGAGCAAGCAAGAGACGAAAAGTGGCACTGGTTCCTCAGTATTTCATTTCTTTCCATTGAGCTGCACCAGGCAAGGTCAGGTGGATTAGTGCAGAAGGGGCTGGGGGCTGGGAGAGTCTTCTTACTGTTGAGGAGCTCAGATCAAAAAGCTCCTGCCTGTTATAGACCTGGGGGATGGATGTGTCAGGAATAGGACTGGAAAGTTTACTAAGTTACAGTAGAGAAATTACCTCGGCCAAGGCCATCACTAAGGAGGCCTCTGAATGGAGGTGCCTAAATTAGGAATGCAGATATATAATATGTAAGCGTGGCTGGCTGGCCCAGGGCTAGGGACAGGCGGTGGGGGGAGGGGGGACCTTGAGTCCTTGACTACAGCTCCCTCTAGGAAACGACAGTGTGCTGGCTGTGTGCCAAGTCTGGTGTGGGGTGGGCAGCTTCTCCCCACAAGACCTGCCAGGCAAAGCTTTGTAATCGCCTATAGCTTGGTCAGACACAGCACGCATCGGATTCTGGCCTGGAGCCAGACTCCTCGCGGTCACACCATCTTCCCTCAGCTTTTCAGCACTGGGGATTATGCCGTGCAGCTCACTTCTGTTAGTGCCCCTCTGCCTGGAGTTCTACAGCATCTGGGTCAAAAATATCCTTCTTTTCCATGCCGGTACTATCTTTCAGACGCTTGATCTCATGGTCAATTAACCCGTCTCTGTTAACCTTCATTTCCACTTATTATCGGCCATGTGCCACAGATAACAGAATAAAGAACTATCCCTGAGTTCCCTCAGTACTGTCCAAAATCAAAATATCCTCTCCCGTCATCTCTTGCTTTCCTTCCTCTTACGCATAAAAAATGGTCTTCCATTTTTTTTTTGGAAATGGTCTTCCAAAATATATTGATATTTTAGACTATTGTTCTGTTAAATTATTCAATGAGGCCCCTTGTGGCCAAATGGAACTTTTTTCCCAAAACTCGCTGCCTTAATTATATTACTTCAATTGCTGACATCCTTCCTTGCCCCGACCCTCCCCTGTCTTGGCATTTTAGTATCAAGCCCTGCATTAGCCTCACATTTTGCTTTCTCTGCTTTGTTCCTTCTTCTGGGCCCCAGTATTTGCTAGAGCCATCAAACTTGGCTCGCTAGAGGTGTGTGCTGTCCAACCACAACTTGGCTGTGGATGTTTGCTTGGCAACCCTCCTGTTCATCCCTCATTGGATTTCTGGCTCCCTGTCTTCAGAGCCAGATTCAGGCTTTAGCTTTACATCACTTATCTTTTCCCCACTTCTCTTTACAGCTGACAACTTTCTCTGTTCCTTCAGTGAGATGTGAGCTCTCCATCTACTCCGCAGTACCTCTTGTATATCCTTTGTAATTCCCTGTAAGAGAACAAGTGATGTCTCTTTTTCTCTCCAAAGGCAACACGGCATCTTCAGTATTATAATATAGCATAGTGATAAAGAACATGGACTTTATTTAGATTTAAAAAAATGCCTGAATTTTGATCCTATATTCACATCTAAATTAAAATCTAATATAAGAGGGGAAACAGGACCTGGATTTACACTCAATCCTGAAACAATCCAGAAAAAAGATTAAAAAAAGAAAAAGAAGACAGACAATATATGGAACAATTGTTTTTAAGACACTAGAATTAGGTTATAAAAGATGACCCATGGAAAACAAGAAACAAATGTATACTATTCTTAGATTCTTATACTATGCATGAAGTAGTATAATATCATTTAGAGGTATACTGCATTAAGTTAAGGATGTATACTATAAATTGTAATGCAACCACTAAAATAAAAAAGAAAGCTGTAGCTAATAAAGTAATGAGAGAAATAAAAGAGAATCATAAAAAAACCTCTCAGTGAATCCAGAAGAAGGAAAAAAGAGAAGAAAAAGGGAACAAGATGAAATTGGACAAATTGAAAATAAATAGCAAGATGTTAAACTTAATTATCTCAATAATTACATTGAATGTAAATGATCTAAATACCCAGTTTGAGGTTAAAGATTATTATATGTGGAAAAAAGAAAAATGAACTCAACTCTATGCTATCTATAAGAAACTCATTTAAAATTAAAAATGTATCCCAAAGCCACAGGCCCAGATGATTTCACTGGTAAATAGTTTTAAGGAAAAAATAATATCAATTCAACACAAACTTTTCTGGAAAATTGAAGAGGAAATAGTTTCAAACTCATTGAATGAATAAGGCCAGTGTTAGATGTTATTAATGCTAGACATATGAGGGATTTATCAAATTTACTTGGGATGATTAGGAAAGACTTAACTTGTCTTCCAGTAAAACTTTGTTGATGTTATATTTCTTTTAATTGATAACACAATGCTGTACCTTTAAATAATGCCTAATTTATTTCCTTTTAGTGCTATAAGCAGTGTAGTGTAACAACAACAACAAAAAAGTCCATCAAAAGAACAAATATTAAAATGCAGCATGAACAGAATATCAGTTATGATCGATTAAATACAAGGTCAGACAATTAAGTTTGCGAACTCATCCTAGAAAAAGTGCCATATATGTCATTACTGAATATCACTATGGCCACCTTTGAAGTACCCCCTTTGGGAAGCTATGCACCTATGCCAGTGCATAGTACACCCTTCAAAGCAATTTTGGAACTTTCTGGAATGGCCATCAGAGCTGTCATTGTATTACCCTTGATGTCCTGAATGGCATCAAAGTGTCTTCCTTCCAATATTTCCTTTATCTTTGGGTAAAGAAAGAAGTAATTGGGGGCCAGATCAGGTGAGTAGGGAGGGTGTTCCAATACAGTTATTTGTTTACTGGTTAAAAACTCCCTCACAGACAGTGCCGTGTGAGCTGGTGCGTTGTCGTGATGCAAGATTCATGAATTGCTGGCGAAAAGTTCAGGTCATTTTCGACTAACTTTCACACAGCGTTTTCAGCACTTCCAAATAGTAAACTTGGATAACTGTTCAGTTGGTACAAATTCATAATGAATCATCCCTCTGATCTCAAAAAAGGTTAGAAACATCATTGAAAACCACTGCACAAACTTAATTGTCAGATCTTGTATCTATAAAATAACTGTAAAAATCTTTATCATTCACTGAGAAGCCTTTTAAAGGTTATTGTAAAAATGAAGTGATTTTTTTCTTGATAGAAATTTTGTATATCATTTCTTTAATGCAAGTTACTCCAATTACCATTTGGCTAATGAACTCTTCAAATTTCATTTGCATAATTGGTGCCAATTTTGACAAGGGGAATTTGTCCTGCTGAGATAAAAGCATCATTGGACTCACCGATAGTGATTATTTAGTTTGAAATCAGCACGGACACACCACTGAACAGCCAGCCTTGTCATTCTGGAAACACTGTTTTGTCATTCTAGGTTTCTAAAGTGCTAGCTTGCTGTCCGGTTACAGGGTCTGGGATTCAAGACATGATTGATTATACTCAGAGTTACGGTTACAACTAGTGATGAAGCTTTCACTTCAGTGGCATCTTCAGATGTACTGAATATTCTGGTCTTCAAAACGAACTATCTCTTTTCAAAATTTGAACTAGCTCTTTTCAAAACGAACTATCTCTTTTCAAAATTTGAGGACATTTTTATATGTTACTGTTTATACTTGTATATCAGTGAATCTCAAGTCTCTGTCTCCATAGCTCCAACTTTGCTCCTGAGATTCATAGTCACGTAGTAAATGGCCTACTAGACAGCTTCACCTGGGTGTCTTGTACTAGCTGGCCTCTGTGCTAAGTACTTTCCAGAATGTACCTTGATGGCTTGGGGGATTAAAGCACTCTTTAGGTGAAACAGATTATTAGACAAAATTAATCTAAAATGGATCACTTTCTCAGACCTCGAGACGTACTTGACAATTAGTACGGACCCCTACATTACAACGATGGTGATGCAGAATGGTGATGCAGGTATGAAAAAAGGAGCTAGATCAGCTGTTCTTCTGTATCTTGAACTCTTTTGTAGACACAACTAGATTCATGTATTTTATAAATGTCCAAGTCCATTAAATATCACTGAGTTTGATTATTAAGGTGGGCAGTCAGGGTAAAGCCAAGCTAATATTTTTTGTTTCTTAATAAATATATGAAAACCAGTTTCCTCCTGGAATTGTTATGTGGATTAAATGTGATATGACACAAGAGTGATAACACTGTTTCCTGTATAGCACACTTAATCATGTATTTCAGTAAAGCACAGGTACCCTCTCTTTTTTGTTGATTTAGATCGATTAATCTGAGTACCAACTACTACTGCATGGAAAGTAGCCATTACTACAAACTGGAGGGATATGGAAAATAAATAAAAAATATGCATTTGAAAAAGAATCAGGAACTTACTAGCAATCAGAGCTGCAGTAGTCAGGGGAGTTTGGGGAATTTGGCATTTATTAGGTACCGATGATGTGCCGGGCTGGGTGTGCAGAGTGCTTAATATGCTTTATTACATTTGTCCCACAAGGGTTTGCTAAATGCTTACTGGGCTTACACATTGTGTTCCAGGCATGATGCTAGTTAAGAAGCCTGTAGTATCAGTGCTAGTCTGTCAATTTTTCTCCCTTGCAAATAAACTGAATATTGGAACTTTAAGTAACTTGCCTGGACTTGTGCAGCCTATGTTAGTCAAAAATTGAACCTGGGTTTATTTGGCTTCAAAATGTGTATTCTCTATTCCAGTACAGTGCTGTCTTCTGCGTTCATTGATGGCTTCCTACCAGGCAGTGAAATGAAACTAAAAAGGATGATCTTTAGGAGGGGGTTGTGATTTGAGTTTAAATTCTGGTTCCATAAATTATTAACTTTATAATCATTGGCAAACCCAGCCTCCTGGCCCTCAGTTTCTTGACCAGTGTAATGAGTAATACAACTCCCATTTATCTGGCTTGCAGCGATGATTACATGAAACAATGTCTGCAAAGTATATGGTTTATTATCTCGTACTCAGAGAAAAAGTTATTATATTTTTTAAAAGATTGGTGCCTTCTTCATTCTTCATTCCCAGCATCTAGCACAAGTATCTATTATGTTATAGGAACTTAAGAAATGCTTATAGACTAAATAATGAATAAATGAGTGCATGGATGTATATAAGGCATTCAAAGGGAAATACACCTTTCACAACAGTGTTCTCATTCAAATAACCAAGATACGCTCCCACATTGTTAGTGTTCTTGCTTATCATTTTGCTTTTGAATGATTCCAGCTGCCAGGTAACATTACTAATGCTTCACCTTGTGTTTTGAGAAGTATGTCAGACCAGAGCATGCGATGAGAACTGAGGGAGCACAAACCACATCCAAAGTAGTGCAAGAGAAAATGATCCATTAATCCAGAATGAAACAGCTCGGTTAGTGGATCAAAATTACCAGAGATGTTTGAGTTGGCTCTGATTTTATAAAATGATCCATAGAAAAACATACTTAAAAAGAACCTTCTCAGTTCTTTCCAACTCGATCTATACATGCAATGCAATCCCAGACAAAATCTCAGCAAGTTACTTTGTGGATATCAGCAAACTGGTTGTAAAGTTCATACTGGTTCTAAAGAGAGGCAAAGGACCCAGAATAGTCAAGTCAATATTGAAGGAGAAGAACAAAGTTGGAGGAGTGACACTCCCTGACTTTTAAGACTTACTATTAAGCTACAGTAATCAAGACAACATGGTATTGGCAAATGAATAGACAAATAGATCAATAGTACAGAATAGAGAGCCCAGAAATAGACCCACTTTAAATAGTCAATTGATCTTTGACAAAGGAGCAAAGGTAATACAACGGAGCAAAGATAGTCTTTTCAACAAATGGTGCTGGAACAGCTGAAAATCCACATGCGAAGTAAGTAAGTAAATAAATAAATAAGTAAATAAGAATCTAGAAACAGACTTTATACCGTTCACAAAGCTTAACTCAAATAGACTCGGGCCTAAATGTAAACTGAAAACCTACAAAACATCTAGAATATAAAGTGGATGAAACCCAGACGACCTTGGGTATGGTTATACTTTTTTAGATACAACATTAAAGGCACAATCTATAAGATAAATAATGGATAAGCTGGACTTCATTAAACTTAAAAGAAAAAAAAAACTCATGTGCTATGAAAGACAGTGTCAAGAGCATCAGAAGAAAGCTACAGCCTGGGAGAAAATATTCGCAAAAGACACATCTGACATAGGGCTGTTATCTAAAATACACAAAGACCTCCTAAAAACAAACAATCCAATAAAAAATGGGCAAAAAATTTAACAGATATCTCAATAAAGAAGACATACAGATGTCAAAGATGCTCATATCATATGTCATCAGGGAAATGCAAATTAAAACAACACATCTATTAGAATGGCCAAAATCTGATGATGTCGAATGCTGGTGAGGATGTGGAACAACAGGAACTCTCATTCATCGCTGGTGAGAATGTAAAAGGATACAGCCATTTTACAAGACAGTTTGACAATTTCTTAGAAAATTAAACATATTCTTACCATAGGATCTAGCAATCATACCCCTTGATATTTACCCAAAGGAGTTGAAAACTTATGTCCCCACAGAATCCTGCACATGGATATTTATGACAGCTTAATTTCTAATTGCCAGAACTTGGAAGCAACCGAGATGCCCTTCAGTAAGTAAATGGATAAATAAACTGTGCTGCATCCAGACAATGGCATATTGTTCAACACTAAAAGAAATGAATGTGCAAGTCATGAAAACCATGGAGGAAACTTAAACTCATTTTACTAAGTGAACAAAGCCAATGTGAAATGATTATATATTGTATGAGCCAACTATACGACATTCTGGAAAAGACAAAAAAAGATCAGCGGTTGCAAAGATACCGATTTTATGGCCTATGGAACATACAATGTCATTTTATACTATTGACACATTATACATGGGTTTTTCAAAACTAAGTAAAAGAAACAAGTCTAAAATATCTAACATGTTCTATTAACTAACAAGACACTAATATTTACGTAGTGCCTTGTTAGTTTTTGTAAGGACTGACAAATTGTGGTAGATTAGATTGTTGTGCAAAATATTCACTCTCTCCTCTCCAGGGCATGTATGTACCCGCCCCTTTACTTTGGGCTCTGCCATGAGGTTTTCTTTGGCCAATGATATTTGAATAGAAGCAATGATATGCCAGTTCCACACCTATTGCTTAAGATTAGGGTTGCCAGATTTACCAAATAAAAATACAGGACATCCAGTTAAATTTGAAATTCAGATGAACGATGACTATATCTTAGTATATATGTATGTCCCAAATATTGCATGAAATGTACATATGCTAAAAAAATAAAAATAAAAATGTTGTTTATCTGGATTTCAAATTTAACTGTGCATTCTGTATTTTATCTGTCAACTCTATTTAAGAACCATTGAATGCTTTTGCTTGTCTTGCTAGTGCCATGGAAAGAATATGCCCTGGCTAGCCCACCAGTTCCAGGAAGAGGGTGCGAGGGTCATTGATCACATCTAGTTCAACCTGCAGATGAGAGCTGCTCAGCTGACATTTGTCTACATCATCTGAGCCACAGCCCGCACATTCAAAACACAGATGTGTCAGCAAAATAAATGCCTAAGGTTGTTTTTCACTGAAATTTTTGTGGTTGTTTGTTATACAGTAATAGGTGGCAGGCCATCTTCCCTAGCTGCCAGCATCTAGAATAAAGGACGCTTTTTCTCCTCACCAATCCTTGTCCCTCTCGTGTTTTGGACTCTTTGGCAAGCTGCGCTGAACCTGGAGGGAAGTTGGCACACTGTCAACTGGGCCGAGCTACGCTGAGTTTCAGTTTCCTTTTCTCTTATCCTGAAGACTCGAGGTTGCTGAAGAATTTTCTGCTATGATTTTATGCCTGCCTAGCTGTCCAGGTAGAGCAGCTACCCTCAGCTTTAGCCCTCATACAGATTCTACAAACAGGTTGAGAAATATGGCAATGGCAACTTCTCTGACATGGATACAAGAAAAGAAACTGCAGATCGTTTTGGGAGGAAAGCAGTTTAGCCTTCTCTATAAGGCTAGTGTCCATGAATTCTCTACTAGCGATTTGTTTGAGATATGCTGTAATCAAGGGCCTACTCTAATAGTGATTTATGGTGATCATGTTATTGGGGTATATATATCAGAGAATTACCAGAGAGAAAAGCCAGTTTCCATCCTGCTGTTTGCCTTTCAAGAGACTGAAATTTCAGGATGTAAAATCGGACCATATAGACGAGTTAAATTGTTTGGTGAAAATACATGTCACTATAAGAATTTGGAATTCCACATAAATGTACAGAAAAAAGAGGTGACTATGAACTTAAAAATAATTTAAAAATTAAAACTACCTGAATGCCACAATATTTCCTTGCAAAAATGTGGAGTTGTTCGATGTGAAGATTTATTGGACACAAGGAAGATAAAAGGGGTCACTGAGCTCCGGGAACTTACAAACCATATAGAGACCTAGTTCACCAAATACGAATTCTGCTCCTGGGTCCAATTGGAGCTGGGTAGTCTAGCTTTTTCAACTCAGTCAAATCTATTTTCCGAGGCCATGTAACCCACCAGGCTTTGGTGGGCTCTGATACAACTGGGATAACTGAGCAGTGCAGGACACATTCCATTAAAGATGGGAAGGATGGCAAGTCCCTGCCATTTACTCTGTGTAACTCAATGGGGCTGGATAAGGAAGAAGGAATGTGCATGGGTGACATACTCTACATCGTAAAAGGCCACATTTCTGACACATACCAGTTTAATTTCACGAAACCAATCACACCAGGTCATGGTAACTATAATGACTTCCCATTGCTGGAGGACAGACTCCATTGTGTGGCAGTTGTATTTGAGCTAACTCTGTTGAAGAGCTCTCTAGTGAGATGGTAGCAAAGATCAAAAGAATTCGAAGAGAGATGATAAAGCGTGGTACAGCACATGTGGTTTTGCTCACTCATGTGGATAACATGGATCTGATTAGTGAAGGCGACCTTATAGATGTATACGGAAGTGTGCCTGTGAGGCTCAAGCTAGAGGCAGCCCACAGAGAACTTGGATTTGCTCTTTCTGACATCTTGGTGGTCAGTAATTACACTTCGGAGTGAGATCTGGACCCTGTAAAGGACATTCTGATCCTCTCTGCTCTGAGACAGATGCTGTGGGCTGCAGATGACTTCTTAGAGGATTTGCCTCTTGAGAAAATAGCTCTCCTACCTCTGAGTCCCTCTTAATGTTTATGGTCAGTGATATGTAGAGATCTCAGAGGCAAGTAAGTTACCAGGTGTGCAAGAGAAGAAAATGACTATGTGAACCCTTCACACATTAATAAGTTTTATCTCATCATAGAAGAGCAAAAATTGAAAAATGAGAAAACACACGATAAAGAGAAGTAGCTGGAAATGAAGGGTGTATTTTATTTATGGCTGGGATGAAGATTCACAAAAATTATAATATCTATAAATGATTAGGAATAAAGGGATTTAAAGATTATAAAAACAATCATAATTTTTTGGATTTATGTTCTATATCTGTGAAAAATTAAAGTTTCTTCTTATAAAAAGAATAAGTGACAGACACATACGTTTTCAGAAAATAAAGGGAATAAAGAGCACATTGGTATCATTATCATAAACACACGATCAGTAACTTCAGTGACTTTTTCCAAGTTGATCAAAGGTCTCATGTAGATGCACTCTGTAGTAAATATTTTACTTTTAATTTCTGCCCAGATAAAGTTTGTTCCTTTTGGTAACACAGAACAATACCATTTCTGTGAGAGTTACAAATTACCATTGATTAATTACTGGACCTGAACCTTTTCCAGTTCACACCTTTCTCTTGCTGTTACCTATTTTCTGCCACACACAGACTAACTAACTATTCACACTTATAAGTCTTGTTCATTTATCATTTTATTCAATGAATATTTACTTAGTGCCTTGTTAGTTATTTGTCACTGCCTACCTAGCAAATTATTTCAAAATTTAGTGTCTTAAACTAACATTTCTCATCTCACAGTGAGTCAGGAATCTAGGAATGGCTTAACAGAGTCCTTTGCTTCAGGGTGTCTTACAGACTATAATCAACATGTTAGCTAGAGTATATTCATCAAGATTCAACTAGGGAAGGATTCTGTTTCCAAGCGTATTCACGTAGGTGTTGGAAATCCTTTTTTCATGGACTATTTATTGTACAAAGTCTCAGGTTCTCAGTGGCTCTTGGTCACAGTTCTCCCTCAGTTCCTTGCCACATAGGCCGATCCAACATGACGGCTTATTTCCTCAAAGTATGTAAGCCAAGGCAGCGATGGAAAGAGAAGACCAGCAAGATGGATATCTCTGTTTTATAAACCTAATCACAGAAGTGACATCACATCACTTTTGTCATAATCTCTTTATTAGAAGCAAGTTCCTAGGTCCAGCCCCCATTCAGGGGAGGATATAACACATGAGTATGACCACGGGGAAGTGGGGGCCATTGGGATCCTTAGAACCTGTAAACATTACCTGATATGGCAAAATAAGAGTCTTTGCAGATGTCATTAAGGATCTTGAAATGGGGAGATTGTCCTGGATTATCTGGGTGGACCCTAAAAACAATACATATATTCTTATAAAAGCGAACCAGAGGGAGATTTTATACAGAGAGCAAAAGGAGATGTGAAGGGGGAACACAAATTGAGATGATGCAGCCTTAACCCGAGGAATATCAACAGCCGACAGAAGCTGGAGGAGGCAAAGGATCTATTCTCCCCTACCGCCTCCAGAGGGAGGAAGGCACGGCCAACATTTTGATTTTGGCCCAGTGGTACTGATTTTGGACTTCTAGCATCCAGAACTATGAAAGAATAAATATATGTTGTTTTAAGCCACCAAGTTTGTGGCAATTTGTTACAGCAGCTGCAGGAACATAATATGGGACCATGTCAGAATCCGCTTACCATAGTGCCATTTGTGTGTGTGTGTGAGTGTACCAGTGTATTGTTCAGGAGTCTTTCACATTCAGCTAACAGAAAGTCATCCTTAAATTAGCCTAAACAAGAAACATTTGTATTAACTCACATAAGTGAAAACTCCCAGGTCAATTTAGTTTCAATTACTATCCACACTTGGGACTCAAGTAATGTCATATATCTTTCTTTATTGTTACTTTTATACTTAGGCTGAATACGAATTGTTGCTGAAATGCAGCTGAAAAATGACTGACAATAGTTCCTGCCTTACATACTATTCTGAGCAGAAAGAGTAATTCTTTCTCCCCAAGTGTATCCCTCATAAATCCCAAGAGCAATTCTCATTGGCTGTGATTGAGTCATACGCCATTTATGAAGCCAATCTCTGTTTAGAGGTATATGATAGTCTTAGTTCAGGCTAGTTGCTATATCCCCATTGGAGGTGATGTTAGCTTCACCAAACTCATGGATTAAGAGAAGAGGAGTGATTTCTTAATACAAATTAGAAGCTGTTATTGGAACAAGAATGGATAGATCCTGGATAGGTTAAAAAAAGGGAGGGCGGAGGGTGTTATATTTCATTCAGTGCTAGTGAGAAGTAGAGATGAAAAAATCAATTTCTTTTTCAAGTAGTTTAGAGTCTAAAGTTTGGTGAAAAACACTAAAAACAATTATTATAATGTATCAAATAATTTCTCAGAAACCAAGCTTAAACAATATCATGGATACAGATAACATACATACGTATAGATTTATGTACATTCTACTTTAAGCAAGTTCCTCAGCCACTTTCTTGATACTCCCTGGAAACATCACGCTGTTTTACATCTCAGAACCTTTGGGAAGTAGTATAATATATTGTTTAAAAGCATTGGTTCTGGGGTCATACTCTCTTGATTTAAATCATGGCATTACCATTTTCTAGTTCCTTGATCTTTGGCAAGTTATTTAACTAGATTTAGCATCTTAGTTTTTACAATTGAAAACTGATTACCTACTATTTAAGATTTTTTTCTAAATTGAGATTCAATGAGCTGGTTCATGCTTAGAATTTTAGTAAAATGCCCAGCAGTTACTCCATAAGTATTATCTCTCAGCTTTGCTGGGCCTAAAATTTCTTCCTGTTTTCTCTCTTTCCAGTGAATTCCTTTATCTTAAAGGAGTAGATTAACTCAGCTCTTCTTTGAAGTCTTGTCTCACAACTTTCTTAACAGTTTCCCTTGGTTTCACTTCTATTATTATACTCACCATATAATCTTATAAACATGTGCTTTTTCAACTGTTTTTCTCTTGGTAAACATTCAGAGCTTGACAGTGGGTCCTCAGTAGGTGTTCATTAAAATTTTCATGAAATATTATCTTACGAAAAGGGTGGTAAAGCCATTGCTCACATTGCAAATCCCTGGGAATCAGAATATATTTATTCTCCTTGGACTATACCAGAAGTTCACATAATGGTCTCTACAGTGTAATTAATTCATATATTTCTTCATCGAATTCATGTATTTCTGATATAACAGAGCATTGTTGCATATCAGAATATTAGTAAGAAATAATATTGTTTGCAAAGTACATGAAGTGTTTTAGTGACTAAAAGTTATTTTCACTGTTGTTCAATGATGTAATTCTTCTCAACTGACATTTTTGTTTTGAAAAAAAAATCAAACCATGCAAATATTTACCTTCATGATATGTTTGATTTCCCTTTGTAAATAAGATTGATAACTAAAAGGTAAGCTCTGTGTTTGGGTGTGGGGGAGAGAGAGAGAGAGAGAGAGAGAATATGAGAGAATGAGAATGAAAGAGAATCTGAAGGGGAAAAAAAAGTCCTGGACTTGTCTGGTATTTGTTTGTCCCAGATACTTGTTTGAAAGGTTATATCCAGGGTTAATTAATCTGTGGCTGTACGCAACAATATGTATTATACTAAAGAAGAATATCACATTTGGATTTACCCCTCGTGGGGGATGGTGAATCAATATTTGTTGAATTCAATTGAACTGAGTTGGAAATCCTTCTTCTGTAACTTCTGTGTTATTTCTCAGGTTTAAGAGATCTAAGTTTGAAAAGCCTAATGAATAGTAACAACTGTAACTTCAAGTGCTTTTTTATCTTCGCTTTCTGTGCCTGCCTTTCCAGTGCTCTTATAAACACTCTTCTGACTTTGTTTATTAATCTCCAAGTAGCAATATTAGCAAATGGGGCCAACTCACAGATGGAAAGCTAGAACTCGGGCCAGACAGCTAACATATTCATCTACTGCAGTCCAGAGTTAGTCAAGTGTGTCCAGCTGGCTTAGCATAATAGGAGGCCTATTAATACAACATAGCATCATAATCAGTGAATTGAGACGAAATTTTCTTTCAACAGAAATGAAACTGCACAGTCATAGGGAATGTTCACAGACTCTACGGGGAAAAGCACAGACCGGTCTAAATTCAGGATTCCTCAACATCTAACAGAAGGATTTTCACACCGTTGTAAGTAGAATGTGTGTCTGCCTCGCAGTGCATCTTGCATTCCATGTCCCTTGAAGACCATTCAATTAATAGCTAATACGAGCCTATGTCGGGTAGGTTGTTAAGGCAATTGTAAATAGACGACCTACAGTATTCAAATCCAATTTTTTTGCAAGTGACTCGAATTCCAGGATGCTCCAAGGTAAAAAGCCAAGGATGCAAAATTCACATAGTGGCACTGAATAAAAAAAAAAGAAAGATTTAAATAAGAGCTAACCAACTTGCCACATATTTTACAGTGAATATCTTAGGCATTATTATTGTCTAATTATGACAAGAACTCTCCTTCAATATTGTCCCTACCTGTACACGTGCTCAGTGAAATGGAGAAGTGAGACATTCCAAAGCTGTATTGAACAAGTAAACAAAAACACGTATGCTGAAATTATCTAAAGAAGTCCAGAACTGAATTTGTGTGGACACATTTTTCAATTTTCAAATTTATCTCTCTGGCTTTGGACTTCACCATTTTGATCTTCATTAATCTTAGCTCTTTGAATAATTTATTAAAGTACAAAATCTAGACATGATCTGAGAGTGAGGAAATTGACAATGATGCTGTTATCCTTGGTGAATGTCAAGCAACCTGCCAGAAGAAGACTGCCGTATTGGGAAGAGCTTTGTCTTTCGGGGCAGCAGGTTCGAATGTTGCAGCTCCTAAATACTAGCTTGATTTAGTTATTTAAATTATATTTTAAATTCTGATTACTAAACTCTAATTAGGATAATTATAATAGTACTTTCTTCATAGAATTCTTGTAAAGATGATATTGATACAATGCAAAACACTTAGAACTCTGACATGTAACAAAAACTCAACAAGTCTTCGTCATTATTATGACTCCAGTTATTATATTAGTAATATTGTTATTCACATCCTGAAAGAAATGTATTTAATCGCAAGTTTGTCACTTAGTAGCTTTGTAAATATGAGAAAGTTATTTAGCTGCTCTGACTCTTAGTTTTTTGGTATATCATAAGGGGATCATATCATCTACCTCATAGATATGCTGTAAAGTTTAACCAAAGTATTCCTGGGCAGCTTGTACTCTACTGTAAATCACCAATATCATTTCTGGCATAGCATTTGATAAGTAATAGCTATTTTTATTGTTGCCTATCATTCTTATATGTTCAACAATATCCTAAAGTCTTTGAGGGAAGTACAAAAAAATGCATGTGCCCCAAGGTCTTTAAACCTAATTAGATAGTCAGGACATAGAGAGGAGACTAAGAAATAAACTCTCTAAGCGTTCAAGCATTTTTGATAATTCACATGTATCAGTAAAGAAATTGGAGCTTCCCAATGTATGATTACGTTTTAAAAAAAACTACATGTGTTATGGTAGTAATATATAATGAGTATTATATGATACATCCAAATAGACACTTTACGGGAATAACGTAAAATATTATTAAAGATATAAAATCACTTTTACTTTCCATAAATATTATCGATTCATAAATAGATTATAATTTGGGGAGCAATGTAACTGAATATGCCTCATTGATTTTTAATTCTGTGACATAGCAATGTAAAGTTCTAATTTTGGTTTCATTTTTTTTGTTCCTCATTTTTCTTGCTGTTGTAGTTGGAAAAGATTTATAAATCCAAATGGCAGAAAAGGCATCATCAAATGTACTTAAAAATTATTATACAGGATATTTAAGTTATTGACCAATTATGAAAGTTTGTTGTTTCGTCTTAATCCATTTCCTTCTTCTCTGATTCAATTGGTTGTTTTTCAACTTAACTGTAAAATGTGGTACTCTTAATTTTTAAAAAGGGGTTTCAAAAATGGTTAAAAAATTATATTTTGGAGGTTTTAGAGTCTGCAGATAGGAGCGTTTTTGTGGGTGATAGACAACATTTTTGGCAGCAATACCAAAGATGGATGGAAACAATTATTAAGTATCTATTTTCCAAATACCAGCTCCACAGCAAGAATTTCTTTTGAAAGCAATTGTTTTCTTGTTTATTGTTGAGACATTGCGTTTACCCTTGAAAGTATGTATTCAAAGAGTTTATTCATTTATTAAAGATCTGATAGGTAGCTGCTACCGGACGGCCACTTGTCCTACCAGAAAAAAAATCAAGCGAACTTGGAACTGTTGCCTTTGTAAAATAAAACACATAATTCACCTCTAGGGTCAACCGCTCTTTTCACCATATTGCCCAAAGATAGCCAACAAAATTTTGTGAGTAAGAAAGATTTTACCGATAATTCCCATTTTATCACATAGTATGGTAAAGATTTTGCTCTTTTAAAAATCTTTATTTTTAAATGCAATTAGCCATATGATGTCATCTCATAGAATGTGAAATGTGATGTGTTAATACACCAACCACCCAGTAAGAATGGCACTGTCAACACTTCTGTCCTGTGGTGTTTTTATTCTTTTCAGGGATGATTTTCTGAATAGCTCAGGCAGCGTGAAGACTGATAAGGCAGAGATTGAGTAAGGCAAGGTGAGGCAGAGGTTGGCCCACCTACTAAATTTTACAAAAGTTAATTTCTTCCTCACATCGATATTAAAAATAAATATCATGTACTCTATTTTCTCCCTGACTTCGGTGGATGGTGTTGTACATTTCTTGGTTTGTGTCTCCTACTTTGGAGACCCACTGCAAAGACTGCGGACTTTGGATGTAATCTGTGTAGGAAAATCAGCAAAAGCTTGAATGGTAAGAAAAGGTTCGTCCTTTGAGTTTGGGTCAGGGAGAAATAGCCTCTAGTTAAGGAACTTCTTTGTGACAAGCTTTTTAATAAGTGCTTTCACATCAATTCTCCCTTTTCCTTATGGTATTTAAATACTAAAGTGATATACTTAGGGGTCGATACCCGTGCTGTCCAATAAAGTATCTGCTAGCCATCTGTGGCTCTTTAAATCAATTAACATGATATAAAATTAAAAGTGTTGGTTCTTCAGTTGTACGAGTCATGTGTCAAACCACATGGCTCGTGGTTAACATATTCAATGGCATAGATTACAGAAATATTTCCCATCATTTCAAAGAATGCTATTGGATAGATCTGGTCTGGAAAGAAAACCTCTTAGGAGGCCTAGCACAGACAGAGATTTCTTTATTGCCACAGGTACTATCTAAAATTTAAAACGCCAAACCTGAAAACACTAGCTAATATGTACTGAGAACTGACTTTGTACCTGCATGTTACTAACTGTTTCATAAGGATTCTTACTTAATTCTCAAACAAGGCTATGAAAGAAGTTTTATAGCGGCGAAGGAAGTAATCCAAGGCTATTGCGTTGTTAATGAGTAATGCTGTGATATGAGTCTCAGCAGTTACAAGTGGTACCACATTGCTGACATCACATACTCTGTGTCAAGAACACAAGTGGAGTGAGGAGACTCAGGCACATGCCTTGGGCACAAAATTTAAGAGAAGGGAATGTGACCAAAAACTCAGTAATCAAAATAAATAATTTTTTAATGCACTATGTTTTAAAAATGAAGCTATATGCAAAAAAATTCATGGGGAAGACGATATCAACATTTTAAAACAAAGACAGAATTATTATTACTTATTTTCCTTTTGCCTCAGGTTCCATTGTGGTTCTGTATGGCACTTTATTTAAAGTTTTGATAGTGCGTTCATCATGTCTTTTTTTTTTGTTGGCACTAATTTGGTTTTTAAAATATTACCTTCATAAACTTTGAATCACTTCTTTTGGTTCTTGCTGTACCCATGACTGATACAACTTATTAATCAGATCTCTGAGGGTGTGATCAGGAAGCTACATTTTTTCTCGAGCTCCCTAAAGTAGATTTGGTAAATACTGATTCATGCTTCTCTCCTCTGCTTTGTTTACTGGTGGTTATCCAGATAAATTAGCCATCTGGGCACAGTGATTTCATTACCATAGGCTTTTACAATCACATGACCTATCTTGCTCTCTGTCTTGATTTTTAGGGCAATTCTCTTTTCCCATGTCACCCTAAGTAACAATAAGTGATATAAGTCATTAGATATAGAAATTATTATATATAAATTTCTTAGATATAGAATTATTGGGAGCACATACTAAACACTCAGTGAAACGTAGCAATATATTTTATTAGATGGCATTTGTTTTTCTCACTCCTTGATGTGTTTTTTTCTTGAGAGATGAGTAAGTTGGCCTAGGATAATTAAGAATTCAGCCATTGTACTGGAACTTCTAATGTTACAGAAAATGAAGGCAACCATAACAAGTGATTAATAATGAAAAGTGATAGTATGTTCTGTAAGAGACTAGTACCTTCTAGAGTTACGTTAGACGATGGTTACTGTAAAAAAAACCACTCACCTTTCACCAGTGTCTGTTCAACGTTATATTCCGAGGTTTCATACTTTACAGAGCACCTCCATTTCTAGGAGATACTGTGGTACACATAGGGAAAGAAAAGGAGAAATTCATGGATTTCTGGTACAGACAGAATTGGATGCAATTTTGGAAAAGATACCTGATCTCCCTGAAACTCAGTTTCCTCATAGGAAAAGGATTATCTGAGTATGTTTATATTTGATAGTGGATAGGATTTATATTTTCTTAACTTATAGTTTGTAGAGCTTTGTTAGTTATATAATTTTTATGTCTAAAACATAACCTTTGTTTGGTTATTATTAACTGTATTTTCAGCTAATGAAGATAGATCCTAATGAGAATAAATAAATAAACAAATAAATAAATAAAATAAATAAGAGGGCAATGTAATTTGAGTTTTCCCTAAGCATACTAATCCAGCCTCCATTCTAATACCGTGTTTCCCCGAAAATAACACCTAGCCGGACCATCAGCTCTAATGCATCTTTTGGAGCAAAAATTAATATAATATCCAATCTTATTTTACTATAATGTAAGACCAGCTTTTATCTAGCATAATATAAGACCAGGTTTTATATTAATTTTTGCTCCAAAAGACAAATTAGAGTTGATCGTCCGACAAGGTTATTTTCTTGGAAACACGGTATGTAAATAAATTACATGAATAGAAGTATAACTAGTAGGTACATTATTAGTGTTTGATATCAGTTACCTAACCTTTTGGTATGTATTTGTTGAGAAATGTACAACTGCCTTATAACAAACAGGATATCATGTAATCAATTAGTACACGTTTATGGAGCCCTGATTTGGTTCTTAATGAGTCTTTGGTCTTGACTCATTCTAATCAAATATGTTTAATGAATCACTAATTACTTAAAGAAGCTGTTCTAAATCCCACCTTATTCCGATACTGATACTTGATTTTGATGTCTACAAGTAACAGTGTTAGTGGTGTGATTATAGATAAGGCAGAACCTTGCACGAGGGAACCACAGTTTTAGCTGACATGTAGTGTAACTGTTGTATGTGATGCCTCTGTCAAGATTTCTGTCAGGGATCTGTTGCTGCCTTTTAAAAAAACATTATAAAACTTAGTGAAATATTGCATAATTTATTATTTCTCACAATTCAGTGCATTGACTGGGTTAAACTGGTTAGCTTTTCTGTGTTATATGGGGCGAGTGAGGCTGCATTCAACTGAGAAGTCAGCTGGGCCTGAAATGATTGCGAAAGCATCTTATCCTCTAGGGTGTGGCCTCTTGACATATATTAGTTTAATGACTGTCTTCCAAGAGGTTGAAAACAGGAGATGCCAGTCTTCTTAACACTTGGGCCCAGGATGTCATTTCAGCTGCATTCCAGCAAGTCCTGAGACCAGGGATTCATGACAGAGGAAAAAGACTCCACCTTTGATGGCAAGTGTAGCATATGTGTACAGGGGTGGGGTGGAAGGAAGTGTTGATAATGGCATATGGAGTCCATCCATCTCTGTACTCAGCCACCACAATTCACACCTTCCCCACCTGCAAAATACATTCATTTCTTCCCCAAAAGTCACATCCCATTATGAAATCAGCTCCAAGTTTAGAGCCCGTGTCACCTCGATTGATCCCAGCTGGGGATAAAGCTCCTCAGGGGCAGTTGTTCAGATGCTGGAACGTTGGTGCAGTTTCCAAAATAAAATATATGGCATTGGCATTGTGACCAGGTAGCTGGCAGAAGCCTGAATGGTGAGCCAATCATTAATCAAAGAAGAATGGAAACTGGGTAGGTAGGCCATTTAAATATTGGCAGAAAGATTGAGCGTGCCAGCTAAAGTTACTTGAAAGATAGAAAAAGTTCCTGAATAACCCTGGATCTGGCTGGGGAGATTTCTAGGCAATTTTTTTTTTCCAATCACAGTTGACATTCAATATTATTTTATATTAGTTTCAGGTGAACAGCATAGTGGCTAGACATTTATATAATTTATGCAGTGATCCCCCTTTTTAGTCTAGTACCCACCTGGCCCTACGTATAGTTATTATAATATTATTGACTATATTCCCTATGCTGTACTTTACATGACTATTTTGTAACTACCAATTTGTACTTTTAATTCCTTCACCTTTTGCACCTAGTCTCTCAAGCCCCCTCCCATCTGGCAACCATCAGTTTGTTCTCTGTATCTATAAGTCTGTTTCTGTTTTGTTGTTGTTTGTTGTTCATTTACTTATTTTGTTCTTTAGATTCCACATGTAAGTGAGATCATATGGTATTTTTAGTTCTCTGTCTGATTTATTTCACTTAGCATAATACCCTCTAGGTCCATCCATGTTGTTGAAAATGGTAAGATTTCATTTTTTATGGCCAAGTAATATTCCGTTGTGTGTATGTGTGTGTTTGTGTGTGTATATATGTATATGAGTGTGTATATATATATACATATGTATACATATACATATATATATATAGTGCTGCAGTGAACATAGGAGTACGTACATCTTTTCCAGTTAGTGTTTTGGATTTCTTTGGATAAATACCTAGAAGTGGAATTGGTAGGTCACAAGGTAGTTTTTAAAAATTTTTTGAGGAACCTCCAAACTGTTTTCCACAGTGGCTGCACCAATCTGCAATCCCACCAACAGTGCATGAAGGTTCCCTTTTCTCCACATCTTCATCAACACTTGTTGTTTGTTGATTTATTGATGATAGCCATTCTGACAGATGTGAGGTGATATTTCACTGTGGTTTTTATTTACATTTCTCTGCTGATTAGTGACGTTGGGCATCTTTTTATATAGCTGTTGGCCATCTGTATGTCCTCTTTGGAGAAATGTCTATTCAGGTCCTCTGCCCATTTTTCGATTAGATTGTTTTTTTGGTGTTGAGTTGTATGAGTTATTTGTAAATTTTGGATATGAACCCTTTATCAGTTGTATCATTGGTGAATATCTTCTCCAATTCAGTAGGCTCTCTTTTCATTTTGTTGATGATTTCCTTTACTATACAAAAATTTTTTTAGTTTGATGTGGTCCCAATTGTTTATTTTTTGTTTCCCTTACTTGAGGCGATATATCAGAAAAAAAAAAATTACTAAGAGCAATGTCAGAGAGTTTACTGCCTACGGTTTCTTCTAGGAGTTTTATGGTTTGGGAACTTACATTTAAGCCTTTAATCCATTTTCAGTTTATTGTTATATATGGAATAAGAAGGTCGCCCAGTTTCTCTTCCTTCTTTCCTTCCTTTTTCTTTTTCTTTTTTTTTTGCATGTATCTGTCCAAGTTTTACACCACTTATTGAATAGACTTTCTTTACCCCATTGTGTATTCTTGCATCCTTTGTCATAAATTAAATGACCATACAGATGTGGGTTTATTTCTGAACTCTCTATTCTGTTCCATTGATCCATGTGTCTGTTTTTATGTGAATGCCGTGCTGTTTTGATTACTATAGCCTTGCAGTATAGTTTCATGTCAGGTAGTGTAATGTCTCCAGTTTTATTCTTCTTTCTCAGATGGTTTCATTCTCATTTGGAGACTCTTCTGGGGAAGGATTTAAGGTCATTCAAGTTGTTGGAAGAATTTATTTCCTTGTATCTGTATCACTGTGGGCCCCAAGCTTTTGCTGGATGTTGGCTGGAGACTGTATTTGGGTCCTAGAGGCCACCCACACTTCCAAGGCTATTCCCAACTCCTTGCCATGTGGGCTTCTCCAACATGGCTGCTTACTTCATCGAGCTCACGTAGAGCTCAAGCCCCATTTTGTCAAGACAGAGTCTTAAATAGTGTAACATAATCACCAGAGTGACATTTCATTACCTTTTTCATATACCATAGGTTAGAAGCAAGTCACAGTTTGCTTCTACATAACTGTGAACATGAGGAGGTAGGCATCATTGGAGGGTTGGGTCACAGGATTCTACATAACTGTGAACATGAGGAAGTAAGCATCATTGAGGGGGTCACTTTAGGTATATGCATAACAACAGTCTAAGGGAGGAACTATTATTATCCCCACTTTGCAAATGAGAAAACAGAAGCATTTGGCCAAGTTCACATGTTCTGGTGGGTTGTGGAAATTGCCTACAAATATTCTCCCGTTCTAGGCTGTTCATGATGCTCCCATATTAAGAAGTGGAAAATGTTTTCTCTGTCTTGAAACTGGAAGAGCCTTGTGACTTGCCTTTCCCAACAAAGTATGACAGAAGGGAGGTTCTAGGACTTCTAAGTCCAAGCCTTAAGAGAATTGGCAACTTACACTTCTCTCTTTGAGCTCTGAGCCCCATGCAAAAAGTCCAACCTTCCTGTTGGAGAAACATGTGAAAAAGAGTGGAGAGGATATGTGAGACCATCCCATACATTCCATCTGAGCTCCCAGCTGAAAGCACCCACATGATAACCCCAGCTGACCCCACATGAGCCCCCCCCAAAAAAAAACACACATGAAGAATAGCAAATCATTTTTATTTCAAGCCACGGTATTAATTTTTATTGCTATGTAACAAATTACCACAAACAGCAGCAGCTTAAAACAACACACATTTATTCTCTCTCAGTTGCCCTGGGTCAGGAGTCAGGTAATGGCTTAGGTGGGTCTTCTGCAGAGGATCTCAAAATACTTCAGTGAAGGTGTTACACAAGTTGCCATCTCATCCGAACCCTTACTAGAGAAGAATCCACTTCCAAGCTCGTTCAGTTTATTGGCAGAATCCATTTCCAAGCAGCTCTGTACCTGGGCCTTGGCTTGGCTTCTTACTCATTGATGGCTGAAGACTTCTCTCAGGTCTGTAGGCCACCTACAGTTGGCCACATGGTCTTTTCCATAGCACGTCACATGTGACTGTTTACTTCTTGCTCAAATCTGCTAAGACAGAAGCATATATAATATAACATAATCAAAGGTGACATCCTATCACCTTTGCCACGTAATAAACCTAACCAGTGGAATGAAAGCTCATTGTTTTTGCCTTATATTATTGGTCAGAAGGAAGTCACAAATTCCACCTGGACTTAAGGGTTATTTTGCTCACATCAGTATGTGTCTGACAGGGCCATTGTTGTAGGTGGCTTATTAAGTAACTAGATAATTAAAGTGTCTTCCTTTGAGCAGAAGCTCTTTGTCATTTTTAGCTGTTAAAGAGCCTAAAATTTGTCATTTTTAGCCATTAAAGAGCCTAGTCAGATACACCACTTTATTAAATATTTAAAAATTAAAGAAACATCATTTAAATAGAAATCTTGACCACAGTACTTAAGTAGGGAGTGTTTCCCGTCTGTGTCAGCAGGTAAGAAATGCTAACTTCAGAAAATCTTTAGGCCATTACAAATGCTGAGCTCAGTCTGAGCAGTGTTGTATCCATATTCTATTTTCAGATTCAAGATTCTAGATTAAAATAAATTTTTTTTTGGAGGCAGAGTCATATTGGGGGAATATGTCATTTCATATTCAAGAATTAAGTTCAGAAAAAAATTACAATAATCACATCACCTGACATCAGATAATCTTGAAAGCTGGAAGCCAAGGGTTGTGACATGTCATGTAGCAGGAGCCTTTGAATGTTAGTTATAATCTCTTCACTAATACTCAAACACCATAAGTGAAGATGGGAAAAGTTTGGATCATGTTGATACCCTAACCTGCACAGATAGCTCCCAGGGTATGCTTTTGTCAAAGGGCCATTTACAAAGATTACCAAGATCAACATGTATCATTCAGATTGAGATTATTTAACAGGATATTATTGCTCTAAACTCTGCTACAGGTGTTGCTTCATTGCAAACTGTAACTGTAACTTAACTCAAACTATACACAATAACAAATTGTGTGAAAGACACTTCATATGCATCCTCAGTAAACACTCAAAATAACCCTATTATAGGTACTATGGTAAACCACTTCAATAAATAACTGGGGGAAATGAGTCTTAGAGAGTTTATTAAAATGACAAAGTTTGCACAGCTAGGAAGTCACAGAGCCATGATTCCAACTTCACTCATTCCCATTGTACTCCAAAGCCCGTATGTTTCTCAGACTATGATGACCTATCCATTTATCAGTTCTCAAAAGTGGATGATGCCAAAACTTTTGGGAAATATTTGGTTTTAACCTCTGAAATCTAAGCATTCCTCTCATTGAAGACTGATAATAGAGATAAAGAATAGATTGTCCAGGGTTTTCTTCAAAGAACTGAGATTATAGATGGCAGTGATAGTGTCATTCCCATGTGTCAAATCATTGATGTCTAGATATGCACTTTTTGTTTGTTTTTCAAATCAAAAAGATAAGTTTGAAAATCTAAACTAAATACAAAGACTTTGACCCAGGCAGCATAGCTGGCTGGTTTTACCAACTGTAGTGGTAAAAAAAAAAACAAAACAGGGACATTCAGAGAACAGAACAGAAGAATCAAAGAAATAGAGTTTTAGAAAAGTAATTCTAAGCTTATGAAAAAATAAAATCAATCAGTTGAAGAAGGAATTTGCAGTGAAAGAATCAGCACTTCTAGCCTCATAAATAAAGTATGAAAAAGTCTCTTACCTCTGAGGAGAGTTGCTGTACTTCACAGCACAGAACTTCATGGAACTGCTGAACTTCAAACATACTAGATATAGACAGCTATGAAAACTCAGGCATGTGGCAGTTCTTCCAAGGTCACCACAGAGACCGGAATAGACAAGAAAGGATTTTACACCCACCAATTTGACCCAGATACAGCTTCAAAATAGGCTCAAAAAGCCACCTCATTTGCTCATTCATTTTTGTCATGCACAGGTACTGCCGTTCCTACTGTGTGCAGCAGGTATTGAGATAAGCACTGCAGATATAATGGTGAGCAAGATACACCTGCTTTCCACTTTCATAGAACTCCCAGTATAATGGAGCAGAAAAGGAGGACAAGTGAACAGGCATTTGCAATAAAGTGAAATCGGTCAACTGTTGTGTTATATAAGTCACAGGGGGAGGGCACATGTCAGGGAAGGCTTCCTGGAGGAAACCACACAGATGGTGAAACCTGAGTAATGAATAGTAGATAGCCAGGTTAAGAAGGCTTGGGAAGCCTGTTTTAGACAAGGAAATGGCTTGTGTGAAGACTCAGTAGTGAGAAAGAGCAAGATGCATAAGAGGAACAGAATGAATTATGACCTGGGGGAGCCCAGAGTTTAAAGGTGGGAGTGGCCAGCAGTGATAGTGGAGTGTTGGACCGGGCCACAGCCTGTGAGTCTTGTGAGCCTGTTTGGGCGGTGAAAAGGACTCAGCACAGGGGAAGCACTGAATGAGGGGAAGAGAAATGGTCAGATTATTCCTGGATGCTGTTTAGAAAAATCAATGAGTGTTGGCAAGATGAGATGTAGTGAGACTAGTGTAGCAGTTATTGCATTAAAGAATCAACAAGGTTGATGATTGGCTCTAGGGGCTAAGGTAAGGAGGAGTCAAGAACATTTCCCAGGTTACTGGATAGGCCAGGGTATAAATGGCAGTGCTATTGAGTAGATAGGAAATCCAGGAGGAGGAGCAGGCTGGAGGGGGTTTACAAGGAGTTCAATTTGGGGCAGGAAGAGGTATATGTGTGTTTACTGAGAACCACTCTAGTGAAAGTTCAACATGACATACACACACACACACACACACACACACACACACCCATTTTAAAGGATTTGGTGCAGAAAGTAAAATTGATGGTAATGCTGTATCTTCGTTCTTTATCTAGTCGCTATGATTGTAAGTTGATAAAAAGTGGATAACTCATACTTTATGTTTACAATGAGAGACCTTTTACAAACAGTGGTCATTCTATAACTTTATAACATTTGTGATTATCTCCCATTTCATACTTTTCTGTCATTTATAAGTAATGTTAGTCATTGTATTAGTCTGGGTTCTCCAGAGAAACAGTACCAACAGGATATGTGTATGTATATATAGAGAGATTTATTTTAAGGAATGGCCATAAACAATTGTGGGGGCTGGCAAGCCATCAAATCTGCACATCAGGCCAGCAGGCTGGAGACCCAGGGCAGTGAATGTTGCAGCTTGGGTTCAAAGACGGTCTGGAGATAAGAATTCCCTCCTCCTTGGGAGACCCTTAGTCTTTTTCTCTTAAGAACTTTAACTGATTGCATGAGGCCCACCCACATACTGGAGGGCAATCTGCTTTACTTAAAGTCTAGTAATTTAAAGGACTGTCCTCCATCTTTAAAAATAACTTCACAGAAAACCTCCAGACTGGCATTTGAAACAAATTTCTGAGTACCCACAGTCTAGCCCAGTTTGCACTATAATTAACCATCATCATCATACCTATTCACTAACATATGGATTATAGTCATATGTGTATCACTACAAAACCTTGTTTCAAAATATATTTTGAAAAGTTCACAAGTACTTCTTCAATTTAAAAGTAGCTTTTAAAAAGCTAATTTTTCCCATGTCGTACATTAGTCGATTCCAGGAATTACAAACTGATTACAACAATTGACTTTCAACAATCCCCAGTGGGCCAGTCTCAAGATTGGTATAATATTCTCAACAGTAGTAATTGGTACTGTAGAGGAGGTTGCTGTTGTTTATTGTCATTGCTTTCAAATTTCTATTTAAAACCAAGTCATCTTTGGTGGATGATTTAGACAGTATTTTTGTCCCAACTCTTCACAATCTCCTTACAATACAACTTTCGTCCATATGCTTTGCCTTCCAAGAGAGTAGGTAGAGAATATATCTCCTCCTTATTGACATTGAACTTGGCTCTGTGCCTTGTTTGGAGTAATAAAATGTGCACAGATACACAAACAAGGTACAGTTACATGGTATGACTTACCACCTTGTGTTTTTATTGCTCAGCAGAAGGAGGGAATTCACTGAATAGCCATTGTCTCAGAATGAGAAACGTGTGGGGCAGACCTAAACTGGACATATAGTTAGAAATAGACCCATGCCAGCTGTCCAATAGACCTGAGTAAGGAAATTTATTAATTTTCTAAGCCATTGCAATTCTGGGGTTGTTTCTTATATAATTCATTTATAGAAAGACCTGAATCATACGTAGGAAAAGGACCAATTTACATGTCACTGGAACTAATTAATTGGCATCATATTTTATTCATTCATCCCACAAATATTTATTAAGTGACTACTACATGCCTGGGATCATTCTGGGCAATGTTAGTACTTTTCTACTGCCAGTGATATTTCTTCTCCTTTCTTATATAGGGCACAAGAAACCTGCCTTGCTGGCATCTTGTTTAATGTGGATCCAGATAGAGCTGCTGTAAAAGAAAATAAACTTTCATATTATTTTTCACAAAACAATCAGTGTCAATCATTATATGGCCTGAAGGAAGGAAGTCAGACACAGAATATGATACTTTCTGATTAACAAAGTGAAAATGGAATTTTAAACGTCTTATATACAAATGAAGTTACAGATTGCGGGTGGGAACACTGAGTGAAAACAGGTCAAGGTAGACTGCAGTGACAAATGACTGAAATCTTAGGGGTCTGCAGCGGCAAAGATTTACTTACCACTAATGTGACACTCCTGGCATAGGATGGTCTGTGACTCCTCTTCATGGTATCTTCCCTCGGGCCCTTTGGAATATCTAATGTGTAAAATATTGTTGAACTCATAACAAAGAGAAAGTATGTGATGGCTCTTAAAATTTCTATTTGAAATGCAGTTCAGTCATTTCTAGTCTAATCTAGTTGGCTGATTCTGTCATCCATGGGTCATGAAGTTATAACCACCCTCCAGGTAGAGGCACCAAACAACTGTGAATCATAATATAGTCATGCTGCATGCACGTAATGATGTTTTGGTCAATGATGGACCACATATACCAGTGGTGGTCCCATAAAATTATCATAGAGCTGAAAAATTCCTGTCGCCTAGTTATGTCATAGCCATCATAATATACGTAGTAGTGCAATACGTTACTCATGTGTTTGTGGTGATGCTGGTGTAAACGAACCTAATGTACCTCCAGTCGTATACAAATATAGCATGTACATTTATGTACAGTACATTACACTTGATAATGAAAATAAATAACTTACTAGTTTATGTGTTTAATATATTATACTTTTTATCACTATTTTAGAGTGTACTCTTTTTACTTACATAAACAATGTTTGCTGTAAAATAGTATGCTCCGTTAGGCTGGCAGCAGCCTTAAAAAAACAGAAGAACCCCCAAGAAAATTCACAGTGAAGCGTTTAGCACAAGCTTTTGCAGACCTCAATAACCTCTTTAAAAATTTTGAAAACATGGACCTCCACACGGAAAGATTTTCATTAAGAGAGAGGAATATTCATGGTACATTAACTTCTTACAAGCAAATCAATGATGAAAAAAGAAACAAACCAAGCAAAGCAGCCTGTACACATTTCTGAAAAGAGTGACACATCCTCAAGAGGAGCCTCAGCAGGTCCTTCAGGAGCTCTTCTAGGGGAAGGCTCTGGTATCCTAGGAGATGACAGCTCCATGGGAGTTACTGCTCCTAAAGACCTCCCCGTGGGACAAGGTGTGCAGGTGGACGACAGTGCTATTGGTGATGCTGACCCTGTGTAGGCCCGCTCATGTGTGTTTGTGTCTCAGTTTTTAACAAAAATGTTTAAAAAATTAAAAATTAAAAACGTTAAAAATTGAACAAAGCTCATAGAATAAGGATATAAAGAAAGATTATTGTATAGCTCTACATGGTTTGTGTTTTATGCAAAGTGTTATGACAAAAGAGATGGAAAAAAATAAAAGTTTATATTACAAAGTTACAGTAAGCTAAGGTTAATTTGTTATTAGCGAAAGAAAAAAAATTTTTTAAATAAATTTAGTGTAGTCTAAACTTACAGTGTTTAGAAAGTCTGCAGCAGTGTACAGTCATGTCCTAGCCTTCACATTCAGTCCCCACTCACTCACTGACTCACCCAGAGCAACTTCCAGTCCTGCAAGCTCCAGTCATAGTAAGTGCCCAATGCAGGAGGGCCATTTTTTAAATCTTTTATATTGTATTTTTACTGTATCTTTTCTATGTTTAGATATACAAATATTTACCATTGTGTTACGATTACCTACAGTGTTCTGTACAGTACCATTTACAAGCTTGGGAGCAATAGGCCATACCAGCTAGCCTAGGTGTGGAATAGGCTGTCCCGTCTAGGTCGGTACAAGTGCACAATGAGGAAATCGCCAAAGGACACATTTCTCAGAATGTATCCCTATCACTAAGTGATGCATGACTGTATGCTTTTTCTATGCAAACTCCTAAAATGCATAGCCTCAGAATTATTAGTTACATTCTGTAGGAGAAGACTTTAAACTTTTGAAGTCCCTAGCCTTAAGGGAAATTCTTCGAAAACAGCCGAGGCATTTTATGATGAGGAGATACCTGAACAGGTATAAATCTGTCATAAATCTTACCCTAACAAGAAATAGAGTATATATTTGTAATAATTCTAGGTCAAATGCCTTGCAAACATTCCAACATTTTATCTTTATCAATGAGTAGAAAATAACCTCGGAGTTCAGAATTTTGCTTCCTGCAATGTACCTGAGTCCACAATCTTTTATCCTCTGCCAATTTTTTCATTAACATTTGCTAATAAGATACCTCATAGTCCCTGGTGTCAGCATGATTTTTATTAGATAGGACTGAATCAAAGAATATAGGGCTTATAGGTTTTCTGTTCTGACATTAAAGATTACAGGGCTTAATATTTATATTATTATCTTCTCAGTAAAGCTACTAGCAAAATCCCTGGCATAAAGTAGGACTAAGAAAATCCTACTCCTTTGCCTACAAATATACTTCCAGCTGCCTTTAAGGATTATTTAACCTTTATGAAACCTAAAAGTAATACTTTACCATTTATAAAGCGCATTTTAAAAATTCAATTAATTCTCATTACAAGCCTATGAAATATGTATTACTCTGTTCCCTTCTTTATGGATGAATATGTTGAGACTAGAGGAAGTTAAACAACTTTTGAAACTTCAAATACTTTAGCAAGTATTTGCTAAAGGGACCTTTATTCAAATCCTATGCTTTTCCCAGCATACTTGTTATATAATGCCTAAAATTCACTTGAAAATATGTCAGCATAGTTAATGTGATAGTGTGTGTGTGCGGGTTATTTAAATTATAGCTCTAGAGGTGGTTAGATGGTACCATCCTGTCAGGACTTTAAAGGTGGTCGGCTAGCAATATGCTAAGGACTACATTCCAGAGGTAGCAAAAAGGCACATCCTTCAGCTATTAATACCTAATCAACAACTGATACTTTACTAAGTAGACAATCAGTGTAACAAATGGGCTTTTATTGGTAAAATTAATATTATTATCATCATTTATTTTTAAAACGATCTTTATTTGAAAAATTGAAAATATTCAATATATGCGCTTTGGCTAAACCATCCTAGCTTGTTGTCTGCATCTCTCAGAGATGGCATCTGTGTTCTGGATTCCCTAATTGACCCTGTGTCTAGTTATTGGTTTTGGGAGACCATCTGGGTTCCATGATGTCAATTAGACAGATTCCTTATGTCAGGAATTTTGCTGTGTCTTTATCAAAACCCCTTTAAGGATTGAAACACCTAAACGACATTGAACTGGGGATTCTTCAAGTGTAGAAAACAGGCTGCATGAAGCCATTCTGTACCAGCTTTGCTAATAAATAATCATCTAATAAATGCCCACATAAGGTAGAATTGAGGAATAAACTGTGACTTGCTGTCTTTATAACCTGGCAGCTAGTAGGTTATGGAGAATATCAAAGACCGGTCACCCTCCATTTGACCAGCAGCTAATTTTATCTATAACCAGATTGGCTCAGGTTAGTTCTCAGCCATGCTGCGTATCCTCTCATAAACAGCATTCAGTGCTCCTTCGTGAATGCTGGACTGTGTAACCTGAGGTCACCTGTGTGTTAATATTGGGGACATTGACTTAGTGACTAGAGCATGATTTTCTCAGGGCCTTGAAATGCTTTGACTATATATCCTTGCTCTGCAGATAATTGAGTGAGCCAGAAAGTAACTCCTTAAGAATGTTTCTTCAGATGCTCCAGAGCCCCTTGATTCTTTCCATACAGCTCTGTAGAATGAGAGATTCTACTGCAATTTACAAAAATTATTGTTGTTTGTATGCAGCAAGCACACAGAGAAAATAGTGATACTTTGTAATAAAAAAGTATTTAGCATTTATACAAAGCCCATCTTTATAAATACCAGCTAATTAAAATTTACTAAAGACTATTTACTTATAACCTAATAAACACATGGTGGAAATAAGTAAAACAAAGCCTAGCTATAGAAAATAACATCCACATAAAATGCTAATTGATTGAAACTATTTTTCTTCCTAATACGGCACATGCCCCCACTGTCTACTGTATTTTTATTATTGTTTCAAGAAAGCTGTGTAAACTTATGCTGAATATCGCATTTTTACCATGTCTTTGAGATGGCCCTCAATTACCATAGCCGTCATCTCAAGGAAAAAGAATCCGTTAGCTATTATAGTAAAATCCAATTTGGAATAAAAAATCCAGTTGTGTTGCTATTGAAATCTGGCATCCGAAGTCATTTCCTTTGGCTGTCCACTTTAGATTCATTGATGCTCTGATTACCACTGATTTTTGTCTTTCTTGTTGTGCTTGCCAAGCTGGTACTATTATTTTGATGGTGAGCCTTTGTGGATAACAGAAAATAGTCAATTCCGCAGCCCGAATCATTTTTTAAAATTGTTATACTGTGTTATTTGTTTGAAATCAAGACTATATGAAGAAATTTGGAAACTTTGATTTGGCCATCCTACCTTAATTGCTAATTTCTGCATCAGTGAGTCCCCAGAATTGTATGGATGGGAAGAATGGTATTATCATAGTTTTGGCATTTTATGATATAAGAAGCTTTTCCTTGTTTTTAACTCTTCCAAGACTTCATGACTTCCTAAGATTATAATCCTCTCTTAAAACCCATTGAGGCAGACTTGCCCATCTAAGTTAGAAGAGGAAAACTAACCACTGATACCTCATCACCTGTAGGACCACACTCACACTCCTTAGCATGATACTTCTTATGACTGTCTTTTTTGATCCTTATTGCTTTTTTCAGCTCAATCTCTCAATGCTGTACCACTTGGATCTTGAACTCCACTTCCACAAGGAATTTTTATGCTATTTCATATTTTGGTTCTTTTGTACAGTTTCCTCTTTTGCATAAGGTAAACTTTGTTGCACCGAGCAAATTCCTAACCTTTTAAGATGACTTTGAGAGTCTATTTTAACATTACCTCCACTGGGAGATCACAATAAAACCTCCCAGGCAGAGTTCATGATGCTCTCCTCTGGGTCCCATATCGTCTTGAAAAAGCTGGCACTGTATTTCTACTGGTCTGGATTACCTGCCTGATTTCTCTACTAGTCCTTGAGCTCTTTGACCACAAAGATTATTTTTTATTTGTGCTTTTGCCTCCTTATCCCTTTAGCAACTGGTGTAGGTCTTTAGAGGAAAAGAAGGATCTGGCTTTTCTCCCAGTTCCAAGGATGGTTTCTTCATTGTCTGGATACCTTGCTCATTAATGTTGAAGAAGGGGTATTATTAACCTGATGGGTTAGATATAGCATGATGATATACCTCATTAGCTAGTGGACATTCTGTTCTCCTTTCTGCTTCTTTCTATCATGAAGCTAGAGCAGGAAGTGGGCCAGAGCCCCCCCCTTTCAAGGTAAGCCTATTCATTTCTCTCTCTTTTTGGTAATCCTTTCCACAGTGTCAGTGACCTGGAGGACAATGAGATTTGACTGTTGGGTTAGCGATAAGAGACTTACTAAACAATATGTTTAGTAAGTCTCTTACTAAATTGTTTAGACGGATCTTGAAGAATCCCTTTGTTGACCATTCAGAACACCACCAATTCAGGCTACCTTCTACACACTGTCAGCGTACAGGGGCAGAAAATGTTTTGCCTCATGTAATTTGTGCATCTATCACTACTTAGGGAATTTTAGAGGCTAGAACTTGACTCTACTGAGCTGACAAAAAAAAAAAAATCATATTAAAGGGTGTCCCACATGTGATGAGAGAGAACAATCAGAAGATCAGATGGCTGACAAATTATAGCTGCTAGAGGAGAAAAATGTCAACTTGAACAGAAAAGTGATATGAACAGTTAAGAAGATTCAAATGAAATACAAAAATGACTTTTTGGAAATAAAAAAAATCACCAACAAAACATGATTTACAACTAAACAATTTTATAAGTAAACTGAAAAAATTTGGACCATTGTTGAGACCTGAATTAGTAGTATCCTAGAAGAAATAAAGAGAAGCTCACAGCAAATATTTCGATTGAAATATATTGATTGAAAAGAGATTTTGAGGTTAGATCCAGGATACAACATGCCAAAAAGAGAATTTCCAGAAAAAGAGAAAGGAACAGATGTAGGGGTTACACTAATTTAACAACCATTCCACAAAAATATCCCTAAGTTGAAGAAAGACCAGATTTTATCATTGTAAAGCATGCACTGGGTTCCTGGTATGAGTGCTAAAAATAAAAAAAGGACATGTACCTAGGTATAAAAATTTCTAAATTTAAAGATAAAGAAGAAAAAAATTCTTAAAGCTTCAGGAAGAAAGATCAAAGTGCCTACAGAAGTCAAATAAGCTAGAAGACAGTGAGCTAATACATTTAAAAGAATGAGAGAGAGGAATTATAACTCCAGAAACCTGTAGCTGTCCAAGGTATTAACATGTAAGAACAAGAAAGATAGATAGATAGATACAGATAATCCAGAATTCAGAATGTGTGTCCCCTTACATAGGGTGATATATAATTTATCATTTTAATTGAGAGTGAAAGGTGCCACTATGAATAATTATATCACAACAACAGATATAAACTAGGATTTGCTAGGAAAATGGGACTGGCATATAATTTATCATCTTAACTGAACGTGAAAGATGCCACTATCAATACGTACACAAAAACAAGTATGACTACCTAGGAAAACAGGTATGAGTGATCACTACTCATATACCACATTCAAGGAAAATTCTGAAGCACTTGAACCATTAAGGAAAAAATGAATCAAGGGAAAGAACTAAGAACTCCGGATGAGAAAAAATGAACTGGGAGGAACGAGTATTGAGGAATAAAACCTACCATTAAATTTAAATGAATAGTGACACATCACTTGGGAGTAGCAATGCGATAAAGTTTCCTGTGATATAGAAAGCATATTCAAGATAAACTTTAATAATAGTCAAAAATTAAGAGTAATAAACTCTTTCAACAAGAGTTGGGGTAAGAAAGGAAAAAAAGAGACGATCTAAAGCATTCTTATCCCTTCATCTGGAGGGGGAGAGACTGTTCAGAGAGAGGACAGTTGAAGTATCCTTGTGGTCTTAGTTTATTTGGGTGGATAGTGGAGAGGTAGTGCAATAGGGTACCCAGAATTAGCCACACTCAATTTTAAGGGGACAGTCCTCCAAGACTTCCAAGTCTGCCCAAGATACCAAGTCTGACACCAACCACAAGTTTGGGTGTCTCACGGGCCAGCCTCACTTTAGACCAGCTTGCTACACATTTGAGCATCTCCACAGATTTCTTCAGATTCGCTATTTGCTAGAATAACTCACAGAACTCAGGAAAACACTATACTTATTATTGTAGTTTTATTATAGCAAAAGGATACAAATCAGAACCAGCCAAAGGAGCAGATACCTAGGGCAGAAATGGGGACTAGGAGGGTTCCAAACATGAAGACTCCAAGTCCTCAGGGATGTGTTACCCTTCTAGCATTAATGTATAGCAATACGTGTACTGAGTATTGGCAACCTAGGAAGCTCATCTGAGGTTTGTGTACAGTTTTTATCAATACTTCATCATATAGGCATGACTGATTGAGTTATTGTCCAAATGGTTGAATTTAATCTCAATTACTGCAAACCTTCCCTGGAGGTCAGGCTGGCATCATGTAGCTCAAAGTCCCAACCTGCTAATCACATGGTTCGTCTTTCTGATGTGACCAATGGCTATTCTGAGTCATCTTGTTAGCATAAACTAACTAGGGGCCTGCCATGAAGAAATGATCAAGTGTTATCCAAGAAAACAACCAAGAATAACAAAGTTACTCTTATTACTTGAGAAATTCCCAGGGTTTAGAAATTAGCCCAGATAAACTGGAGATAGAGGCCACACTTCTCTTTGGGCTGAGACCAAATTCTTTATTTCTCAAAGTCATCTTTATGGAGAAATTATTTTGTAACTTCTCAATTTATATTATAGAGGTTATGTATCTGAAAAAGGAATACAAATATATAGCACAACTTATAAATTATCCAAGGGGGGGGGAAATTGATGAATTGCTGAGCTAAATCAGCAAAAATAAGGATAAGTTAAAAGATGAAACATTGATCAGTGGATAAAAGTGGCAGTGATGTTTACAACTTGCAAATAATTCCCTGAAAAGGGAAGGTCCTGCCCACCCATTGTTCTTTTCTCCATTCAATTAGCTGGAATGTGGATGTAATTGAAGAAGATGGATAGCTGTTTGGGAACTCAAGATGGAGTCTGTGATTTGAGAAGATGGATAGCTGTTTGAACTTCAAACACCATTGAGCAATGGATTCAACTGTAAGATATCTGTGAGATAGGAACAACTACATTTTTAGAGGAGCTTAACCCATATCCTAAGACATACAGCTAGGTGCAGGCATACTAACAAACCGTTAGAAATAGATACCCATAATGGAAATAATAATACTATCAGACAAGATGGCATTTAATGTTAAAACACAAAACATGGCTAAAATAGGTCACTGTGTAATAATAAGAAACAAATTCAACATGAGGACATAATAGTCGTAAACTTGTATGCGCCAAACAATACAGCACCTAACTACATAGACATAACTATTAAAAATATAAGAAAATATTGAAAAGGTAGAATTATAAATTTATAACAGAAGACTTCAAAAAAAACCTCTTCAGAACTGAAAAGATTTAATTAATAAAATTAAAAACTGAAGACCATAGAGACTTCAATGATGCAATCAATAAGTTTGATTTAATAAACACATATAAAATATTATAATCATCATATTAAAATATCTAGAATTTTATTTAATGTATGTCTGCATAAAAAAGTCATAAGATTTTTAAAAATTCAAGATTTTTTCAGGGCATATTCTGTGATTATGATCCAATCAAATTAGAATAAAATAATATTAAGGTGTTAAAAATCTTATAATTATAATTTCAGACACTAATAGATAGATATAAAAATCAAAAGCGAAATTAAAAGTCATCTATAAAGCAAAAAGCAGGATAACATCTTATATTAAAACATATATAGGATACAGAAAAAGCAATGCACGTGGAAAAATGTATAGCTTTAAATGATGCAAAATGAAGGAACTTGGTATTTATGTTAAGCGATTTGACATGCACAATAAACAAAAATAGTTTAGGAGGATGAAATTAAGAGGGAAAATGATATTAATATAATGGAAAAGTAGTAGAATGGATTTTTAAAAATCTAAACCCTAATACTGTAAAAGTTTTTTGATTACTTTATAAATATTATATGGGCTTGGAAACTTTATAGTAGAATAAATGCTATATTAGCATGGATCAAAAGAGGTTGATTGCTTCCATGGCAGAATGTTTTCAATTTTATTTGAAATTCCCCACATTTTTATTGTGGTAACTAATTTTTTAAATTAATAATACGGGTGAATTTTGTGATAGGTAAATGCCATCTGAAAGCTAAATTCAACCTGTATGTCACCAGTTTGTAGCTTCTAGTTTATAATATCCCTTGGTGTAGCAGTCCCAATTTTTAGCACACTATCTGTGAAGTAGTTAGCCAAAATATGCACACCCTTATATAATAATAATAATCAGCCACTCTTTCAGTCTTACTTGTGTTATAAGTATACTTGTTAATATTACTTGGAGCCCAGTATTCCTATTTATACTTCAAGGAAAATGACATTGCATTGACTATAAAAGTGAGAGAAATAATAAAGTAAAGTAAAATAAAATAAAATAAAATTCATCATAAAAAATACGGGTAGTTTCATAATAAAGAAAAGAATGAACAAGGACAATTTTACTTGATGACTGTCCAATCTATACACCCTAATTGTAGTTTTTGACCCATTTTCTGGGGTTAGCAAGCCGTGGTCTCTTCTCTACACGTCATGAGATGTCCAATAGTTTGATCCAACTGTCCTTTTCCTCTTAAAACAAAAGTTATCACAGAAAACCAGAAATCAGTATCCTTTTTTTTTTTTTTTTTTTTCCAGGTAGAATAGAGACATGGTTCACAGCCATGGCTTTCATGACAAAGACACTCATCTTTCTCATGAATTCCAGATAAAATTCAGAATTGCTGAGGATTACCGCAGATTATTCAGCGATGTGAATTAGTCACACAAATCTTCTTCAATCAGTTCTGTGAAAATGGTAAATGGTTAAAACCCTGTGCCAAAAGAAAGAAAAGAAAGTGCAATCTGTGAACCCAAATTCAGGCTTTTTGGGGTTTAACTGTAACTGTGTCCAAATGCTTTGCCAGAGGAGAGGAAGGGCTTGGAAGTTAAATAATGAGTCTAGTGATTTAAGCCCCATCTGTTCAGACAGGCCGAAGCTCGCTGGATGATAATGTTTATGCTTGGCATTGATTGATGTCATCTCAATTAGATCTTGACATGAGAGATAGTTGAGGATATCCGAATTAGAAATTGGTCCCAGGATCCAGAACATGAGCCAAGAGCAGTGGTTATGAAAACACTATAGTAAAAGAAAGTTAGTGTGCTCTTCCCACGGTCCACCCCCTCTCAAAAAGAAAAGAAGAGATAAAAGGAGAGAAAAAATAGTAAAAGGAAAGACAAATGAAAAGAAGAAAAAAAGGGAAGAAAATGTAGAATGCTACCAAAGGCTAGAAAATGGTAAAAATACCAACTGCCTATTTATAAATAATAATTATTTGCATATATATTGGCCCATGTGTTCCTGTCACATTTATTTTCTTTATTATTCTTAAATGTTAATTTTCTCTTGCATTATAAAAATTAATTTGTAATCAATATTCACAGTTTCTGTTAATTTAATTCATTAAATTAATAAATTAATTTATTTTGTTTTCAGTAATGTGGTAAACAACGTAGTATTTCATTATTATTTTATTTGATAATACTTAAATTACTTGTGCAATCAAGTAGAGTTTAATGTTTAATTTCCATATATTTGTTAATCTGTTATTTACTCTCTGATGATTTGGTAGTCCCAAGTTTTATTTTGTATGTGTCTTAGCATATTAAGCACTGCTGTCTGACCTATCCAATCTCTGCCACCTATAAATTGTTTGGTCTTTGACAGTTTTCTTAATTCCTCTTATTTTAAGTAGTATTAAATGGGAATAATATGGGTATGGTATTAACCTTTTGACTCACTTCTGAGTTCTAGATCAATATATTCAATTATCTCTTAGATACATTCATTTTGTGTCTCAAAGTTATCTCAAATTCAATATAGCCAATATTGAATCCATGTAACCCTCAGGCTCTCCTAAATATTCCCTGTTCTGGTGAACAGTATTACCATTCAACCATTTGACCATACCAGGAACTTAAGAGTCATCTTTCTCCTTTATTTTCCATAATTAACAAGTCACGAGTTTTGTTGGTTGAATCTCATAATATCCTTTTATCATATTTCAATGAATCTAAAATCCCATCAATGGTAATATTCACTATTACTTTATTCATTAAAAAAAAAAAATGTTGCCAGTGCATGCATTGATACGTTGCTTAAGAATCTTAGAGGACCAGAGTTTTTCATACAGTATTGTCATTGTGCCATCATGAACTTTGGCTATATGCCATTTCTGAGTGTTTCTCCACTATCTTTCGGATTTTGCAAATTTCCATGCACTTGCACAGGCAAAGGAAATTGGACAATCAATACAGCACAGAGACTATAAGAAGCATTCTGACATCAGAGATGTTAAACATTTTTAAATGTGTATTGGATATTTCTCTTTATCTTTACTGACATCTCAATAGTCCAAACTATAATCATTTCTGTTTAGACAACTGCAAATGTTACTGCAGTCGTCTGTCTGCATTCAACCTGCCCACCTTCTATCCAGTCCTGTGTCCACTTAGCAGCTAGACAGTTTGAAAATCTGATGTCACTTGTACCCAATCTTCTTTCTCTGGCTCCGTTCAATGATGTCCCATTGTGCTTAGAATAAAGATAAAACTTTTTCTGTATTAGTCTGGTCTTGCATGGTCTGACCTCCATCTCTTGTCCAACCTCATCCTTTTCTGCTTTTCCTTACTCTGCATTCCACAGAACAGAGCTCCTCCACCACCCTTCCTCATCTTTACATATATGCTGTGTTCCCTCTGTCCAAAGGCTCTTCTCCCCCATAATTAAATCATCCTTGTCCTTCAAATCTCAACTCAAATTCCTCAGAGAAGCATTCCTTGAACTCTTCAACCAGGTCAAATTACTGATTAAATTGATCTATATAGCACTTGACATAGTTGCAGTGGTAATTATTTTGTGATTATTTGGTTAAACTGCAAGCCCTATAACAGCGGTGACGATGCTTACTTTTGTTCCTCACTATATTGCCAGCAACTGGCACAGGGTCTGATAAAGAACAGATGGTCACTATGTGTTTATTGAATATATGAAATAATAAAGTGTTCTTATTAGGGCTGAATGTGATAACACAGATTATAATAGTGCAGTGTCATCAACTGTTTCACAGTAAACATTTTATGTTAGCTTTTGTTGTGATTGTTGACTGACATTATTCATATGCCATCTCAGGCTTCTCATGTTCTTTTAAAGAGTTAACTTTTCTGTATATCTTTACTAGTTTCAATGTGTTTGAAGTGCAGTGGACCCAAATGATCTCTCTTAGTTATACAAGAATTGTACCAGTCATGAAACATTTGTTTCCTTGCCATCAATTATACTGAAAATTACTATGTTGAGAGCATATCAAGTTAACATAGTCTGGTATAAGCCCCAGATTTACATCTCTTAGAAGAATGAGAAATGAAGCTTCAAATTTGCCCCCATTTGGGCAGTACAAGTCTATAATCATGGTTTAGCTGTTCTTTTGTTGTTTTTTTCCTCCTAGTAAAATTTGAGGATAACAGGTTTGCTAAATTGCTTGTTTTAATGATCCTACTTAAGGAATGCCAACATTTCATTTTAATAATCTCGCTCCCTTAAAAATATGTTATTTCTTTGCTCAAAGGCCAACTTTACTTTTGCATTACTCATTAAAATTCCTTTATATAAACACCATTAGTATAGAAAATGAGCCTATAAAAATGTCCCATTCAACACTATCACTTCTATGTGTCTACCTCTATTTTAATTTGAGTCCTTGATGGCTAGTTCTTCATTATCTTGCATTTATTAACCAAGCATTGTGGTTAGGGGATACAATTAGGTACTGTAAAGGACATAAAGAAAGATTACAGGCATACAGCATAAGCTCTCTCAAGCTCCTTCTTTTTTCTTCTTTAACATCTCCAAATACTGGAAAGCCCTTTTTCTTTGATAATAGGCAGAAAAGGCATACACTTTCAGTTGGAGCGAGTTAACCAAAATCAAGTTTGCTAAGCAACCTCCCTCTCTCACTCTTTACCTCTAACAATACTGTAGAGACCCGTGGTAGATTCATTTCATCATTGTGACCAAATCTTTATCTTCTTAGTATCCACATTCTTTGTCATGTGCCCTTGCAGTTGCTCCCACCAAGGCCAAGTATATTTCCCCTCTCCTTGGATGTTGGCCTTGGCCAAGTAACTTCCTTTGGTCAAGGAATTTTATTGGGTCTGACGAGAATGAAAGCTTGTCATTTGCTTGCATAGGTGGGCTTGCTCCCTTGGGCTTCTGTCATAATAATGAAAAACACATGCTCAAGTTAGCTGGATGGTCCAAAGGGAATGAAAGGCATGGGGAGCATATCCAGATAATCGGTGGCTTGGAACCAGCTTGCCCTGAAAACCCATGAATAAGAAAACAATGCTTATTGTTATTTGTCACTGACTTTTGAGATGCTTTGTTATCTACCAATAGTTAACTAATACATTCCTCATCTGTTTGTTTGTGTTTTTTTTTTTTTTTTTTGGTAATTAAGAGAGATATGATGTGTAAGATGTCTAAATGTGCTAGGATGCTGAATCTAGAATAGGTGATAAAGAAAAAGGTCATAATCCAGTAAGAACAGAGGACATTGACAAAGCACTTTAGAGCTCTGAAATCAATATAACGGCATTTGACATTCATCTCACCAATTATATGTCCTTGGGGGAAGATACTGAACTTCTATAAGCCTTGGTTTCTTCATCTATAAATCGAGGATGGTAATGGCACATAACTCATAGTGCTTTAAGAATTCAATGAGATTATGCTTTTGAAGGACTTAGCAAAAATATGATACATAGTAAAAACATAGTAAGTGTTTAATAAATGTTAATGATTTTATCATTATTATAATTATTATTAATCATGTGTTAATAATTATTATTATCAATGCTATTTCAATATGTTCTTTAGGGGTAGAAGACTATTGTTCAATTTCAGAAATATCAGCCAATTACACTTCCCTTTCCTCGACTTACTTCAAAAACATTACCAACTTGAGAATCATCAACCTTCTTTTTAAAAGGTCCAAATTTCCCTATTGTTCAGTGTGTTGGTTTTAACAGGGATTTCAGAGTTCACGATATTTGAAAGTTCTAATAGTTTGACTTCCATTGTGCTCTTTAACCTCAAGTTTCTTTGTGCCAAGTCTGATTGGTTAATGAAACAAGATCATGAGTGATACTGTTAGGATCGTTCCATTTTGTCTTCTAAGCCTGGTAATTCCTCTTAGCCAGGACATTTTATTAACATACTATGGCTTTTGATTGAAGAGCTCTACTCAAATGAATATTTTTCTTCACCGGAAAGATAATTCCAAATAGTATAACTTAAGTTTATTTATTCCTTTTTAACATTTGTGTCTCTCACTAATAAATGAGCTTTCTTAAGGGATGGATCTTCTCTCTTACTCATTGCTGCTGCATCCCCAAAGCCTAGAACAATGCCTTACAGATAGGCTTACTCACGAAGAACTTGCTGAATGAATGAATGAATGAATTTATATTGATAAAAAAGGGTTAGAACTTCAAGCATTTTTATATGAATTTTTTTCTTTAATTCTTATAGCAGCCCTAAGAGATAAGTACTAATGTCCTCATTCCACAGATAAGAAACCTTAATTTTCTAACTATTTGCCTAATGTTACATAGCTTTGGAAATAAAACCAAACCAACTCTAAAGCCCAACTGCTAATGATTACCCACAAGTTGCATCATTTTATTGTTATTTAAGCAATTTCTTGTATAAGTTACCTGGATTAAACCCATTTGTAAAGAACCAAAGGAGAAAAAAAGAAAGATTTTCTCCATCAGCATATATGGAGAAAATCTCTCAACTCTAATTACTCATTCAAAGAAGATTTTTTTCTGCAGAAAATATTTTAAAGGCAGCAATAGGAAAATAGTTCATGAATCATTCATCTCAGTGGATGGCTTTCTTCATTCAGGTGCAGGCTTTCTTTCTTGTTTTCATACATTTATCTTCTGGGATCATAGAATCATAGCTGTTCGAGATAGAAAACAGCTTCAAGAGTCTGGTTCATTTACAGTCATGTATTTTTTTCTTTTCTTTTGCAATCTCTCAGTTTGGAAGGGAAATTGCTTTTCCCTGGATCACTGAACCAGTCACATGGCTTTTATTTGCCTGGGCAGTATCACCTGAAATTCAAGGGCTGTGACTCCGAAATATGACTTATTCAATGAAGGTAAAAGAATGAATTAACAAATAAGAAGGCATTGATTTATTTCTGGGTAGAAATGTAGACTCAAAAAATACAAATTTCCCAAGGGAAGTTACCTTGTTTTGGATCCTTAACCAGATCACCCAGCAGTACATACACAATCACACTTAAAATGAATTGAACTGAATGAATTAATAGCAACTAGTAGCTGAAGACAAATTACTGAACTCTTTGGTTCAAGGCGTGTGATTTTATATCTCAGAGATTTTTCTGAAACCCACATAAGGCTAGTGGAGTGTGTTGAATTAATTTTAAGAAGTGATTTTTTTGTCTCATTGACCTGTTGTGGAAATGCAACCTGCGCTATGAAAAGGGCTTGTAGGTGCTAGCTGCTTACTGTATCAGTTGGCAAAGGAGTCCTGGAGCTAATCAAATAGATTTCCCAGAGAAGCTGAACTTTTCGTCTTAGGGCAAGTGTTCATTTTTTCTCTTTCCTAGAGTTGGAGGCTTAATGCTTAAAAAAGAGAATATATTCTCCCCCCAAAGGATTCAATATCTGAATTGGTTACTCTAATCATAGTTACGACCTGTTAGTTTCAAGTGAAATTAACCCATTTGAACTAGCTTTACCAATACAGAATCTAGGATGAGATTCTAGAGGCAGTTAGTTCAAAGAAACTGAGAGTATGCAGTCCAGTGGATCTCAAGAGTGACGTAGGTTGTAATGCAGCTGCTGTTATCAACTGGTCCAAATGACAGTGCATTGCTGAACTGGCTAACCTCTAGCAATTCTCTGGGCTGGCCACTAATCCCAGTCCTTCCTTGCACCATGCCATTCTTTTTCTAGCAGGCTAACACCTTTGTTTTCCCCTCAGTGCAAAGTGTTTGAAGCATCCTTGACAGGGAAGTGACAGTGGAAGCTCTGCTAGTTTATAAGGATCTTTTCTCTCTTTCCTATAAGTTCCAGGAGGCAGGATATTTGCTTTCTTCAAATTATGGACAGTTATACTTGCGAATAATTGGAATAATTAACCCTTTCATTACTGTCCTCAGACTGAGAGGGGAGAGCAGTTTTAGACTTGAAGTAGGTTCTGGGGAGCAGAAAAGCACGTCAGCAGAGAAAGCTATGACACCACCCAGTCCCAGAAGCCATTACTTGCCTGTCACTTAGAGTGACTTGTTATTGGCTCTATTTATAATTATTCCAGATTGCCATTTTTGTGTGTATTGGGGAAGATTAAGAAAAATGAATATGTCAGGAATTCACATCTTGAGAAAGAATGATATGTCTAAACAACCAGTTAATGCCAATATAACTTAAAAAGCTATTGAAAATTTTGTGACATTGAAGTAATATACTGATGATCGATACCTTTTGTTGATGCTTTACATGAAACTGTTGAAAAATAAATGATATCTGTGCTTTTTATTATCAACCTGGCTGGAAATACTTATTGCGTAAATCAGTGGCTAACTGAAAATAACTTAAATATTCTTTTGTGTCTAATTTCAGTCAAAATCCGAAAGGTGGATGATACCTGGCAAAATAATTCCCACATTTCATCTGCAAGAGCAATTGGCATTAGCTATAGCTTAACAACTTGAATTTACTAGGATATTTAGCTCCATTTTTCATATTTTAAGTAGAAAAAGGTTAGGTTTCGGAGTGGGCATGCAGAAGTTTGAATCTTTACTATATTTTAGTTAAGTGATATTTGGCATATTTTTTAATATCTCTGAACCTCATTTGTAAAGTGAATTATTATGAGGAATAAATGGAGTATTGTATGCAGATCAATGAGTAGAGTGACACACACCAGATTCAATAAATAGTAGTGATTATTTGTAATATTATTACATTAGAAAATAATATAGCACATAATAGCTCTATACTATAAAGAAAGAGTTGTGCTTTACAATATGTCAGGTCCTGGAAAACCCTGATTTCCAGGAATATCAATATACTTATTTTTCTTTCCTACATTATACACAAAATAATTTCAAAATTACACATGTGTAACTATCAAGAACAAAATTGTTAAGGAGAAAACTCTGAAGAAGAAAAATCAAATATATAAATACTGAAAAAAACATATAAGAATTAGTTTCAAAATACACATAAAAAGTCATTCATCCAACATTAACGAGTTAGAAAACATAATTGAAATTTTTCATACATACTCGTACACACAGACTCACACATCTATGAATAAACTTAATCAATAAGTTTGCAAAACTTACCTTACAGATCAGGGTTTCTCAATCTTGGCACAATCCACCTCGGGACTGGATAATCCTTTGTTGTAGGGAAGTTTCCTGTACATTGTCGGACGTTTAGCAACATGCCTAGGCTTCATTCACTAGATTCCAAAAGTATCCCCTGCTCCTCTCACCCATCCCCCTGAAGTCATGATAATCAAAGCTCCTGACACTGCCAAATATCCCAGGGGACAAATTTGTCACCACTTGAGAACCACTGGTATAGATTATATCATAAAAGTATTGTCTTCAATGGAAAGCATGATTGACATCTTTCATGTAAACCTCAGCACTATAAAAATTTCAATTCTCTTCAGTGTTCAATGAGCTTTATAAAAAACTATTAAGAAAAACCTAGAACAACAAAAAATTATGTGGGCAGGTAATTCAAAAGAAAAAAAATAGTATTGGCTAATAAATATATAAATAACTTTTCTAACTCACTAATAATAATGGGAAATAAAAACATAACCAATTAACTAGAAAAGATATTCTTTTAAACATCAGTAATGGCACGTGTACTTTGAAATAGGTTTTCACCTTCCCTGCTGGTTGGGGTGTGTATCGGTATATGCTTTTTCAGGGGGAAATTTGACAAAAAGCTTTAAAAATATGTACCTTCTTTTGTCCAGTAATCACACTCCTTGATATTTATCCTTCACAAATCACCTATGTGCCAAAATATTTGTAAACAAGGGTGTTCGTAATGTGATATTTAAAGTAGCAAGAATTAGAAATACCATGAATTTCTAAAACTAGGAGTTAGATAGACTAATTATGGAATTACCTTGGATACAATATTATTCTTCTATTATCATACTATCTCTTTCATAAAATGTGGTTATTATAGAAATTATCTTTAATAATAATGATGTGAGTGCATCTGCATATATGAATGTGATAGGTTAAGCTTCTCAGGAAGCAGATTGAGCAGACTCAGAGATGGAATTTGTGTGTTGGGTGTTTCTTAAGGAGAGAACAACAGCTGTTGAACAAAGAGAAAGGATGCATTTGTAAACAGTAGAAGAAGTTAAGCTGTGACTTATGCCACTGATGACCTTTTTAGACCCTCAGGGGGATTGGAGCTAGAATATTGATTGAATGTCCCAAAAGATGGGCCAGACTTTACACCCCTGAATCAATCAGATATTGGATTGGGCTTCTATAGAAAGGGACATGTCCATTGATGAGGTTGCTCTTTGCACCTGAGGTGGTCCCCGAATAGGCTGACAGCCCTGTGCTGGTGGTGCTAGTCCCAGCTAGTGGGACAACAAGCCTTTATGGAAGGGCCTTCCAGGTGGTACATCATAGCATCCATCATAGAGTATGTGTTTGGTCTCTGTGGGAGAAATAAAGTAGCATCCTTCTTTCCTGTCCAGGTTCTGAACAAATTTAAAAATAAGATTTAAAAGAATCCTCCAAAAAAAAAGTGCTGCTATTGAAGAAATTGGCAAGTGGGTCTTCTTATACTTACTGCAAATTAGACAGTTTCCCATTTAGTCTTCAACATAGTTGGCCTGAGAAAGCCTTCTCACTGGGTGGATACCCACCTCACTAAGACTTACCATGTGGACGAGCAGAACAGAAAGTGTGCTCCTTTGAAGGCAGCTGGGTCCCAAGAGAATGAAAAGAGGAAGGGGCTGGGCAACTCAGGAGCCAGTGTGCACTTCCAAACTCACCAATCTGATATTTCCTCCTTTGACAAGGAGTGAGAACAGGTGTGCAGAGCAACAAAATACTAGTGTGATACACTGATGGGCTTCCTCCCCAATGAAGGAAAAAAAATATAAATAATTCAGAAAAAAGAATTACCTAGTAATGGTAAACATGTGGGGGAAAAAAGATTGTAAGAAACACAGTATGCAAAAATGTTATATCTGAGTTGTACTGTTCCGGTGATGCTAATGTTCTAATTTATATTTTTTGAAATTTTACAAATGCCTTCTATTGAACATGTATTGCTTCATGTTCTAAAAATATTATTGTAAATAATAATAATAAAGCCTGTTTTTTCATGATAAAATAGGTAGTATATATGGCAAGGAATGGTGCAATAGGAGAAAATTGAAATAAATAGAGAAGAAGAGTAGAAATGATAGGGCAACAAGAATAGCAAGTTCAGGGCACTGGGAGATGAGTTGAAAAGATGGTGGGCAGGACACTGTTCCTACTGAATGAAAGACAAGTACACAGAGCTAACAGTACCAGCCACAGTGATGGGGGGTGGGGGGTGCTATGGCAAGAAACAGGCTTCTTTTACTTACCCTTAGAAACCCGAGTGCTATCCCAGTTCAGATGACAAAACTTCAAAACTGGCCCTTGGATCCATCAGTCAGATTTGAAACATCGTTGAATTCACATGCCTTCAAATCTATTTCATTTTTCTCTCTCTCTCCAGCAGTAGAATGTACACTTTATTAACAGGACTTTATTTTCTGTACACATTGCTATTTCCCAACACCTTTAAGAAAATTCATAATAGATCATCAAACAGTATTTTTTAAATGCTTGGAAATGAGCTAGGTGTGGCCATCATCCTGTGAAAAATAATCCAAACAATCTGTAATTCATAAATTATAACCGTTATATAAACACCATTTTTTGGACATACATTATAAAATAGGATTTTAGGGTGAAATGCCTACTTTACACCAAAATCTTTTTATTAACATGAAAGATAGTCTAAAAATGGAGTGTTTTTTCTTTTTCCTTTTTTTGATAATGAACCCATAGGCTAGTTTCTATAGCAATGAAGCAGCTTTAATTAAAGGTTTTGTGATTTCAAATGAAAAAGGGCATGCATCACTGTCATTTATTTTTATGTGAGTGGTCCACACCAAATGCATAAACATAAACAAACACATCCACTACTCATTAGCATTTATAACATGCTTACCAGAAGAAGCAGCTTTCTGCATATGCCCTTGCCGTTAATCATTATGGCCATTGTCTTTCACTTTATTGCTTCCATCTTAACCTTCTCAGGAGGGAAGAATTTTATGATTTGCACTACTCTTAGGGAATAATGCAATTAATGTGCATGTTAAAGACCAACAGAAATCGACTTGATGCTTAGTTGTGGTTTGAAGAGGTGGATTTAAAGAATCTGTATATTTTAAATTTAGCATTCCTCTTTAATACAGTCTCTGTGAAACACAGAAGTATAGAAAAGTGCTTTTGTTGTACACTTGGATTCTTATGTATATTTCTTCATAGTAACAATTTACATGTATTAAGTGCTTACTATCTGCAAATTCTCAAGCATTTTTTAAATATTTCGTAAATCTTCATAATGACACTATGAAAAAATGCTGCTTTCTCACTTTTAATTTATATAGAAACTGAGGGAGAAGGATTCATTAAGTTTTGAAAGGTTTGCACACTTCATCACTTATTCACTCATTTAATAAATGTTATTAAATGTCCTTTTTATGTTATGTTTTATTGTTCTGGGGATTAGGAAACCTTCAAGCAACAAGACAAGTTTTCTGCTTTTACAATGCTTAAGTTCCTATTAATGATATAAGCAACAAATAAAAAGAAATACCAAATAAACAAGATAATTTCCATTACTGATATATGCTATGAAAAACAAATTAAATATAGTGATAAATATAGTAAGTATGGTAATAGAGTGTGACTGTCGATAGAAAAGTCAAAGAAGTTTTAAAAAGGTGAAGTCGAGCTGAAGCTCAGTATTGAGACAGACCAGGCATAAGATCTAGGGAAAGAGCATTCCAGCCAGGGAGAAGAGTGTGTGGGAACATAAAGAAGTCCAGTGTACTTGGGGAATAGTGCAAGAGAGATAACAAAAAATACAGATCCATCGGATAAACCCCGATACTCTGATTCTACAACCTATGCTTTTATATAATAGCTAATATTTAGCATACTTTTCAGCCACAGAGCGTTTCCAGTTCAGGACTGGACCACAAGAGTTCTGAGACTTAGGCCAACATAGCTGCTACTCCAAGGTGTGACATCTCTGAGAGCTCTCCAGCGTTTCTAAAACTTACATGAATTTTGCATTCTGTTCCCAATATTCCTTTGTTTTAACATGAGAAGGATATTTTTGAAAAATTTGAATTTCTGGATAGATGAGCTATATTTCTTTTGAGACTCTGCCTGGGGAACCCATGCAGCACTTCTGAGCACATCTGGTATATGTACAACATATTTTGAGCAGCACGATTACCAGCACCTAGGTAGCATAGGTAAATGCTTAATGAACAGATGGGTGCATTCATTCAGTTTGTTCCTCATCGCGGAGCTCATGAGGCTGTCACAGCATAACCTTACATATCTTGTTGGGAGGTGGCAAAGCGTAGTGTGAAGTACACTTACTAGTATTTAGGTTTATCTAGGTTTGAAATTTGACTCTAGCATTTGCTGGTGTGTGACCTAGGGCAGATCATTTAAGCTCTGTGTGCCTGTTTCCACACCTGTAATAGCCGGGATAATAAAATACTCTGACACTTTCAAAGGATGAGAACTAGATATGATGGTGTATATAATAAGGAGCTGAGTTAGCATGGTTTCTTGGATATTGTGAGTGAGGTACCACAGAAGGGCATAGAAAATCCCACTTTTTGCCAGTGACTAAAGAGGAGCTGCTTGAAGGGTCATATGAATGAGTATTTTAACACAGAACAGTAAAACTCAGAATATGCTAATATCTTAGAGCAGTATCAGGGGACAGTATTCAACTGTAGTATCTTGGTACACTAGTGTGTCGCTTTGTAAGTTCTTGAATAGTTATTGAATAAGTATATCAATAAGTGAAAGAATAATCAGTAGGGTAATATGCCATGTGTAATCGGCAAGTAAAATAGTTGATAATTTAATTTTTAATTAATTTAGTTTTTCTTATAGTTTATAAGGGATTCAGTTTTATCCTGACATACATAGCATTGCTGCTAAAAGTACTTCATGGCCAAATATCTTAAACATTGTGGGTGTTATCATTTAAAGAATCTCTCAGAAGTCCTGTAATAAAGAAATTATCATGCAGAGGTATGCTGATAAACTGTTCTCTGGGAAAAAAAACAATTCTAATCTGTAGTGTTTGAAGATTTCTGTGATGTCAGTACTCTCACCATGGCCTATTTTAAAGTACCCGTGTGACATCACTGGATACAATGAAAGAAAGAAGCAAGTGAAATTAGTTCTTGTGAGCTGGTATGAACCAGCTCTAGCAAACCACTACTTTATCATAATATCAGGATTTTCTAAACTTATATTTTATTTAACAGCATGCCTACTCATAAAGTGTGCAAATGTTTTCTTTGGACCTTCTTTGTGAAAGGCTGTCCTCGCTTTGCACTAGGTTGTAATGCTCTCTTATTTTTATTTTTATACACTTTCTTGAGTGGCTAGCAAAGGGGAAAGATTATAGCTATTGCATATTTCCTGGGGACGGTACTTGCAGTACATGAACTTGTCCTATCCTGCGTGTCCTACATAAATGGGTTGAGACCTGATGATGTAAGAAGGCCGGTCTAGTCTGGTTCTCCCCTTTGAAGGCACAGCGATTCACTCATGTCAGTGCTCAGAGGAGGTCGAGTCCTGAGAGTCTGACAAACTTGAGCTAGCTGAAGTTAATGTGACACTGAGACAGACATAAAAAAGTCACATTGGCATGACTCGAATATTCTTTCATTCTAATCATGCCCTATGGGAAAGTAAATATGAATCTGATGCTACCAACTGACTTACCATCAGAAAATAAAGTAACAGGGACTGAAAGAACTTGAAGTCCATTGATTAAGCCATTTTTTTTCTCTATGTTAATAGCCCTACAAGAGGTAGATAGTTATATAATTTAATAAGATCAAGGCAAAATCATCGAATGCTGCCATTTCATTTTAGGGATTCTTTTGCCATGGGCACTGCTGGCTAAAGCTGCCTTTACCAATATGATTGCTAACAGGATGGGCTGTGCCATATTTGCTTCTGTTGTCTTTTTTCAATCATCCCATAACCGCACCGCACCCCTAAACATCACTGTACTGTTTTCTTATGTACATATTTTGTATATTTAATGAAGTTATAGTCCAGTCTTAGGTTTTAGAATATTCTCTCTCAGAGGTTTTGAATATCTTTACTCTGATCCATTATATTTTGTTCTCACTAGTTCATAGTTAGATAATAAGCTTTTCCCCCAATATCCTAGCTATTGTGGGTACCTAACTGTAACTCTAAATTGCTAGAAATTTAGCAGTAAATATAATACTAGAAGGAGGCTGGGCTTTAGGTTTTTATTTAGTCACCCCAAAACACTAAGTGTGCCTTTTCTGTGTGCCAAATTTAGTGGGACACTGGGGATACAATTGTCAGCAAGGCAGACATGATCCCAAACTTCATGAATTTAAGGATCCAGTAGTTCTACAACATAATATGTTGTAGATTTGGATAGGCAAATCACTTCATCTCTTGGAGCCTCAGTTTCCTAACCTGTAAAATGAGTATGATGATATTTACCTTTCAGACTGTGTTGGGGAAATATAACTAAGACAAAAATCTCCTAACCCAGAAATCCTCTCTACAAATGTAGTACAGAAAGAAAACAGTTTTATTATTAAATAAACATTAAACCAGGAAATTTTGACACCACAGGCAATCCGCTAAGAGGTTGCAAAGACAGAAAGAAATCTTATCCTTTTATTGATTCAAGTTGATACAACCCATTACATACATGTTGTCAAGATAAACAATAATTAGTGCTTAAGTAAGAGAACTTGATAATCGCATTTGTCATACATAGTTCATCCTAATTTCACTTGGAAGTTGGGATGGCCATCTGTGTTAGCGAGTTGGCTCTATCCAGAGGAAAAACAAACTTTTCCGACCTTTATGATAGGAAGCAGTTATATACCTGGGAGGGTGGCATCCATGGAAGGTAGCCTCCTACCCTCCCACAGAAATTGGCGGATAGAGGGGCTATCTCCCTTGACGTTTACATTTCAAAGTGGCTCCCAGTTATTTAAGAAAGACATTCCAGGGTCATAAAGCTGACAAAAGGCCTATCTAATTTTCCAAAGAGTTTTTACGCATTTCACAGAGAAGAAACAGTACTTACAAGTTTTGAGTTTTCTAAAACAAATAGTCTATGAAAAAGGAGGGAGGGGGATTTTTACCCTTATTTTCAACAGTGAGAAATAAGCCCATTTTATTTTTCTTCTTACCTGCTCTTAAAATTGTTATAAGAATTGAACAGTATAAACTCTTAAATGTTTTTACAAGCTGAAACTATCATTTTATCTGTAGTAGACATCTTGATTCCTTGAGTTGGAGTTATCTTGAGGGCAGATGGATATTGGGGGACACTGTTAGAGAGAGTCCAAAACTGTAAGAACAGAGATGGGAAAGTAGGAAGGAGCAAGCCTCTTGCAGTCATGATGTAGTACTTTGCATAATCAGAACAAATGCTGTCTGTTGGGAAAATGTTTACGGTAATATTGTACGCAGAGTATGTTGGAATTTGTGTGTCACTGGAACAGCATAGCATTTTTGTATGCTGTTGTGAGAAAGCAATTGCAATTGTCCTAACAGAGGAATAACATGGGATAATAATAACATGCAGAGAATTCAATCTATTAGCATTTAGATGGATTAAAATGTGGATAGAATGGCAGTTGAGAGAGCAGGTATTGACATCCAGTAGACCTGGATTTCAATCCAAGCTTCAATACATACTAGCCGGACACACTTGGACAAGTTTTTTTAATCTCTCTACAGCTCATTTTCTCCTCATCTTTAAAATTGGGACCGTGGTACCCACTCAGTGGAAGCATTGTAAGATTTAAAAATGTTTAGTCTGTGTCTGGCATATAGTAAATGTCAATAAATGGTGACTGCCACCAACGCCACTTTCATTATTGATAAAAATAATAAATAAGTTGAGGTTTTGGAATAATTAAAGGATCTGTGAAGGACTGTTGAGAGTCTGGTTTGCTTTCTAGTTTTTAGTTTGTGTAGAAAAGTATGTCAAAGGTTAAATCAATGGAGCAGGGACAGCAATTTGGTAAAATAAATAGACAATAGTAAGCCTTTGTCATCTGTGGAGACTGATTGTTTTAATGGGCCAAATTTATCACCACTTGTCATAGGACTTTGGAGATCCTCTTGTCAAGAGGTAGAGTATATCTTCTGTATATATTGCCAGTGAGGTGTTAATAGAAATGAGCTAACAGAGACTTGCAAGAGCAACTATACATGTCCACTGGTCCTCCTATAGCTTTAATATTGCCATAAGAAGGACATGTCTGGGGCAGTCTGAGACTGTTAAGAGGCATGTGGAGCAGAGCCAAATGGCTCCAGTAACCTCAGAGGACAACCAGGTAACCTGCACACCTGGGAGAAAACCCAGCCAAGATCAGGAGAGCTGATTTTGGGTGCTATCAACTTTCTGTTGTTTATGACAAAGATTTGTTGTTGTTTGTTACTCCGCAATAGCTAACTGTCACATCATCACACAAATATAACATCAAGCCCTATCTGGGGCGTGGGGGGAAGCAATAGCTACCTCACAAGTGTGTTGTAAGGATTAAAACACACAAGGTGTGCAAAATGCCTGGCATTAGAGAAGCATTTAGTGAAGTCTGGTTTCTGAGACTGAAAAAAAGGCACCTTGCAAAGAATGTCTCTAAACTTTTCACAGTGCAACATATTTTAAAGTTTGTGATTACTATTTATTAGACTGAACAAAGAAAGAAAATGGAAATGCTATATTAGAACCCTTAATGATAGATTTCTGTACGTTTATAATTCCCAAATAGGCTTCTTTTCTAAAATGTTATGTATTGCTTTTAAAAGACCATTTTACATGACAGACATTAAAATAAGTCTCTTTTTAAACAATGAACTAACTGCTCAAGGTAAGACTTTATTTTTTCCCATTAATAAATGGCCTTATTTTCTATTTACATAATGGACTCAAGCAGTCAATGATTGGTTAAATTGCTCATTCTGCCTCTTGCCTGCAAGGCTTTTGTGTGAGCAAACATCTAGCACAAAATCTGACTGCCATGGAACATTAAACAGGTATTCTCCTCTTAAAACTTCCTGATCTCAATTTCCTGCAGCTATCCAATAGAAAACAGATGCAAATTAAGAGCCCAATTCGCAAAAATAAGGTAGCATTTGTACCGGCTTCCTATGGAGATGGCTCAGAAAAAGTGTGGAAGGCACAGCTAGCATTTCCAAATGAAATGTGTGTTCCTACAGTTTCATAAATATCCTTCTGATTCTCTTCCAAATATTGACCTTTCTGTGCTAAATGCAAAGGTAAGCACAGGCACAAACAGGTAGAATCACAACAGAAAGCTGCCTCTCTTTAGAACATGTTTTGATGGGTTTTACTGTTTCTTTTTTAGACATACTGGAGAAAGAGGAATAGGCTTATGCAACCTGACTTATGCCTGCTGAATAGTGCATCAAAAGGCCAGGAAACTGATAGGTTTCTGGCCCTCTCTCAACATAACTAGCAAAAAATCTCTAGCATTCTAGAGAACGTTATTAAGGGTGAGGTTCGTTGTTTTTTGTGTGTAGTGTGTATGTGTGTGTGTGTTTTATGTTTTTTGTTCATTTGCTTTACTTTTGCTTTATGAGAGAAAGGAAGGAAAAAAAAGACTTATAAAAGATAAATGGCTTTTCTATATGTTGATGCATTTATGGCAATCCTTAAAAGAGTTGAGAGCATATTTCACCTCCTTTAATTGTGAAAGTCTTCACACAGATTTTGCTTTCCTCTAAAAAGTTTGTAACCTTTGGTCAAAGGCAATAATGGAAAATGAGATAGAAAAGTGAACCCAAAATTGTTGCTGGTATTTAGGGAAATAGAATCAACATGAAGAGTGGGAATAGCATCAGCTTCTACACTGACATGAACTCTGTTGTGGATGATCATTTGGTCCGAACAATTTGTAGAATCACATCAAGTTTATTGACAGTTTTCACCAAGGAAATCTATGATACCTATTTAACATAACTAGGCACTCAATAAGTACTTATTGAAATGAAGTGAAGCTGGTCTAGGTATACACTAAGGCCAAGAATTGGTCACTTGCATGGTAGACCAACATGGAGATAAATAGTTTGGTTCTTAGAAGTATCCAGGTATCTGGCATATAATAGGTATCATAGCTGCTGGTAGTTGACTTTTCCTGTGATTATTTTGGAAAGAGAAAATCATTAATAAGGAGATCTTGGCTATAAGGAAGGTGTCGACTTCCACCCCACTTTCACATCTCAGTTGTCTGTCTTGATGCCAAAATGGACTCATTTGTAAATGCAAGAAGTGGACATTGATACCTGTTCTGACAAATTGCCCGAGACCATTTTCCATTTATATTTAATCATCCATCCCTGCTCTCATTTCCACAGCTCTCATTTTCCAGAATTTTGCTGTTGTTCAGAAGTGGCCTATGCCAAATTGTCCACATACAGTTGTTAGATTATTTGTGGTAGATTTTCATAGCTGCTGCAGTTAGATGGAGATGAGCAGTGGCTAACCCCTGACAACATTGATACCCAGAGGTCAGATTAGAATAAAACAAGTGTCATAGCAAATTCAGCCACACTTTTTTTTTCTTAGATATTTTTTAGAAATTATATTTATTCAAATAGCTATAATAATAACAGCTCAATTGCCTATTCTGTACCTTCAAAGATGTACCAGTTCTCTGCTCTTTAGGTGCTCTGAACATAATATGCCATCTCTAGGTTCACTAGAGATAATATAAAATGTGTAAATAGGATTCAATTAACCTTACAGTTATCATCAGGAAAATAAAATATTCTGCTCTCATAGTTAGATATAGGATCATTCCAGAACCTAGCCCCCATTGTTATCTTGAAGAGTGAGGGGTAGAGGTCTCACTGAACTTCCTATTTATGATAGGGTAAAGAGTATCTCCAGAATACAGAAAGCACATAGATCTTGGCTATCACTATTTTGTCACCATTGGAAATCCATTCTTAATATTTAGTAAATTAATTAGGAAAGCCTCTGATATTGATTGGAGAAGAATATAGCTGACTCATATATAACAACCAACCCTGAAACTGGGCCTTCGTACTGCAGAACTATGAATTACTGAAAGGACTACCTTTAAATTATTAATTCACACACACACATACACACACACACACACACACACACACACACACACACAAACACACACACCATGTTGTCCACATGTTGACAACAATAGTTGTCAAAATCTTCTTTTGGCCCTCTCAGCTTATTCATATTCACAAAGTTTTGAGCCTTCCTGTTTTGGATATTGAATTTTGGTGTTCTCTTTGGGACTTGTTATGTTTCACAATTTGATTTCAGCACCTATACCCCCACCTCTCTCACCCTTCACTACAGCTTTCCCTGTCTCCAGCCACATCAAACCCTATTGGCTATGCCAACCTTCAGTCCTCTAATAGAGGAGGAGAGTTTGAAGAGAGTAACAGTCCTAATTGCTTCCAGAATGTTGAAGAGTAATGTATGTGTGATTAGTAGCAAGAGGAAATGGTGCTGCATGGAAAAACAAGAAAAAAAAATCCTCTGGTAGAGTACAATAGAAAGAACATGTCTATGTTTGGGATTCTGTTCTCTTTGTATTTGAAATCTGACTTTGCCACATGTGCCTCTATGACCTTGTGCACGTTGCCTAATCTCTTTGATTCTGTTTCCTTATCTGTGAAGCGGGGATAATTTTCACTTCCTAAGCTTTACGACATATATAAAGTGCAGTGCCTGGCATATCCTATCTCAATAATAGCACTGTATTAGTGGCTGTGCTAGTCGTGGTAGTGGTCTTTTGCTGCTCCTACTGTTGTTATTATTACTGTTTATCCTACAGACTGGATGTGAAATTGTAAGAATTTACTGAGACTCATCAAATGAAAAAGGCATTTAGTGAGCACATGGGAGGGAGGTACTCCCGTGTATGAATTATTTTTGAACAGACAGCAGACTCTGCTAGCAATAACGTAGTACAAATGAGAGTTTCTGTGTGCAAAGATTGCTTATCGTCCATTGGTCTTTAAAACTGTATCTGTATGCTGTGTTGTCTTCAGTAGTGCCTTCATACATGAAAGGCAATAAATACAGATTTATATGTGCACATGTAGTGTACTATGTTTTAATGTGTATGGACCTCAAAGAGAGGAATGCTAGCAAGGGTCTTAGTAGGAATCTGTATTATAATCCTAAAAAGAAACAATTCATCATTTTCCTAATAGGCATTCCAGTACATTGGTTAAGAGCTTTAAGCTTTGGTTAAGACAATTCTGGGTTATCATCCTGGCTCTACCGCTTACAAGCCATGAAACCTCACTTATAACATCAATAAAATTAAATCCATTTGACAGCCAAGGAGAAAAACAGAAAAATCTCAGATATTCTACTGATACATTCTATTAAAAATTACAGCTACAAGGCATATGAGGTGTGACAGTTAGGTTCCGAACTTTTTGCAAAGATGTTGCTGAACTTTTTTGATATCAGAGGAATTATTCATTATGAATGTGTACCAACTAGACAAACAGTTAACCAGGTTTACTATTTGGAAGTGCTGAAAAGCCTGCATGAAAAACTTAGACAAAAACAACCTAAACTTTTCACCAACAATTCATGGCCCTTGCGTCACAATGCACCAGCTCACAGGGCACTGTCTGTGAAGGAGTTTTGAGCCAGTAAACAAATAACTGTATTGGAACACCCTCCCTACTCACCTGCTCTGGCTCCCAATGACTTCTTTCTTTACTCGGAGATAAAGGAAATATTGAAAGGAAGACATTTGGATGACATTCAGGACGTCAAGTGTAATATGACAACAGCTCTGATAGCCATTCCAGAAAAAGAGTTCCAAAATTGCTTTGAAGGGTGGACTAGGCGCTGGCGTCAGTGCATAGCTTCCCAAGGAGAGTACTTCAAAGGTGATCATAGTGATATTCAGCAGTGAGGTATGTAGCACTTTTTCTAGGATGAATTCATGAACTTAATCGTCTGACCTCGTATTTGGTTCCATAAAAAAGGTCTAAATATTTTGATCATCAGGAAAATGTTTGAATGTAGGCATGTGATTTCATCAGACACAATGGGGATTCTCAGATCAATGTGCAGAGAACCATGCTGCCATGTTGCAGGATGGTCCCTGTGGGGACTGAGCTCAGGACCATCTGACCCTGCTTGAACACTCCCTCCACTTTAGTTTCTCATATCGCCATCAACTAGTTTCTCAGATCGCCGTGAACACAAAGCTTAACTCCTCTTGTTAGGCAGGTCCTGATAACTGATTGTGAAAGGGTACTGAGAATCTAGGATGCCCGCTGGGACCTGGTGGATGGGATGCAGTGTCAGTGGGCCACTGAGCTCCAGCCAAAGCAGAGGCCTGTTCTGCATAGATGCCCAACTCCTAATTCTGGGAGCTTCTCACCTTTTGCAGTCCTGGCACATTGTAGTTATTCGATAGGTATGTTACATGCTCAAGAAGCTTTGGAAGTCACTTATAAAAAATATAATGATGAAAGCAAACATGTGTTTGCTTTTCTACATATGTTACAGTCACTGGGCTAAACACTCTTGTAATCTTCCCAATTACCATGAGAAATCGGTACTGTTATTTGCCTCATTTTTACAGATGAAGACACTGAGACTTAAGAAGTCAAATAACTGCTCAAAGTTATACAGCTCGCTGATATTTTTGATTCAGGCTGTCTGACTCCAGAACGTAGATTTTTAACCTCCAAGCTACAGCACCTCTTCTTCACAAGTCTTCCTACCCATTAAGTAACAGGCCACAGCCACCATCAAATCCTGCAAACGGCTGCAGTTCAAGCCCTGAACAAATGCATTGTAAAGCCAGAGCTGCTCAGCCCATTACAATGTAGGCATTGCCCCAACTGAAAATTGTTAAGACATTCCGAAGCCACCTTTAAAATCACAGGAAGCCATCACAGTCTTGCTTCTAGTTTCCTTTCTGGTCCTATCTCTCCACTAGCCCCTCACACTTTTGCTCCTAGTCTAATCTTTAATTTCATAAACGGAGCCTGCCTTCACTCTGCAAAGTCCTGCCCACTGGCTGAAGTCACTCTCCACCCTCTTTCCTGTTGTCAGCACCCAGGTGTTCCGGCTAGCTTCCCCTGTGCCCTGAGCCCCCCTAGCCAGTGGCCTGACTGTCTGACGAGGGACTTTCTCCAATAACCAAGCTTTGATGTTTGCCCCTGATGTTAGAGGCATATGTCCTCTTAATTACATTTCCCATGATTTCCCATCTTTTTGGAAATAGCTCATTTGTGAAAGGAACAGGAGCAGAAAGTGGCTGGTGCATGCGAACCTATAAGAGTTCCTGAATTTAAGAGGACTAAACTAAGCGTCAGGCGACTTACATAGATCACGGGGCTTCAGCGTCAGTCAGTTTCCTAAGGATCTGAATCCAGGCTGCACAATCACTGGTATGTATCTGCCACAGTCAGCATTGAAGATCCTCTCCCTAGAAACTGTGGGGGAATGAAAACATTTGCAGCTTATTCACATTTTCTTTCCAGTTATTCATTGTTCATCTTGCGTGCCTGTCATCCTCAAAGCTACTGAGTTCTATTTAGATGGCACCTGCAGACCAATGATCACTTTGAACAAGCAGTCTAAAAGCAGCTAAGAAAAGGACAAGTGAAGATAGAGCAGCAGCCTATCCAAGAAGCCAGATCCTCATTGTGTGTGTGTGTTTGAACGTTTACAACTGAGCATGACTTCAGCATTTCATGGGAGGAAATGAGCAATAAAAGCGTAACACAAAAGTTATCTTTTTTATTATGACCTTTTAATTTTCGCATACTGAATGGTTTACTTATCATCTAGAAAAATCTCCTGAAGGGGATATTTAATAATGTAAATCGCTTTACAATTTTCAAACTGTTTTGATTGCTCTTTGAATTCTCCCACACCTGGTAGCTGACAGGACAGGGTTTATAACCCTTACTTTACAAGTGAGGGGAAAAAGGGATGGGGAAGTTGAGTGACTTAGAGCATTGAACCTTTAAAACTCTTCATCTTCTAACTTTTCTAACGTTCTCCAAATCTTTCTCTGTGCTCTCTTCCATATCCTTAGTCATCAGAACTTGACCCTCAAAAATCTGGGCTTTATAAGGGAAAAAAAATAAGCCACTTAGCAATGGGTCTTACATTGTGGAAAATCAGTCTCCCTTAGTGAAAGATTATTTTGCCAGTTCTTCTCTCTGCTTCTTCCTTGCAAGTTTTTGTTCACAATTGTAATCGTCCTTCTTTATAAAAAGATACAAGGCTTCAGAAGCCAGAGGGTGTAATGGGTGATAACATCCCCACTGGTTCTTGGCCTGCTTCCAGGCCCACGAAGGATATCGTTTTCAGTGTCATGCTGCCAATTTGCCTGGACAGCTCTCACCTCTTTTCCTACTCCCCATCCCTCCCTAATCTTGCAAGCTGCTGTCTGAATTGCCTCTGCTTGTCTATGCCTTTTCAAAAAGCCTAGGTGCTTATCTCGGATATACCATTACAAGCTCCTCATCTTTTCTACTTTTGTCACTGATACCAACCCCTGCTGTCAGGGCTGATTATCAAGATTGTAATCTTTTTTATATATACGCCTCTGCTCTTTGAAGGAGAGTTAAGTTTAGATGTTAGCCTTGAAGGATATTTTATTATGATCTTTATTTGTCGTCGTCCTTGCTTCCTTTCAGAATATACAGGCAGCATGTGGATGTTTACTATAAATGTTCTAATCCCAACAGGATTTGCATAATGGAATAAATTTCACTATCGTCACCTTAGACTAGATACACAGTGTACTATGATAATTGTCTCCTAACTGGCCTTCCTGCCTCTTTTTAAAGCACGTTTCTCAGTATTGGCAAATGGCATTATCTTTTTGAAATGAAAATCTTCTCATGCTGTTCTGTTTAAAACCTTTCAGAGTCTCCCAGTAGACTTTAGGATTAGAGTTTACATGCTACAGAATTATCTCCCGAGCCCTTCATCCTGTGGTCCCTACTTACCGCTTCTGTCTCACGCCTCTCCTTGCAGCCTTCCTTTCATCCATATTTCTTGCAATTCCCTAAACATGCTGTGCTCTTTCTTGATTCTAGGGGTTTGCATATGTCATCTTACTGTTTAGGTTGTCGGTTTTGGTTTTGTCTGTGTGTTTGTTTTTCTTCCTGGCCACCGTTTCCTTATTTTGCAAGACTTACGAGACATCATCCTCCTTGACCACACACACGAGGGTCTTGGAAAATTCCTTGCCTGGGCTCCAACAACACCACCTTTATCTGATAATTTCCTTGTAGTTTGAGGGCAGGGCCTCTATGTTATTTATGTCTGTGCCCCAGTGCCGGGCACAAAGTGGGCACTCAGCCATGGTTGTTGGATAAATTATTGAGTTCTACACTCAGTATATGAGTGTTCACAGGGCCTTTTCGGTAATCCCATCTTGTCAGAGATTGGGGTTTTCGTCTACTAATGTTCTGGCAGGATACCACTAAACTGGGAGTCAAAAGGTCCAGTTCCTATTACTGGCTGTCCAAGCTCCTGTCTGAACTTCTATGTCATTCATATATTTTAGAATATACATAATATGTATTTATTGAATCTCTCCTAGAGGCTGACATGGGATGCAGTGGTGTACAAAACAGGCAGAGTCCCTTTCTCATTAAATTCACATTGTATTTGAACGACAAAGAACAGATAGACTGTAAGAGTTACTGTAAGAGTTATAAAAACTTAAAACAGGATAAAGAGATTAAAGTAGCAAGGGGGTGCAATTTTAAATAGGATGGTCAGGGAGGCACTTCTGATAAGGTGATATTTGAGCGGAGACTTAAAGGAAATAAAGATGAGCAAGTACATTTTTAGAGAAAGAGTAGTCCAGGCAAAGGGAACAGAAAGGTCATAGAGCCAAGACCATGTGTAGCATGTTTCAGAAATACTGAGTCTGCCACTGTAGTCTGAACACAACGAAGGAGGAGCAAGCGGCCAATGACCGGGTCAAGGAATTGGCAGGGCCAAGTCATTAGGGTCTGCAGGTCATGGTGAGGTGTATCCTTTTTACTCTAAGTTAGAAGGGAACCCACTGGTGGATTTTGAGCAGATTTGAGGCATGATCTGATTATTCCTTTAAAGCCTCACTCTGACTCTTCCATGGAGTAGATATTGTTGGGGGCAAGTGTAGAAACAGATCAGTTAGGAACCACTGCTGATGACTTGGGCTAGGGTGGTGGCAGGGAAAGCAGTGAGAAAGAGTTAGGTTCTAGATATATTTTGAAGGTAGATTTCAAAGCATGAAATGTTTTGCTAACGATTTACACATGTGATATATGAGAAATGGAGGCATCAGTGAGGACTCTCGCATTTCAGGCCATTCACTGAGATGAGGAAGAGCAGATTTGGGTTGAGTAGAGGAGAATCAAAGGATCAGAATTAGATGTTTAAATCTATAGCTATAGGTATAAATACTGATACAGATATATTGATATAAGTATAGGTGTAGGTGTAGATGGAGATATCGATGTAGAAGTAGATATAGATATACTGGGGGTGCCAAAAATTGTATACACATTTTAAGTGTTGTTAACACTTTGGTCAACATTGCTCAAGCAGTAGTTCGCCATAATCAGAAGTGTCTGGACGTTGATGGTAACCACTTTGAGCACCTCTTGTAATTGCAGAAGTCAAACGTGACTTGTAGTCATCTTTTGTTATTGGTATGTATTAATACAGTTTTTTCCTTCTTAAAATGTGTATACATTTTTTTGGCACCCTCTGTATACAAGTGGAAATCTTGAGTCAATAGTAAAATAAATGAGTCTGGAGAGGGGGTGTGCTCAGAGTTTGAAATCAAAATCTGAAAATCACCTAAACATGGGTAGATTTATAGCCATAGGATTGGAAGTTGCCTCCAAGGGAGTGAATGGAGGCAAAGGTTAGGGACATGAGCACAGGTTTAGAAGCCCGGAAAAACCATCAGAGGAGACTGAGAAGGTGGGACCCATGGAATAAGAGTAAAACCAGGAGAACACTTTGTCTTGGAAAACCAGTTGAAGAAGTAGTTTTTAAAAAAAGAGCGGAGCGTTTCAAAAGCTGCTAATAATTTGACTATGATGAGGACTGTGAATTTATTCTAGATCCTAGTAACGTGCAGGTTATTGATAATCCTGACAAATACAGTTTGGGGGAGTAATGGAAACAAACTTGATAGAAATGAGTTTATGAATGATCAAAGATTAAGTAGACATAGGGAAAATAGACATTTCATAAACTAAGGCTGTTGGGCTAAGTTATTTTTTAAATTATCTTTTCACCTCGAATTTCTATTATTTAAAAAATCATATCCATGGTATATACCTCAGTACTTACTTGGGTTGCCAATTCAGAACACTTGGGTTCAACCTGATATTCTGAACATTGAATTACCTTGAATGCACTTTACTTTTCCTTGAGAATTCAGAAGGCACTTTAGCTTTTTCAGAGTCTTGGGGCCCCTTTGAGCTGATCAGTTATTGCTGTGTTGCAGAACTTGTCAGTTAACAGAATTCTGGGGAACAGAGAATTTCTTGCATTTATAGTCACCTTGTCTTTTGCTTCATCCTTACCTTTGTTCTGCATATCTTATCAATTGACCCTTCTTTTCTTCCTTCCTTCCTTCTTTCCTTCTTTCCCTCCTTCTTTCCCTCCTTCCTTCCTTCTTTCCTTCCTTCTTTCCTTCCTCCCTCCCTCCCTCCTTTCCTTCCTTTCTTCCTTCCACCCTTTACTTATTCATCAAGCATGGGAAATAGCGATATCTCAGAGTGTTGTCTCTTTTTCATTTGGGGACACAGATATGGAATATCTTCTGATCCATAGAGCAGTCTCCCAGTACAGATTGCACTGAGCAGTCCCTGCAGATGAGGATGTCCAGAGCTATAAAAAGAAGGGGAAAATATAAAAAGAAGCTGAGGAATTATATCTAGAAAACTCTTTTAATCATAATCACAGAGCAAACCTTTGGTTGAAACTATGAATATCGTGCTAAGCATCAGATGCAAAAATGAGTATCTGGAGAAAGTTAGGTGTGGTGTGCAGCCTGAGTCAGGAAAAACAGTTTAAGATGGAGTTCTTATGAGAGGTACTGGAAATCCACTTTCATGTTATGAAAATTTATGTAATATGGGCAAGACTGATAGTAAAAGGTAATATGCATTGCCACAATAAAACATAATTAGCGTAATGAAGACCTTGAAGTGTTTAGTTTTTCATTCTTTTCTTTACTTCCTCTTTTCCTGTTCTTCTTCCTTTTCTGAATCTATCCTTTTTTTTCCCTCTAACACAGTGCAAGCTTCAGCATAAATCATTTTTTTTAAAACATACAATTGAGCTTCAATATAAATCACCCATCCCTTTTAATTTAACTTCATTTCTTAAGTTCTACATCTATTTTCTTGTTCAGAAGAAATGTATTTTCCAGAAGTGACATTCTTTACACCTTCTCAAGGGGCAGAAAACATTACATTATATGATATTTTAAGTACAACCTTCAATACAGCAACCTGGTAAGCAGAATGAATATAAGATAGAAAATGAGAAAAGTGGTCTACATTTTATTTATTTATTTATTTATTTATTTACTTTTTGCTTCTTCAGCAGGACAGGAAAATAATAATTTGGGCTTATGTGTAGGGGTTCAGAATCAAAGCCAATGAAGCAGAATGAAGCCAAGCTAGCAGATGAAGAGGTACACGGCTACTGCCAGAATGAATTTTCTCAGATAGAGAAAGAAGATCCTGATACTCACACTTACCTCTTTATCGGGCACTTGGATAGTTGGAGCAGTGGAGCAGCTGTTCCTAGAGATATCAAATAGGTTCACTTGATAGGGGGAGCATAGAGCAAGATAGCTTCTAGTTCTGGAGGAAAATCGGTTGCAGCAATCGATGGGGGTGAGAAGGCTCATTACATGTGCTCTGTGGGACGTGGGTCCTACACGTCCTACAGTTCCTTCCTGAGGGAATTCTCTGCCAGAGTCATAAGGACTTTTACCCGACTCGGGCAGATTCTGGGTCTTGAAATTGATTTCTCATTCCAAAATAGGTTAAGCTTTTCCTCCTACCTTTGAAAGAGAAGTTTCCAGTAATTATGGCAGAGAAAAAAAAATGACAGATGTAGTCAACCCCAGAACCCGTCTCTGAATTAAAGGGTGTATCCTGACTTTCTGACTTTCTGATGTATCCTAAGACTAGTTACTGAAGGGTGAGCTTCAATAAGTTCTAGGGTTCTTGAACCTTTCTCTGTGGAGCACAACCCAATCATGTGTATATACTAACCAAAGGACTGGAGTGCCGATCACATTGAAAGAAAAGAAGGTGCTCCCTAGCACACTGCTGTGTTACCAGGGCCCTGAACTGTCCTTCACTCTGGAGTGATCCTGCCAGGTGCTGTCCTTGAGCCCCACGCTTCCTCTCAGTGTTGGGGAATGGCATTTCTGAACTCAGTTGCCCTCCTCTAAAACACTCTGGGAATTCTACTTAGCTCACAGTTTGTTGGATAGATTGACACCTGCATAACTATAGTTAAAGTGTAACTTGTTATATGATGTTTATAAATCTAGTAATTCCATGTTGGCTCCTAAGCTACTCAAGGACAGGAACATTCACAATTGAATTCCCAGCACCTGGCACATTTTTAATACCAAATAAGTGCTTCTTAAAATACAATGAGGGGGGATTATACTACTATTACTCTTCCTTCTCCTTATGGATTATTTTATGTGCTCCTGTATCCGCGTGTCCCTTCTGGTCCTAGTACCTGCTGTACTAGTCTAGCTTATCTACAACTAGCTGACCTGGCCCTCAGCAGCTATTGTACTCTAGAGTCTGTGCTGTCCAATATGGTGGCCAATAGCCACATGTACAACCGAGAGACAAAATTTCTAATTAAATTTGAAAACTGACACTAAATTTAGTTATGGGAAAACTTTAAGCATGTTTGGGACAATATGGATGGATATGTGAATCTACTTGTTCTCGAAATTTTATGAATTCCAAATACAGATAACTATTTCTGACAAAAATTTAGCATCTGAATTGAGATAGGCTAAAATGTAAAATATATACCAGATTTTGAAGACTTAATACAAAAAAAAAAGAACATAAAAGTCTTATTAATGGTTTTTCTAATGATCATATACTGAGAGGATAATAGTTTGGATACCATGGGTTACATAAAATATAGTATTAAAATTAATTTCACCAGTTCCTTTTTAACATTTTAAAATGTGGCTGCTGGAAAATGTTAAATTACATATATATCTTATGTTTCTAATGGACTGTGCTGCTCAAGAGAATCCCCACCGAGTGCCAGTTACGCCCCAGTTTTGATTAATATGCTGAAGTTAAAACTCAACTTCAGTTTATTTGAGGTGATGATAATGATGATGATAGTGGCGACAGCACAGTTAGCATCTTAGTCTTGCTACTTATATGAAATGTTAGTGTTCACAAAGCACTCTTACCTAGAACATTATATTAAACTCTATAAATCACTGTGATGTGCTATAAAAATCATGGAAGCTCAGAGAAACAAAGCGACTTTCCCAGAGTTATCCTGCCCATCACTGGCAGAACTGAGATGGGAACCCACGAGTCCTGAGTCCAAAGGGCTTTTTCCACCTGCCTTGCTGGCCTTCCCTTTTGTTGTATTGCCTATGAGTTCATCTAAAATACATCATTTTGATTATAGTAGTGTGTTAAGCATAATCACATACATTTATAAACTCTATTAAGCTCAAGAGTTGTGCCGTATAGAAGAGTACTGAGGGTTAACATTCATTAGTAGTCCTTTGTTAGGCTAGTTTTTCAATGATTTTTCCCCCCACAAGTCTACAGCAATAGCTTGAGAATCCTGCCAATGAAATGTTTCATAACTTTCTGGAGTGATTCTTTCATTCAGATGCTGTCAGAGTATCTAAAATGATAGAGACCTAAGACTTCCTTTAGCTTACCACACGTGTTACGTGACCGTCAGGATGTTTGCCTGCTGGTAAATGATTGTTTAATGTTGCAGGATTTAGTCTGAGACTTGTTTATGTGACTTGTTAATGTGTGTGCTTTTTGGGGTGGGAGCACAAGGAAAGCAAGCTTTCTTGAGAGCCTTTCCACATTATCACTAGCAATAATTTAATGACCAGACTCTGTAGCAGGCATCTCATCGACTGGTCAAAACGGAAAAGGAAAAGAATTGCTGTAAAGTAGGACAACAGATGATCAAAGCAGATTCCTTTATCTTGTGTCCAATACATTCCCTGTCTTAGGAGCTTTCATCATTTCATTTAATTTAAAAGTAAAATAGCCTCACGAGAAATACACTACCATTGTGTAAATAGAGGCCCAGAGTGGCAAGTGGAAAGATGGATTCAATTCTGAGTCTATGGCTATGGCTCTTTATTTTTCCTTCTGTCTAAAAAGTGACAATTGCAGTTCAATGAAAATAGGCACTAGATTTTGGATCCCAATTGGATCGAAATTACGGGCATAATGCTTAAGATTACGTAATACTCAAGATTTAAAAATTCATAATACTCAAGATTTAAAATAGAGGCACAGTATTCAATCCCTACCCAACGTCATTGTACATTTCTTCATTCATTAATTTATTAATTTATTAATTCATCAATTGACTGCTGATTGTCAAGTCCTGTGTTAAATGGTTGGCTGCTGTCAAGATTAATATGATGCATCTATGAAGCTACTTTATAAAGCAACTAATGCAGAAAACTATTTTCTATTTTTAAATCAGTCATGATGCCGTAGTCTGTGATGTGAGAAATGCTGTTACATATCCCAGCTACAAAGACTGTCGTAATAGACACTCATCAGCCCCTTGGTTATCCGGGCCAGAACTCAGTATCAGTTTAGCAAACTCCCCTTCCTCATCCTTGCACTATGGCGACAGCCTTAACTGTTTGACATCTGCAGGTTCCTCTCCATCCTCGTTGCTATTGTTTGGTTTAGGTACTCTTTTTTTTTTTCTTTTCTAAATAGACTTTAATTTTTATAGCAGTTTTAGGTTCATAGCAAAATGTAGCAGAAGGTACAAAGATTTCCCCTATGCCCCCTGCCCCCACATATGCATAGCCTCTCCCGTTACTAATGCTAATATTCTCCACCAGAGGGGTGCGTTTGTTACAATTGAAGAACCTACATTGGAGCATCATAATCACTCAAAGTTTATAGTTTACATTATAGTTTACTCTTGCTGTTGTACGTTCGATGGGCTTGGACATATGCATAATGACATGTACCCACCATTATAGTATCCTACAAAGTAGTTTCATTGCCCTAAAAATCCTCTGTGCTCTGTCTATTTATCTGCCCCCCCCCCGCACTATCATCATGTCATGTAGTTGGAATTACATAATATGTAGCCCTTTTCAAGTTGACATCTTTAACTTAGTAAAATGCATCTAAGTTTCCTCTATGTGTTCTCACAACGCGATAGCTCACTTCTTTTTAGCACTAAGTCATATTTCTTTGTCTGCATATACTATAGGTTTTTATCCATTCACCTTCTGAAGGACGTTCTTGGTTATTTTCAAGTTTTGGCAATTATGAATAAAGCTGCTTTAAGCATGTGTGTGCAGGTTTTTGGATTGATGTAAGTTTTCAACCCCTTTGGGTAAAGGAGTGCAGTTGCTGAATCTTATCGTAAGCTTATGTTCAGTTTTGTAAGAAACTGCCAAATGGTCTTCCAAAGTGACAGTTCCTTTTCTCACCCCCACCGGCAATGAATGAGTCCCTGTTGCTCCATATCCTCACCAGCATTTGGTGTTGTCAGTGTTTTAGATTTTGGCCATTCTGATGGATGTGCAGTGGTATCTTGTTGTTTTGATCCATGTTTCCCTGATGACATATGAGGTGGAACATCTTTTCATATACTTATTTCCAATCTGTATATTTTCTTTAATGAGGTGTCTGTTAGAGTCTTTGGCCCCCTTTTTATTCAGGTTGTTTTCTAATTATTATGCTTTAAAAGTTGTTGGTATATTTTGAGTAATAATCCTTTGTTAGATGTATCTTTTACAAATAGTTTCTCCTTGACCTACCTCGAATGATGATGGCTTCACTAGCTGATTGCCCCCCAACCTAACCCTGTTCTCCATCAGACCCAGAACTCCCTAGTGTGGACTCTGCAATGATTACCTGGCTCTCTAGCTACTTTCCACCCCACCCACTTACCCCTGCACTCCGAGATGTGCTCAACTACTTACAGTTTCCCGGACAAGCCAGCTGATTGATGCTTTCATGCCCCTGAGCACACGTCCGCTGTACTCCCAATATCCTTTTCCTGCTCTTTCAGCTAATGAACTCTCACTGATCTTTCAAAAGTCATCTCATCAGCCTCTTCTTTTAGCTTGTTTTTTTTAAACCTCTTACTTAAATATTTAGATTAAATTGGCCAATTGCTAATAACTCTTTCTTATCCCCTAATAAACATAAAATAGGATGCTACTGTAGCACTACCAACACTGAATTACACTGATCTGTTTACGTAAGAGTGTTTCTCTACTAAACTGAGTTGATGGCTGTGTTTTATTCAACTTCAATGCCTGGCCCACAGCAGGTACTCAGTACATGTTTGCTGAGAAACTGAATAAGTAATTGTTTTATTATTTCTTAAAATCTTTTAGTGGATGCCCTTTGTCCACAAAATAAAGTCTGAACTCATTTCAGTGGTATACCCAGTCTCTTCCCCATAAGTCCTGGCTAATCTAGTCTTTTGCTGTGTCCATACATTTATTCATGATCTCATTAGCTAAAATATAAGCCGTTCTTTCAATGAATTGTTAGAGTTTTAGGCTTCCAGGCCTTGACTCATCCAAGTTCACAGCTGAACTATTTCAGGGTCTGGTCAATCATGTCACCTGCATTAAGGCCAGAAGAGAAAGGGCTTGTGGGAGCTCTTTGTTACCTGTGGATCTAAAGACAGTGGGTAGGCTGAAATGTAGGCCAACCTTTAAAGTGAAATCTAAAGTGTTCCCAGCCCATTTTATATACCCCAGGCCTTGCCAATTTTGTTTCTCTTTAGCCCCCCTGCTCACCAGTCTTACATACTCCTAGATGCTCAGGTCTTTTTGTGGAATCTTGGGTTGCAAATTACACCCACTTTTACTGCCTCATCTTGACTACCATCCTTCCTGGTGGAAGAAGTATGGATAGGTCACTTCATTGTCTATGAAATGAGAACAGTGCTTTCCAAGAGAAAACATTGGGAGTGAGCTCTCTGCAAATTCCTTACACTTGGTGAGTTCACGTGACATACCCCACTCTATGTGGGCTGAAGCTGGCACACAGCAATGTTAGCATTTCCTCTGCTGCTAGCATGTAATTAACTGCTTTGTGAACCATTTGGGGACAGGCAGTTACATAAAAAATCATTAAAACGAAGGTTGCCTTTGTTCGGTAAGGCATCTTGTTTTTCACATCCATTCAATCATTCTTTCTTCAGGTACTTACTGGTCCCAAAAAAGACTGAGTTGTACATTTAGATAAGGAGATTTTGTATTTCAAATTGGGAGCTCTCTAACAAATAATTGAAATATCAGCTGCAAAGGATGCTCCTTTAATTTTACAAGTGGAACAATAATGGCTATTTCTTCTCCTGCCTCTCATTTCTATCCTCAAGTATTATCTGGTAGGTCAGTAACAGGCTACAGTTCCAAGTCAACCTAATTTCTTGCCAACTCTGCCTTTCCCAGCTCCTGTCTGCCTACTTCTCTTCCTGAGCCAATTATGGCAGAATCAGAGGCTATCTAAGAAGCTCTGTCTCTCTCATGTCGTAAACTCTGGACTGGAGTATGCAGCCTGTGGGCCCGGTGTCTAGTAGGCCATTGTGGGAACAGAGCCCCAAAAAGCAGTTTCCAGGCTCTCGGCCTCACATAGAAAGGTGCTGGCTCAGGTAGTAAATGGCCATCGACTGTGATCAAATGGCCATCAGCTGTGGCTAGTTGGCCGTCAGCTGTCACCAGTGAGCCATTGGGCACTAATATAACTGCCGTGGCTAGGCTAGTAGCAAATGGGCGCTAGCAAGAAGATGGTGGCTGAGCCTGCAAGCGGCACAGTGAGGGTTGAGAATTGTGTGGCTCCTGTTTCCTGTGTCTCCAACCCAGCCTCCAGCGAGAATATAGTGGTATGACTCCCCTACCTATGGCTCCGTGGGTGTTCCTTTTTGGCCTAGCCATATCCTGCGTTCTTGTGTGGGGAGCGGGACCAGAGACCCCGCATGGCACCCCGCACGACAGCCATGGATGAGCTCTTGGTTGAGTTCAAGCTTCTGAGGCACCGTGTTCTCGGCTCCCCAACCCCCACACCATGTTGGCACTTTTATCTCCAGAAAACAAATCAGGTCCCTTGGTGTCTTTACCTATTCCATTTGACTTACAACCTGAACTGCTCTGAAACCTGCCTAGCTCTTACCAGCTGATTGTTGTCCTAGTGTCCGTGTGATTTTCTGTCCAAGACTAGGAAATTCATTGCATCATTCTGAGAAGACCACTTGCTGGATGATATTAGTTGCTCACCACTTGCACTTCTTCGGAGGCCATGCTGTGCCTCACAGGCCAGGTATGACATTCTTCTTCCTCCTCGTTCCCCACGCATAGAGAAGTGGATCTGCCCAAACTGTGCCCGGGCTTCCCCAGCCACCAGACTCAGGCCCACAGAGCCAGGCCCTGCCTCCTTTAATTCCACCTCCTTCCCTCTCCTCATCATTCTTGTTGCCATGGGCTACATATGCCATACAGTGAGGCCACTCCAGTTATGATTTAGAATAGTCATCTACATTTTTCATGGGAAAATCTATTCCCTTTTACATGTCACTTTTATCTTTGATATCAAAACTGCAAGCTGAATGATCTTCAGATTTGCAGACCTGAGCATATTTATAACTGGGCTCAATTCTTTTCTTATTCTATTCACTATTTATTATTTTGTTGGCTTGTTTCTTTGAAAAGAGTACTTTAGGTAGATACAGGCCCCAAACACATATTGAAAGCATGTGGTAAATTTGCTTTAATAAATATAAATATATATATGTAAAGCATATAAATATAACATATTTATGTGTGTATATATATATACATACATATGTAAATCTTCATTTTTTAAAATAAAATCAGAGGCAGAGCAGAAGAACATTGATATTAATATTTCAGCCTTCACTATGCAACAATATACTTTCATAAAAGTAAGTTTAAACATTCCCCAATTACAGGATTATAGTATCATGGCCTCACTATATCACAGTATATATGAAATATAAAGTATAGTCAATGATGGTCCAGTAATTCATAGAAAAAGAAGCAAGGAGAGCAGCCTCTACTTTGCCACTGGAGACACAGACAAAATTTGTAACAAAAATGCTTAATTATGCTCTTTGCATCAACTCACACTAGATTACATAATAACAGTGATGATCCCAACAAACAGACTACTTCATCTAGAAATAATATTCTACTCTACTCCCTAGGAGGTGCAATAGCTCCCTGCTTGTATAAGACAGCGAAGATATCTCTTCCATTTGCCAGTAATCATATGCCCACTCCATTCTGAAAAATCAGATTGGAAGTTTTAAAGGACATCTTATGTTTCAATTATTATGCTAGACAGTAGTACATTATGTGCCATTTGATTCGGCAAAGAGATGGCATTGTTCCATAAACACCACTGAATTGTAGTTAACAAGGGCAGATGTTCCAACTCACTATTTAATAACACGCTCCTTAGCAAAATGACTGTAGTTTTTAAAAATATATTACACACACACACACACACTCACACACACACACACATTTTACCTGAAGTATAAATTTCTGTTTTTAGAGTACAATACTAAAGATGCAGACATTTAACATCTCTGAATCTCAGTTTCTATATCTATAATAAGAGGGTAGGAATAGCCCACTTACCCACATGGCTATTGTGAAGACTGAATGAGATAATGTGTATGAAATACCTAATATGAATGTCATGAATAACAACCATTCAATAAGTGTTTTCTTTTCCCATTCTTTCCCCCATGAAATTTGAGGTGATCTTAACAGCAGTCATCACTACAAACAGTATTGTGCCTCAACAAGTCTGGTTTGGGTGGACATACGACTGTATTGACTTCGTCATCTGGATTCATCCTCTAGTCTGAATTGATTTGAAACAACTCCGGCTGTTTTCACATTAGCTAATATGCAATATTATACTAAAATGACAATGATGGCTCCCATTTATTGACAATTTTTCTGTAGGCATTATTTCTACACCTAAAAGCTTCTCGGAAAGGTGGGAATATACTCCCCACATTTTGCAGGTGAAAAGAACTCAGGCACCAGTAGATCAGGAGACACATCCAAGGCTGTACAAGCAGCAGGGACCAAAGCTGGTAACTAAGCAGTTGTGCTAGCTTTCTGATGTCTGCCTCTACACCACACTGCTTGCACTCTCTTTTGTTTTCTCATCTATTTACCTCAGCTGTCTCTGAGACAGGGCCTATGTTCTATGCATGCTATTATCTTTACTGCATGATACATACAGTTCAAGGCATGAGTAGATCCTAAATAATTTCATGAAAGAAAAAAAGATTGTTCAGCCCAACTAATCATGCAATTCAATTCAGTTCAATAAATACCTCCGAAGGTTTACACAATAGGCCTAAAAAGTTCTGGTTGTAGGAGAACTACAATCTTAAATAAGAAAGAGTGTTGTAGTTGTAGTTTTCTAAAATCCGTCTGGGGTTTATTCCCTAAGGAACTTGCGATATACTAGGGGCTACATATGCATAGTACCAAGGTACTACATGACTAAACAGAATGAGCCACAGGTGATGCAACATGCTGGGATGTGTACATTGGATTCTGCTTCAGGGGGTCGACAAAGTGCGCATGGCAGGGTGGTGAGATTGTTATGTCTGACATGGACTTTGAAAGAAGAGCAGCATTTCAATATGTGACAGTAGAGAAAATTGCATTTCGATCAGAAGATGTATCAGCAAGATGGAGTAGTTTGTATGTGTAAAGGTTGTACTTCGAGATAATTTAGGCTGAATCAAGGACCTTCTAAAAATCCAGAAGTGACAAGCTTGCTTCATTTGAACTCAAAGTAACCACAGAAGCTGAGCATTTATACTTCATTTTCAGGAATTAGAAACAGTGGCTGACTTTTATCAAAAAGTTTACCTTTATTTCTGCCCTTGTAAGCCATGACAGGGAAAAGTCAGCTATTATCCTTGACTTCTGTAGAAGTAGCTGAGTATGGATTAAATGAAAGGAGAAGTAAAAGATGAGTCCAAGGAGGAAAGAAGCGAGATGAAAGAAATCCTTGAAGTGTTAATTGCAACCACTGAAAAAGAGGTAATATGAAGCTGAAAGTAAGATGATCTGCTATAAATAGAATTTGAATGCAGAATATTAGAAGGTCAGCAGATGGGCTTGTTAGAGGTGAAAATCACATATAAACTCAGACTGAGAAATAAGGCTATATGATAAGTTCAGAAAAAGATGAGATAAGATGATTCCAAAACTAGGAGATAAATTTTGACTTTGTGGGTTAAACCAGTTAAATACAAAGGGTACTGATAAAACCAGCTCTCTGCAGAAGTAATTAGAAAATAAAAAGACTCTCAAAATAAAGGATAAAGAGCAGAGAGTTTGTGGAAATAAAATCCATGAACCAGCATGTGGTACTAGGAAGAACATATAAGGGAAAATGTAGGAACTCTGGTATAAAGGGGGTTGAAATTTGCATACTGTCTGTAATTCTTACTGATTGTGTGACCTTGGATAAGTCACTTAGTCTTGCTGAGCCTCAGTTTCCACATCTGTATAATTATACCATCAGAGCAGGATAGGAATGCGGGTTCCAGAATCAGATTGTCTGGGTTAAAATCTTAGTTTACAACTTACCATCTGTGAACCTTGGGTAGCACAATTCCCTTGCGTTATTTTCTTCATCTGTAATATATAAATGATTACCTATCTGTCACAATAGTCACAAAAATAATTTTTGAGGTAAAAGACAAAACTATCAAAATGTTTGAAAAGAATAATATTATGATGTCAGGATTGGGAAGAATATTTTTTAACAAGACATAAAAAGTGTAAATCATGAGAGATGGATAAATTTGACTATGTTAAGATTAACAGATACAGTAAAGAGAGAAAAAAAGAAGAAACATAAACTGGAAGAAGATAGCAAGAACTCATTAGAAACATAAAATATTGAAATTCAGAATATACAGTCATAGGACCCTTAACGATGGGAATATGTTCTGAGAAATGTGTCATTGGGTGATTTTGTTATTATGTGAACATCACAGAGTACACTTCCCCAAACCTAGATGGTGTAGCCCATTACACACCTAAGCTATAGGGCATATATAGGGCTATATACCCTGTTACTCCTAGGCTACAAGCCTGTCAGTGTATGAAACAACACAAGATTAAATGAAGCGCAAGAGAAAAATGATACAGTCAAGAGACGTAAATGCGAGGCAGCTGGTAGTGTAACATGACACTGTTTTACAGCAAATCTTTTTGTTTTATAAGAAAAAGTTTACACTAAAATAACAATAAAAAGTGTAGTATGGTAAATACATAAACCAGTAACATAGTCATTTAGTATCGTTATCAAGTATTATGTACTATGCATAATTGTATGTGCTATACTTTAATACAACTGGCAGTACAGTAGGTTTGTTTACATTCACAACAAACATGTAAGTACTGCGTTATGTCAGGAAGTCACTAGACAATAGGAATTTTTCAGCTGTATTTTAAACTGAAGAGACCACTGTCGTATATGTGGTTCATTGTTGACCAAAGTGTGATTTGGCACTCAGCTGTAGTAAAACTAAAATCTTACAAATCGACAAGGTAAAACACACTCTAATAAACCACTAGAGAAGAAAGGCAGTTAACACCTTTAAGATACTGGTTAATTGAGATAGAGTGGGAAAGGAAAGAGATGCATGTTCTATTTCTTAAGCTGGGTGAGGATATTTAGGTATTCATTTTATCATTCCCATTTTATACACTTTTTTTTGTAAAGAATATCTATCAGTGCATTTTTTTTCAATGGAGATTGTAGTAAGTACCTACTTCATAAGGTTGCTATGAGGATAAACAAGTACCTTAGAACAGTACCTGGAATATCGTAAATACTTAAGTGTTTAATACTATTATTAACTTAAAACCTTAGAAGCATTGTAAGTACTTAATATAAAGCACCTATTATTTTTATTAAATTTATTGGGGTGACAATGGTTAGTAAAATTAGATAGGTTTCAAGTGTACAATTTTATAATACATCATCTATATATCACATTGTGTGTTCACCACCCTGAGTCAGTTCTCCTTCCATCACCATATATTTGATCCCCTTTTCCCTCTTCTACCACCCCCCTCCCCCCTTACCCTCTGGTAACCACTAAACTGTTGTCTGTGTCTATGAGTTTCTGTTTCTTTGTTTGTTTGTCTCCTTTGTTGCTTTCTGTTTTATATCCACATGCCAGTGAAATCATATGGTTCTTGACTTTTTCTGTCTAATTTATTTTGCTTAGCATAATAGTCTCAAAATCCATCCATGTTGTTGCAAATGGCACTATTTCATCTTATTTATGGCAGAGTAAAATTCCATTTTTTATATATATATATACCACACCTTCTTTATCCAATCATCTGTCGAGCAGCTATTATTTTTAAACTATTTTCTCATGAAAGAATATGTGAATAAAGAGAGACTGGTCTTCATGGAGACTAGAACAGAGCAGAAGCAATTATCCAAGGGAAGGTCTGAATCTCTACTTGGCAGGATTGTTCTCAGTAGGTGGGGTGGTCCATAACAATACTGTAGGTCTATTATACCAGCCTTTTTGATACCCTTGCTGTCATATCAAGTTCACAGAATAATCTATAGTTTCTTATCCAGCTTTGCTCGGAGAAATAAAATGTGCAAATCAAATAATAGAAATATTCTGCTCTCTTGGTTAGTTTTATTGCATTTTATCTATTAATAGAGAACATCCTATTTTACAATCTCTTGTGAGCTCAATTAGTGGAAGTTTTATCTTTGACAATTCAGAGAGCATCAATAAAATTGTGTTTATAGTCCAAAGAAATGGAAGACTGGTTCCTGGGTCATGATCCAGTCTCAGTGGTGAACCCTGGCCAGAGCAGCCCAGCAGACCCCTCTTTCATTAGTCCCTAACAATGAAAGATTGAAGAAGAAAGAGACTGTGTTTAGGGTTCTTGACAATGATACTGAATAGCAAATAGATGTTATCTCTTGGGATCATTTTAACTATCCTGGAATGGCTACCTAGCATTCTGCTTTCAGTAGAATTCTGAAGAATTCTTCAGAGTAAGTGAGGTTAAACACGGAGAAGGGAAGGCAAGTTTGCTATGAATCGATGGGCAAATGCTGATCACCAAACCAAAGAGGGGAGTGATATTTTATGTGCTTTTTGGAAAGACATAAAATGTCAGAACAGAAACCACAGCTGCTATTAAGAAAGGATGGGGACCAGACTTGGGAGCATATATGCTCCTTATGCATGCAAAAGAGAGAAGTTTGCTAGGGAATATTGCACTTGTTCTGTGTGTCACATATAGCATGAAATGTGGAGTAAATTCTTCTACTTTTGGTGTCTAGGTTTAGAAATAAAAGTGATCAGAGAAACCACATTTAGGTTTTATTTGTATGTGAAAATGATTACAGAATCTGGATTTGAATATCCGTGCTCATAGGTTGCTCAGTATTATCAAAAGTGTGCATTAATCGCCAAGATAATTGATAGGGTCTGTATAGAGATTGTAATAAAGTGTGAGAGACATTGTGTTTTCTGACTATAAGATGATAGTAAGTGAAATTAATTTCTCAAAAGCTAGAAAATTTGACAGAGGTAAATAAAAGGTCATAGTCCGATTAGAGCAGATGTATTGTTCTTAATGGTAAGCAGGCTGATAAACAAGAGAGAAGGTTCTCTCTCTTCCCAAGATATCCAAGAGTGATATTAAATAAAAAATTATCTTGACACTTGTTAAAATGGAAGGGCAGACCTTATTCAGGGCTATCTCGATAGGTATAGGGACTACTGCGACGTGGTTTTGCAGTACGGGAGAAAGATGGGGCTCAACTCCAAACGTAACACGGACAAGTGGGGATTCACAGCCAAGGAGCAGTGTAGGGGTCCATGGATGGAAAATTATTAAGAAGAAACATCAGAGGTAAGGGGGTGGGGTGATTCTGACTTAACTGCCTGGATGGGATTCTTGCTGAAGACTGGTCACGGGGATCAGATATCATCTGGGGAATAGTGGGAGATGAGGAACTTGAACAGATATTGAGGATGGCAGATTCTGACTGAACTGACTTAGCAGGAGTCTCACTAAAATTGGGCTCTTGGAGACACGCCTAAGGAAGGGGCCTAGTCAGGCTCAGGAGACTCTATAGAGTTTAATCAATGAGAAAGTCTTTGTCAGTGGTAACCCTTGGTAATGCATGATGTAAAGAAGGCATACAGCCCCATACTTTAAAAAAGAGAGAGAGAGAGAGAGAGAGAGAGAGAGATTGAAATAGTAGCACAGACTACTATCATACAAGAGAAAAAATGGTCATAAAGGAGAGCAAAGAACGTATAAAAAGAAAACTGATGGATAAGAGAATAGTTCATTTTGGAATTGTTTTAGGAGAAAGATAAAGCACACAAAAGGAATCATTCATTCATTCATTCATTCTTATAGTCTTATAGTCATCCTGCAGAAGGATAGATCCCATCCAAAATTTGTTTTGGATGCCAAGACTGATACACCCCCACCCCAACACACACACACCAAGTGAGTATGAAAAGGTTTATCCCTTATAAAATAAGACCTTTTGAAATAAAAGGGTTGCTTCCCAAGCTGGTCCAAAATGGTTTGACAGAGCAAGGAAAGGAGAGTGACTTAGGGTTTTTATTGCAGTTGGGGTGGCGCTGGGTCAAGAGTTCGCATGTGGGCAGGATATTGTGTGGTTTCAATCTTCCACCTGCACCAAAGGAATTCGTCTAGATATGGGGTAGAAGGTGATGTGCCTTAGATGTAGGCCGTAAAATTAGATGAGATATTTTTCTGACTGTAATAAGAAAATAGTGGAGGATTTTGTGCAAAAGAATTGCATGACTGGATTTACATGCTTAAAAGCTTGATTTCTTTGCTGCTACATTGAGAATGGAATGTAGGGAACAAGAGCAAACTTTGGAAGGGCTATGCAGCAATCCAGGTCATTTTTACTTGGCAAATAGCAGTGAAGCTGGTAGGAAGATGTTAGATTTGGGATATATTTTGAGAATACAAGTAACAGCGCTTGGTGACAGATTGCATGTAAAATGTAAGCAAAACAGAGGAGTATAAAACGATTCCTAAGGATAAAGCCTGGTCAACTGGGTTGAATAGTGGTTCCATTTTATGAAATGGGAAAGACAGCTGTGGGAGGCAGCATGCAGAGCTGTGTTTGGACACATTAAACTGCAGATACCAGTGACACATCTAAGGGGAGATACCAACTACGCATTTGGATGCACTACAGGCAATATACTCACAAGAGGTCCACACATTTTAAAGTTATTGAGTGAAAATCAATCAAAAACTAATAAAGATTTGGCAACACATGTAAAAAGTCCAGTACTTCTATGCCATTTATTTCAGCAACACTAATCAACAAGCATCATGAATTTGTTCAAAAGAAAGAAAAAAACAACAACCTTAGGGTGAAGCTGAAATCTCTGCTCAGGTCCAATAGCTAAGAAGTAGGGGCAAGCCATTGTGATGTTGTGACACTGCCCAACCTGATCGAGATCACTGCTGAGTTGTCTAGAACATCTGAAAATGGCTTCAAACCAATCTTTGGCTGTACTTTTAATGGCATATGGGCTGAAAATGTAATGACCTGCACCGTGAAACACGAGACATTAACAATGATATCTAAACAGAGGTGAGAGAGATTTTATACAGTGAAAGTAACAAGCCATATTTATCATCTGCTACATGTTTTTTCAGTAGGACCTTGTTCACAGTCTGGAAAAACAATGACAACAAATGAGAAGAGAAAGATGAACAGAGAGCCGTAAACTTAAGGTAAATATATGTCAAGTGTTAAAGGGGTGACCTGGAAAAAATTTACATTTTGTGTAGCTTAGACAAACTAGAATTGTTTTTCTCTTTATGATTACATTATGCTCTTCAAGGGGAGATGCTGGAATATGTGAGGAAATTATATTAGAATGACCACAATTTCAAGGCTCTTGGTCATGTAGAACAATCATGAACGTGGGAAGAGACATCATGTTCAGGCTGCCCTTGAAAAGCTGACTCGTAGAATCTCAACAGGAAATGTTGCTTGCTTTCCTCTGCACATACCACCCTTCACGTGCTTCCAGAACTGCCTTCTGGAAGCACAAATCATGTTTTATTTGTCTCATTTCTCAAAAACTGAGTCAAAGTCTTCCATTATCTGATATCAAACTGTTTTTCACACTAAGCATTCTGCTCGCTATGTCTCATTGTGCATTTTTCTCTGTTGTCTTTCTCTTATGTTCTGCCTTAACCTTTAGAAAACATGTTCCTACAAAATTCTTCTCAGCCTTCAAAACCCAGGTCAAATGTCTTCTCCTCTGAGAAGCTTTCCTTGATCATCATCTAAACATAGTGCATCTTTGCGTCCTCTTTGTTTCTCTTCATTAATTAACCTTGACTTCATGAGCAAGTAATACAGTGGTTGTGTACTCATAATTCTTAATGTCGGTTTTCCCAGTTAGACCTTGAGAACCGAAACATCGTGTTTCATTTCATGTGTTGGTATTTCCACAGCCTTTAGCAGAAGGCCATGGTCATTACGTGCAAGACAGGCTTGAAATCATGAATTTTAAAATGTTGTACTAGTGCCTGATATAGAGATAGGATTCAATTAATCTTAGTTCTTCATATTATGTTAATATTAGGAAATTGAACACAATTAAACCTATAGGAGCTTAGATATATTTTTTTTCTTAATTCTGTTTTTTTCCTGTTACCTACCTATGGATTGAGGTGGGATCCAGATGTTTGGGGTAAGGCTTGGTCCTAAGTCTTTCCCATTTATGTAGCATGTTCAACGGATGAGCAGAACATAGGTGTCCAGACATGGATCCGTGGATTTTGGAAGACCTTTTGTTTCTTTCCTTTTGTTCCATAGTCAGATCTGAAAATTTTAGATTTGAATGCAGGGGTGATTTTTCAAGGTTGCAGGACATCAAATAACCTAACTAGTGAGCATTTAGGAAGTTTATGATTTGTCCATGGAAAGGTGTTATGAAAGAAAAAATGATTTTTCTTCATGGCTTCGTGTAATTTCATTTATAATTATTTATTCTAAAGCTAACAGGCTTTATCTTTTTCCTTACTCTCTGTGTTCAGCTTTATTAAAACAAACTGTTCTCCAGGAGGAAATTATTTTAATGTGATTGGAGAACCCCATGTCACATAGAAATATAATAAAATAAATCTTTGTTAAAATGTAATCCTTCCTCTTTCAAAAAATAAATTATCCTTTCATTTTTATTGGCATTTCTGGAATGATCGCCACTTTGGAACATTTTGAACTTGCCAAAATTGAATATATTCATCAAGAAGCTAGGTGGGAAGTGGTCTTTTTCAGATAGACTTGGCAATTCCTCATTTCCTTTCTGTACATCATGGATACTATAAGCTTTCGGCTGCAGGTTTGCCCCTCGTTTGTGAAGGCAGTTTAGCTCCTGAAAGAGCTAAGAGGAAAGATTTTGTTTTTGGTTTTTTTTCAATGAAAGAAAGGAAGAAGAAAGTTACAGAAGTATTCATCACAATGCAAAATGTGTAGTTCTTACTGTGCTATTATGGGGAACATTTATTGTTACAGGCTTAGTTGTGTTCTTCCGAAATCAGTCATATCGAAGCGCTCACCTTCAGTAGCTCCACATATGACTGTATTTGGAGATAGGGCCTTTAAAGAGATAATTAAATTTAAATGAGGCTGTTAGGGTGGGCCCCAATCCAGTCTTACTGTGGTTCATATAAGAAGAGGGAATTTGTACACACGAAGAGACAACAGGGGTTCAAGCACACAGGAGAGAGCCCGTGTGAAGTTCCAGTGAGAAGGTGACCTCTGCTAGTCAAACACAGAGGGGTCTCAGAAGAAACCAAACATGCTTCTATACCTTGTTCTTGGACTTCCAGCCTCCAGAACTGTGAGAAAATAAATTTCTGTTGCTTAAGCCACCCAGTCTGTGGTAATTTGTTATGGCATCTCTACCAAACCAATATACTTATTCTCTACTAAGATGGAGGGACCATTGATAGGAGTGACACTTCTGGCCTCTCTACTACCTCAGTCACTCCTTTTCATACAATTGGTGATTTGGGGTATAAGAAACTGGGAATGCTGTCCCACCTTTTTCCTTTTCAGATGTGCTGTCTCCAGAGAGCACGTGCTGCAGTGTGCTGTTGGCCAGAATAACTACTGGACAGGCATTGCAGTTCTCTCCTTTCTTTGTCTTGGGAACCTGCCTGCCTGCTGTGAGCCTGCATTCTCTTCTCACCCATGCCAGAGTTTACAGTGGGAATCTCTGCTTCTAGTGAGGGACACCTGATCTTTTCCAGTGCCTCTCATGCCTGGGTGTTTGCATGTATCTCCTTCCGAGGTGCAGCTTTGAAAACCCCACAATTAACCCAACCTAAGCTATATTCTTAAAAGCTAATTAGGTAAATCATTAATTAAACTGGCTTTTTTGTCTCCATCTTATTTACCATTTTGTCTATTTACTTTGATTCCATTTCAGGTGGATTGGGAAGGGATATAATTAATTTACAGCTTTAAAACTCAGCATGTAGGAACTTAAACAGCAAGTTAGAACAATCATAGACGGGATCGCTTGAGGATAAATATTTTATTATAGACTAATTAGTGTGTGGTGCAAAAGCTACACAAGCTAGTGACTGGACTGCTGATAGACACATTTTGACTCTTCCTAACTACAGATAACTGGCTGGTTTGTTTTGTTTAACTTGCCACATATGAATAAAATTTCCAGTTTGTGCACGGTCTTCATATTTTCAGCTCTTCCTATCCTCCAGTTGTTGGACATTTTATTAATTATAATCCACTTTTCAAGAAGATGAACAGCTAGCTCAGGGAAAAGAAGAAATGAGAATCTGCTTAGATGTTTGATTTTAGTATAAAAGGAAATAATTGGCTTACCAGCATTGTCAGATCACCCAAGCTATAAAGTTAACATAATAATGATACTGATTAAAATTCATTGTGTGTATTATATGCCAGTACACACACACACACACACACACACACACACACACGCAGAAATCTGCTAACTTAGTGCACGTGCATTAATTATCTCAATCCTTAGAACAACCTCATGACGAAAAGGAAGTGCATCAGTGTCAGCAGGTGCTAAGCAGTGGAGCTCAGGATGGAATTGTGCTTTCTGACTCCAAAGCTGATGCGTTTACCACAGCAGCTTCCTGCTTGTTCTGTACCAGGAATAGGCATTTCGAGCCACCCAGAACCTTTCAATAATGGAAGACACAGAACCAACCAGTCAACTGAACAAAGGTATTAACTCTAAACCAGTGACTTACTTCAATTCACATTAAAAAAATAATAATTAGGTAAGAGTTTAAAATATAATTCAATCCAACCTTCTTTACTTTTTTCTCAACTAGTCCACCAAAATTCCCTTCTTTTCATGAAATAAAAGAAAATGGTAAGATAGCCATTGCTATAATTGCTTTAAATAAACTTGTGGCTTTTTAATCACATTTTTTATAGCTCTTGGGGCAGGGGTCGGCAGGGGTGGGGGTGGGGGTAGAAGGCTGACTGATTTTGCCAGCAACCTAATTTTTTAGTGTTTTAAGATTCCTAAGGAAACTGTCCTCAAAAAGAAACCCTAAAAATACACTATTTAGCAAAACTAAACTTACATATGAGAGCTAACCTAAAAGTTGCCTAGCAAAAGTAAGTGATCTGTTTCTGTTAAATTTTGTTTATAGAACAAAAATTCCCATTTGGTTTATTTTAATTATAAATAAACTTCCTAAATATTAGCAGATTTCATTAATTGCCATTGCAATCATGTCCTTCTCCATTAAAATCTAAATCTGGATCATGTGAAAATAACAGTGTAAGAAGACTGAGTCTCATCTCGTGTGCTAGATGAGCTAAGTATAGTTCTGCAAAATGCATATTCTCTGATGACTTGGTCACTCACAAAAAAAAATAACCTCAAACGCAATGTGAAGATCCCCAAAACCACATGCAGAGAAATTTAATGAGTATTAATGATATTCTAAAAGAGATGCTAGACTTGTCAGTGGTGAGCAAGGATGCTTAGATCGTGCTAATGTTAAAGCCTAACAGATTCCCTAAATGCCTTTCATGTTGATGTGAGATTCCTGTTTCCATGGCAACCTGCAGTGAGTTAAGAAGAGTACTGTTAAACTGTACTGCAATTTTGCGTAGTCTCTCCGAAAGAAAAATGTCAGAAGAAACCATTTCTCTAGCCATGATTGTAATCAGAGATTCTCCACCTCCACCCACAAGCTTCTGTTGTTTCTCCTGAAGAAGAAATGAAAGGCAGTAAATCAGAAATCTGTTTAATGATCTACTATGTTCTACATGAGCCACAGACCCTTTACTGGATCCAAGAATCACATTTGCAGCACATTAACATTGGAAAATCTGTAGGAAGGCATCAAAATAGATAAATGTGCCAAATAATGAGCAGGAGAACTAATGAACAAAGCATCTATGCCCTGATTCCTATTACAGTTTATTTTTGTTAAAACAACTTCCTGTAGGGTAGTGCATTACTGTCCTGTTTTTGAAGCTTTGCCATTCTTTGCATTTTGAAAGGCATGCAAAGATAGTGAATAGTTCTGTAGTTCTGCAAGGAATCTAAATCAAAGCCCTGACAAGGGATATCCACCCACATGTTTGCATCAGCTTTCCTAATTCATTCATTATCCTGCTCAAAGCTCAAGACCAAAAGGTTCATCCAGAATGGCAGAGGCAGTATGTCCATTGGCAATTATCCCAGACCATTCAAGGGGGAAAGTGTCACTGAAAGTAAAAGATCCTGATATAGGTTATCTTTTGTATGAAATGGAGTGATAAGAACGCACAATTTTTTTTTTGTAAACCACATTTATTTTGGTATATCGTGGAACACTTGTAGCTAACATCGTATACCTACTGTGTTCTAGGTGTTATATTTTATGTGCATCGTCGTATTGATTGCCATACAAATGCAAAAGATAGGAATTATGAATATTATCTTCAGTTTTACAAACGGGAAAATTACCTAAGCAGATTGCCTGAGGCCATGCTTATCCTAGAAAAGTTCAAGGGAATCAGAGGTAGATTTTGAGGCTACCTACCTCCGCTTTATACATTCTTCTGCTGTTAATAATAATAATAATAATAATAATGATATCTGTCTATCTAGATTTAGATTGATAGCTCAGTAGACAGATAAATGCAAGTGCTTTCAGGAGTCATGCGGGGGCGGGGAGTTAGCCGAATAAAGCAGGCTGGTGGCAGTGGAGAGACAATAGAGATTAGTGAGGACTGCAGCCAGTTGAAATTGGAGTTCATGTGCCTCTAAACCAAGCACATGCTCAGCTCCCACTGGTGTTTGTCACGTGTGAATGTGGGCTCAGTGTGGTCAGATTTTCTTACTTTTCAAGACAACCCACTAGTCCCAATTTTCGTGGGTAATCTATGCATTTTGAAATGTGGGTACAAAAGGGAAGTGTGAGAACCAAGAAAAAGATGTGCCCCAGGCTTCCTTATTGTTTTCTCCAAGTTAGAAATTAGTTATCCTTCACTCCAAAAACAGAAGTAATTTCAAAGGAGCCCCCACCCCCACAAAAGATAACAACAACAACAAAAAAAAAAACAAAAAAAAACAAAGCAAGGACAAAATTTAACAAGGAAGAAAAAGTGATAGAATTTTAGGCATTGGTGAGACTTTCTGGTAAATAAAGTGGAAAGAACAGTTGCATAAATACCATCTAAAAGTAATTAATGCCCAGTTCTGATTTTGACTTCACTTACTGAACTTCTGATAGAAAATTAATGCTTTCCCATGTTTTTCAATGGTGTATTTTTCACATTAAACAATTGAAGCAGAAATAATTCTATTTGCTCCTTAATTAAATGAAATAAAATTTTTGAAAAACTTGTTCTATAATTTTCTTCTGTGTGATGGTACAAGTGGCAAGTGTAATTTCATCCAACTGAATGACAGCAATACTCATGTAGCAGAGAGGAGTGATTTAGATTTTCAAAGCTCCTGCTCTTGAAGTTACCCAAGGTATCAACAGCAGGGAAATCTTTAAGACACACACCTCCTAGCAGCCCGTTTCAGACAGCAAGCAAGAATGAAGCTGACGATTACACTGGAAAATGTTTACTATTGATTTTCTTAACACATTTACTTTTGATGACAGAAGGTCAGACTACATGACTATTTCTATATATAGAAAAAAAGGATCTAGTCCATTGTTTCAACTTAATTGTCTCATTAAATGAACAGTAAAATTCTCTCTTGGGGGAGGATATGGATATGTATGTTCAAAACATGACTTCGAGGTTTTCTAAGGCACTGTTAATGTTACATTAAGTATCAATAAATCATTTTGTTGGAATAGTGATATTAGACCATTTCCTCATATTTTTTTACAGTCATTAGTTGACCAAATAAAAAAACCCAAAGTTACATAATGGTGAGCATGGTTATAAAAATAAATTTGACTGTTGACAGTGGTTCAGCAGCGCATGTATTAATTCATGAATATGGCCACATGATATTTCAGGGATTTTTTTTTCTAATTTTACAAAACTGTGGGAGACTGTAAAGCAACCAAGCTCAAGGAACATTCTGTTATTAATAGGAGTCAATCAAACCTAATGAATTTTGGAAAGGCAAGCTCATATGGATGGAAGTAAAGTTTTGTTTTCTGGGACTCTGAGTTTTAGGGCCATGGCAGGACATTAGAACAAATACCTGAATCTTGATTTCCATTTATTTGCACATTTTATTTACCACTATCCACTGTTACTTAATAATAATGATAATGATAATATTAATCAGTGACATATTCAGCTCTTACTATATACCAGGTAAGAGTTTTTTGTATATATTTTCTCATGTAATGCACACAACAACTCTGAGAAACAGGGGTTGTTATCTTTATGTTACTGGGTAGGAGACTGGAACCAAGGAGGTTATGTAATTCACCTCAGGGAATAACTGGTAAAGACAGGAGCAAAGATATGATGCCATCCTTTTTCATGCTTATGCCCTCGTCACTCCAATGTCACAATCGAACTGTTAACACTACTATTGCGGGGCTGTGAATATAGAATGCAAGTGAATTTCTCTGGATGACAAAATACACAGTTCCAGAGAGCTGAATAGGCTGAGCAAGCCACCTGATAATTTGGGGTTCAGTCTTCTTTGTAACATGGGAATTTTGCATGGCCAACTCCCTGGGATTAGTGTGAAGATCAAAGGAGTGCTTGTATTTGAGAGCAATTTTAGCAATAGAGACTGCTATCAAATGTGAAGTGTTGTTAGTATGACACCATCGGTTCATCCAGTCAGTTAAATGTAGGGATATTTATTTTGGAGGGGGCAATCCATAACATCCCTGTTTTCTTATGATTTGGCTCAATCCAGTGAAAAATAAAGAAGTAGGCACATAGAAATCAAAATATGAGCATGAAAATATGATGGCATGGAGGAGATGGCTGAGATGTGTGGTAAGGATGGAATTGCTAATCTTCCCACACCGTAGTCTGGATCTTCGTAGTCTGGGAAACTTGAGTTTATAGAATTCTTTTATTCTTTATCAGCAACATACTGGCCTGGGGAGAAGAGGGTAAAAAGAGAGGGGGTCCCCATATTGAGAACTTTTGAGTAGATAAGCTCTACCAGATATAAAATCAGAGACAAAAATTTCTTCCCTACCAACTTTCCTACCCTGGGTAAAGTGAAGGATAAGACTAAAGGCCCAGAGGGTTTCGTGACAAGCTTTTCTAGCACAGATTAGATGAGTAGGTGAGAACCACCATCTTCAAATCGTAATCTAAATGTCAGTTGCTACAATTATTGTAGGATTATAGGCCACTCTTTCAGGCTAAATAAAAATGAATAATAAGCATTAAAATCTGACTAAAACGAATTATGAGACCATTGTGTTTAGAACTGTAAAATATTCTGCTTAAGACAAAACTTCCCAGGCTTTATTGTATTGTTCAGTTTGCTCCCCAAGTCTACATCAATTAAAAATATTGGTATTTATTGTGTATCTTCCTTTAAACTGTTTTTTCTCTTCCCTTAACAGAGCTAAAGAATATGTTACAAATAAGGATGAATGGAAACTTAGCTTTACTGATGAAGGATAGCAGGATATGCTACCCCCAAATATGCCACTTTGGCCTAAGGATTATTTTGACCTAAAGATAACTGAGAGGAAGCAAATATAAGAAAAGCTCTCTGTCCTCCCCTAATTTGCCTAAAAGTGGGACAGAAATTTGTAAAGGCACCCTCTCTACTAGGAAGGACAAAAGGTAATCATTGGCGACAATTCTAGGCCATTATCAGCCCAGGGATGCCACCAAGGGAATCAACATAACAAACCTTGCTAAAACTAGACTGCGTGTACCGTTAGTTTCCCCACACATTTGTCTTCCCACATTTGCTGCAACTAGAAGCTATAAGTCCTTTTCCTTTAGTCTTGTCATGTCTTCAGAATATATTATTATTTTGTTAAGATGCTGTATAATCCCAAGTTTTAACCATCTCTGTGAGTTTCTTTTTTTCTGAATGCTCCTATGTGTGTGTGTATGATGTACAAATTAATAAACTTCTGTTTGTTCTCTGCGTAACCTTTCTTTTGTTAGTCTAATTCATGAGACCCCAGCTTATGAACCTAAGATGGTTAGAATAGATTTTTTTTCCCCTGTCCTACACTGAGAACCACTTAGAAAATACTTGACTGAAAACATCCTAGAATGGCAGCCACTCTGAATTTGGTCCTCTTTCTAGCCTCACTTCTCCAAACTGCCTCCCCACGTGCACACCCAATACACAACTTATTCCCCAAGCACATTGCAGTTCCTACGCACCCAAGAACTCCAAGCTCTTTTATACATTCAGGCCTTTGTATTTCCATGCCCAACATGCCATAATGTCTCTTCATTGAGCATTGAACTTCTGCTTATTTTTCAAGATTGAGCCTAAGTGTCACTGCTTCAACAAAGACTCCTAGAACTCCTGGAGAGAGTGGTCCTCTGTTCTCCTCAGCCACTTTGCTCATGTCTCTACTATAGCACTCACCATGTTCTGTGGGTAGCAGGGTGTCCTATTTGAGTCCAAACTCAGTCAGGCTGTGCATATTCTTAATGGGCCGGTGGCTCCAATTTGCGTGACTATTATACATGTGATTTTTTTTTTTTTTGGCCTACGGACATGTTTGTTTTGTTTGTGTTTTATCTATTTCTAGGTCTTGAGACAGAAAACACAATAACAAAACAAAAAAACAAGGAAGCATATGGCACTGCCTAATCCTTTGGAATATGTTGTTGGCTTTCTTGAAAAAGGAGAGTCACAGCTGGAGACAGTTTTGTTTTGTTTTGTTTTTTTAAGTCTGTGAGACCCTGGGTACTGTTGGGCTCTGCTACAGAATAGCACATTCACCAAATATAACTCAGAAAGTGAGAAAGGGTGATTTCCCCAGCCCACTGTGGTACTGGGAAGAGGGGTGGCCTAGGCCCACCATCAACAGTGGCCACAGTGAAGTTCCCATAGGGGATGTTCTGTTCTTTCTCTCCTTTTGTGATTCTCCTAATCAGTGTGTCTACCATAAAGTCCTTGGAGCTGATGCATCAGCTCATGTCCCAGAAGAATCTCCCATTGGTATTTCTAGAAATCTTTGGAAGTGTATTGTAGGAGGCAGGGAAGTCCTGAGTGAGCAGGAAGGGAAAGAGCAAGGCTGGGAGTCGGTGACATTGAGTGACAAGTTCTCTAGAGCAGTAAATGTCTTGCATTCAACAGGGTAGCTATTTCTGCCAATATGATGACCATTCTAATTGTTTCCTTGCATGTCTATATGTGCCCATAGGTTGTGTGGTTTTTCTGATTGGAACAATGTCTTGATAATCAGCTTCAGTGCACCTCACACAATAGGCACTCCATTCCTGATTATTGAATGAAAGAATGAATGGAAAGAGATGAAATCAAAGTGCAGAATTGACTGTTTTGCTGAGCAAATACTGTTCACAACCACACATACTTTTCTTTGTATATTATAAATCCTAGAAATTGAGGGAAACTGAGGAAACTGTTAGACTTGAACGTCTTACCAAAGCAAAGCAACCCAATTTAACATGCATTCATATTTTGTAGGCCATGAAGTGTTCTTCACTATTAAAAGGTGTTTCATCCCCAGAATAAGAGTAATATAATGGTTAAAAGTACAGCCTTAGAGTCAGACTTGCCTGGATTAAATCTTTGGTCTATCACTCTTGAGCTGTGTATCTTTGTCTAATAACTTGTGCTCTGTATGTTTCAATTCTCTCATTTGTATAATGGTAAGGATAATAATATCTACCTTGTAGAATTATAGTGAGTATTAAATAGTTATCATTAAAGTGTTGATAATAATTCTTGGCACATGATAAACATTCATCAACTGTTAGTCAGAGTTGACATTTATTTCATGAAATAAATTCTATTTCACTTAGTATGGTCTTAGCTTGACCTAAAAGGTAATAATTTCAGCTACTTACTCAGGTTTGGATTTCCTGTATTTCAGTTTCACTTTTGCAATATTGAGGCTAAGACTGGACGGGCATACTGAACATTAGCAATTGCATTTTAAATTTTGGTTTTGTTTTGTTTTGTAGGGAGGTGTTTTAAAATGCCTACCATGTATTGCAGCCACATTCCTGGCCTTGTGAGAAGGAAAAAAAACAACTTTGCCCCAACCCATGCCTTTTTTTTTTTCTCTTCCATTTTAATGGAAGAGAGAGAAAAAATGCTCCTACCATTTACAGTTATTGACCTCCTGTGGAGAGGTTGGTGATGCATGTGCTCACTCTGTGGCAAGCCCGTCAATTGACCGACTGGTAGGTAAGAACAACTCATTCCAATCTGGTCATTACTCCTGTGCCAGAGAGCTGCAATTAGAACTCTAGCAATTGCTGTATGAGAGGACTCCTAGGGAAAAGGTTACAGAGAAGGGGGACAGAGGTACTTAGGAAACACACGAAGTCATAATTAAAACTGAGAATCTGTGTTCAGAAAACAGATATTCAATCAGAAGAGCCCTTCCTGCTCCCTGGCGATGTGCCCATTTCTCCTGCCGGTAGCATGGGATGTTGGTGTTCCTCAGACGGATCTGTGTTTTCATAATCGCAGCGTCAGTCCATTGAAAACACCTTGCTGTGAATCAGACTGAAGTGGCCGTGCACTCAGCAGAATTCACTGCATTCTGAAAAAGTCACTGCATTCTGATAAACACAGGCGTGGTAGAGAGCTAGGGAGGTGTGGGATCTTTCAATGGAGGCAAAATGAATGGGCTCAGTTTTGAAAGTGAAATCTCTGTGTTCCTCGGTCATTTTTGTGCGCCGCTTCTTACTCTGCGGAGCATGAATGCTAAGAGATAGAATCCAAATTCGCATTTTTGTTGTAAGTCAGGCTTGTTTGCCATATTAGTGAGTCTGTAATTTATTTTCATCAGGCTGTTATTTACAATATCATGAGTCGCAGGTTATAGCCAGATCCCGTTCCTGTTGGTTTTACAGTGAGGCCCTTTTGAAAGGGGTCCAAAGAAACTTGAAAACATTTGGAAAGAGGTGTTTGTCTTTTGGTGCATGACTAGTTTTCTTTCTCTCTGATTTCTGATCATATCATTTCAATGTTTTAAGACTCCAGTAGTTTGCCATTTCCCTTAGAATAAAGTTGCAGGTAAAATACAGAGCACTTAGTTAAATTTGAATTTCAGATAAACAATGAATACTATCTTAGTATAAGTATACCCATATATTGTAAATGTTGCATGGTACATACTCATATTAATATTTATATATATGTGTGTGTGTGGTGTGTGTATGTGTGTGTGTGTGTGTGAGTGTGTGAGTATATATATATATATATATATATATATATATATATATATATATTTTTTTTTTTTTTAAATCTGAAATTCAAATGAAAGTAGGAGTCATATTTTTATTTGCTTAATCTAACCTACCTTAGGACAAAAATCTCAAGTCCATAACCAAGCTCTACACAATATTTTTCTTGCATACAGATTTGCTTTTTGTGTTCCCGTCATATGGAACTTATTTCAACTTGCTAATATATTATCTCCTCTCTCAGTGTGATGCCTTTGCAGAGCTATTCCTTTTAGCCTAGAAAATCTCTTCTCCTGTCACCAACTATCAATGCTATTTCTTTGCTCAGCCCAACAACTTCAAATCTTGGAAGGGTGTGTATTTTTGTCCTTGTTAGGGTTTCAGTGGAGGCAATAAATAAAAACCATGCATTGATCTCTTGAGTTAGGAGCTGATGGACAAATAAGGTGTAGAGGACAAACAGAATGAAAGCCAGACTGACTAAAGAATATGATTATAAATTTACACTCCGATGGACTTCCACACCTCTCCCTGAATTGGACTTAACCTCCCAATTTTAGGCGTTGTGAAGAGCCAGCCAGAGTGCTGCTGCTTCCAAAGGAGAGGAAAAGGGGAAGGACTGAGCTAAGTCTCTTCTCACAAACTGATGAGTCAGGTAAGTCACTCTTCGTGTCTCGGGGCTGGAGAGAACCTGGGAGTCTTCCTTCTAAAACTTTCCTTCCCGGGAAGGTGAGTAGAAATTCTCTCCGCTCTCCATCTACCTCCCCTTTGAAAAATCAGGAATGTGGATTCAGTGTCTGTCTCTCTCGTCCTTTTTATTCCTTTAAGTCACTGAGTTTGTTCATTAAGTCAATGCTCAGTTATTGGTGTTGCCAGTTTACTAGTGGGAGGAGGTTAGGATGATCACTCTGTTCCCTTTCCAAGGCCACCTGACCATATCCTATAAAGTCCCGCCGGGCAGTTTAGCTTTTGTCTTCCAAAAGTTCTGAAATGGACCAGGATAGAACTCACTTCAAAGTCCTTTTGAATCCTGGGTAGAAAAACCATTATTTAGTTTTCCATCCTGATTTACAACTAGATATGTTGTCTAAAAGCAATTGGAAAGAAGTCCCAAAGTTGAATAAAAACCATCTCCTATTATGAAGATCATGGATGCAAAAGGAAGTCCAAAAGTTGCATCCCTTTTTCTTTACAGGTTAAGACCAAATAAAATGAAAAATTCCTTAGTCATGTTCATCCAATTTCATATTCTACTCAGTATGACCCTCAGAGATTCCCCAGTCTGATGCTTGGATAAAGGTGCTTGGATTAAGTAAGCAGCTACCTGGACCGTCTTCTAATAAAGAGTATAGTTTCTAAGTCATGTTCAAGGCAGAATTAATCCAATCTAAACAATCTTATGTGCCATACTTTTTCCTAATATTTGGACACAAAAGAATATCACAACATCAATTCCACTATACAAAATTTAAAAATTCAAGTCAATCTCAAGCCTCTACAGAAATATTGTTTCCAGAACCAGCACTCTGTACAATCCGGACCCATGTTTTTGTTGCCAGAAATGAGAGCAGAAACTTAGTAGCTGAGGGAAAGAGGAGAGATAAAGGGAAGTCTTGGTTTTAGACTTTTGCCAGGATGCTTGTTAATTCATGTCAGTTACCTGAAGGCTACAGCCTGTGAAATTAAACGATTCCAAGAAAAATCTCCTGAAAGTTTAATTGTCGTACTATGTTTGTCCTTTGCAGGGGGAGAATGGGGAGGAAGGGTCCCCTTAGGCACCATCTCCCCTCACAGAGAACAGCGTGTGAGACATTCTCGCCCTTTTTCAAAGACATTGAAACTGAACATGAGCTGCAGCTTCCGTCACCAAATCTTATGAGACATGCTCTTCCTTCCCATCTGGCATGTGCAAAAACCTCTTATTTCTGCTTTCCCCTCTGCATTCCAGGCATTCGGGGCCTTGTTGTATATTTTCCCTAGTGACGTAAGCTCCACCCACTTCTTGTGAGCAGGCATTTTAGTCTAGTGTTGTTGCCACGGCTTCTTGTGACAAAAGTTCTTTGACACTTGCAATCTCTTCTCCACATATGTTGATGCTGGAAAATTGCCCTGTGGTTTCCTGCATTGTAGTTGCTATTGATGCATCTGAAGCCTGAGCTATGGGCCTGCTCTCCAACACCATGACTTTCCAGGCATTCCTTAGAGAAGAAACCCTAACCTCCTAAAACCTCTACTCTGTTTCTATTCTTTGCACATCATCATCCTTATTGATCCAGAAATAACGCAACTATCATGTCCTTTAATTAATTATCTTTTTGAATTTTCATTTTTTTCACCGTTACCGTTCTGATGGTACTAAATAAGCATATTTTGTCATTATCTGTCTCTCCTCGATTTGCTCACCAAGCTTGACTTCTAAAGGCTGAGTCACCTAGGTACATTTCTTCTTAGCTCACATAGTTGCAAAAAGTTCATGGAGTTGTTTCTCTGTCCCAGCCCAAGAAGAAGCTAGCTCCACCATTGCCTTTCAAGGTGATAATTAATTGCTAATTAGTAAAAACTAACACACTTTTATGATTCATACCAAGGTATGAATCTCTATAATCTAAAGCCATGATATGCTCAAGGCTTATGTAATCAATAAATCAGAACACTAACCTGAGAAGACTTATTAGAGGGGAAGATGACCCAGGATCCTAGAGACAAATGACATGAATCCTACAGTTTAGCCAGTTTGTTCTCCATTTAGCCCTGAACAAGGCCGTACATAAAGAAAAACAAATTTTGGAATATATGAGTTTTAATTTCCTCTCTATGCCTGGCACAAAATACACACCAGTATTCAGTAGCCCTCACTGAACCTAGCTGCCTTTAGAATGAAAAGGTTCAGTCTCTAGTCTTCACGGATAAATTCAATAAATGTGGGAAAGAAAATCATTCCACCGAGCAAGACCTGAAAAAGCCAGTGTATTGAAGCTCTGCCTCTCTTAAGGTGAGGTTTAGACAGGATGCATGTACTCTCTTTCCTCTATGATCTGATCCCTTATGTGTCTCTTTAAATCACATCAAGGTCAGTCACAAAGGCCTGCACAGTCCCTGGTTGTTACAATACCCCAGGTGTCACCATCCTCAGTCTCGAAAGGCAAAGCTGCCACACGGCTAAACTTAGTAAAGTACTGCTGAATTTCCAAGTCTACTCAGTGTAAACCAAAAACCTCCATCTCTCTATTTGCCAATGGATTAATTTGGTCCCTAAATGCCAGTTTCTTGCATCTACTTTACAGGTATCTGGCAAAGACACCAAGACGATAGAGTGTAAGGGACGCCAACAAGTAACATATTTATTTTCTCTTCTAAGTTTAGAATCTACTGAGAAATTAGGTCTGGGACAGCTGGATCAATATAAAAAGATTAGCTCAGATTTATTTCCATAAAGCTGACTGAAGAATGTGATTTAACTCCGATGCTGAAGACTGAATTGAACAACCCTTCCCCATTTCTGGATTGCCCCTGGCTGGGGGCCAGAGTCCCTCTGCTGCACTATCTTCTTGGGGATCAGGAAGATGATAGTACACGACCCAGTGAGTCTCTTCATTCAAAAGAAAGAAACCAGAGGGGTTGACTATGCTAAATTCCCTTCCCCACCCGACTCACCCTTCAGCCAAGCACTCTATCTTAGGGGAGAAGTGAGTGAGGGGACAGAGAGCAGAAAAAAGCTAGAGGAGTGGGAAAGTAATGCCCTCCTCCCAGTTTCTCTGCCTAAGTCTGTGCTTCCTCTCGTAGGCTTTCTAGCAACTCTCCTTCTCATTTTGTCTGTCTTCTGATATGTAACAGCTTTGAAGGCAGGGATTCTGTTTTCTTTGCTTTTCAATGGATCCTTGACATCTGGCACAGTGCTGGGACTCAGTAAATATGCGCTGAATGATTGCATGGGATCACTAGTGTGGGATCCTGGGATAGCACGTTGCTCAGTAAACCTGGTCTTAGCAACTGGCCGTGGCACCACCTGAAGACCCAGATAGAAAGCATTTCTTCTCTCTTTCCATAGCACAGGAATCAATAGCATGGCTCTGATATAAAGATATCCACCATGTCACTGTCCCCTTGTGCCCTATTTCTGGCAGTGCAGAGTATCACTGAATAGCCCCAGGGACCCATCGGTCATTCTTCTCTTCTCATCTTATACAATGGCAGCAGGATAATATTCCAGGTAACTGTCCCCTGAGATTACTGAGTTGTTCTCAGAAACATCATCTTCCCATAGAACGATAGAGAGCCTCAATTAAAGAACATTGTATACAATACGTATTTTATTTTTCCTAAGTTCTATGTTAATGTAAAGTTGTAACTCAGTTTGGTGACCACAAGGTCTTGACACAAGTTTTCCAATAAGCATAAACATTTTTCAGGGAAATGGAATTGATGACAAGCCCTCTCTCTTTGCTCTAATTTCATGTGGATGTACTGGCATCAAAGATATATGGGAAGAAAAATTGAATAGAGACTGCCTTAGAAGAGAACTTCTTATATCCTTCCAAAGATGGAAAGCAAAGATTTTAGTAGGAAAATTAAATAGATCAAACAGAAAATTGGATGAAGGACTTTCATTCTATCCTATCTGGCATCTAGCATGATATGACTGAGGTTTAGTGAGGAATGAACTAGTCTGCATAAAAATTACTGTCACTTATAAAGTACTTAGTATATATGGCAGCCATAGTGTGTTATGCTTACTATACATGATCCTGTTACCCATTATAACCTATGAAGCAGGTATTCTCATTCATATTGTACCAATGAGGAAACTGAGGCTTAAAGAGGTTACCTAGTGCACTCAAGATTATAGAGCAAGTATTATGTGGCAGAGTTGGAACACAGGTCTGTCTGTTTCTGGACACCATGTTCATTACCAGTGCACTCCAAAGAGAAAAGGACGTATAGAGTGTTTGGAATTGACTCTAGGGTTTAAGGTAAAAAGCCGAAAGAAAGGTCCCCAAAAGTTCATACATTATCCTGTCCAGCTTACCCAGTAGTGGTGAGTTCCAGAAGAAACAGGGTATGCAATGGCTCAATAAAGTTATCTCTGCGATAAGACCCTCAAGGAAAAATCATGGAGCCAGTGGAAAGTTGTACAAGTATATATTTGGATTAGAGCCTAATATACTAATAGCCTGGAGTAGAGCCTAATCCCATCAGGACTGGATGAAATGAGAGCCAAAGGCTCTAAGTGGAAAAACCCAAATGAAACTGTCCACCCTGTAGCAGGTGGCCAGTGCAGGGGGCGCCTGCTTCAGTCATGGCCTGATCCTGTGGGCCTTCCTTGGTGCTCAAATGGCACTCTGACATGGGGAGGGTTGAAAGGGTCAGCTAGATTGAGAGGCTGTTGAATTTAAAATATAAATTTGTCTTATCAGGGAGACCGCTTCATGGATGGTGTAGGTGCCTGGCCAGCAGTGTACACCTGAAGCTGAAGCTGAATAATAATGAATGTCAACTATAACTATATAGATATGGTTATAGTTGTATATAGTCATATAACTATAGTCATATATGGTTATATATAGTCACAGGATGTGGAGTACAGCATAAGGAATAGAATCAGTGGAACTGTAACAGCTATATACAATGTCAAAGTGGTAGTACATTGGAGGAGGAAGGTTATCACTTTGTGAGGGCTATGAATGTCTAAATATTACATTGTTTTAAAAAAAAAAAAGAGAATGTTTGAGGTCCCATCATAAGTACTACCAGCTAATGGAATCATGTACACACTACTACCTAGCAATAGCACATCTAATTTCTACAAAATAAAGTTGTCCTTTTTTACATTTTTTTCTTTTTTGATATTCCTTAGTTCTTGAGGATGTTTGGAGCACACAGAACCCTGCCTGTAGTTTTTAAACACTTTTGCCAAGTTTCATTTTTAAGCCTGAGTTGCAATTTAGTTACTTATTGGCCATAGAAGTTAGTTTAGTTAGTTTAGTTACTGGCCATAGAAGGCAGACTGGATTCAGGTAAATGCATTTGACAACAGCAATCAGAGATCTGTCCCAAGGAGGCACAGAGCTGGCAAAAGTTTGGGTTTTTCTTGTTCAATGGCTGGCTTCTCAGAGGATCACATGGATTTTTTTTTCTTTTTCCTTTTTTTTTTTTAAGAGTGATCTTCAGAGTCAAGACAGGCATTAGTATAGCCTCTGATCAAGACCAGAAACATTTTGTACAGTGTCTTGGAAAGTGGTCATGTCGATCTTTATAAATGGAAAGCTTTGTTGATGGGGAGATAACCCGTTCCTCTAACGGCCGTTTTGTTTGGAGACTGATTTAATCACTATGAAGTTCTTCATACTAATTCAAAACATGCCCATTGTAAGTTAGGACAATGGAACTGAAAAAGACTTTAAAATTCATTTTGCAAAACACCTCTTTTTATCATAAGAGGCCCATCCATTTACTCCACGAAGAAATAGAGTGACTCCACCATGTGTGGAGAGTCATCGGGCATTTTGAGTGGAGGCATGATAAGATATGGCTTCGATTTTAACAGGTTCTCTCTGGATGTTGCATTGAGAAGAGTCTGTAGGAGGCCATGGAAAACAGAAAAGAGAGCAATTAAGAGGTTATTGTAATAATCCAGGAAAGACAGGATGGTGTGAGGTAGCCATGAAGGTCCTAAGAAGTGGTTGAATTCATTTACTGAAAGTAAAGTCAATAGAATTTGCTATTTGGGGGTGGCATGTGACAGACAGGTACCAAGGTTGATTTTAAGATTTTAGACCTGGATGACTGAAAAAATGGAATTGCCATCCACTAAGATTTAGAATGTAATCGATGGAGGAGATTGGGGAGGAGCATGAGGAAGCAGCAGTTTGGGATATAAGTTTGGATTGGGATACTTACTTGGCATCCAATCTGAGATACCATGTAAGCAGTTGGATGCACAGGAGAAAGCTTGAGGGACAGAGTGATAAGAGAGGAGATGATGTTAGTTGTCTGTGTGTGTGCATGTGTGTTTGTGTATGTGTGTGTTTATGTGTGCATGGATGTGTCAATGCATATGCAATATTAAAAGCCATGAGACTGGATGAGATTACCAAGAAGGAAGGTGTAAGCTGGAAATAAAAAGGAGAGAATGAAGAAGAAAGGTTGCTGTTGTGGTATTAAAGAACGAGAGGAGGGTGTGAAATGGTCGTTTAGGAGAATGGGGACAATGAATAGAGTAAGAGAACATAGCATGATTCCCTGGCAGCATTAAGGGCACACCTGAAGTTCATGGTCACAAATCTAAAGTAAGACCAGGCAGCATGGTTTGTTTCCCTCCAGACATGTTCAGTTTCACAGGTGCAGGTAAAGTATAGCTGGAAATTTAGGTTTAACATTTTAGACAACATTAAATACATCCTGCATGGAACGTAGCTGTTTGGGAAAATATATCGGTAACTAGCATCAGACTTTTTTCTTTTTTTTTCAGTTTGGCACTGTTTTTGGTTTATGATACACTTCCAAAACAGCAAAAACTTGCAAATGTGTGCAAATATTGTGGTCCATTTGTAGTACTGCTTGGTCATCCTCCTCCTCTTCTTTAAAGCTATCTTCAAAATCCCTGCTGTCCTCCTGATCTTCACCCACCTCTACTGCCGAGTCCCACTGTGGGTGATTTTCTGGTGCAAGCCTCATGAACTTCCAACTTCAACAGTTTTGTCTGATCCAAACACATATAGGAATATGATCTCAGAAACACTGTGTCCTGAACATTTCCAGGCTTACCTGGTGCAGGACTTCAGTTCTACCTTGCTGTATCTTTGAGTATACACACATTATATGGCATAGATATCAACGTTTGTTCCTTCCTATCTGTGATATAAAACCACCATCATTCTTGTTTTTCCTTAGGCAAGTAAAGACTACAAACAGGATGTGTTGTCTGATTTAGTTTCCAGGAACACTCTTTCCTTTCACTGTATGCTTTGTTGTCATTCTTGCCACTCTGCTTCATCATCTTTGTTTTGCTTTTCATCTTGTTCTCCATCAGAGCCTCTGTCACTACGCTTCTCTTCTTCATTTTGGGAGTCTCTGTTGGTTTCTTCTTCAGAATCACTGCCTTCATCAGCAACTTCTTCATCTTCCCTTACTGCAGCTTTATGTGTAAAAAGAGAATTCTCTATGTGTCAGAATATATATTTGTTAGTCTTTTGAATGTAGCAGGTAGGACTCCAAGTGAGTAAGTTAAAAAGATACAATTAATACACACGGGATTAAAAAAAGTACTCTGCATCAGAAATTACCAAAATTTGTAATGGAGAAAGTAGAGAGTGAAGAGGGTGCTGGCGATGGACCAGATCTGCAGCACAGCAGAATTCCAGAGACTGAGGAAGCACATAACTAAGAAGGAATGTCTGGTGACCAGGCAGCCAAGATTTTATGAACAAAAGTGACTAGTTTATATTATATTATTATTTTTAACATTTTAGGGTAATAAAATCCAGTGACTCTGAACATTCAATAAGGTCTGCCATTGATGTAAAAAGCAAAGTGAATGTGGGGGGAAATCAGAGACAAGAGAATGGAAAATGAAACATGAGTCAAAGCTCAAGAGAAGAAGGAATGGGGAATGAGGACTGTCAGGGAGCACATACACCCACAGGAATGTGCAGAAGCATTACCAGGGCATTGGACATGACACAGTGTTTGGGTTCAGATCAATTTTTTATGAACTTTTTAATTCAGATCAATTTTTTATTAAGTTTTAAATAATATCAAGGTATCAGGTGATATTTCAGTTGAATAGCAAAAATAGCTACCATTTTTGAATGCTTACTATGTGCCATTTGTAGCTACATATGTGCCTACTATGATAAAACTTCAAGACCTTGCAAGATAAGCTTTATTAAGTTTTCATGATATTAAGCACTTACTTGTTTATACATTTTATAATTGATGTGTGCATTGCATATTTGCAAAGTGTTTTATTGACTAGCTGACATGTCTTGTGTTTGATATTATCTTAAACTTAAGGAAATGTGGTAGTATTCTCACTATATAAATGACAAAACTAAAAATTCAGAATAATTCAGCTTTCCTAATTTCCTATCAATGACTGAGCTGAAGATTCAACATCTAGGTCTCTAGGACTCCAACATTCTGGTGATTTCCTCCTGTAAATTCTGGTTATTTCTTCCACTACGTTAAAAACAAGCTCTGGTTTAGCCTAGCAAGCCTAATTCCATTTGAATAACCACAGATACACATTCATGTCATGAAAGCAAAATATTTTTACACAGCAACAACTCATCAGACCCAAAAATCTTGGTGTCAGCAGTGACACAGAAAGCATCTCAGTGCTAGTGACAAAAACAAGTAATGTATCTGATTTATCAAAAACAAACAAAAAAAAAAGCAGGGGTCACATAGAATACGATAAATTCTGAAGAATTGAAAGAAATCTAGTTTTCTTAGTGAAGTGGATAAATGAAAAAATATCAGCCTGCAGTAACTGCTGGATTTGAAACACTAGGGTTAAACAATCAGTTGACAACAACAAACATTTCAACCAAAGTGGTTATTTCATGTGGTGGAACATGTAGTTGCAAAACCATTAATCTACTCAAGTGACTCATCATATAACCCTACCACACCTTTCGAGAAGATGTTCTTTTATGGATCTAAGCTATTCCTCAACCAACCCAGGATTCTCATGTTTTCCCCAAATACACTGCATATTTTGAGTCTAGGCTCAAGAACTGGTGGCCCAGGTCCAACGCTGTGGCAGAGGAGGCTAGGAATTGACTAAAACTGGCATTAGATGCGAGATGAAGAAAATAGGAAGAATGGCTAAGTCACAGGAGACAGAGAATTCCGAGCAGAGATATACCGGGAGTGCCAAAAAAGCGTATGCACATTTTCAGAGATGTCATCTATGCTCAAGCAGTAGTTCACAGTAATCAGAAGTGGGTGGACGCTGATGGTAACCACTTTGAGCACCTCTTGTAATTGCACAAGTCAAATGTGACTTGTATTCATCTTTTGCTATCGGTATATATTGAGTATTACAATTAATACAGTGTTTTCCTTTTTACAAATGTGTATACATTTTTTGGGCACCCTCTGTATATTGTATCCAGGCTGTGAGTATGAATATATATGTGCTGTAAATTATAACCGTCGGTCTGGGGAAGTTCCAAGTGATACCACCAAAGGCACTGGGGAAGAGCTATTACTAGAAATATTATGCCAGGGGAATAAAACAAAATAGTTAGTAGCCTAAGACAATTCAGGGCAAGCACGCAAAAAAGAGTTTCATGGTAGGACAATGGCGAAGGGCGCATAAGGTTCACTGAAATATGTTTAACCCTTTGCATTCTACCTCTTTTGCTTCCACATATCTACTTCTGTGGCTCGATGCCTTGGATGTTCTATTGTTAAATTCCTATCAGTATTTCACCAATGTTTGTCTAAAATGACAATGTCCTAATCAGCTTTTTCCCAAATCACTGGTTAAGCCACCAGGACTCCCCTACCTCTGAATGCAAACCATTCTCAATTTACACTCCCAATTTCCTGCATCCTGCACAACAGTGGGTGTTAGCACACTTTCAGTTTTATAAATCGGATGGGTGTGAAAATGTAAGACTAAATGTCCTTTCATATCTTTATGTCTTTCAACTTTTAGCTCTGTTCATATCCTTTATTCATTTTTCTAAGGGGTTGTTTGTCTCTTTATTACTGATTTGTAGACTATCTATGTACTGACTACTAATCTTGTGTTAGTAGAAGTACTGCAAATATCTTCTCTGAGTGTATGGTTTCTCTTTTACCTTTGTTTATGGGATCAATTTATTGATACTTTAATTTATGGTTTGTTATTTTTTTCCACCTCATTTAAGAAATCCTTATCAATCGGGACATGATTATAGTCTCCTACATTCTTTTAACAGTTCAGTTTTGCTGATCATATTTTTGTCTTTAATCAATCTCGAACTTACTTTTATAGGTGGTATAGGGTAGGATACCAATATTATTTTTTTCCATATGTAAGCCAATTGTCCTAGTACAATTTAATTAATATCTCACCACTTCCCATTGATTTCTAATGTTACCTAGGACACTTACAAGATCCCATATATAAGAATCTATTTTGCCTTCTGTATCATGATGAACTCTTTCTGACTTTCAAATTCTTATATAATCAAATCCTACAGACCTTAGGTGTGTAGTGTGTATCCTATAGTGTAACAATAGCACTAAACCCACAGAATCAGAGTATCTTAGAGCTTGCAGGTAATATGGTTTTAAAAATCTGATTATAGAATTGTATAGATACAAACACTCTGAGCCCAGAAAAGCTAAATGAGCTGCCTGGGGTACCAGTCAGCCGTAGACCCAGTTCTAGAAATATGTTCACAGTGCATCCATTGCAGTGCCATGTCTACATAACAAGTGCTCAGCCTGTATTAGACTGATTTACTGTTTTACTCAAATAACAGAGTGAAATTAAATTAAATGAGGGAAATGTGAGTTGTTGAATGCCTTCCATGTGTTGGACATTGTGTTAATATTTCCCTAAAATTTGAGAGTGACTTGCCTTTGCACTTTGGCCCATGAATTCTGGCGTGTGTGCTCTTTCCTCTGCCTCATGGCTGATTATTCTGAGAATTCTCTTAGTTTAAGAAAAGGGTTCTATGCAAATTTGAGTCCTACATTTCTAATGGGTCCTACATTTCTAATTTTCTCCAACATGCAGAAGAGTTTTGCAAATCCCCTGAATTATACATACCTGTGCATGCATATTATACAGGAACTATAAATATAGGATTTCTCTTTAGAAATCCAAACTGAAACTGTTACCTACTTCTCTTGCTTCCATTTACTTATTCCACAAACATATGTTAAGGACCCACATTAACAGAGATGACCATCTTGAGAAACATTCCTGTCCAATAGGGTCTTACAGGCTAATTGTGGAATCAGCTCATAAAATATTATTATTTGATTATAGTAGTGTCATAAAAATTATTATTCAATTGTAGATAAAAACAACAAAGTTATAGAAAAGCACAAGATAAGAACTGATGATTGCACATGGTGGAGTCCGGGAAGTTCTTACGAGTGGGAACATTTGAACTGAACTGAAAGTATAGGAAGGGAAACAAATGTTTGTGCATAGACGTAGATGTGGATGTGCAACATTATGACACAAAAGTCAAAGCACATTGAAATTTTGTGTTAGTTGGTAATGTGTCAAACTCTTCTTCCCAAGATCTCACATTGTGATCAGCATCACTTAATGTGTATTAAGCAGTCAATTATTTTACAGGCACTTTGAAGGCCCAGGAAATACAGAGCAGACAATATAGACTTGACTCCTGCTTTCAGAGATAAGGTATGCATATAATTTAACATTCAAATGAGTACACTTGGAGATTGCAAGGAGTATTATTCATAATTACAGTGTGGACATAAATGGATTGGATCTGTGCTGAGCGAAGGAGAATCTATGTCACCACATACAAAGGAAAATATCTGTTTGTAATGTGGTCATTCAAAAGGGTTCACACCCCTCTCTGAGGTGTCACAGAAGGCGTGTGAATGAAATTTCTCTGTAGAATCAGGGCTGGATTTATCAGTGTGCAGCCCTGCAGTTGCTCAGGGTCCTGCACCTAGAAAAGCCCTGCAGTTTATTTAAAGCTCTGTTGTCGCTCTCTTGAAATTATGAATATTTTTTAACAAAGGGCTCCGTGTTTTCATGTTGTATTTAGATACACAAATGATGTAGACAACACTATATAGAAAATGCAATTTAATTTAATCTGATTTAGCAAGAAGACAATCAGACTGTCAGAGGATTCAAGAACCATATTGGATGAGACTGGTGGAAAGACCTGGAAATACTTAGCTGGATAAAAAATATCCAAGGATGAATTAGTAACGGCCTTAAAATAGTGAAGGTTCAGTTGGTCCAAAGGAGAAGTAGCATTCCCGGTGCAATTCTAGAAGGGGGCGCAAGAACAATTCTTGGAAGTTATAGAAACACTGAGAAAAGGCAGAATTTCACTACAGTGGAAGGCAAGACATGATTACATGTTAACTCCTCAGTATCAGAAGTAGTAATGCTGAGGCTTGGTGATCATCAAGACATGATTGTTGCAAACAAATTTTTGTGTTCATTAAGAGGAGAAAGAATGAGATGACTACAATGGTCTGAACCAATCCTAAGATTTCATATCATGAAATGCGTTGAAATTTCCCTGTCAAAAAGACCCACATTTAGAACGAAATAATCAGAAACAGTCTCAGAGATAAAGAGGAAAAACTGAGGGTTGCTAGATGGGAGGGGGTGGAGATGAGGGAGAAACCACAAGATTGCCACGGAGATACGAAAGTCAGTTTGGGGAATATAAGCAATAATGTTGTAAAGATTTTGTAGGGTATCCAATGGACACTTGTCTCATTAGGGAGACCACTTCAGGAGTGGTGTAAATGCCTGATCACTGCACTGTACACCTGAAGCTGAATGTCAGCTGTAATTTCATATATATATATATATATATACACACACACACACACACACACACACACACACACACACACATATAGTCACAAGAAGTGGAGTACAGCATTAGGAATAGAGACAGTGGAAATGTAATGGCTGTGTGCGACGTCAGAGGGGTAGTAGATTGGGGAAGGGGGTTATCACTGTGTGAGGGATATAAATGATAAACGTCTAACTATTGCTTTGTTTTGTACACCTGAAACTAATAAAAATAAATAAATAAATATACAAAAAGACCCACATTTAAGAATACCAGAAAGTGAAAACAAGAACATGAAACATAATCTACTTTCAATTTTCTGTATACTTTTGTTTTTTTACCTATGTGCAAACAGTTTTTCTTTTTTTATTATTATTAGTTTCAGGTATACGTATACATTTTTTTCAAGCAGAGAAAATGAAGAGAAATTATAGAAGACTGGCAGTATGCTCACTTAAATTGTCTCACTAATCAGCACACAAATCTTTCTGACCTTAGTTGTGTTATGACTCCCAAGACATGACTTTAAAATTAGCAAATAATAATAACTCAACATTCAACCAGTAAAGTCTAACTTAGTTGTATAAGACTCACAAAGAACTTGTGAGTTAAAGCTTATTATACTATTTTATAGATGAAGAAACTGAAGCTCAAAGAGTTGACTTTTTTTTTTTGATGTCACATAGCTAGTTAACAGAAGATTAGTTAATTGACTTATTTCTTCATTGAGGAACTATTTATTGAGTACCTAGTATGTGCAGGCACTCTGATGTGTACTAAGAATGCAAATGTGAACAAGACAGAGTGGAGTCTATCTACACTTTAACAGACTAGCCAGGATATGGCAAACTTTCTGCTATATTACATTCTAAAGGAAACTCTTGGGCAACTTTTCTCTGTGGCGAGCAATTGTTATTTTGGGTAATTCTGACTGGCATGGGCCATGCATATTTAGCCTTTATTTTAAGCCTATCTGAGCCTGGTACTGCGATATCAGGAAGTGAATAAGATATATACACCTGTCTTTCAAGAGGGATAGCAGAGACAGACCTGGATAAACAACTGATTACAAATACAAAGCAGAATGAAATAAGTAATACGTTGATTTTAAAATATGAGAGGGCAGGGGAAGAGAGAGAGTTATGTGTGACTGTATTATCAGGAAAGGTTTCATGGAGAAGGTGAGCTGAGAACCATGATGTTCGGATAAAAGTTCAAAATCATAAGAACAAGTTTCGAAAGAGGACACACTGTGATGTATCGTTTCACATACCCACAGCACAACACAGTAACTAGCAGATGTCCAGTTAATGGACAGTAAGGGTTTATTAATGAATACAAAAATAGTGTATTTTATACAAAATATTGTAATTTATTGGTATGTATTTAATATTGAAAAAGGAGAAAAATCAAAATTACAGTTATGATTCTCCGTGGAACATTTGGGTATTGAGCAGGCCGAGGAGTATGAACAGTAAGTGGCATGACAGAATTTATGGATAAGTACAAATGGAAGAAAGACAAGATGATACTTAGAAAGACATCAATATGTCTTTGGAAATTTAAGTGGAAAGACTTTGAGTTTAGATGAAGATTGAAGCGAACACAGTAGGCAGTGTCAAAAGTAACCCTTAGCACCTACCACCATGTCTTAAACAATGCTATACAATATGTGTTTGCTGAATGAATGAATGAAAAATGAGGAAAGGAGTGACATTCATCAGTTTATTCAACAAATATTTACTGAGCACTGTTCTGTGCTAAGTACTATGCTACCAGAGCAAGGAAGAAATTATTTGTGTCCTCAGATACCTCACTGGCTAATGTGTGTGTAGATGGCAGCAAGCAAAGATACAAGATGAGTACTATGATGGGGAAAGAGAAGGTCTTTTGAAACACAAGAAGGAGGTATCCTAACCCAGCTTCTGCGGATTTTCAGATTTATTTTATTTTTGCTTTTTCAGGATAGAGTGGTAGTAAAGCCATTTTACTTAGAAATCATGCTTGTTTATCTTTTTTTGTTTGTGCTTAAATAAATACCTTGTAGGAAAATATGTCCCTTTGAATATTGAATAAAGCAAAATAAATTATGCTTGGATGTCTTTTTAATTTCTGCACAAGGAGGATAATGAAAGAAATCAGAACAACACTTTCTCCCCTGATAAAAGAGTTCCCCATAAGCATTTGCCTTTAGACTACTAGCAAGGATTCTTCTAGAGCCAGTCTTTTCACTAAACTGAGCCTGCCAAGACATCTTAGAACACTGACAAATCCCACCTTTGACAAAGACCTGAATACAGTATTTCTTGGCATTTGTTTGATGGAGCATTAAGGAAAATTAAAAACATTTCACTGGATTTGGTATATTGATGTCTTGAAATATCTTTCCAATTGCAACCAGAAAACAAAGTATAGTTTAGCCCAGAGCGGAGGCATCCATTATTTGAGGACTATTGGACATTTATAGAGACAGATACAGCATTTGAGTCTGAGCGTCATCTGGAAAAATACAGTATTTGAGTCCACGAGAAAGAAAAATAGAAGAGAGACAGAAACAGAGAGGGAGAAAAGGGAGAAAGTGAGAGAAGGGGTCAGGGGTGGTCATGGGAAGAAGGGTAGGAGAGAAGAGAGAAGAGAGAAGAGAGAAAAGGCTGAGATACACAATCTAAACTGAATATTCTGAAGAAACAGAATCTTAAGAGTGAAGAAAAGTGAAACAAGTTCAATGTCAGGTGACAAGAAATTGTTGAAAGTATGAAGATAGAGATGAGACCACTGGATCTGACCTCCCAGAGTTCTTCGGTAGTTCTGAGTGAACCACTTTTACAAACATTCCAACTTGGATGAAATGGAAAGGAAATTGCTAAGTTTAGAGACAATGCTTACGATAGTAGTGAGAAATGTGAGAAAAGACACAGAGTGTATGGGAAGATGAAATATTATAACATTTAAGATAAAATCAGATTTTTACATCGTGGCATATTCCTTTTAGTCTGATTTCTGTACTCAGCCTTAAGAGCTGTGATAATGTCTGGTGGGAAGACAAAATGAGCCTCTTGTGAAGAGTATTTCTCACTGAGTCTATACCTCAGTATTTTGAGTAGACAATAGAAACCAAATACATAAGTTCAGTACATTTCAGTCATACAGGTTAATTCTTTTAATACAGATATATTGGCCAGATAGATGACACTTATGTTCAATCATTTTTCATGTCTGGTTAGTCCTTAATCCTAATTATGCCTGACCTGATTTAAAGTGATTTGTTTTCAACTGAGTAAACAGGAACCATAGAGCTTTTGTTATTTGTTAGAACAAGCCTTGTTAAATAGAAAGCATCTGCTTTCCATTCCAGTTATTATTTGTAGGTTTTAAGGGTCTAGGTTAAGTAGTTGTCAGATTTCACTTTGTTGGATAATGAAGTCAGAAGAATGAATTAATAACAGCAGCTCGAATCTGTCGTGTTTTGCAGTTCACTAGTGCATCCATTAGCTCATTTGATTCTGATAATGCTAGGAGAAAAGTAATATCTGACTCTTCGTCTGTATGTTGGGGATAAGAATTATATTGTCTTCATAGCGTTGTGGTAAAGATTAAATGAGTTAATAAATGCAGGGAGCTTAAAACTGTGCCAGGCACATAGCAAATAGTCAATAAATGTTAGCCAATTTTTGTTGATGCTGTTATGATTATTAAGTTCAGTGTGCTTTGAACAATCTGCACCACACCGAAAGAAGGAGAGGAAAAGAAATGAGAGATGGAGGGAGGACAGGGAGATAAACGAAAAGAGGAAGAAGGAAGTACTATCAGACATATAGTTGAGAGAATCTGAACCTTGCCTATTGGAAAAGGCTATTCAGAGTAGTGCCATGTCATTAAGTAGAGTGGGTGGATTGAAGCAGATACATTAAACTGGTATTGATTCGTTTTGTAAATATCCATTTTCTTGCAGTCAGTAATAGGAGATCATTTAGATTATAAGGAAGTGTGAGGAGACAAGGCTTTCCAGGGATTAAACAGCAGAACCAAGAACCAATGACCATCTTTATGACCCTGTGTGCTTGTAATTAATCTGTCAGGACCTGAGCCACTTTCTCTACAACGGGGAGTAAAATAACAATTTCTTTTATTTATCTTACAAGGAGGCTACCAGAGTAAAGTCAGAAAGGCATTTGAAGTCGTTCGCATAGGAGGAATACGATAATGAAGCATCTCAACAAATTGTACTCTGCAGTTGTTTTGTTTCTTTTGTTTTATCTAGCCTCAGTTCACATTCTTATCATACCTCATCTGGATGACTTCATAACTTGTCACTTTTCACAGCCTCCCCCCACTCAGTCCATGTGCCATGATACATACCAGACACACATCTGATCAAGTTACTCCTGTTGCCAAATGAATAATTAAGTCAATCAGGATAGCCTGGATTTCACAGTCTGAGACTAGAAACATTTTTAAAGCTTATTCATTATGTCCTCATTTTTACTGGACATTATTCATCATATCCTTGTCTTTATAGGGGTGATGCAAACTAATTTCCCATTGCTTTTCCACCATCATCTGCTGTGTAACCTTGGAAAAATTGCTTCACCTCTCTGAGCCTTACTTTCCTGACTTTAGCAGTGATTCTCAGCGGGGGGGGTGACTGTTCACCCCAGGGAACATCTGTCAATGTCTGGAGACTTTTTCTTTTACAGGTGAGGGGACAGGTGCTAATGGCATCTAGTGGGTAGAAGATAGGGGCACTGCTCAACATCCTGCAATGCACAGGCAGCCCCCCATTGTAAATAATTTTCCATCCTCAAATGTCAGTAGTGTTGAGATTGAGAAGCTCTGCATTATGGAGATCATAAACCTACTGACTCATTTCACTGTGACAGTTAAAAGTTTAGTACCATACGGTGCCTGGCATTCATAAACATTGAACAAATGTTCATTTTTATTGCCTGTCCAATCTTATTTCCTGCCTTTCCTGATTCCTATTTTTATTTATTTAACAAAACGTTCTTTAGTGCTCACTATGTGCCAACTGCTTTAAAAATATTAATCCATTTAATCCTCAAACTAGCCCTGTAAGGTAAGTTTATGCCCATTTTACAGATGAGCAAACTAACACAAAGGCGGGTTGACTATCTTGGCTAAAGTTACATAGCCCATAAGTTGCAGCTATGGAATTGGAACATTGGCCATCTGACACCAGTGTCTGTGTTCTAATTACTGTCGTGTGCTGTTTCCATAACCTGCTGTCCTATATACCAGTCATTTCAGACTTCTCTTTAGTTTCATGATATTGAGAGCATTTGCATTCCACTGAACAAGAAGCAATAAGCTTTTTAAAGACAGGAACACATTGTGGTTCCTTGTAGAATCCCCTGTAACTGGCAGAGTGCTTAGCATGAAGTAGACCACTCCTGAATAAATGAACGAGTCCATCAATCTATCAGCCAGAGTTCTCTTGTGGTTTTCCTTCCAGTCACAAGTGCAGGATCAGGGAGACAGTGCTTGATCCTAGAGCAGAATAAAGTCCCCTATCCTCCCAGGCACCTTGTCTTAGCCTTCCACAATCACTTCTTTACCCTGAGCTCCAACCACCTAAACTAACTAAAATGACCCTGAGTAATTTCATGGGTACTGAGCCCTCCCAGAGACGCCAGGTGGCTCGATGAAAATGCTTTTGCAAAAACAGATGCAATTATATCCTCATCATTCGGCAACTAGACAGGCACTCATAGGAACATATTTTGGTTCTTAGCAAGCATTAAACAAACAAGCATGTGTATCTTTTGCATACCTTGGTAGGAAAATTATTAAAGCCTTCCATAGATTTTTTGTGATACAATCCTAACACATGAAAAGAAAAATAAAAAGTAACATCTTCCATATGGATAATGTTCCAATATAAATATTGTTTGAAGAGGCAGGATTGGATTCAGAAGCCTCAGATTTAAGTCCCAGCTCTGCTACTTCCAAACTGTGTGACCTTGGCTGAGCCCATTAACCTCTCTGTGTTTCTGTTTCTTCAATCTGAAAGAAAAGACGTAATATAAACACAAGTACACACACACACACACAACCATGCATGACTAAGGCAAGAATCATATATACGAAGATGAAGTATATGACATAAGGCAAAGATGAAGTATATGCAAGTACCTCAATAAGTTTTAGGAAAAATACATTACTTAGATAATATTAGGAAAGTACTGATCACCCTTGTCATCCTCAGAAAGGGACTAGTCTAAAAGAACGATTTAGGAGTGTTCACAAAACACATCTCTAGTAGCTTTAAAAAATTGACTAAAAAAACAGACTGGGCTAAGGACAGCCAAAAGTCTCGCATTTGAGAAGAGTTTTCACTTAATCTTTTCATCTCTAGCAGAATTTTTAGCTTCATAGAGCCTTCATTTTAGGAGTAAGTCACCACTGTGCTCAATCCTGTGCTCTTCTCCAAGTTGCCCGTACCTCGAGCCTCAGGACAGACAGTGGGCACCACATACAAAGGAAACGCCACGAACCACTCTGTGTGCATGCAGGGCCTTGTCCTCAGCCCCTCTTCACTTCTGGGTCTGTGGTGTTCCTGGATGAAAACTTTGGTTTTGTAAACCGTTTCCTCATTGTCTTTGTCCTTCACAAAATCTTTCTCCTTAACCAAATTTTAGTCAGCCTCATCTGAGCCCTTTTTTGACTTGACACTGTCCACAGAGCAAGAATCTTGCAAGGTCAGTGTAGTGAGAAACCCACACCTTGTATGTCTGATCATCTGTGTATCTGATCAAATTCCTCATTCCACACCATCCCTCAGGTGATGTTGATTGCCTGCCATCGGCAAAAATCCTGTCCAGTTTTTTTTAAGCATAACTCCCCCCTTCTCTACTGATATTTCCTTTTAGTAATTTTTGACCCACAGATCCCTACCCTGCTCCATTGGCTATAAACCCCCACTTTTCCTTGTATTCATAGTTGAGCATACTCTCTCTCCCCTACTGCAAAACCCCATTGCAGTAGTCCCTTGAATGAGTCGTCATTACCATATTTATTTTAACAAGTGTCAGAATCATTTTCTCTTTACCACTCTTTGAATTTGATTCCCCGAATCGGCTCTTTTTAACAGCAATTCTGGTTCAGGTCATGGTTATGCCGCCTCATGCCACCCTTGGAGAAATCCCTCCCACCTCTATGTTGGTCAAGCTTGGTAGTACGTGTGGTATTCTCCAAGTATGGATTCTCTTTTAGGAAACTCATGTACCCACATGAGAACCTTAAGATTATATGATGACATTCACTTACTGAGAAATTCTGTCATGACTCCGCTTCTACCCAACAAAAATTTTAAAATAAGAACTGGTTGAAGCCAAAGCAGCTCATGCAGCAGATACTTTGCAAATACAGTGTTTTCAAACTGGAGTTTATAAAGGTCACTACCTTCCTTTGGCATCAACTGCTAATATACTTCACTAATAATACCTGCAGAGGAGCTGCACAAAGCTTCGACTCAGTCCCCAGTCTCAGCCATCTGGATATAGGATGCTAAGAGAAGTAAAACAGCCAGGCTAATCAGAGGGAGACATTAAGACCGTTCCTGGAGGGCTCACCAATGAAATGGTTTCACGTCTGCAGTCTTCTTAGCTAATTGACTTGTACTTGTAAGTCATCGTAACTCAAATTCAGTTCTCGAGCTCTCATTCCTTATATTCTAATTTGTAGCAAATTGAGCCAAGAGGTTTCATCGGAGATCGATTTTCGGACTCAAAAAGGCCAAGCCATATCAAAGAAGTCTGTGCAGACGTAGCGTGAGTCTTCATTACTCACAACTAATCAGAAAAAGGAGAGTAAAAGTGTGAATTTTCGGCGATATTAAAAGAGTTTAAAATAAATATGTCCTTCAGAGTACAGTAATGTGAACTTCGTGATGATAGCTTACTGTTCAAAGAGGATCTCTGTTCTCACAAAGGAGATTAGTTTGTACACAGGGACATCACCCTGCTTACAATGTTTCAAACAGTGTTCTTTAGCTGATTAAAAACTTCCCCTTTTAATCTTGTTAACCCAATATGATTTAAGGGAAATCATGTAGCTATAAATAAAACAAAAGGAAAAATCTCAGTATTTCAAATCCTAAACTCTAAAAATGCACACATTCGGTTTTCTTGTGTAACCTATGTAATGTAGTACAAAGAGAATTGGACTAGAATGAAGAAGACTTGGGTTCTCTTCTCAGCTCCAAATATTGTTTCCAAGTCAATTGTTTCAGTAATTTAATCATTCAATAACATTCCTTTGTCTAGTGTTACTGTGCCGTGTTCTGTTTCAGACATTAGTGATACAGTGGTAACAAAAAAAGCACACAGCATTACAGATCTTAGTTTATAGTTGGAAGAGACAGAACAACAACAAAAAGTAAACATATAAATATATATAATTTCACACAGTGGTTAGCTATGCATTAAAAAATAGCACTGTCAAGGGATAGAATGTGAGATGTGAGGATATGGGAAATTGGGATTTAACTTGATACAGGGTGATTAGGAAAGCTATTTAATTAGCTGACATTTGAGCTGAGCCTTAAATATAAGGAACATTCTATAAGCTTCAGTCTACTTAGCTGCAAAATGAGGATAAAGATATACATGTATTAATATATTCCACAAGGTTGTTAGAAGTATTAATATCTTGCACTGAAGATATTTACCAATTGTTAATACTCAATGAATGACAATTATCGTTATTATGTTAGACATTGCAATGCTGACAAGTGTGGATATATTTAAATAATAATACAAATAGTAAATGTTCTCTAGAAAGGATGAAGTCAAATGGTATCACTGTTGAAAATGCACAATTAAGTTAAAAAAAACTAATTAGGTAGAATTATTATAAGAGAACCAAAGGAAAAAATGCTATATCATCATCTATCACAGTTCTATTACCACTTATAGTCATATTAGATTAAAAATACTGCTGTTCCATTTTCAGATTTTTGAGATACCTCCATACTGTTTTCCATAGTGGCTGCACCAATCTGCAATCCCACCAACAGTGCACAAATGTTCCCTTTTCTCCACATCCGCGCCAGCACTTGTTGTTTGTTGATTTATTGATGATAGCCATTTTGACTGAGGTGAGGTGGTATCTCATTGTGGTTTTTATTTGCATTTCTCTGATGGTTAGTGAGGTTGAGCATAATTCCACTCCTAGGTATCTATCCGGAGAAATCCAAAACTCCAATTCAAAAATCTTTATGCACTCCTATGTTTATTGCAGCACTATACACAATAGCTAAGACATGGAAACAACCGAAATGCCCATCGGTAGATGACTGGATTAAGAAACTGTGGTACATTTATACAATGGAGTATTACGTAGCCATAAAGAAGAAAGAAATCTTACCATTTGCAACAATATGGATGGACCTAGAGAACATTATATTAAGTGAAATAAGTCAGACAGAGAAAGATAAGTACCATTGATCTCACTTATATGTGGAATCTAAAGAAAAGAATAAGTGAATGAACTAATCAGAAACAGTTTTGGAGACAAAGAGGAAAAACTGAGGGTTGCTAGATGGGTGGGGGGGTGGGGGTAACAGGGAAGGTGAGGGGATTAGAAAACAATCAGTAACCACAAGATGGCCACGGGGTTTTGAAAATTAATCTGGGGAACGTAATTTAGTGGTTACCAGAGGATAAGGGGATTGGGGGGTGAGAGATGAGGGTAAGGGGGATCAAATATATGGTGATGGAAGGAGAACTGATACTGGGTGGTGAACACACAATGTAATTTATAGATGATGTGATACAGAATTGTACACCTGAAATCTATGTAATTTTACTAACAATTGTCACCCCAATAAATTAAAAAAAAAAAAAAGTCAACCATTTGGGCGTGGGAAAGATACAATGTTATTGGCCTGATAACAAGGATTGAATTTACATAAATTAAAAAGAAAACTGAAGTTAAAAAAAAATACTGCTGCTTATTTATATAACACTTTATATCTGAGCACCTTAGCATGCTTCAGTCATACATGGACGTAAAAGCTATTAATCATTGTTGATGTTTAATCAAAACAATTTTTGTCAGTTACAGTACTACAAGGGGCAATCAGAATTACAGGTGAACTAATCTTGTATCTTATACAGAACATAATCTTCTACCCTTTTTAGAACTCCAACAGCAGCAAGATATTGTACAATGTGCATTTGCTTAAGAGTCACAGATCTCTGAGTCCCAATCATTTCTTGATACTACGGTGTAACTTCTAAGAGGATACTTAACATCTTAAAGGCTTAGTTATCCTATCTGTAAAAGGAAGATAGTAGTTTCTAATCATAGGCTGCTTTAATGTTTAAGTGACATAATATTTACAAAATCAGCTGGCATAATCTTGGTTATAAAGTGGTGAACAGAGCAAATATGATCCCTCTCTTGTGGAACTTAATCTAGTGGGAAAACAGACACCAGGAAATATGATTATTAATGGGCAAAATACCATGAAAAATGAAATGATATAAAAATGGTGAAATAATAAGGAAAATGTCATAAAGAATGCCAAGGACTATTTTTTTTGTAGCAGTGCGTGTTTTGGAAATAAATTTGAAGAGGGAGAGTCATCTTTCCTTAAGTTATTTGGTGGAAGGCCTAACACAACAAAAATGTCATATCTGAAAAATTGATTAGATAAAGGTGATTGATTATTGCAGTTCCATAGAATAAGTAGATGAGGAAAATATAGCTATGCAAAAATAAAAAGATAACTAAGACAGAGTGTGTGTTCCATATTCCAGTGAGTCTAAAATCTGGTAGAGATACAAAGCAAGAAATACCCTTGGCCAAAAAATGGTACTCCTCTATCTGGAAAGATCACCCTCTTAAACAGATTTTAGAGGAAAACACAAAGACAAAGGGACTCAAGGGAGAAAGAGAAAACCTGCCTTGCCAATAGATGAGCCCATTCAACTTTGTCAACCAAAGAGTTTAATTCTTGTCAGAACCTCCTCCTACTCAATGGCCACAAGAGCATGTCAGAATGCTACAACTGAATTGACAGAGTCACAAAACAGTTGGCTTTACCCCCAAAAGAGATGAAAAAAGAGATCCATGCTGATCCTTTGGATTTGGAAAGTCCAGGTTTCAGAAGTTCATATTCATTGTAAACTATTTGCAAAATATTCCAATTTACTTGACAAGTTTAGATAGATACAAAGATTTTGCTTACATTATCAACAAATGCATGCCAACGAGTAAAAAAGACCATAGGGCCCTAGAACATTGCACGTTTGTCACACACAGTAGGAGCTTAAAGATCATTGTTCCATAATCCTATTTCATGAGACTATTTGTCAAAAGGGCATGTTTACACACTGTCTGGCAGCCTGTTTATTTTTCTGCCACTGCCATTGTGAAAACCAAAAGAAAATGGCAGCTAGGAATGCGAATTTTTCTGTTTCTCTTTCTTCTTCTTCTTTTTTTTTTTTTTTTAAGCACTACAGTTTTCACACATACACGTAAATTGCATTTCCTTCAAGAAACTTCAGTAGCCTCTGCCTCTCAAATGTCTGCCCTGGTTTTTTTCTGAAAACTCAAGCTACCTGTCTTACTGGAAGTGGTAGTTTCCTTGCAACATTATACAAAATATTTTGACAAAGAGGAACCCCAGAAAGAGAAAGAAAAAAAAAAGTACATGCCAAATGCTTCATTAATACCCTATTCCTATCCTTGTGCTAGAAAGCTATCTGAAAAAAAAAAAGAAAAAAAAAAAACAGAAACAAAAAACAACTTTTCCATCAACTTTATTATTTTAATAAAATAGAGTCAGGCAGATATGTGAACCAAGAGTCCTGAGATTCTTTTGAAAATAGATTCCACTCAAATATTATCGAATGATGTGCCTTCTATTTTTTTGAGAATGGATGAGGTTGAGAAAAGTGGAGTGACATAGTCAAGTTCACACGCTAAGTCAAGGGTAGAGAAATCAGATATTCTGACTACCAGCAATATGCCCTGTCCTTCTAAACACCTCAAATGCAGACTTATCGGATCTTTCCCAGACATATCAGTGTAGGAGAAAATTCACTGAAGCTGGCAATAACAATAACAGCATTTTCATAAAGGCTAAGGAGAAGTTCTCAGTCTCAGAAAATCGCTGTTTGAATCTTAGCAGTACATAAGAACATAAGGTACATAAATATCTTGAAGAACCTAATGATGTGGGTGATGTTGGATCTGTCGACAGTTTCTAGGTGTGGGCCGGAATCCTGTCTGGTGAAGCCGAAGAATGGAAACATGGACCAGGGAGAGGCAAAAAGTTTTAAAAACAGATTAGTTTATTAGAGGCAGGAGAAGAGTTTGCAGCTCCTGAGCAGGAGGGGGTCCCGAATGGGGAGTGCCCAATGACTGAGGCAAAAGCTCTTACTTTTATACCTTCCCTTCCCTGCTTGGAGAAGGGGAGCTGTTTGAAGAAGGGAACTTGTTAGAAGAAGGAAACTGGCGCCTTCTAATGAAATTCGTCTACCAGGTTTGTTCTGCTTGCCCATACTAAAGGAATTAGCAAAGTAACCCACTCTTATCTATCAGATCTGCTCCATTTGTCAGGCCAAAATGAATTTTATGATTAACCTCAAGGCCTTGTTACATTATGTCCTGGAGCAAAGGAGTGATTTCAAAATCTGAAGTTTTAGGATATGACTGTCTTTGTTTATTCCACCAGGGACCTCCCTGTCTACCTAGGGACCTGCTAGCTAACCTGTATCATTAAGGCAGGTGGGATAGCATTAGCAGTATTTGCCACTCTACGTCCAATTTGTTGGGCAAAGGACGGGGGCTCCTGTTACTGGCATCTTTGTGCTCCCTGCACTCCCTTTGGCAGAGGAGTGATGTCATCCAGCTCTTCTCTGGGTATCCTGAATACTGAATGAAGTCAGATACATTTTGACAATTGTGGATGACTATCCCGGAACCTTAAAGATACCTAGAGAATCTGGCAGAAATTACTGAAGTAAATATGTAGGCTTTTAAATTATAGATTGCAAAGGCTATACAATTATAGCAATAACATCAAAAGAATCAGCCTCCCTCTACATCACAGCATGCTGGGATTTAAACACAGACTATTTCAAAGGAACCACATTTTCTGGCTTGGCATAATTTACATGAAGTGTTAGCAACTCCCGTTTTTTATCCACATCAAAAATGTATACAGTGCATGAATAACTGTAATAAGTTAATAACTTTGAAGAAAGGAAAGATGATATCCACAGTTCTTTCCATTTTCTAATACCTTGCTTTTGGGAAGATTTTTCCAGTTAAAACATATAAATTAATGCCCCCGAAAAGCTGCATTTGGAAATATAAAACATCAATGGAGACAATGGAGAATAGTGTTTAAGTGTCAGGCTTTGCAGACAAGTCAACCTGAGTTGTACTCTCAACTGCACTGATTACTGGCTCTGTGTTATGTCACAGACATTTAATATCTGTGTTGAATATAGTTGATTTGGTTGGCACTCCACATCTATTCTTACCTTCTAGAATGTCTCTCTTTACTGCAGGGACTGGAAAACTGAAGACTATATTTCTCAGATTTCTTTGTAGCTAGGATCTAGCGTCACATTAGATTCACCAATTCGATGCACTCACAGATTTTTGAAAGGTTGAGGAGAGATCATGTAGATTTGTATTCTCATTGCACTTAGGTTTTCTTGTTTTGTTTTGTTTTTTACTGGCTAAAAAAATTATGATATTTTGGAAATAAGGGCTTTCCTGTAACAGTGTATTCGTATGTCTAAGCTTTTAAGTATCAAGAGGGGGTCACAATGGCTTTGAGAGCTTCCCGCTCCTTTCTTCTAGCTCCATGCTTGGCTGCTGCAGATGTATGTTTTGACATTCAATGGTTCAGCAGAGACTTCCGGATCTCCCACCTTTTCTCTCAGAGATCAGTCCTGCCCTGTTTGTTTGTCCTGTATGTTTGTTGGACGTTGTCCCTAGAAGCCCAGCCTGGAGCCTACTCCTTTCACTCTTCAGTGATTTTTATAAACACCCAAGTCCATGTGTTAATTCTGTTTTTGCTTAAACTTCCTTAAGCCTTAGTGTCCTTATCTACAAAGTGGGTGTTTACTTAATCAAAGTGCTATGAGAATGAAGATGGCTTATGTAACTACTTGACACACAGTAAGCACCAGGTCTATATTAGATATTATTAATTTAAATATCAATGAAATGCTTCTCGACCCATTGATGTACTCTCTCTACATCTCACACTTATTCAACGATGGTCATAGGAACAATTGAGAAAAAAATTAATAGCAACAATTGAGATAAAAGAAAACACTTCTAGGATCTCCTAATTGTATCAATAACAAAGGCTGTAAAGCAGGCATATTTCATAAAGAGATATATAGGTGGGAGAACTATCTGAAATGAAAGACTTCAAGAAAAAACAGGAAATGTGCCTCTGGCCAGTAAAGAAAATGTTAAAAGGATGATATAAGAACAAGGGAACAACTGAAAGTGAATCGGGTAAGGGGATATTTTAGGCCAGATCTGTCACAAAACAATTAACTGTGGAACTATAGTAAGAATGCCCCCATGCTGGTGTTATAACCCAGAATGTAAAACTTTTGACACTGCTGCGTAGCTAAAAATGTCTTGGGGTAAAAACATTTCTTTTGCCTCCAGTACCTGAAATGCCTGCTGCCTTGTTCACTGTCCCCTTGACCTGGAATTATTTTAGTCGTATTTAATCCCTGACTTAAGAAAATTACACTGAGGGGGTTAATTTTTAGAACCAGCAGACATAAGGATTATGAGAGTATTTATAGTACAGATTTTAATCATTTTCACCATCTTTTGGATGTGCTTCAAATGAGCAATTGCTCCCGCACCTTTGCCAGGTTCAGTCAATCAATCCTGCTTCTAAGTTTAAGTAGCATCTCTCTTATGCAAATTGGAGGTCACAGTTTAGGAGATAAAATTAGAAGAGACTCTAGAAAGAAACTGTAATGGGAGCTATTGATCTTCAGAAAAGCCTCATTAGTATAGCGAGTGTGCACTAGCATGAGAAATGTATAAAGGTAAAATCAGGTATCAGAACTCTTTAGACACGTATAAAGGATGCCCTGTGCTTCTGAAAGAGCAGTGGAAAGCCTCCCTAAAAGCAGCTCTCCTTTCACAACCCGGTTCCCCTGGCAAAGATGTTGTTATAAATTCAGATCCAGACACGACTTTGAAAAGGGATCCATATCTTTCTGTTCACCCCTTTGAACCTTAGAGATTACAAAAATGAATGTATAGAATTTATGACCCAATTAGAGGTAGAGCCCAAATTTCCTGATGGCCCACTGAAGTGAGTTTTCTGCCATATCATACTTTGTTACTTCCAATTCATATGATTTATGTCCTGAACTGACTTATTTCTTCCTGAATTATCTGGTAAGGCTGAGCACACACTCTAAATTAATTGTTTTAGTTTTTGACATCCCATTCCATTATTTACTGGGTACATCTAGTTTAAAAGAGATTCACAAATCTTCATATGAATGTCATTCTCAACATTTCACTTTATTGTATACAGGGTAGATCTACTTTTAGAGAAATCCATAAATTTTCACAGAATGTGACAGTCATCATGGAAACTAGGATTTGAGGAATATAATTTACAAAGTTCAAACTAGAGGCCTTAAATTCAGAGCTATTCATAGACATATTGGTGGGCTCTGAGAAGAAAAAAAAGAAATCTCATGAAACAGAAGAAAACTGTGAGGAAGGTGAAAAGGTGGAGAGTACTATTTTTCTTATCTTACCCAGTCAAAAAATGTCTTTGAAATTAGGGAGAATAAAGGAGAATTTAAATGTGATGGAGAGAATGCATAATTTGCATCTAAGCTACCTATCCCAAACTCATTAGGAAAGATCCTTAAGAAAGTTTGGCTCTTCTCCTGATCTAGTCAAAAATTCTGTGATATCTGGCCCAAATCATTTCACCTCTCAGGGCTTTAGTGTTCCTTGTCAGTGAAATAAAAAAGATGGCTCGGTGCTTTTCAACCCGGGTTCCGCAGAGCCCCAGGCCTCCTCTGGAAGGTCGGCTGAGTGCAAGGGGTGGGTGCCACATGGGTAAGGCTTAGAGAAAAATAGAGCCTCTGTGCTTTTCTCTCTTTTATGAATTTCATTGACGGTTTTGTTTAAAACTAAGGATTCACTATGGGGAAAAGGAAGCCCTGATTCTTTGAGTGCGTTTCTGAAATTCTAAGATTCCAAATGGCTGACGATTGTCAGGTGTCACTTTTGGTACCAGGATCTAGACAGTGTAAGAGAGGAAAAACATCATTTTCCTTTCCCCTTCTAAGTTCTCAACTGGGATTCTTATAACAAAAGACAGTCTAACAAGAGAAAAGCCTACTCATTTATTTAATATAAGTTTTATGTGGCATAGGAGACTTCATAAGGAAATGAAGACCCGAAGAAACGGTTACATTTGAGTGTTTTTATGCTAGGTTTGATGTAGGGTGGACAGGTGTGGAAAAATGTGATAGGAAAAAGATGAGCTGCGTGTGGTAAACTGGGAAAACTTAAGAAGGCCTGTTTGTTTAGATTCCCTCTGTGTCCCTTCATCTTCAAAGGCAAGAATGTTCTTTCTTCTGGGTATAGGGAGAGCACCTCTCACATGAGGATTTTATGACCTGCTTCATGGGAAGGTCAGAAAATCCTTCCTGCGCCTGCCATTTCTCAAATTCCTTCAGCTTGAAATACTTAATAGGGCAAGGTGACATATTTTGGGGTAGTGTATCCTGAACCTCATCAGCGTGTCAGAGGAATTTGCAGGAGAAGTAGAAATAAAGGAATGCGGCCAATGGAAGCAGAAGGTACACGTTATTTTTCTTATGAGAAAGTTGCTTAGTTAGGTCTCACATTGTGCCTAAGGTGTCTCGAGTTTACCCAAGTGTGTGTATAAATCCTGTTAGAGTCAGCAAGGTATCGGACAAGCACTCAGCAGGCAGTGATATGTATTATGTCAACAATCATTTCCTGAGCTCTTACCAGGAATTCTTACAGTTCTAGGCCCCAGGAATGAAGAGGTATGTAGTCATGGTCGTCAGCCTCTCGGAATTTCCAGTATCACGGGGGAGGCAGACATTACACAACCCTGTACCTAGTAAATACTTTCAGTCCCTTCCAAAACATTTTATTGTGAAATAATTTTAGATTTACACAAAAGATGGAGGGATAATACAGAGAATCCCCATACACTGCTCACCCAGTTCTCCCTGACGTTAACATCTTATATAAACATAACACATTTGTCAAAAGTAAGAAATTAACATTGGTAAATACTATTACCTGAACTGGAGACTCTATTTGGGTTTTGCCAGTTTTTCCACTAGTGTCTTTTCTCTGTTCCAAATCCTGTCTAGGATACCATAGTGCATTTAATCATCGTGTTTCCTTAGTCTCCTTCAATCTGTGACAATGTCTCAGTTTTTCCTTACTTTTCATGATCTTGATACTTTTGGAAAATGCTTTAAGGGGTTTTGTGGAATGTCCCAAAATTTGAGTTTGTATGATATTTTTCTCACAATTAGACTGGGGTTATAGGTTTGGTGAACTTTCATCACGTTTTATTAAGGGGTACATGCTGTCAGCATGACTTATCGTTGGTGATATGAACCTCAATCACCTGGCCAAGAAGTAGAGCTAGGTTTCTCCACTGTAGTTACTATATTTACCTTCTCATACTCTTCATTAGGAAGGAGTCACTGAGTCCAGCCTAGTCAAAGGGAGGATTCAGCTTCACTTCCTAGAGGGAAAGTGTCTACATTTATTATTTGAAATTGTTATCTAAGGAAGAGTTATCTCTTCATCCCATTTCCAATAAATAGCTTTATAAATGAATATAAGTGCTATGTAGGAAACTGAAAGGGAGACGTGGGAGAAATAACAGGAGAGGTTTACTTAGAAAGCTCTGTAAATAAGACATCAAAGTTCAGGTATCCTGGAATGATGCACCTAAAGAAATGGGAAAAGCAAACGAGAAAGTGGCAGGAGAAAAACGTACCAGTACTCGTTTTCTTTCTTCCCCTACCACCCACAACAGGAATTACTTCCCGATACTCAGGATTCGTGGTGCTAGAAGATAACATCAGGAAAAAAAAAAAAAACGGAAAAAAAATACTGTAAAAGTTTACCTGGGGTATGAACAGAATTCTTGTACTACAATGTCTTCAACTGAAAAAAAAAAGTGTCTTGACAGAATTCTTGAAGAAATGGCTAACTTGAGTTAAAGGAAAGGAAGTCACAAGATGATTTTGCTGTCTGAAATATTACTTGAGAGATCACATCCCTTTATCTCCTCTTTTAAAATATTTGTTAAACACAGTTGGTATACAAAAGACAAGAATTATAATACGCAACATCACAGGATCTCAGTCTGATACATTTGGAGTATATAAATAAGGAGAGGAATTGAGGCAAGCATATGAGGGGAGACAGACTGGACTTGGCAGTTAAAACGAGTTGTAATGAAAAGAGTTAAATGAAAGGAGACAGATGTGTTCACATCCTAGCTTCAATCTGTGTGACCTCAGTCCATGGGGCAAATGAGAAAATGGCAGATATAAATGTCTGGCTTTAGACTCTTTCCTCAAAAGGATGTGGGAACACAAACTCCTTGTGAGTTTGTAAGCACTATCCTGAGAAAAAAATACAAAAACTCAGGCAAACCAATATTGTAAATAAAATTCCAACAAGACAACGACAGTATGAGATTAAAGAGAAAATAGATTTATTAGTTCACTGAAAGTCTTCTTCCGCAGGAAAAGTAGATGAAATAAGCAGATAAAAGTGCTAAGTTTCCATGGCCTTGTTTTGTACGTTTTTAACTTTCTACAGCTCTCATTCTTGTGCCCTATTTCAGAGACTTTTTTCCACTCATCTTGGGAACCTTAGGACACTGAGGAAATTTGATGTTCAGACATTTTATTTTTAGGCTATCACATTATGTAATATCTTAGGCTGGTGTCATTCATTCCAAAAACTGCTGTTTTGAACAAGAACTGAGAAAAATGTACCCAGTAGATATGAACCTTTCACATTCAACCTGTCTTGAAAACACCTTATAAAAACTCAGCAGTCCCTCCTGAAAGCATTTTTCTTCTGTTATCCATTAACAAATCCAGGTTCATTTTCAAAGTCTAGTGCTTGCATTTCTGTTTCTGGCTGTATCTTTCAATTAATTAACATTCCTGAGAGCACAGTTAGGTGCAATATTGAAAAAGAAAACTTTTATTTATTTGGTTTCCCTGCTGTGTAAAGGATGTTACACCTCCAGTATGTTTCACCCTTTGAAAAATATCCTCTTGTTCTCCCATCAAGGGTACCCATGAAAGCAAGATGTAGAGAAGGAAAAGAAGAAAAGGTACAAAGATAAAGAATAACGCACAATGTTGTATATGTACCGAGGCTCATAAGTCTGTCTGCCACATAAAGACCCCGCAGTGGTGTCTGCTCACCATTCAAAGTGTTCTTTTCATCTCGAAGGAAAAAAGATAATTTGCAGGATGTCATTGACAACAAGATCAATGAATGTCAATTTTGAAGTTCTGCATGGACAACAATAGTGAGCTTCTGACCAGCACTTATCATAAGCTCAAAGCATTTTACAGTTTTATGTTGAATTAGTAGAGTTGTTTTGACATGGTATTTAGTTGAAAGGCTTTTCATCAGCTCCATCAAGCATTTGATCCATGCATCCTGCTAATGTAGCTCATCTGATGTTTAAAGAGATTTCTGCAGGAGTAAAGTGGGGCAGCGATCCTAGAATGCTGCTGAAATGCCCATGGATGAGCCAGCCTACTCATTAGCTTTATTGCTAACAAAGAGGAAAATAGTGCATAGAATTATACGGATTGCAGAGCCAGCAATGAGAGTTGTCACCAGGGAATTATTTCCTTGTCACCATCACTTCATCAGGATCAGAAAGTTGCCTGTGGGTCTTCAAAGGAACACGGGGTTGGGAACCAAATAAACATGTGTTTTCTTTTTGCTGTAGATTATTTTTTCACCCCGAAACAACCCTTTCTCTGGTCCCTGCCAGTTAAACTATTTTTAGAAGTCAATGAACGCAATGAATCAGTGACTTTAGGCTTCTGATGATTACTCTAATGTCAATTCAATATGATTAGTAAAAACAACAATATCAATGAGAATGTGACATAACGAGAACTGAAGTCCAGAGAAGTTTGAGTTATTCAGTTACAAGGCTGTGTGTGTGTGTGTGTGTGTGTGTGTGTGTGTGTGTGTGTGTGTGTGTAGAGGAGCTGGAGCTAGAACCTGGGTCGTTTTCCCAGGCTAGTGTCTTCCGCACATATCTCTTCATTGTTATCACTATAATAAAAGACATAGCAACATTTTGAGGTTCAGTCACAGACAGCATGGCTCTAAGTTCCACAAGCAGACCTGAACATGGGACCAGATGATCTACTACTTGGAACTACTGTGGCATTCTTATATTCTTATTCTGTAAGGTTCCTTTGGGTATCAGCTTCTTAGTCATCCTTGCACCCCACTTACTTCTCCTGTGCAATCAAATAGGATAAAATTCATAATTCACCAGTATAGTTCCTGACTCAGAGCAGACATTCTCCCTTCTCTAGATACATTCCTATTCCTCTTTCCCTTTGTAGTAGAAGAGCCCTTACTTTGGAATTCAAAGGACTCACTGAAAATGATCTTGAGCCATTCAGATTTCTCTCTATAAAATGAAGATTTTAACACCTGCCCTACCTTTCCCTAAGGGCTGATGTCAAAATCAAAGGAGAGAATGCATATGAAATTGTTTGGTTTATGATTGATTGGTTGGCTGATTTTATTTCAAAGTTCTACATATTTTTCATGAAGCCTCATTGTTTGATGCCATTGAGATTTCTTTCCTCTAGGAAATCAGACTTTTTCATTACCCTTGATTTTGTTTGGCAAATCATATCTATTGATTAAAAAAAAAGGCCCTGGAAGCTTTGCCAATACAGGGATATTGGTAAGATGAAATATTACCATGTAGAATAAAGATAAATGACAGTTACAAATGGCCTTATGGTTGGAGGCCTCCCAGTGACCCAGCTCAGCTCACAGATGCAGCTGCTGCAGATAATAGCCAGGGAGCCATAATCAGTGTGATTTCAGTCCATTATTACCAGAAGCCTGATATACATAAAATGTAGGTCACAATATTCTGTTTAATGTTACGTTTATCTTCAGAATATGAAGCGTGAGAATGTTGTCTCAGCACTAAAGAAACAGGTAATAAATTAATAGTCTCCAAGGTGCTGTTTAAAATGACCACATTCAATTTTTATTTCCTCAATGCAATATAAATTCTGCAAGGGAGAGAGCCATACTTACTTTGTTTTCTACCATCTCTCAGGGCTTAGCCCTCATATAGACCCTCAATCAAGTATGTGTGAGGGGTTATTTAATTAACTGATTGAGACCTATTGCTTGTTGCACTTATTTATTTACAATTTATTGTCCTTACTAGACTGTGCCCTTATGGGGAAAGGTTATACTATGTTCATCTTTATTCACCTTCCATCTAAATAGGTGCTTATTCAGTAAACAAGGAAATATAAGAAGGATGCTGTGTAGGACGGTGCTGCCAGGTACAGCTTTCTCCTCTGCGTCTTCATACGTAAGAGAATACCAGTTCTGTAACCGGAAGAGTTGTTTTCCAGTATTAAACTAGCAAGAGGAACTGATCCATTAAATAAGACAGAAACTATTATAGATAGAAAAAGTTAGAGGAAAGACAAGAAAATTCAAGGGATGTTCTTGGCATAGACTAATTGGCACAGGAGAACGAAGGTAACTCTGGAACATGTAGAGAGCAAAAAGGAATGAAGGAAATTCATGAAGACAAAGAAGTTAACAGAGAGTAGTAAATACAGCATGTTGCTTTTTAAATGTCAGAGCACAAAGAAACATTTAGAGTTAAGTTATGGATTTCAACTGTAGAAATTTTAAAGAAATATCATGGAGACAATTGTTGCAGGGTTAGTGATGCGTTTAGTTATAATTCTGTGAGGAATATGGCAGTTTTGATTGTGAAAAGCTGTGGTTGGGAACATAGGGAACTGTTTCTTAAGCTAAGTAAGTAAATTCAGATTGTTAAACATAATCCAGCAGCTGCTTTGCATAGAATGTAGTGTTTATAACTTGGAGAATAACACATTATATTTGGCCTTTAGTTAAAACATGATTTAACTAAAGATTTTTCAGAGAGATGATATAACATTTATTGTCATATTTCCTACAAATTCCATTCAACCATTTGAAAATTCTGGGGATAAAATCAGGAATTGGCTATCTTTTATATGCACTCTTGTTTATATATACATATATTTCACTCTTTCATATAAAGATGAATTTTAATAGTTGTTACCAAAATATGCTTTTTATGTTTTATGAAAATAAGAGTTTTAAAAGTGAAAGAAAATAATTGAGCAATACTTTATGTTTCAAAAAAATTACTGATTGGTTGGTATACATTTATGTTCATCCTGAATGTTTAAAAAAAACAAATTCAGGTGTACATATACACCCTCTATCACCTGACAGATGACAGTGATAATAATTCACCATGAAGAGATGCAGTGGTTTGAACACTTTATATCTAACTAGACACTTTAGGAAATTATGTATTAGAACAACCTAGAAGTACAGAAATGGATAAAGTAATTTGAAATTTTACTTTAATGTTAGGTTTTAGGGAAAATTATAAAAATATGAATACCAGTTGGTCAATGTGGAAAGCAAATTCATTTAAAACAATCCCGATGGATACGAGGGCTATAGTTTATTTTAAGGAAAGATCAACTGATGAACTTATATTAATATCTCCCAAGACTGTTACCTCTTTTTGAAGTAATTGCCTCCTCTTGAAACCACATTATTAAAATTTGGTCTGATTTATGAAAATGTATACCTCTCTTCTGTCTACCTATAAATAAAAAGTGAATTCACAAAGTGATTCAAAAACAAGTCTATGGAATATTTGTATCCCTAGAGACAGTAAATGTTTTTAAAATCTCTATAAATGTGCATTTATGCATAAGTAAAAATTTGCATTTAAATTTTTCATTTTTTATTGGAAATATATGTGCTAAATTAGGAGTTAGTAGAACTAAGAAGTTGTCCCCACTTTATCACTGACTAACTCTGAATTCTGGGCAAGTCATTTAACCATTTGGGTCTCAGTATATAAAATGAGGAGATGGTGTTAAATATCCTTTAAACATATTAAATAAATGAACTTCTATGACAATGTTAACTTCTGAAAAAAATATTTAAGTTAAATTGAAAAAGTAAAGAATAATATCATCAACTGTTATAGATTATATGGTGATGGTTAAAGTCAATAATGCTTGTGGAAAGTAATTAAATGTACCCAGTGGATTGTAGTGGTTGTTGTTACACTATAGTTAGCATGTACAGCAGTAATGGCATCCTGTTAGTTAAGTGAAAGGTATATGATGGGTTTATACGAAGATTAAACTCATGGAAATTGGTAAATATGTATCAAACACATTTAATATGCATTGATTATAGATATTAGTTCTATGTTTAATTAATGTCCTAACTGTTTAGCTATTTTTCATAGAAGTCTAAAATATCTGCACTATTATTGTCACCTGAGTTGATACTATCAATTTTATTAGCAGTTCAAATGTGTATTAATATTTTTTTCTAATTAGTTAATAAGAAATCCTTATATCTGGGGACATTTATAAATTGGTTAATAGTAAAATTGGAAGGTTAATATTGATATTGATTTAGGTCTAACAATTGTAGCACACATGATAAAGTTTAGGCCAGAGCATTTGATTGGTCCTGGAGCATAACTGTGGCCATAAATCAGAGCTTGTATAAACTGTTTTACAAATAAAATTAGTACAGAATTTGGGATTGTGAAAATGTTCTGAAAATGGCTATTGGTGATGGTTGCACAGCATTGTGAATGTACCTAATGCCACTGAATAATACACTTAAACATGGTTAAAATGATATTTTTTATTTTATATATATTTTGCCACAATAAAAAAGAAACAATGAGAGAGAGACAGAGAGAGAGACAGAGAGAGAGAATACCAGTAGCTGCAGATCTCAAAACTGCAAAGTAAATCTCTCCAAGGTGAAGAAACATCCATAAGTGCAAAACCAAAATCTCATATGTACAGCATAGGGAATAGAATGCATAGATTTAGCAATGGGATCTTCTTTTTATCTGGTTCATGACTCAAAGTAACAGAGCAGAAAAGAGAGTCTGCATTGTGAGCGACTTTACAGCTACCTAGATCCACTAGCACACAAGAAGTTAAGGCAAAAAGAATTCACTAAATCTCAAGAAAAATTTCTGCTAGCCAAAAATATGGCTGAGGCATCTTCCCAACATAAATTTTCTGCAAAGAATTAGTTAACAGAAAAAAACAAAACAAACTTCTCCTCATTCATATACAAAGAATCCAAAAGGAATGAGCACAAAATCATTACAAAACAAAGTGAAAGAAGGAAGAGGAAAATAAATTGCAGATGAAAATTGCCGATATTAAGGACGTTCTTGTAGAGCAGAGCAAAACTGTACTCAAGTATGGTTGTATAATTTTTAAAATTAGGATTGCACTAATTTTTATTAAAATAAAAGAGTACATGGCAGAAATACAAGAGAAGAGTTTAGGGAAGAGATGGTGAGAATAGTAGAAAAAATGAAGACAAAATTAGAATTAGAAACAGTTCAAGAATAAATACTTGAAACTACTGTAGTAAGAGATATAGAAGACAGAAATGATAAAGCTGAATAAACTAAAATGAAGATAATCAATATTTCACAAATATCATAGAGAAAATGACAGATACGGGAGAACTTAAAAAGAAGATTCAAAATATACATTATAGGATTCCACCAAAAATAAAAAAGAGAGAAAGAAAGAAAAAAAAAAGAAAAAGAAAGCAAAATAAGGGATCACAGAAAACTTTCAAAAATGAAAGAAGACTACTTAAAGGACCTATCTAGAAAAATTTGAGACCAGTCAATTCTATGAATCCTGTTAAGCATCAAATCTAAAGAAAAAATATTCAAGATCCAAAAAAAAAAAGGAGGAAAAAACGCAGAGATCTTAGTCTTCTTCTGAAGAGGATTAAATACATAAATATAGGTGGTATGAACATGAAGGGAGGATCCTACAAAGTTTTCAAGGAAATAAAGTGTTCCCTATGAATTTTGTACTTGGCCCCAGAGTTTTCAAGTGTGAAGGAACAGATTAATATTTTTTGAAATGTAAAATAATTCAGATATATTGCTCTCATGACTCTTTCTTTAAAAAAACAAATGCTATAGCATACATTTCCTTAAGCAAGGATGGCTGGAACATTATGGCAGAAGAACTGGTAGAGAACACTAAATCCATTTGGCAGTGGGTCTCATATTAAATAAATAAAGGGATGTGCTTATAAAATAGAATGTAAGTTGTATATACTTAGACAATACAGAAATTATACCATTTAAAAAGTAAAGCTAAGTGGAAGGAAGAGAGGTGATGGGCGGGAATATAAGCCTACTGGATTCCTCATATTTGCTACTAAAAAGGTCAAGAGATACTATGTGTAGTTGATAAAACAATAAGTAGAGGGAACAAATAATGTATCAGTAAGGGTCTCATAAGGAAGCAGATGACATACTTGAATGTGATAATTGAGAAGAACTGGGAAATGGACAAATTTTTTTTTTTAATATTGTCAGATTAAAGGAAACCAGAAAGCTATGGTGAAATTCCCAGGAACTAGCAATAGTAAGGATCTATTACTAATCTTACACCTGAAGATAGGAGAACTCCAACCGTAGTATAGGGTCCCTCAGTGGGGGCTTCCATTGACTAATCCAATTAGAAGCCAGAAAGTAACATACCTTTTGATACAGCTCACATCATCACCTTTCAGGACACAGAATAGAGTGGACAATTACAGAGAGTGGTTCTTGGGAAACAAGAAGAGACTATCCAGTCCAAACATATTAATGAAACAAAGGAAAACAATATAAAAAATAATATAATCTGCAAAGAGAAAAGGGAAGAGAGTAGAAAAGAGAGGAAGATAAAATCATGTTATCACTTGAGGTGAAAAATCAATAGATACTATCTAAAGAAGTACAAAATCAAGTATTATGCAGAAATATTTACTTACAGTTAGTTAACCATTAGGACAAAAGGGAAACACTGCAAAGTAACAGAAGATACAAATACCCAAAACAAAGCAAACCAATTACATAATGACTTGATCTTAATGCAAAACCTAGATCAGTGTTATATTCAAGAAACAGTGCTATTCAGTAAAATTGAAAACACACGTGCAAGCACACACATATGCATATGTATAGATGTATATGTATATGTGCATATATATATATATGTACTAATATTCTAAATTTCATGTCTCAGTCCATGACCAATCAAGTAGACCAAAACTAAACTGTAAAATACATAAATAATATATCTAGCCATTTACAGTTTATTTACTATATATGTTCACTTAAGACAAGAGAAATAAATTAATGATTTAAAAATGAAATAAAGAAATAAAACACAATTATTACTTGAAGATAATAAAAGTACATATCTCTTTAGCCAGAGAGGATCATTTGAAAAATTTCTCCACATAATAACATTTGATAACATGGGTGTAAACCAAATTAACATAAAGAAATCAATAGACTTTATGCGGAAAAAATCACTTAGAAGATATGGGAAAGTGTGTTTGTTCACAATACCAATAAAATAATTCAATATAAACAGAAATACATGAAATCTCTATTAAAAAATAAATGTCACTGTGGGGAGGAAAAGTATTTAGAGAAACAGAAAGACATATAATCTTGAGAGAGAAAAAAAAATTTTGTGATTAAAGTTTATTGGGGTGACAATGTTAATAAAGTTACATAGATTTCAACTGAGCATTTCTATAATACATCATCTATATATTACATTGTGTGCTCACCACCCAGAATCAGTTCTCCTTCTATTACCATATATTACATTTGATCCCTTTTACCCTCATTGACCACTGGTAACCACTAAACTATCGTCAGTGTCTATGAGTTTTTGTTTATTTGTTTGTCTTGTTCTTTTGTTGCTTTCAGTTTTATATACCACATATCAGTGAAATCATATGGTTCTCGACTTTTTCTGTCTGACTTGTTTCACTTTGCAGAATAATCTCAAGTTCCATCCATGTTGTCTCAAACGGCACTATTTCATCTTTTCTTGTAGCAGAGTAGTATTCCATTGTGTATATATACCACATCTTCTTTATCCAATTATTTATTGAAGGACACTTTGGTTTCCATGTCCTGGACACTATAAATAAAGCTGCAGTAAACATGGGAGCACATATATCTTTACAAATAAATATTTTCAGCTTTTTGGGTAGATACCCAGGAGAGGGATTGCTGGGTCATATGGTAATTCTATTCTTAATTTATTGAGGAACCTCCACACTGCCTTCCATAGCAGCTGCACCAGTCTGCATTCCCACCAACAGTGTATGAGGGTTCCTTTTTCTCCACAGCCTCTCCAACACTTGTTACTATTTGTCTTGTTGATGATAGCCATTCTGACTGGGATGAGGTGATATCTCATTGTGGTTTTTATTTGCATTTCTCCGATGATTAGTGATGTATGAGTGTTCCTCTTTCCTGAATGAGAAAATTTAAAGATGTTTATCATGAGCTTAATTAAAAAGTAATGTAATCACAATAAAAATACGAATAGTATTTTTTTGTAGGTGATATTAGGGACTGATTCTAAATTTAGTGGGAAATATAGAATAAGAGGAAAAAGAAACTTTTCAGGAAGCTTTTTAAGGAAGGGAGAGCAATAAGGAGAAATTAAAAGATATTAAATGTAATATAAAGCTACAATGAATTAATTAACACTGTCTTTCTGGTAGATAAATAAATAGAATGGCCATGAAACAGAGTAAAATGTGAAGAAAGACACAAATTCGTATAGGATTTGGGTAAATGATAACAATGGCATTTCAGATTAGTGCAGACAATACAAACTATTCAATGAATAATGTCGAAAAAACTAGGCCATCTGATAAAATAAACTTCAGATGGCTGAAAGATTTAAACCTGAAAGCACAAACCATAAAAGTACGAGCAGATTTTTTATTTTTTTTGTATTATCTTAATGGGGCAACATCTTGCTAAGTTTGATGTGAAACCTAGAATTTGTAACTTAAACCAAGTAAGTAATACTGCATAAAAATTTTATTTTCTAAAGGGCAATGAATAATTTCTAAGGAAAGACAAATAGCAAGTGACAACTAGTAAAAGAGTATTTGCTCTTCATTTTATAAAATATTTATTTCTCTGCTCTTATAGATAGCTCTACATGAGAAAGGCTATCCCATGGTGGATAAACGTTTGTGGGCACATTTTATTGACATTTCTTTAGCACATAGTTATGGAGTCTCTGTAATATCGCAAACACTGATCTAGGACTAGAGATTCATCGATAAACAAAAACAAACTAAAGACACCGCTCTCACTAGTTACATTCCGAAGGGAAGCAATTAATAAACATAATAAATAAATACGTTAATGTATTGGAAGGTCAGGTTCAATGGGATAATAGGAGCAGAGGATGAATGTAGGGAGTCATAGTCAGAGGTGAGGGCAGTCGGGATGAATTTTATAGAAACGACATGTGAACAAAATCTTGAAGACATTGAGGGAGTTAGTCCTAAGAATATTGTGTAGATATCATAGTAATATGATGAGGAAGAGCTACGATAAATATCTTAAGAGAACAACATGCTTGGATCATATGAGGAAATGCAGGAAATCAGTGGAGCTAGAGCAGAATAGGTGAGCAGGAAAGGAGTTGGTGATTAAGTCTTAGAAGAAATGGGGGCCAGGTCATGCAGGGAATTTTAAGTGTCAGTGAAATGAGCGTTGAAATGTTTATTCAGGATAGTGACGTGATCTGACTCACTAACAAGATCCCTCTGGCTATTATGTTGAGATTAGATAGTACGAAAGCAAGAATGGAAGCAAGATCAAGTCAGGAGGGCTTTCTTATAATCCAGGTAATGAGTATCTATCTGTTCAGTGTGGCAATAGCAGAGGTGGAGAGCAGTGGTTATATTCTTTCTATACTTTGAAGGTGGAGCCAATAGATTTCAGAGAAATGAATATGCGTGTTAATATACTAAAGCCTCATTCTCATTCCTATTAAGAGAAATTCAAGTTAAAACTACACAGAGTTGTACCCACAAGAGTGGAAAAAGAAAAAAATAATCTCAAGTGTTAGGATGTGGAACTGCTCAAATTCATACACACTGCTGGTAGGAGTGTAAAATGGTACTGTCACTTTGGAAAACTGCAGAAAAATTTAACTCAAGCTGAATGTATGAATACACTATGACCCAGCAATTTTACTTCTAGATATGTATCTAACAGAGATTCGGCTATAGGTCCACCAACAGGCATTTATAAGAATGTTCATAGGATTACTATTTGTAAAAGCCAAAACCTGGAAACTTCCCAATGAAAGTACCATAAAAATAATGGAATACAATACCCAATGAAAGTACCATATAAATAATGGAATACAATACAGCAATGAAAATGAGCAAACTCTATCTATATACAAAAGTATGGATAAATTCCACACATAAAAAAATGTTTATTGAAAGAATTCAGACATATAAGCATAGAGATTTAATTTATATAAAGGTCAAAAACAGGTAAAGCTACTCTATGGTGTTAGAAATATTAGCTGGGGATCAGTGACTTCCTGGGGGTCCAAGAAAGGATTCTAGGATGATGATAATGGTCTGTTTCTTTATCTGGGTACAAGTTACACGGAATTTTTCAGCTTATAAAAATTCATTGGTTAATTTGCGATTTTGTATATTTTCCTATACATGTATCACCCTTCACGAGAACGACAGAAATATAAGAGTATTTTGACTAGGGCGAATGGGAAAAAAAATGTTCTTTTGAAGTGATGGTATGAATATAAATTAGTGCAACTGCTATGGAAGGAAATTTTTATCATATCAAACATTAAAACTACAAATGCACATATTATTTTTCCCAGCAAATCTACTCCAAAGAATGTGTTCTTAAGAGACTCTCACACAGGTACAAAATGATGTATATTCAAAGTTATTCACTCCAGCATTGTTTTTACAAGTAAAACATTGAAATAACCTCAAAGGCTATCAATAGACACTTGTTTAAATAAATTATGGCAATAGCTATGCAATATAATTTATGAAGTTACAAAAAACATAAGGAAGAGCTTTATGCACTGACACAAAGCAATTTCCAAGGTATATATTGTTAAGTTTCAAGAAATATTGAGGTGCAAGAGGCCTCAATGTTATGTTCCCATTTATTTTGAAAGAATAAATGCTTGTACATACACAGGGAAGGATGGATAAGGAGTTTATAACATTTAATAGTTCCAGGCAAAGAATGGGTAATGAACAATTAACTATATAATGGTAAAAGGAAGACTGTACTAACAGTGATAGGACGACTTTCTACAGTACACTCTTGTGTTTCTTTGAATACGAGGTTGGACAATTAGGTTCGTGAACTCATCCTAGAAAAACTGTTACATACCTCATTGCTGAATATCACTCCAGTCGCCTTCGAAGTACTTCCCCTGGGAAGCTATACACCGACGCCAGTGCCTAGTCCACACTTCAAAGCAATTTTGGAACTCTTTCCTGGAATGGCCATCAGAGATAACGTCATATTACCCTTGATGTCCTGAATGTCACCAAAATGTCTTCCTTTCAATATTTCCTTTATCTACGGTAAAGAAGAAGTAATTGGAGCCAGATCAGTAGGGAGGGTGTTCCAATACAGTTATTTTTTTACTGGCTACAAACTCCCTCACAGACAGCGCTGTGTGAGCTGGTGCATTGTCATGATACAAGAGCCATGAATTGTTGGCAAATGTTCAGGTCGTCTAACTTTTTCACACAGCCTTTTCAGCACTTACAAACAGTAAACTTAATTAACTGTTTGTCCAGTTGGTACAAATTCATAATGAATGATCCCTCTGATATCAAAAAAAGGTTAGCAACATTGTTGCAACAAGTTTGCATACTTAATTGTCATACCTCGTATATAAATGTATTACCTTTTTAAAATATTTTTTTGAATTAGAGTTGATATTATTTAGTTTCAGGTATACAGCATAGTGGTTATACATTTATATAACTTACAAAGTGATCCTCTAAATAAATCTAGTACCCACCTGGCACCATACAGTTATTACAATATTATTGACTATGTTTTCTATGTTGAACTTTACATCCCTGTGACTAATTTGTAACTGCCAATTTGTACTTCTTAATCCCTTCACCTTTTTACCCAGCTTTTCAACCCTCTGCTATCTGGCAGCTATCAGTTTGTTCTCTTTATCTGTGAATCTGTTTCTACTTTGTTCATTTATTTTGGTTTTTGTATCACCTTTTGAAAAACAAATGCAATGTACGCTAAAATGAAATATCATTTCATTAGGGAGGAAAATATACATATTCTACCATAAAATAACTGTAAACAAAGAGGGAAGTGATTTTTTTTTTACGTGGACTCTATACTTACACAATATTTTAAAATCACACCTTATATCATTGTGTGAAATTTAATAAATCATTGAAGACATTCAGAGAAGGCAGTTTTATAGTTTCTGCTTAATAAGATATTAGGATCCCCCTGTGAGTATATTTATTGGACTGTGTCATTGTCAATGTAAGATCAGGTCAACTTCTTTATTCATTGAATTGAAAAGAAAATAGATTATCTAACTTACAATCAATTTATACTTGTCTTGCCATTTTCTGTTCTTTTCATAATTTAAAAGAAATATTGCAGAAACATATTCTTCAAGAGTGGCTATGTTTACAAAGTATCTCATATTTGGACAAATATTAAATACATGAATTCTAATCTTCTCTGTTTATATTCTTTGGTTCACAGCCTTTTGTTATTCCAACAACATATAGATAGAGCTAATATGGTTGTAACCTGAAAAATTTTACGAGAATCAGTTGTTTTTTTCTATAAGCATACTTGGAAATGTTCAATGACTATCTTCTGTTAATATGGAAATATATTCAGCAGAAAGGCTAACAAATTTATTTCAGTGATTTATTAATGTGATATTTTTTGCTCTCATCATTTGGCAGTGTGCTATGATTTATATCCAAATTCAAATAGTTAGTCAGGTATATTTCATTTTATCACTGTATACCAAAAATTAATATACTGTGGATGTGTATTTTTCAAAATGAAGAGATAAATATAGCTTTTATTCAATATTTTAAAACAGTGACATCTTTAGTTTTCAGATAAATTTCTAACTACATCAAAATACTAAATGAAAAATTGTTTAAGAGCTTGACAGCATCATTCCACTCAGTGCAACCAATATTTATTGGAAATCTAATGTGTCCGCTAGAAACCACAGGAGGTATAAAAGAACTATTGAGTCATGAAAAAAATCCCTTGACTGGATTCTAAGGATATAGAACAGTAAGCTCCAATCTGTACCTAGAAGAAGCTTACTTAATTTTGAATATGGGTTATTTTTAGTAAAAATATGTATAGATAGCTATAAAATTAAACTTCATGTGAGTTGGGCAGACAACATATATTCCATGAAGACACAAGACATAAAGAGCTATCAGTCAGGGAGAAAATTGAGAAGCTGATAGGACTACAGAGAATCATGAAAGAATTAAAGATTCATTCATTCATTCATCCATTCATTTATTCAACCTCTTAACTATTGAGCACCTAATGGATGAATAACTCTGTCCCATGCTCTAAACATGATTTTTGCCAGAGAACTCTTACCAATTGTTAGGAAAATGTACCTCAGGTGACTATTCCTTTTTCTTTTATTCATTAATATGATTGAATTTTCTTTATTTTGCTCAAGCATCATACTTTCATCGACAAAACTCTGATTCTACATCAACATGAAACCCTACCCTATTGTCCAAGGCAGAGGCATTTTAGACTCTAAACAGACCCTGGGGCCACTTGAAGGAAAGTGTCCTTGTAAAGATTGGTTTCTAGATGTCTTATATTCATACTGCGAGCCATTTTTTTTTTCTTCTGGGAAAATTGGTAATATGATAGTCTTCTAAGATTGGTTCTGATCAAACTTGTCCTATGGAGTAACCTAGAGGCACCTCAAATTCTAGTGACGCTCAGGCAACAAAGTAAACCAGAGAATACCTTTAGTTCGGTTGATAAAAGCAGGCAATATATTGGCTTTCAGCTTCCCTCACACAAACACTGGAGTACACGGGGAATGGAAGCTCCACTGGAATGCCATTTTCCTGGCCCCATCACTGAAATAGAATTGTTTTCAATTTTTAATGTAACTTTTTCTTTTGAAAAAAGGCTTTTTGGTATTGTCCTCAGCATTAAAGTAAATACTTTTAAAACCTGCAATTAGCAGTAATTAAATAGGAAAACCAGAGACCAACAATTAAATATCATTTAGGAAAATGAATATATTCATGGTACATTTAATATAACTATATAATTATGTTTTATACTGTAGCCATCAAAAATCAATGCAGTTTCCTTTATATGTCCTTTTTAATTAGGAACTTCTTATGACTCACTTGGCAGGTTGTACAATTTCAGATGCCAGATATCATTTGCTTAAGCAATTTAATTCTGACGTCTAACATTTTCTTTCTAAATAAAGTATAAGGATATGAATACATAACCACATATCATGATTTTGAATAATTATATACTAAAAATCTCTTTTATGTTATAGTTCCAAAATTTTATTTTGAATGATTGTATCTCTGTAACACAAATTTAACTTCTTTAATGTCAGCATAGATCGACTGATTAAATCATTCATTAAAAAATATTGATTGTGGGCTGGTTATATGGCTGGCACTGTGATACAACTGGCGATATTTTAGGGTTGCTGCCTTCAGAGATTTTCCAGCTCAGTGGAAATATAGCTACATAAACATATTATAATCAATGTGAAGGTATTCAAAAATAAGGGGTGGGGACTATGGGCGTAGAGACAAAGCACTAATTTCGGTTTGGGGCATGGAGAAAAGCTTCTTAAGGTATATTTAAATTGAATCTTGAAAGTCAAGAAAGTATCCCACACTGGGGAGCCAAGGACATGCCCCACAGAGAGGGAAATGGGGTTTTCCACACAGGACGAAGTATATGTCCACAGTTATGGTTGGGTAGACATAGTTGGCATGTTCCAGAAACTTCAAGTCCTCTACTCAATGTTACTGGAGTGCTGAATACATGTGAACAGGAGAAATGAATCAGGCCAGCTGGACAACAGAGGCTTCTATGCAGTTCTCAGGAACTTTGACCCACATCTAGAGTATGGGATGGGAAGACGAAGCGTGTGTAATCCATGAATGAAACCACGTTCCGCACTTTGGGAGCAAAGAGGAGGAGGAACTAAGAATCTACAAAGATGAGATGTAAGGCCCACTGTTGTTACAAGCATGTTAGTGAAAGTCTCTGGGGGACTGAACTAACGCAGATCTGAGCGATACGGAGGTGGTAGATTTAAGATGATTTCTAATTAGAAGTAAGTAAAGTAAATGCATGCATATTCATGTGTGTACACATTAATTCAGTCATTTCACAACTGTCTACTGAGCATTCTTTATACAAAAATACGGTGATGGATGGTCACAGCTCCTGCTCTTAGCCAAACCACAACCTAAAAATGGAAGAATTACATATTTAAATACCTGAAAGGAAAGGTAAAATTTGTCTAATTTTGCACCAATGAGAAGCTTGATCTATAATGTGTAAAAAGACAAAACTTAGCATTTTATATATTATGCCCATTTTATATGAAATGGAACACTGATGTAAGATGTGAAATATCAGGGTATGACCCACAGGCCTATTCATTCTTGGAATACTAGCTATGAGGTAAATTCGGGTATAATTTAGAAGTTAGGTGCGTAGTTTCTACTTTTACGAGATGGTTTTATTAAACAACAACAACAGAAATTGTTAAAGTCTCCCTAGCTTGAGAGAGTTTAGAATGACATAGAGAGAATGGGAGGTATTCCAGATTGGGGAAGCAGTCTGAGCAAGTGAAAAGGTGACAATCAGATGGTCTGCATGATTAGAATTAAAATTTAATTTGAGGGAGGAGTGATTCTCAGAGAACGTGGATCTTAGTGCTGTATAAGGTAGCTAATTATAAAACATAAGCTATTACCATGGACAAAAGCAGAAGGAAGGAGAAAACAAGTACCAGTATTTAGAAACTACTTATAAAAATTAAGTGAGCTTAAAAGCATTGATTACACCACTTACTAGACATTTGACCTTGGGTGAGTTGCTTAAGCTTTCTGTGCCTAAGTTTTATCAGTCAATTAGAGATAACAATAATGCCTACCTTATAGGGTTATTAATAAGTGGATATGTATAAAATACTCAGAATGGAGCTTCGTACATTGTGAATGTTCTATAAGAATTGGCTACTATCGAATAGAATCTGATAGGCAGTTTTGTGTGGTAAAAAGCTCATAGCCCAAATATGGTGGGTTCTCAAGAAACACTTGCTGGAAAAAAAAAAAAAAAAGAAGTAATGCTGGAAAAAAAAAAAAGGTGAATTTGAATTTGAATCGCTGCTCTATTATTTACTGCTTGTGTGACCCTGGATAGATGGGTTAGCTTCTCTGTGCTTAATTCATTTATTAATTTATTAAATAAACAATTGAATAACTATTCTGTGCCAGACCCAGTAGCAAATGAGACAGATTTTTTTCTTTATTTTCACAGAATTTCCCTCTAGAGGGAGAGACAACTCCAAACATATAAATACAAAAAAAGAAAAAAGAATTTCAATTTGTGATAAGCCTCTCAATTTCCTCATGTGCAAATGCAATACAACCATACTATGGACTATAGGAAAGTATTGAATTATTTAGTAGTAGTAGAGTTAGCAGTGTTCAGAGAAGTATAGCATGGTTTCTGCATTTCAGAAACTGATGGTATAGTACAGTGGTCAGCAAAACATAGCCCTTGGGCTGGCCAACTCTTTCTAGTTTTATTTTATAAATAAAGTATGATCGGGAAACAGCCATGCCTATTTATTTACATATTATCCACAGCTGCTTTCTCATTAGAAAGGCAGAGTTGAGTAGTCATAACAAAGACCATATGGTGCCCAAGCCATATTTAGTTAAACATCTGCAGTCTGGCCTTTAAAGATGTTTCCTGGCCCTGGTCTAATATGCTAGTTAGGTCATATTTACGAAAAAAAAACTGGCTCTAATGCAGGACTATGTATGTTGCACCCAATGATGGACATAACTCTTCAGTATTGTGAAAAGAGAGAGATTGCTCCTTATTGGAGTTATCAGAGAAAACTTTGTCGATGTAAGAAACTTCCAAACTTGTAAAGAATTTTGATAAGAGTTTATATGAGCCACACTGACAACATATGCTTGAAAGCAAGATCTCAAATGCTTTGGAGAGTAACATTTTGTAGTTTTTGTTTGTTTGTTTTTATGCATTTGAAATTAAGGAGGGGAGGTAAGGAAGATTACACCGAGTGGTCATGCTTTAGAAGGAGGGGTCTGAAACGATGTGTTGACCTACACACACAGAAACAATGAACAGGGCTTGCTTAAAGCAGTGATAATTATTTTACTAAAGAAGTTATAGGCCTGGGTAGGGCTACCCACCATGACCTTGCCCAGTTAGGAATTTATGATCAGATCACTTTTTGAAAGACCAGTTTTTCGTCCACACCTTCTTGGGGAAGAGAGAATTCTAACCAGACCTTGAAGGAAACATTAGAATTCAGGCGGTGTAAGTGGCTGGGGAGAGGGCATTCCAGGAAAATTTCTATGTGAATAAAGGCCTAATAGAAGCATAGTATGTGATGAGTACCATGTTTCAAAAACTGATTTGATATGAGGCGGGAAGGCATAGTAGGAGATAAATTAAAAAGTGTTTTGAAAACCAGACCAATGTGTTTGAACTTAATTTGATAGACACTAGAAAGTCACTGCAAATTTCTGAAAACAAGAATGACAGTCAGTATTTTAAAGATATTCATTTATCCGTTGGTGTACAAAATGAATTGAAGCAGAGATAATGAAAAAAAAAGTCAGCTAACATTAATGAATAAAAAATTTGCACAGGCATAAGATAATGAAGGTTAGCACTAGGATGATAGATGGAAAAGAAAAAGATGACCACAAATATTACCAGCGTTACTCTGACAGATTAAGTATGCAGGGTGGGACGGGGGTAGGGAGTGAAAGCTGCTATCTGCCATCAGTGTCAAGGCGGGTGAGGATGATGAACAATGTCAAAGTCAAGAGCAAAACCAAGATGAATGTGGACTGAGAAAAGATCAACGGGGTTTGGCATGGAGGAAGTCAGTTGTTGTCTCTGAAATGACAGTGGCAGATGTGAGATTATGACTTAAAGAGATAGTGAACTGGAAAAAAAGGAGACAGCAAGTAATAAGGTGGTGATAATAAAACTTGTCTCACCATCATTAATGGTTTATGATGTGCCAGGCTGTGTTGTAAGCACTCAGGTCACTATTTCATTTAATTTATATAATGGCTTTATGAATAGTCACTATTATCTTTATGTTTTAGTTTTTAATTTTTTTTCAATTACTGTTGACATTCAATATTTTATTTGTTTCACATGTACAACATAGTGGTTAGACATTTATATAGTTTACGAAGTGATCCCCCGATAAGTCTTGTATCCACCTGGAACCATACATAGTTATTACGTATTATTGACTATATTCTCTAAGCTGTACTTTACATCCCTGTGACTATAATTTGTAATTAACAATTTGTACTTCTTAATCCCTTCACCTTTTTCATCCAGCACCTCAACCCCCCTCCCATCTGGTGACCTGTATCTATGTGTGTTCTCTGTATCTATGAGTTTGTTACTGTTTGGTTTGTTCATTTTTGTTGTTGTTGTTACTTAGATCCCATATATAAGTGAAATCATATGGTATCTGTCTTTGTCTGGAATAGTCACTATTATTATCATTTCCATTTTACAGATGAATAAAGTAAAGTCCAGCATGATTGAACTGCCCCAGGCTTTCACAGTTAGTTCCTATTAGAGTTTAATACTAGTATGTCATTAAAGCCTTTTACTTAACCACACAACTACACTGTATCTCACACACGCACAAAAAAGATGAATCAAAGCAGTGGTTCTCTTTAATTTTCTCCTTGGTTATTGACATCTTTTGTTAGTATTTGGTAAGGGTTACAATGAAATTTTCATGGTTTGAGGGAAGGGGGAACTTAATGTAGAAAGCAACAACTACTTATCAGAAACAAGCATAATGTTATTTTAATTAGTTAAGCCTCAGTAAATGCTGAGAGGAAAGAGGCTACCTAAGGCTGGCTCTGCATGTGGCCGAGCCCCAAAATCTTGTAGCTAGCTACTGTCATGGTGGCTTCTGGTCCTCAGGCTTCCTGAAGACAGCACAGGAGGCGGCTCTATGTGGGCCAGTCATACAGTGCTGTTTTGGGAGTGTTTCCTAGGAGCTCAGACCAGAGCCTGTGAGACTCCACTCTAGTTATCCCACTGATTTTGTTAGCACCAAATTCCCTTTCTACTTAACCTAGCTGGAGTGATTTCTGTGGTGTGGACCCTAATCTAGCCTACACAGTATTAAGGTGGTGAAATTAGTAAGCATGAGATTGATAACACTGAAGTTCCAGGAATTTCTCTAAAATGTCTTTTTTTTTTTTTTTTAAGCTTTCTCTGCCAAACAAAGGGAATGTTGGATTAAAGCTGGTGTTTCCTTAATTGTGGCTGGTTTCCACATTACAAATGGGTAGAGAAAAAGACCAGTAGCCATAGATAAGATTGCTCCGGTTTAAGATCTTTGTCGTTTGATATAGCTTACTCTCTTACTCTCTCATGGAACAGAATCGAATAATCCTGACACCCTCTAGGATTTTAAAGAAACTGTGTTGCAAATTAAAAAACAAAATCTGTCCAGTCACAGCCTGTAAGTGTTTCATCTAGATAGTGAAATCCTTGGGCGCCTGAATCCTACCAACAGCATGCTTTCTAATTTTGCTCTTATTTCTAGTCAAATTGTATTACTATCTGATAATCCAGCCCATACTATTTCAAATTGGGAATTAAATGAATTTTTCCTGTTTAATATGTACTCCATTTTTATAACTGTTCCATTGGTGAGTTCCTTAGTTACTATTATATACACATCTGTAGATCTATATACTCATTCAATTTTATTAATGCCGTTGTTAGAATCCCTTCTGTTCTTACTGATACTTTTGTCTATGCAATCTAACATGACATAACAGAGATAGATTTCTGTATTTATTATTATCTATGTGTTCATATCCTTTTTGAAGATTTGGCGTTCAGTATTCTGTTGCTGTGTTATTTAAATGTCCATGACAACTATATCCTCATCGTGGACTTGCACATTACAATTATAAAGAGGTACTTCTTATATCACTCCATTTGCCTTGGATTTAATTTTGCCTCAAGCAAATTTTTTAAAGCTTTAAATAGACACTCAGTTGATCTGATTGAAGAACCATGAAATTTACAAGAGAGTTAATGAAATCCCACCCCCTAATATAACTACTATATTCATATTAATTCTACTTATTTATGAAGTGAAGGTCCAAGAAAGGAGAGAATTGATGTCACTCCTGAAAAGAATGACACTAATGAGAAGGTAAACTTTATTTTCTTTCCTTCATAAAGTACATTAACAATAAAAACAAAGGCTGAAAGAATTAAAATTCATTTTAAAAAGGAACCGTTTTCCCCCCAAATACGTGGTATCATTTTCCCTTATCTTTCCTGGTAAATGTGTTTAATATGAAATTTCTAGGTACAAATGTGGTCATATTATGCAGGGGTTATAAGTTGTTTGTACTAGTTTACATATTTTTTGTCTTTTATATGAATACAATTTAGGGAATTAGAGTTCACTAAGTGTACTTTAATTCTCAGTGTTTAATTCCTTCAAAACTTAGGTAAAATTTTATTAAGTAATTCTCTTTCTATTTAGTTAACATAATGGATTCAAACATTTTATTAGGGTTTTTATTGCAGTGAAAGTATGTTATTTTCCACTGCACTTAAGATCCAAATAACAGACTCGTCACAGCTTTGCTGAATGTTTTCCTCAATCTCTTTGGGAATTTAAAAAATTTAATGCAATTCACCATCCATATTTCCTTAACAGTTCTTAAAGGTCTTAAATAAGCTCTATGAAGTGATAATACCTGTAAGGGCAACTAGTCCACCATGTAAACTGATAGCTATGATTGCGCTTGTTTGTCTATCAATGCTTATAGCTCAAATCTCAGAATGTTCTGGGGTTTTTTTGTTTGTTTGTTTCTTTTTTGGTCTATATTTTATTGGACTTGACCTTTCTTTGCATTAATTACAGTATACCTAGCAATCATATTAGAAAATTTTTTTGGCTTTCGAAAAATGTCCTTAATTCTGAGGGGCACCCCACTGCAAAAACAAAAGACGTTCCTAATAGACACAAAGAGATGTGCAATCAAACTGAGGAAAAAAAAACAAAAACTTACTTTATACTTCTCTATTTTTCTATTTTCTCTTATATGTTTTATTTCTTATTTGGCAAGTTGGTTGCTTTTCATCGCTATTAATTCTTTTCAGTAATGCCGTAATGGTAGATGTTTTGTAGCAGTTCCCCTACTTAAACTAGTAAAGCCTGAACAATTTTCAAAGGCAGAACATGTAGCTCCTCCAAGATGAGCTCTTTCCCAAATATTTCAGCCCAACTGATCTCTCTTCCCCCAGAATTTCTCTAGCATCTGAGTTTGTGGCCAACACCATGTTCATGACATCATTATTTGATCTTTTCTTCTGCATGGATCATTTGGAAGTCTATTCAGATCCTATCTATTAGTTTCACCTGGTGTTTCTAGCTCTTGTTCTGCTTTTCAACACCATGTCACTCCACCTATCTTTGTCTATCACTGACCCATTCCTGTCACCTACTTGGCTGTTATCTTTCTAGATCCAAGGCAGTCTCAAGGAACAGATATTTAGATTTTTTTTTTTTTTCCTATCTCTCCTCAGTCCTGATGATCATCACCGGGTTAGTCAACTAGAAGACTCTAGATTGATTGTGGTTCTAGCAGTTACTCAGACTCTTGTAGAATTTTTTAAAAATCTCCAGTTTAGGGTGCAAAAATAATGGTTTCGCCAAAGCTGTTCTACTATGTTACTTCTTAAAGTCTTTCTTCCATTTCTGAACATTTACACTTGGTACCCTGCATACCCTGCTGGACTCAGTTTCCCTTCGTAGTAACGATCCAGCTTCATTAAACTATGTTTCCTTCTTTATGTCTTTCATGTCTGCTTCTCAGGACTTTACATTCCCCTTAGAGAATCCTTAGGTTGTTTAGTCCTTGGAGAGACTCTCTTCTGTATCATACATTACAGGCCAGGGACCTTGGTATTCAGCTATTCTTTCCAGTCATATTAGCTGTCCTCATTGTATTATGCAACTGGGCCTCACCCAGACTAATTTTTAATTTACAAAAGAAAACACAAAAATATTTTTGTTCTCTCTCACACATACATTTACAATACATGATTGTACACAGAAACTAATTCTTGGAAGAGACTAAGGATGGTGAACTACTTCTAGGGCATTAAATACTGCTTCATGTGAGTGAATTATTAATATATTTTTAAAATTTTTAAGTCACTTCTACACAACACTATGTAAAATTCTAATTCATTAATTATCTATGCAGACAGAATCAAGTATTGTCTTAATTAATACATTTGTTACATAAAGGCCCTAAGATTTTCTGCCTGAGAACAAGACTTACAGGGTACTTTATTTTATTTTATTTTTTTAATAAGGATGACATGAAGTCAGGTCTATTGTCATGTTTAATGTCAGTGAGATTCAAAGGTAAGATGGATAATTCCTTGAGAAAATCTTTAAGTTCATCAGCTACACAAACATCATCAATTAGTGTCTGGATGTAATTGTCCCCTGTAGTTCTCTCTGTACTAGCTGTAGCCTCACAGGACCTGAAGTAAATTTAGAGAAAGCAGAAACTGTTCATCTCCTGGGAACTTGGGAAATTTTATTAGCTATTAGAAATCATAACGTCCCAATCCAAAGCTGACTCAGAGAAAGAGATTTCATCAAGTTCTTTGAGTTTCAAAATTACAATTTTTCTCCAGTGTCTTTCTGAGTTTTATTCCTTCTATTACACTTACCAGAACAGGAGAGAAAATTCTAATGTCTATCTAGTCCTTATCTTTTATCTAAAATCAAGTTGTCCACTTCTGATTTTCTAGCAGCAAGTTCAGCCTTGTGATTTTAAAGATTTTAAATATTATAAATTGAAAAAGAGAGTTTCCCTCAAAGAACTAGAAGATATTTAAACGTGATAAATGGGAACAGTATTTTAAAACAATTAGTTAGCACAACAGGAAAATGAGGAAATTATTTATGACTATTACACATTGAAGAGATAATGGCACATATCTTTGTATTACAAATACAAAGAATTATTTCCTGCCTATCTGCTTAGTATTGCTAGGAAAAATAAGTATCCAAAACCTGTAAATAAGGCAAAAGGACATTTGCATATCTTTTCAATGTCACCCTGAAGCATTGTTTTACAGAATCACCTAACAGTTCATTTTTCAGGAGAATGTACCATTGTTTGGCATTGCTATTTATTATTTACTAAGAGTTAAGACTGTGAAGTTACATGTGAACTTGGAGACTTTTGCATGGGATGAAAATAATTTCTATCATAGAAAAGTTAACCCTAAAGGTGAACTGTATGACACTACCAGTTTTTGTTTTTTTTAATCTAACCTAGTAATCTTTCCTACAATCCTTTTATCGAATGTCCTATAAATATCCAGTTCCTAATACACCCTTTGAAACACCTTGACTATCATACTGGTCTTTCATCAATTAATTAGTTAAATAAATTTTGGGCACATGTTCATTCTACATTTGTGTGAGAATCACGATTGTACCATTTGCAGATTATTCCTGGTTAGCACATCCCAATTCTGCTTGAATTCTAGGGCTCTTTTTCAATGAATCTTAAGCCTCCACGGCAAGTGCTCCAGCAAACTTAATCCATTAATTCTTCACAGTTGATGAAATGGAAAAGACTTTCTAAAATGATGAAAAGAAGACCCCTTCTGTATGTGTGCTTTGTTTTAGTTTAGGCAGTAACCTAGTCTGATTTCCTGGGCTTCCTCGTGGAGGAACCATCTCTCAGAGCAGGATAGAGGTATTAGGTTGGTGCAAAAGTAATTGCGGTTTAAAAGGTTAAAAATGATGGCAAAAACCACAGTTACTTTTGCACCAACCTAACAGCTGACACAGCCTTGATGATCATCTAAGTGGTTTCAAGGCTTCCCCTGACCTCCAGCTTCCAGCCGGGTTTCCACCTTGAATACTGTTTTGTTAACATTTCTTGCCTAAGCAGGTCCTTTTATTTTCCTTTCTGGATCCTTGGTTCCCACTGCACATTTTGCGTTGCTGCTGGCCAATTAACCGGGGTTGCTAATGGAAACCCAAAAGATCATAGCACAGTTGTTAGATTCTGTTATATTTAGTCAATAGAAAAGAGTCAGTAGAAAACAAAACCATTCAAGGAAATAAACAGCAGGTAAATGCAGGCTTCCTGTGTGAAAATTGTTTTAGAAATTAGTAGATGTGTTTATTTTCTACTTTTATTTTTTATTAAAGTTTATTGGGGTGACAACTGTTAGTAAAGTTACATAGGTTTCAGGTGTACAATTCTGTAATACATCATCTATATATCACATTGTGTGTTCACCACCCATTTATACTTTAAAAAAAAAAAATTGCAAGTAGACATCAAAGGGCCAGCATCGTTATTGCAGAAGTTCCTAGGGAGTTGGAGAAAGACTGCAGACAGAATGCTGTGGGCAGCGGGGCCACTGCATAGCTTCAAAGAGCAAAGCGGGTCTCAAGGTTGCTAAAGCTGTTCTGTTTAGCAGTTCTAAAAATGGTTTCTCAACCAGCATAGTAAAGCTGTGACAAACTTTGCCAAATCCCAGAGTTAATAATTTACATGGACTAGAAATATATACTTTTCTGCTATGTTACCAGTGCAATCCAGGTTGTTTTTATCTTTGCATCACAAAATGGAGGCAGTTAATAGTCAACTTTTTTTTTTTCTTTTCCGGGAAAAATTCTTGTTCTTATTTTTATTTGAATGCTGTGTTATAACAATTCAGCTTAACTGTTAGTTAGCTTAACACAAAATGACTGAATAGAACATTTTGACTTACTGGACTAGTTAATTCCTTAAAACAAACTGCAAATTTGGTGAAGCACACAGGCTGAAATTTGGGAAAGAGATTGTGAGACATCTTTACTTTTTGCTTGTTTATTTACAAAATTCATTCAACCACTGTGGTTCAGGGACCAAATATGTGAATTATATATGACATCAAAATAACAAATCGAAATAGTTGTATTTCACTTTTAATCACTTAAACCAATATTTCATAGACCAAAGACTTGATTGGCCAAGTTCAACTTGTTTTTCCAAAATGTAATCAAACAATTTTATATGTTGGTGTGTGTATATAAAAACAAAACAAAACATGGAATGGAATTCCTGAGCTTATTCAAGAAATTTGACTTTAGCAAATGCAGACATCTCTGAGGGAACTAGCAGGAAATCCAGCATCTGCTACAGTGACTGGAGAAATCCCTTGGTTCCCAAACTGCCTCTGTCTTAATTTCCTGTCCTCTTTTTTTGTAAGCTTATTTAACCTGCAATTTCATAATTAAAGTACAATGTTTTCAGCTCACTGAAAATAACCTTATTCAACCTCTCTTCTCCTCACGTGAGTCTGGAGCCCTGGTGGAATTGCAACCTGTTACAAGGTTGTCTCTTTTTTCCTGAGCTTCTGTATTCTATACAGAGTTTTACAAACTGAATGCCTCACCTTATACAACACAAAAGGGAACAGGGTGTGACTTAGTGGTATGATATTTGGCCTGGGTCTGATTCCTTGGATCAAAACAAACCTATGAAGATGATTTGTGTGGCGACCCTTTACAATGCCAGACCTAACAAAGAGAGAGCCATGGATCTCACTTTTAATTCAGAGGACAGATTTTATAGACCAGAATAAAATCCACATTCTAGCTTTGGTGTGACTTTGCATATGTTAATTCTTATTCATTAAGTGTTAATTTCTTGTTTTAATTCACACAGAGCAGTCTTATTTTCCTGATTTCGACGGCCTTATTGAGAAGTATCATAGTGGCTTTCATGTATTGACATAAGTGAAATCTTTACATCTTTTCCTTTGACATTTCTTCCTTTTTTTCCTTAGCAAATGCTTCTCCACCTAGCAATCAGAAAATATTTATCAAACATATTGTCAGAATTCTTTCAGATACAAATTATAGAAATGTAATTTAAACTAGATTGAGCAAAAAGAATAACATAAAGAAAATGTATAAATTCTGATGGTATACAGTCTGTTCTCTTTGACCCCTGGGATCCTTACGTAATATTTTTTCCCTTTTCTTGTAGGTAAAGGTGGATATCAGGGAGTGCACAGTTCAGTAATTGGTCTCTCCATTCCTTAGCTCTACTTCCCTCACAGGCAGGCTCTATTCTACCCGTGGCCCATGACAGTTTCAAACTTCTGTCATCCCAGTTTAGCAAACACAGTGACACAGAGTGCTTCTTTCCCAATACTAAAAAAAGTCCTAGGCCTGACTATAATGAAAGCAGTGTAGGTTCTGTGTCTATTGTTTTCCCAATCACTGTATTTAGAGGATTTTCTCCTTTGCTTAGCCAGGCCTTGGTCCTGGGTACACCTCAGAGCCAGTAGATAGGTTGAGAACTAGCTATACCATTATCATTCATAATGATATGAATGATCTGACAGGCTGAAAAAGCAGGGCTGTGAAAATGAGAACACAAGCAGAGATTTCAGCAGTCTCACTTGCTGAGAGAATACATACTGATGAGAGTTTTTTGTCTTGGAAAGTTAAGAAAAATGATGAGTGGATAATTTAAATTGCCTTCAGTAATTATAGGTGTCACATATCTATTGACATGTTCCAATGTTCACATTGCATTGATTTTAAGTGTGTTTTTTTTTCCTCTTGATTTTGAAATTAGATTTTGTGGATTCTGTGAGTCATAAATTCCTTATTCAGACAGAGCCAATAACTGCAGCATTTTCAGTATATGTATATGCAGAAGGTGCCAAAAGAAAGTATACACATTTTAAGAAAGAAAAACTGTATTAAAATTGTAATACTAAATATATACCAATAACAAAAGATGAATACAAGTCACGTTTGACTTTTGCAATTACAAGAGGTGCTCAACGTGGTTACCATCAGCGTCCAGACCCTTCTGATTACAGCGAACTACTGCTTGTGCAATGTTGGCTCAAGTGTCCCTTGTATACATTTTTTTGGCACCCCTGATACACACACACACACACACACACACACACACACACACACACTCTTGAAACTGTTTTGCTAGTATGCATCCATTCACTCATTCAGTATTTTAGTATTTACTGGCGATAAAACAGAGGAGTTAGGAGCACAGATAAAGAGCAGACTGACATGGTGGGACCTCTGCTGTTACTTATTAGCTGTGTTAGCTTGAGCAAGTTTATTTGCCTGTTGGAGCTTTAGTTTTCATATGTTTAAAGTGAGGATAAAAGTAGTACTAATCTTACAGGTGTCTTTTTAGATGAATAAATGAATTAAACTATATAAATACCTAAGAACAGTGCATATAAACTAGTGAGAACTGTATAAACGTTTGTTATCATCTTCATCACCATCATTATTTTCTCTCTTCTAGGGTCTTCTTTGAAGCCAGAAAAAAGACCTGTTATTTGAGGCTCATCACTTTATTTTGTGCTGTCATAAATTCCCTTCTAAGGAGTTTCCTTAGTGGGATCTTTATACACCTGTCGATTAGTTCTGGCCATAGTCCATTGAGCTAGTAGGCATGGGAACTTGACCATGATGTGAGAAGTAGCAGGACACGGTAAAACAGACTTGGCTGTCAAAATTACTGTGTGTTATTTTTCACTGAAAGTATTTTTGTCCATTAATGACCAAGAATTCCTAATTCGCTTCTTCTTTCTACCTCCACAAAACTTTGAGTTTGTCATAACTGTATTCAAGGTAGCAGAACTGCTTCTGATCTGTAATGCCTACAACTTTTAGGGACACTTATTAGCTCCAGTCCTGATTGGATCTGAGGAGTATCCCTGATTGGCAGAGACCCAGAGATGTTTATGTAGTGTACTGGGCAGAAAAAGTTTACAAATTCTTTTGAAATAGGAAGCTAACACAATTCTAAAATAGGTAGACAGCTATGCAGGCTGATGCAATGCTAACATTTTGATGTTACCACATGATTTTGAGATTTTTTTTCTTCACTAATTTTGAGTGCCATAAAAGTCAAAATCACTTCTATATTTGTGTTGATTTAGTGATTATTTTTCTTATTTGAATCACAAAATCTTTTTGCAACTCAAAATGATAACTGACTGATTGTATACTCTTACCCATGGAATATGAATGACATGAAAATCCAAATATACTCTCATCCTTTTATATTTGATAATATTTAATCCTGATTAAGTCAAGCTCCTAGACATCTACTTGCCAAGTGAAGAGCTGGAAAAAATTGAAAACCAGTTGGTTGGACATGTATTATTTCTTCATTTCAGTTCACAGATTCTAGGTGTCACTCTCTTAATCAACCTAGAGGTAATTTTCTATGTTAAGTGGCTAATAACTACTGAAGTAGGTTAATGCTGATTTTGGTGAAATTAGATTGATAAAGGACAGGATATTTGACTTTAAGATTTTAAAAATTACACACTTTGGAATATGGTGTCTATTTGGTGTCTGTTTGGATGTGGGATATTGAGTAAGTTGATGAACCAAATTTTTCAATGCTAATGATGCAAGCTTCTAGAAAGAGTTAATGTAGTGCAATGAAATTCATTTCATTGTAAGTGCTGGTGCAGAGCACAACACGTTGCATGATATCTGTATACAACTACATATGACACATTATTTATAACACATACAATACAGTGCACTATAGCACATTGTATTCTGGCTCATTGCATATTTGCTTTTAGAGCTGAGATTATGCAATTTATTTTTCTATTTTAGTTGCCAAGTCCAGGGCCTCAATAATTCAGAAAGCATTTGGTAAACGGTTTTTGAAAGACATAGGAATAGGTAAGTGTAAATGAGTTCTGCAGCATTCATATTTTAATGGATAAAGTTTCTGATAATCAAGTGAGTATCAATGTTTTCAGCACACAGATAATTCATATAATAATTTGTTTATAGCTGTATTATCCTTTATTGTTAGTGATCAAATCAAAGTTCAGTTTATAAAATGGCTAATGTCCACCAATAATCAGGCATTTAGTAGCTTAGGCCTGTGATGCATTTCAAACTAATGGCTTATTTTAAAGTTTCTGTCATCTTTGGAGCTGTTAAACATTTGGGCTGTGCTCATTGAATCTGTCACAGAGGAAACGTGTTTATATTTACTTTAAGTTTCATTTTGGATGTCATTTTCTCAAAAGTAATATCCTTATATTTTTATGACTTGAATTATACATGTTCCAAGATCTGTAGTCACAATGTATTTCAATCATCTTTTATAAATATAAAATTAATACATATTTAATTGTAAAAACTTGAAAAAAAAACAGAAAATCACAAAAGAAAAAAAAATTTGCGATTTAAATGCCCCCATTATAATTATTAGTAAATCACTTCCCCGTTTTGAGGCATTCAGACTGTTGCCAAGTTTTCAGTGTTATTAAATATACCATCCTGAGCATCCTTATATCTATATTTGCACAAATATCTGTAATTTTTTCATAGGAATAACCATAAGTAAATCATTGTTTCAGAGGTTGTGTACATATGTGGTCATATTCAACCTAAAAGATTGTATTTTAGCGTCCATTGTCTTCTCCCAACCAAATAATAAAAGTGTGTCTTCCATTTTATTTATTAAACATCACCATACATTTTATAAGCAGTTTTTCACCCTCACCAAGTTAATTGCTTCACAGCCTCTTATGAGTTATAATGAACTCCTCTGATGTAAAACAATACCAATGGTATAAAGAAATCATTGTAATTATGGTACTACTTACCTCCGATTGAGCGCACAATAAGTATCTGTGATGTTCCTCACAGCATGCTGGGTCGTATTGAGTCACAAGCTTTGCAACTTCTATGAGGTGAGGTCAGTACAATTAATGTCCCCATTCTGAAACAGAAGAAACTGAGTCACAAAGAGGTTAGGTAATATGTCCATGGCCACACAACTAACGATTGACAGAATTGGAATACGAAGCTCAGCACTCTGGCTCCTGAATCATAGCTTTAACCACAAAGTTACACTGCCTCTAAAACAGCCATATGATGTGAATGTTTCTGATTTTTGATGGATACTTGACATTCCCTAGCATATACTTGAATTACTTCATGAAACTGTCCAGTTTTTGCCAAGTGACAGCAAAATGTTTTTTATTAAAATATATTAAGATGGAAGTAATAGCCATCTATGGCCTCTACTTGGTACATAGACTGGTTTTGTGTACACTCATACTTGTCCAAAATATGCAAAACTGCACATCTTTCATCTGGCGGAAGGGACTATCAAATATGATATTTGAAGAGAGGAAAAAATATGATCTGATTGAAACCTCAGCAAATGCATTACTGTTCTTCCTATTAAACCTAATCAAATATGCTTATCCCTTGTTCCAAGCAGAGCTCTTTATATGTATGTATCTCATGTGAAATGTCTGGCTTTACAAGGTCAGAGAAAGCTTAAAAGTTACTTCTGAAAAGGAAATTAACTCTTCTGCAACTGTTATACGTATTAGCCTAAATCATAAAAGAGATGAGATTGCTCCATTCTCTTCTACTACCTGAGGCTTTGATTTATTAATTATCCTCACTCTTAATTTTTTTCCCCCTACCTTCCGTCCCTTCCCTTAAATTCAACAATGGAACACCATGGACTTTGGAGATATGAAGGCTGACACCATCAGTTAGAAATGATCAAAAGAATACGAATAATAACAGTAGTCTACAGTGACTTTTTTCATAATCAATCTTGTATGTAGATAGCTTTATTATTCACATTTTATAGATGAGGAAATGGAGCCATGAAGTCAGTATGTAAACTATCCCAGAGCACACAGCTAGTAAGTGGCAGATAATGGACTTGAACTCAAGCCCTCAGGCTCCACAGCCCTTGCTCATAATCACTACTACCTGATCCTCTAAGGTAATAATTACTATCTTGCAGAGTTTCTGTGAAGATTAATAGAAAGTATCTATCACAGTGTCTGGAACACAAGCAATTAACAAGTGACTGCACTGTTGTTGGCAATGTTGCAATTGTCATCACCCCATTAAAAAGTATACCTTCTCTTCATGTGAAATATTAAATATACCTAAATAACATTGGTATTATAAATAATAAAAAAGCTATCTACTATCTACTTTGAGAAATAGAATATGACCTTTACCTTTGAAGACACTACATTATCATGTTCCTCTCCACACCACTTCCCAAGAGTTATCTTACTTTGCATTTTAGCTATTTCTTGCTCTCCTTTTTTTTCATTTAAAAGAATGTTGTCATTTATTCTCTATGTAAGTTTTTGTCCCAAGATGGCTTTTCAATTATCTAGTCCATAATAAGAAAAACCATGAGGAAAAAGTCTTGTTTTCTTTTACCTCTAAATTTTTTGAGTGGGTATTGTGCATCACTCCCTGTTTTTGTCTCAACTGACTCCATTCATGGAGGCATGGCCCTTAAATATGCTGGAACATGAGGGCTGATGGGAAAACATTAGAAGCTAGAATCCTGGCTGTGATGCTGACAGTTCAAATACAGTGTCCACAAGGGCATGCAGAAGTAGAACTGAAGAGACCCTGATATTATCTGATGGTGTGGCTTTGCCAAAGTTTCAAAGATGCTTTCAGGTAAGGATGGTATTTGTACACAGGCACAGGGCACTACGGACCAAAACGTCTGTTTAGTGAGAACCAGGATTCTGATTAGGCACTGTGGTTTAGGGAAGTGGTCTGGTTTCAGAAGCAGAGCAGTCTCAGGAGCCTAGCTGAGTGTACAGACCCTGTCAGACACACTCTGTCCAGGCAGAGTTTCTGTCCCTATAGGACGTGGAGACCAATAGCTAGTTTTATGCGCAGAGCTCATCTGTGATCCAGTGAACACTGTGAAGGAAATAGGACTCATTCCAGATCATACATTCTGGTGGAAATGTGACCCCTATGATAGTAACAGATACTTTCTTTCTAAATTGTCTAGATTTTCCCAGTTAATTGTCTGCCCTGGACTAAGCTTGACTGTTTCCAGAGTCTGATCCCAAATAAAGCTGGTGACGGAAGCAATGCACAGTCCTGCTTCCATGTCATCATTTTCCACTCTTTTCAATCCCTTGAGAATGTGGCTTTTACCTCAATCACACTACCAAATTCTGCCCAACGGTCTTAGTTTTTCAGCTCATTCTCTTTCATTTCAAGTGTTTGCGAACACCAATCACTACTTCTTTCTAAATCTCTTTTCCCTTTTCTTCCTTAACGTATATATCTCCTACACCTGTTATCCCTCTGTATATTACTTCTTTGTCTCTTTGTCTCATTTGCTAGTTGCCATTCAATTTGCTTTCCCCTAAATGTATTTTCAAATGGCTCTGTCTTACTATGTCATACCTTCTAATTTCTAGATCCTTCCCCTTGACCATTTACCCATTCCTATAATTTCAAACTATTATTGTCTAATCTCTCTTTTGAATTTTTACTCCACATTTTCAACTTGTCATAGCTAGCCCTACATGAATACCCCATATTAATTCCAGCTCAGTAAACCTAAAACTGATCTCGCCATCTGCCATTCCAGAACTTGATCTTTCTCACATATTCCCAGTCTTCATCAGTGGCGTCTACGTAATCCCCAAATCTTAGTGCAGCTGTTCTCAAAAGGAGAGATAATCTCCTGAAGGGGTCCTTGGGGCATTTGTGGATCTTTAGGGGTTGTGGTTGTCATGAGGATTAAAGGTTGCTAGTACCACTTAGTGTGTAGGGGCTAGTGATGCTACACATCCTGCAGATCAGACTGCCATGTCCCCAAAATTGTACCATATCTTGAATGAATTTTAAATGTCCCACCAGATAGGCAAAAAAACGTTTTGTAAAAAATCCTTTTAGCCCAGAATCCAACTCTGTATTACATTAAATAGGAACAATTTTTGGCAGTTTCATTACATATTGAATTTTCAGAAATTCATACATTATTTAAATTGTCCTTTTTCCTAAACATTGCCAAGAGTTTTTCACCATTACAAAAAATTATATGATTGTTGGCAACACAGCTCATGGTGTTTGAGTTACCAATATGCAACCATTTCATAAGTCTGCACCTATAGTTGTGCATTCATAGTAATTATTCATATGGGTACAAACATTTGAAGAATCACTGCATTCATTTATTCATTTATTTATTCATTCAAAATGTAATAACTTCATTATTCCTTTCCAAGGTAATTGTACTCTGATTTATATACTGAAGTATATATTGCTAAAATTGTTTTTCTTTAATTTCTCTTTTATATGTCACATTTAAAGGATTATACTGATTTTGTTTAATGAATGAATGCACATAGTTTTTAAGTATCTGAAAATTTTATTTCAGGTTAAAAAAGGGAAAGTTACTAGTAATATTTTTATATGTGGGGATCTTAGGGTCTGATAGAATTGAAAACTATTGACTTAGAGTCTTCTCTAAATTCCTCCTCTCATCTATTTTTCACACATTACTTGTTCCTATATCTCAATTTACATGATATTAATCTGAATTTTCAATGGCTTTCTAATTAATCTTCTTACCTTGAAAGTCAAGGTTATATCATTTAAAAAAATATGGGTTTTGTAATCTGACTTAGATTTATAGTTTATCTTTTCACTTACTGCATCTTAATATTTTTATATTTAAAGAGGACCATTAACTCCTACCTAGTAATAAGAATGTTATTAGAAATCAATAGAGCAATATACAATATATCTAATGTATAATAATACAAATTTAATACTAGTTTTCTCTTTTAGTTCTGTTATATTATGATCACAACATTAAAGATTTTATAAAACAATCTTGATTGCAATATTAAATATTGTTGTCAGGCCATGTGACCTGAGGTTAGGCTTAGAAAATATGGTCAACATAATTACAATGTAGTTTTGGGTGTATGCACTAAAGTCCCAAATGTACCAACAGAACAAGTAATTGAGAACTCCTTTAGTAACCAGTATTATATGACCTCAGGAGATAAATTCTCATTACTTTTTCAATAATATTGCAGATATATTTTTTGTTGGGTATGAATGAAATTTTCTTCTCCCATCTAACTTGCCATTTCTACTGAATGTCAGGAACTTACTTATTTTCAGCTTACATTTTTTTTTTTTATGAACTGTATTTCCATTCAGTTTCTTTTCACCTGAAATAGAAATATGAAATAGTTATCAGGAAGCAGGTCTTTTCCTATTTCTTTGTAAATGAAATATTTCTGAAAATTAATGTGGTACCCTAAGTTAACAATAGTAATTTGAATGCCTGCATGGATGCTACATAAAGGAATAGGGAATGTAAGTTGTTTTTATTATTATCATTATTTATCAAATGGTAAAGCCCATTTCAGAAGATTATTTATTTCCTCCAGTTTGGGCTTCCTTGTTTCAAATATCCATCTGCAAAATAAGTTGTGAGAAGGTTAATTTAAAACTGCAGCTCTGGCTGGCTTTCTGAGATCACTTTCTTAACCATTCATAGATTAGCTCATTTATGTCAGGAATATTCCCAAAAGGAGACCGGAAACAACTGTAGAAGAAAATGAGTGAATCAAGTTTGGGGAATTAAAGACAGTGGGAAATGTGCCGTTAGCGAATTTTAAAGAACTGGATATATGTACAGAAAATATAGAGAGCAAACCCAGAGTATTTTGAACCAGCAATATAAATGTGCAAGTTGGTTGGTAGAGTATGATTTGTAGGCAGAGAGGGGAACATTATTCCAAAGAAACACATTCTACACATAATTCTGAGAAAACAGAAATATTAGGTGGATTCGAGAAAAACAAAGTGGGAGGAGAGTAGAGGTATGCAGGTAGTATAAAAAGGGATAATATTAAATTAAAAGACAGATTTTGAACAAAATAAAAAACAAGGAAAGAAGATAGATTTATGAGGAATGAATGCATCAAATTATAGATGTTTTTGTTTCTTCTCAGTGTATGTGTGTGTGTATACATATACACATATATATGTACATATACATATGCATACATATAATAGACTAAAACTACATAAGGCAAAAACTGTCAGAATAGAGAAAAAGACATAGTTGCAGATTTTAGCACCACTCTCTCAGTGATTGATAGAACAACTAAACTAAAATTAAACAACCAAATCTAATTGATATAGAATACTTCACCCAAAAACTATAGAATGAACATTTTGTTTAAGTGCACATGGAACAGTCACCAAGAGAGACCACCTGCTGGGCTATAAAATATCTCTCACTAATTAGAAAACATTGATTTTTTTGCAGGAGTTATTTTGACCATAAGAGAATTAAAGTAGTAAGCAATAAATAAAGATATCTGGGATATCTGGGAAGTCTTCAAATATTTGGAAAGTAAACCACACACTTTTTCATGAGACAAAGGTCAGTAAGAAAATAACATGGGAAATTAGAAATATATCAAACTGAGTGATAATCAAACTACAACATATCAAAATCTATGGTAGACATCTAAAGCAGTGCTTAGAGGGACATTTATAGCTCTAATTACTTATATTAGCAAAGACAAAAGGTTTTTTTCAATATTATAATTTTCAAGCCTAAGAAACTAGAAAAAGCAAGGAAATTCTAAGTCAAAGTAAGTGAAAATATGAAAAATAGAACTAAGAACAAAAGTTGATGAGATGGAATACAGATATATTAATAATAGAGATAATAACAAATGCAAAAGTTGGTACTTTGATAAAGCAGTACAATACTTATCAGGGTGATCACTGCTTTAGCATAGGGAATATAATCAATAATGTGGTAATAACTGTATAATGCCAGGTGGGTACTGTTGAATAACTATGATGTACACCCGAAACTAATATAATATTGTATGTTAGCTATATTTTAATAAAAATCTTTTTTCCAAAATTTATGAAACCCTAGCTATACAGATAAAGAGCAAAAGAGAAGAAAATAGAAATCACCAATATCAAGAATAAAAGATGGGATATTGCTACAGATCAACAGATACTAAAAAGATAATAAAGAAATGCTATGCACAAAATAAAGCCAATGAATTTGATGACTTGGATGAAATGAACAACTCAAAAAACTGACACAAGATGTTGAAGTAGAAAATATGAATAACAATTATGTTAAAAGAATTCATTATGAAAACCTTCCCAAAATAAAACTTCAGGCCAGGAAGGCATTCTTGTGAATTGTATCAAATGTTTAAGGAAGAAAAAATAACAATCTTCACAATCTATTTTAGAAAATAGACCAGGGACACTTCCCAATTTATTTATAAGGCCAGTATATCTTCAATAACAAACTGTAGCAAAAACTTTATAAGGAAAAAAAAAGATCAATATCTTTCGTGAACATTACTATGAACTTCCTTAAAACATATTAGCTATAAAAAATCATAAATAAATAAAAGTGTATCATGAACAAGTAGGCTTTATCACAGTTATGTCACTTTAACATTTAAATATCAATCAATCTAATTCACCACATTGACAGGACAGACACTCCACCCCCATACACACACAGTATCATCTAATAATTGCATAAAAATGAGCAAAAATAGCAACCTGCTTTATAGGGTTGTGGAGAGGAATAAATGCATGCATATATATGCATATATATAAAATCTCCTGTCTAATACGTAGCTTAGTATGTGAAGGTGCTTGGCTAGTGTTAGCAGTTGCTGTTACTAAACATTCTGAAGCAGTTTCTTATTTTAATGACTTTCAGAACAAAATCTTACATATTTCATCCAGGACCAACTTTCATAAGCACTCATGAGAAGAGTGAGCAGCACTTTAATTCTGAGAGGTGTGAAGACTACTTCTTTGATTTATCATGATACCATGAATACTGGCCTCCAGCTCATGGATAACCAGAATGATCTTCAATTCAACATCATTTTCACAGCAGCAGCCAATATTTTTACACTGATTATTATGTGTCGGGCCAGAAAGCATAGAGAATATGCTTAGCTCAGTGCCTGGAAAATGATGTTAGCTGAATCTAAATTTACCTTTGGCGCCCATAAATGACTAACTACTTAGGAGACATGAACTAAGGATAGGAAAAAATTAGTGAAGTAAAAAAGACAAGTAAGACAAACTCTAATTAATAAGAATTTGGAAGACTTGATGAATGTTACATCTGTCTTCTATTTTATGGGGAACGAGGCACTTTCATAAATATTAACTCAGATCTTTATTTGCTAATACTAAACTGATTTAAAGCAGGATTTTTGAAAGCCTTCAATATGCTAATGTGCATTACAAATCTCTAAAACTTGACATAAAATTAATGATTTCCCACACTTTTCCGTCCGAGCATCATTAACTCCTGCAGGACCAGAAAGCCACAGAACATAATTTACAGTGTTGCACTGAAAAGTTGTGAGGAGTATGGTCTGTGTTTCCATCAAACCTGTATCTTCAGAACCAAGCACAAAATCTAGCATTCTATAATTTTTTTTAAAAAATAATCTTTAATTATTTTTTCCATTTATTATTATTATTGCTTTTCAGATTAAAAAAAAAAAAGTCCACGCTTAAAGAAGATAAGTGATTTGCCTAAGTCAAATTGTCAGTGACAGAGATGGGATGTAATTCTTACTGGCAGTCTTCTGCTGTGTGAACTCAAGTGGTCAGGCTTTATACTATAGGCAGACAGGGGCATGCATGGGGTACAAATTGTATCAAATCGGTAGGTGGCAAATATATGATCTGGTGGTGCCATTACTCCTTGGCGGGGTGATTTTGAGCAATTTATGTAATCTTTCTGGGATTTATATGCTTCCTTTCCTATGAAATAGAGGAGCAATTAGATTAGTGACTTCTGAAATGCCCAATAACTCTAAAATTCTTTAACTGGATCTATCTGAGTTTGAAGAGATGGCAGAATGTAAATGGGTGAAGAAAGCGAGCAACATATGTGTACGTTCAGTTTCACGGGGAGCAACTTGACCCTTCAAAGGTAGACTATCCATTGGCAGACTCTCCCTAACCCTGAACACCATCACCAGTTATCTAGTTTTATTAATACCGGGTTTTTTTTTTAATTTGTTTACGATTACTATTGAGAATGCTATTAATAATAATTACTTAAGTTAGAAGAGGGTTTTTCTTTCTTAAAACTATTTTCTCATTTATTTTCCCATCTTTTGCTTTGCTCATTATGAGGTAGAAAGTAAAGGCAGGCATAGCTGGCTGTATCTAGGCCGTTAGGACAAATGGAGGATTTGCATAAGGTCTTCCAATAAGCACAATGCAGAGTCAAGGTCTGCTGACTTCCAGCCTTATGTTCCTCTTTCCAGATTGCTTTTATCCTTTCTCTCACTAATATTTTAAAATATTTTTCTTAGCATGTGGACCTCTTCCAGATTTAGATCTCTCCCCTTTAGTTTGCTCAGGGATCATGATCTCTATATAAATGGAGCCAGAGTTTCTTATTTTCTTTCAACCCTGGAGCTTTCTTCTTTAACTATTGATGATTAAAACATCTCTCAACTTGTAGGGATGCTCCTTGTAACACCACTGTAAACTTAAACTTTAAATTTCCTGTTACAAAAATATCTCAAACCTCAAATCACAGAAAAAGGTATCATACCTGAAACTATATCAGATATTTAATAATTGACCCTTCAAAGGCAGTTTTCATACAAATTATATCAGCTTTTCACAGCAGAGTAAAGGCTAAGAGTGTTTTAGGTTGCAGACTTGTTTGTCAGGTATTTAAGGGTGAAGGTGTTGTTGATAGAGGAATATTACTGCCAAATGCCTAATAGAATACTTAACAAAATAAGGCTGAATCATTCTTAAACAATTTAGCTTAAATGGATAAAACTATGCTTTTTACGTGGTAGCATTTATTCTTTTATAAAATATTAGTTGAGCACCATCTTTTGATAGACTTTGTGCTAGTTTCTTATTGACTTAAAGCTAAGCAAGATGGAAAAATACAAGAACAAAAAAATTCTTAGCCTCAAATTCTTTATAGTCTAATAAGGAGACGAGAGAGACAAAGTGTCATATTGTTTCATATTGTTAGAGTCCAAATGAAAATGACTCTAATATGTAGGCAAAAGATGCTATGGCAACAAAGGGAGGCAGCTCCTAAAGGTCAGGATCAATTCAGAAAAGTGGTGCTTGAGTTGAATTCTAAAAGATGGATGGGAATCCATCAGGAAATAGGTGGCAAGATGATAATTCCTTGCATGAGTTTTAGCATATGGAAAGAGAATGTCACTTTATGGGAAATGGATATTATTTATTATGGCTAGATTGCTGGTCATGTGGGAAAGTAGTACTTGTTAAAGATAGACATAGAGTAAATCATAAAGGGCACTTCATGCCAATTTAAAACATTTGGATTTTATCAGCTATTTGAGAAAGATCTCTCTGATGACTGTGAAGAATATTGGCTTGAATGGATTAAAAGAGGTAAATAAAGGATATCCCCAAATTTGTAAGGATGAAAAGAAATGCGGTTACTTGGAAAAAGAAAATTTCAGAGAACAGCAGTTCTCTTTTAGACATGATATTAAACATCCAAGTGGAAATACAGAAAGCTGAATACACACTTCAGGAATTTGAAGGACGCTTATAGGCCAAAATTATAAATTTTAATTTCATCAGTTTCTAGGTGAGATTTAAAGCCAGGGACTAACGAAGTCATCTAGGGAAAATATAGAGATATCTCCCAGTACTTTAGCTGGGAATTTATAAAAGAGAGATGGCTGTTGGGGGAAATCATTGCTGTTAAAGACCAGGCCTCTTTCTTTCCCTTTTCTTTCTTGTAATCCAGGAATGAATCTGGAGCTAGAACAAAATAATCCTTCTGCAAGAAGAAAGGCATTACTTAAATTTGAGGACAACTGCTTTCCCGGATAGAGATTGCAAAACACATAAAATGCTAGCCAACTTTGATGTGGACTATTGTTCTTTCTCTTCCACCTGGGAACCTTGAGTGGATAAAGAAGGAGCTACTCCCAGGGTAAGCATGAGCCACCTGTCTTTCTCCTTTGAGGTGGATGCTCTTTCTTTTGCCATGAGACTGTGAGGTTAAGGATTACTTTCTTAACCTGAGAAACATTGAGTCAAGCATCTTAAACATTCTCTGTGTAGTGAATTTAATTGTGTTGATTCAAAGAAATTAAAATAAGAAACAGAACTTCATAATGCTACAAATGGAATATTGCAATTACTGAGAGTCATTCTATGACCATGATTTTTCTTTTTTTCATTGTACCATATTTAATTGGCATCATTATCTCTTATTTATTAGTATCTAAAATGATGTATCTTAACACTAGATGGCATTTTATATTCAATGAAATATGACATATTTCTCTCTTGGCATATATGGAATGATATATACATCTACCTATTAGCATGTAGAGATTGTAATAATTAGCATATTATAGAGTCTGAGAAGTTTTACAGTAAAGAAAGCTATTTAATTTTCATATTCATTTTATAATAATCCTCCTTTTCCTATGAAAGTTTTTATGACTTGGATGACTTGATTTTGTCTTTTGTAAAAGTTGTTTTCATGTGTACAAAGCAATGTAATAGTTAGACATTTACACTCCACATAATGTGATAACCCCTGTCCCCCAAGCTACTACCCCTCTGATATCTCATATAGCTGTTACAATACTTTTGACTATCTTCCTTATACTATACTCCACATCCCATGACTATGTATACAGAGAGTGCAAAAATAAATGTATACCCATTTTAAGAAAGAAAACACTGTATTAAAATTGTAGTACAATGAATGATTCTGGTATTCATTTGATTAATGCCATCTTTTTAGGGAAGGTCATGTTAAACATTTCTACCATAATTCAGTTCAACTTGGAAAAGTAATACATAGATAACATCTCTTAAAATGTGTACATTTATTGGCACCCACTGTGTATGTGTGTGTGTGTGTGTGTGTGTGTGTGTGTGTGTGTGTGTGTGTGTGTAGGTATTTAGAGTTGACATACAATATTATTCTACTTCAGATGTACAGTGCCTTGGTATGACCATGATTTTTCATTTTTGATGACAATGTTATCAGACATCTCTCTTAATCTTCTCCTATTTTCTCTAGGATATGGAGACTAGGGGCAATTTCTGAAGACATGAATATGTGGTATTAGAATATATTCTGATTAATCACATATCAATATCCTGTCTTAAGGAAATCTCTTTTATCCAGCTTAGATCCTACTGGCAACTCTCAGCTGATGAATTTGACTGAAACAAGAGGGGTATTTCTGATTGACCAAACCATGAAGGAATCATGGTTCGCACCATGACTGAAAACTATCTGGGGGTCTGGGATACAGACAAAGTAGGTTCTTATCACACAAAGACAGAAAGGGTAGTCATAACAACAGATGATCTCTTTAAACTTACCTAGTGGTAATGTGTCAGTATTGATCTATGCCTCCTCTGGATGATGGCAAGGTCATTACTTTGCTACCATTTTGTTTCATGGATAAATTAAGCAGTAGCTACATATACTCTGCTCACATATAAAGAACTTAAAAAGCTACATGGTTGTTCATGTAAATGAAGAATGTTGTTTCTGTTGATTTCCAGAGGATAAAGCTCATTTATATGAATAAACTATTATTCATTAAATTATTATATATTAATAATATATATCATATTATAATATATATTATTACATTAAGTTATAGTATTAAATAATAATAGGTAATCATTTTTTTAAATTAAAGTTTATTGGGGTGACAATTGTTAGTAAAGTTACATAGATTTCAGGTGTACAATTCTGTATTACATCATCTATAAATCCCATTGTGTGTTCACCACCCAGAGTCAGTTCTCCTTCCATCACCATGCATTTGTTCCCTTTACCCTCATCTACTACCCCCGCCCCTTACCCTCTGGTAACCAGTAAACTATTGTCTGTGTCTATGAGTTTTTGTTTCTCATTTGTTTGTCTTGTTCTTTTATTGTTTTTGGTTTATACACCACATGTCAGTAAAATCATATGGTTCTCTGCTTTTTCTGTCTGACTTATTTCACTTACCATTATAATTTCACGATCTATCCATGTTGTCACAAATGGTCCTATTTCATCTTTTCTTACCGCCGAATAGTATCCCATTGTATATATATATACCACAACTTCTTTATCCATTCATCTATCGAAGGACATTTTGGTTGTTTCCAAGTCTTGGCCACTGTAAATAAAGCTGCAATGAACATTGAAGCACACGTGTCTTTAAGTATAACTGTTTTCAGATTTTTTTTGGGTAAATACCCAGGAGAGGGATTGCTGGGTCATATGGTAATTATATTCGTAATTTCTTGAGGAACGTCCACACTGCCTTCCATAGCGGCTGCACCAGTCTGCATTCCCACCAATAATGTATGAGGGTTCCTTTTTCTCCATGGCCTCTCTAACACTTGTTACTATAGCCATTCTAACTGGGGTGAGGTGATATCTCATTGTGGTTTTTATTTACATTTCTCTGATGATTAGTGATGTTGAACATTTTTTTATATGTTTATTTGCCATTTGTATGTCCTCTTTGGAGAAATGTCTCTTCAGGTCTTCTGCCCATTTTTCAATTGGGTTGTTTATTTTTTTGTTGTTGAGTTGCATGAATTCCTTGTATATTTTGGATATTAGCCCCTTATCAGAGGCACTGTTTGCAAAAATCTTCTCCCATTCAGTTGGTTGCCTCTTTGTTTTGTCGATGGTTTCTTTTGCTGTGCAGAAGCTTTTAAGTTTGATATAGTCCCATTCGTTTATTTTAGCTTTTACTTCCATTGCCTTTGGAGTCAAATTCATAAAACACTCTTTGAACCCAAGGTCCATAAGTTTAGTACCTATGTCTTCTTCTATGCAGTTTATTGTTTCAGGTCTTCTGCTAAGTTTTTGATCCATTTTGAATTAATTTTGGTACATGGTGACAGATAGCAATCCAGTTTCATTCTTTTGCACGTGGCTTTCCAATTCTCCCAGCACCATTTATTGAAGAGGCTATCTTTTCTCCATTGTATGATTTTTGCTTCTTTGTCAAAAATTATCTGTCCATATTTATGTGGTTTTATTTCTGAGTTCCCAATTCTATTCCATTGGTCTACATGTCTGTTTTTCTGCCAATACCATGCTGTTTTGATTATTGTTGCCCTGTAGTACAAGCTAAAGTCAGGGAGTGTGATACCTTCAGCATTGTTCTCTTTTCTTAAGATTGTTTTGGCTATCTGGGGTCTTTTGTGGTTCCAAACCAATCTGATGATTTTTTGTTCTATTTCTTTAAAAAATGCTATTGGGATTTTGATGGGGATTGCATTAAATCTGTATATTGCTTTGGGTAATCTGGCCATTTTAACTATGTTGATTCTTCCAATCCATGAGCACGGAATATCTTTCCATTTCTTTGTGTCTTCTTCAATTTCTTTTAAAAATGCCTTGTAGTTTTCAGCATAAAGGTCTTTCACATCCTTGGTTAAGTTTAACCTAGGTATTTTATTCTTTTTGCTGCAATGCATAAATATTGATGACTGTTATGTCTTCTTGTTGTATAGTCCCCTTTATCATTATGAAATGTCCATCTTTGTCTCTTGTTATCTTTTTCACCGTGAAGTCTGTTTCATCTGATATCAGTATAGCTACACCTGATTTTCTCTGGATACCATTTGCTTGGAGTGTCGATTTCCACCCTTTCACTTTAAGTCTATGCTTGTCCTTGTAGCTGAGATGTGTCTCCTGGAGACAGCATATGGTTGGGTTTAGTTTTTTGATCCAAACTGCTACTCTGTGCCCTTTTTATTGGTGAGTTCAGTCCATTTACATTTAGGGTGATTATTGATATGTGAGGATTTCCTATCATCCTATCTTTAGTTTTCTGGTAAGATTGTGTCTCCATTGTTTCTTTGTCTTTTTGTTGTTGTCTATTATTTCTGTGTGGTGGTATTCTATGATGTTTCCCTCTCTTTCTTCTTTTATTACAGTACATATTTCAGTTCTGGATTTTTTTTGAATGATTATCATTAAGTTTATGTAAAAGAAAGTTTGATACTTAGAGTATTCTATTTTCTTCAGCACACTTACTTTCTCCATTCCCATATTCTAGTTCAGGCCTTTACTCTCCCCCTTTTTATGTTTTGGTTGCCACAAATTGTCCCTGTTGATGGTGGTCAAATAGCTTCCTTTAGTATTTCTTGTAGTGCAAGTCGTGTATTAGAAAATTCCCTCAGCTTCTGTATGTCTGGAAAGGTCTTTATTCCTCCTTCATATCTAAAGGATATCTTTGCTGGGTATATTATTATTGGCTCATAATTTCTCTTTCAATAGTTTGAATATTTGGTTCCACTCCCTCCTGGCTTGTAGAGTTTCTACTGAAAAATCTGATGATAATCTAATGGACTTTCCTTTGTAGGTTACTGTCTTCTTTTTCCTGGCTGCCTTGAGGATTCTTTCTTTGTTGTTGATTTTTGACACCTTCAATACAATGTGCCCTGGAGAAGGCCTGTTGGGATTGAGGTAATCAGGTGTTCTATTTGCTTCTTGGATTTGAGGATCCAGTTCTTTTCACAAGTTTGGGAAGTTCTCATTCACTATTTGTTTGAATATACTCTCTGTTCCCTTCTCTCTTTCTTCTCCTTCTGGTATCCCCATTATTCTTATATTGCTTTTTCTGATGGAGTCAGAAAGTTCTTGTAGAGTTCTTTCATTTCTTTGTAGTCTCAAGTCTCTTTCTTCTTCCATCCGTGTCATTTCCATGTTTCTATCTTCTATGTCACTGATTCTTTCTTCGATCTGATCAACTCTACTACGTAAGCTGGCTATTTCATTCTTAATTTCTTCTATTGAGTTCTTAATCTCCAGAAATTCTATTTGGTTCTTTTTTGAAATTTCAATCTCTTTCGTAAAATGTTCATGTTGTTCTTTGATTGTGTTCCTGAGTTCATTAAACTGCCTTTCTGTGTTTTTTTGCATCTCGTTGAGTTTTATCAGAACTGCAATCTTGAATTCTCTGTCATTTAACTCACATATTTCTATATTTTTAAGTTCATTTTCTGGAGACTTTTCACTTTCTTTCTGAGCTGTCTTGTTGCCTTGGTTATTCATGGCAATTAATGAAGTATTATTTCTCTTCCTAGACATCTACTGGAGTGGGTTCTGCAACAGGTTGATAGGAAGAGGTCTTTCTTTTGTTTTCCACTACGTGTTGGTAGAATGTTTTGTTTTCTCTCCAACTGCAGCCCTTTTTTCTCTCTCACACTGTAGTGTTATGTTTTCTCTGCACTATTCTAGCTTCTCACACAGTGGGGGGATTCCCTGGAAGGTGGGCTTCTCCTCTGTTAGCAGTTCGCCTGGGTAATAGGGCGCCGCGTCCCTTTAGGTGAATTTAGTAGTGAGCCTCTTCGTCTTGCCTGTCTGCTGTGCAGGGAGTCCTTTGTGGAGTTATAGCTGTTTAATTTGTTGTAAATTCTGGGGGAGATTTCCAGAGGCTCACCTCACGCCGCCATTTTGATGACATCTCCTCCCAATTATAGATAATGATTCATTTAAACCTCTTCATTGTATGTGTTCATAGATAATAATGGAAATCTCAGTATTCCTGTACTTTGTGTTATTATAGTTTTATAGATGAAGTTAACGTTCTGAGAGTATATACCATAGTAGTCACCTAATTTATAGGAATAAGTAACAAAACTAAAATTCAAAATAAGAGTCTCTTCAAGTCTTCATTGATAGCAAGGAGATTGAGATTTCAATATGTTAATCAGTACAAACACAATCATGGAAGAATTTCTGGGTAATATTCTACAAATAATTAATGAATTTTGACATATTCAATAAAGCTTCTACAGCTCCATAATTCTTTCTGAGACCTTCTCTCTAACCTCTTCCACTCATTCCCCCCTTTTCTTTTTCTTCCAATCTGCTTCAATTTGCAAGTAAATTTTGCAAAGTGATGATGCTGGTGTCCTTGAACCCATCCACTCGAGCAGATATTTCATTTACTTCCCACTGAGTAAAATTTAGAAACGTAATCAAGGAAAAATTTTTGTCTTGATGATACCCAAGCTGGAGAGGTTAGGCCAAGGACTGAAAGTTTACACTCACTTTAAAGGCAGACCAACAAACCAAGTTAAATAAGAGGGGATTATTGAAACACAGTAAAAATGAAATCAGAATAGGCTTAATCTTTTAAAATACATACATATATATTTACTGTCACTCTAGGACTTTGGTTCATTTGATAGCTTGAATAAATATTTATGTACTCTGCATTTGAATTTAATATAAATCAGTTTAAAATATTCCCAATTGCATCATAGCTGACAAATTGAATACTGATTAGGATTACTACTGTAAGCAAACCATTCTGCTGGTTTGCCTTAGGTAAAATGATATTTTCATATTAGTCCCCCTCAACATCAAAACTTGTTAACAACTTGTTGTCAAAAGGCCAGTGTGAAAGACTTCCATTCTCAGATTACTCCTCCAAACAACCAAAGAGAATTAGAGTAAATCCAGGAAATACTGTAGCCATTGTAATTCCAAACATTAAAAGGTAGAAAAGAAACATTTTCTTGCTCTCAAATAACAATGCCGTACATTAATATGAAGCTTTGCCATTTCAACTTGTTTTGATACAACCTCCTTTGAGTTTCCTTTAATAAACATTCCATTTTGTAGATGAGAAAACTGAATCGGCTGCCTAAAATTATACAAGTAGTGTGAGGTGAGACTAGGGTCTGTATTAGAAGTCCGTTCTGTTTCCTAGTCTAGAGGGCTCCTGCTACATTGAATTTTCTATAGTATTTTAGACTACACATTATTGCAAATTATCAATTTTGTGGTAAATTAAGACAAGTTCCCTGTCAAAACTAAATTTTTATTAAAGTTACTTCCTATTCAAAAAACAAAAGTTATTTTTCTTACTGGATTTAGGATTTAAATAGTATTTAAAATTTCTGCTTTTGTTGTCTTTCTCTTCTTAGAATACAATGGAAGGAAGGAAAAATAACTGTGATTGAGAAAAGGCAAAAAGGGGAGAGAGAGAAAGAGAGAGAAGAAAAAGGAAGGAGGAAGGGAGAGAAAGAGGAAAAGGAAGGAAAGAAGGAAGGATGGAAGGTAGGAAGGAAGGGAAGAAGGAAGGAATTAAGGAAGGAAGGAAGGAAGGTATGAGTGAATGAATTGTGAAATTGTTCAGGTTTATTATTTCATCATATCAAACATAAATTACACAGAAGACAGAAAGTCTATTTTTCTTCACTATTTAAGACAGAGAACACCAAATCTGTAGCTGTTTTATGATACATGAAAACAATCAACAAGTCCTTGAGCAGTCTCTTTCTCAGCACCAATTCCCTCATATTACCTACAAATTATTTTCAGACAAAATCTAAGTACTGTATTTTATTATTTATAGGTTTAAAAATACTACATGTGTGACATGCAGATAAATGTTTTTCTCCAGTTCACTAATTCTACAATAAAATCCTTGTGATTCTATTAGCAAAACATTCCCAAGCTAGTGCAGAGAGATCTTGGGAAATAGCACAGTTGCTTGCTTATCAAATTAATCTTGCTTATAAATTAAGAAACTGTTGAAGCACAGTAATTATTTAACATGCATGGCTACTTCAATGGAAAGGGAGCAATAGTCTCTAGACTCTTAAATCAAGTATAGTTTGAGATTGAGGAAACTGTATATTAAAAAATAAAACGTTCCTCTGTGTAACACAGTATGGCTATTACACAATCATTTTGCAGCATTTTGAAATTATAGAATTTGTAACACAGAGGCCTAATTTATTTTTTATAACTTGAAACTTTTATCTTATGAAATTTTCATAGCAGAGATTATCATTAATAGTTACTTAGACACAGTATAGTATAAAAGAGGGGGGAAAACAGAGTTAAAAGAATTGAATTATGGTAAGATTGTTTATTTAACATGTTGTGTAAAATGTCCCATGTATGAGAAAGTGTGATTTCCAGTCATTAAATGAAATGTCATGGTCCAGGGTTATACAGACGCACAACTGAAGATGGAAAAAAGATCAAAGACTAAAAACAAAGAGACTGAAAAAAAAAAAAACAACAATGTTTAAGTAAGGACCGTATTTTCAGGAAACTCATTTGTTCCTTCATTCATTAAATATGTACTAAGCTGTTAATTTCGTGGAAAGCACTGTGCTTGTATTCTCCGGCACCTGGTGATCCCGATGTCCCTATGGGGTGGCCGTGTGTCATGGGAAGCCCTTGGCTTCAGAATCTAAAGACCAGGAATTCTCTTTTCTACCCCTTATTAGCTCGCATGCATAAATTATATAATCATTCCTGAGACTGTTTTTTATCTGAAAAAAACATAGAAGTGATAACAGATGCATCATGAGTTCACGAGGATTCATTGCGATATTGTCCCTAAATATCTAGCAGAGCATCTGATCCAAACTCAGCAGTTCTTGGGCTCTGCACTGAAAGGAGCAAACTGAGGATAACTACCTGCTGATAAAATTACTTTCATTTGACTTTTCCTCTACCAGCTAATGAGTTTCTTAGGTGATCAAAGAGTACAGCTTTGTAAGTGGATATAGATTTTTGAGCAAATCTGAAAAATTTTGGCATGCAAATTAATCAAATTAAGCTGAGGGCTTGTGTGAGTAGAATCATAAAAGTAAAGGTGTGTGCTGAAATAATTAGAAGCCTCAGTCTTTATTTTACAAGGATAAATAAATTTAAAATGGCATTTATTTTCATTTAAAATACTTTATTGTTAAATATACCTCAGGTTTGCAGAGTTTTAAAACATATATTCAAATTTACAGACGGTTAGAAGAATAAGTGGAGACTTGCAACCAAAGTTAAATAACATTTCTAGTATTTTAGAGGCTTCATCTATGCCTCCTGTGTGTCCCTTGTCAATTACACCAGTGTCTTTCACCTCAAGAAGAAACCATCATTCTTATTTTTATGCTAATCAGCCCCTTGATTTTCTTTATAATTTTCACAACAAATAAAGACGGCTCTAAAGGATATATAATTAGTACTGCCTATTTTTAAATTTTTTAATGATGGCATCATACTGTGTGCAGTTCTGTGATTTTTTTCCTCCCAACATTATGTTTTTGGGAATTGGATTAACCCAGTTCATAGCTGTAGTTAATTTATTTTCACTGCTGAATATTATTATACTGTATGAATATAAAGCAATTGTTAATGTATTCTACAATTGATTAGCATTTAAAATGTTAACATTTATTTTCTATTGCAAACATTGCTGCCTTATTAATTACCTCCTTCTGTACTTGTGTAGGATTTCCCCTAGTATGTATACCTAGGAGTGGAACTGTACCTGTTCAACATTACTACACACTGACAAACTCTCTTCCAAAGTGTCTGCAACAGTGTTCACTTCATGAGTAGTGGATGACTGTTCTCATCACTCCACATTCTTGCCAACACATAAAGTTGCAAAGTGAAGTGTTATTGAGACATCAGTGTGTACTTCTGGGGTAGCTAATGAGTTTGAACATCTTTTCATGTATTCAAAGGTCATTCATGTACCTCTTCTATGAAATGTCTGCTGGTGCTTTTTGTTCAATTTTAATTGGTTGTTTCCTTTTTTCTTATTGATGATTGGCAAGATAAAAATCCTTCGTTTGTTATATATGTTGTGAGAATTTTCTCACTTCTTAGCTCACATTTTTTTGGTCTGACTGTATCTTCTGATGATCAGAAGGTATTCATTTTAATGTAATAATGGATTCCATCAATCTTTTGTTTTATAATTTTCATTTTCTTCTTGTTGTTTAGTAAACTCTTCCCTGCCCTGGAGTCATAAAATGTCCTATAATAATTACGGAGTTTTCCATTCCCATTTAAATCTATATATTAGCTGGAATTGCTTTTTTGAATGATGTAGAAAACTAATCTGACATTTTTTCCCCCAGTGGATGAACAAGGACCCCAAACCATGTATTTCCATTGATCGGCGCTGATAACTATGTCATAAATTAAATTACATTTTAATATATAGATAAGGTCATTTATGGACTTCTTATTCTGTTCCATTTTTCTAAAGACATGGACACCTCTCTATAGTTAGGTTTTCTGTAACATCTTCAAGCAAATGTCATAATTTTTTCATGAAAGTCTTAAGCTATATTTTTATTTCTGTTTAAATCATATGCTTTTCCTTCCTATGTATAGCAGATGGTTTATCTTAAATTGCATTTTTTAAATCAATCATTGTTTTTATTTTGCATTAGTTTGATATCCATTATTCTTGATAAATCCACTTAGAAATTCTAACATGTAATCTGTGGATTCACTGGTGATTTTAATAGCAATCATATCATTTGCAATATTGATAGTTTTTCTTTTTTTTTTTAAAATCACTAAGCCTTTGTTTCTTTTGCTTTTTTTTTTTTTTTAAACTGTTGTGACGGGGACCTCCAGTGCAATGTTAAGGAAAAGTAGTGAGAATGTGAGTGTGGGCCCCTCCTTGACTTATCCCTGATGTTAATGAGAATGATTTCAACATTTCTACTTTAAACATACTATATGCTCTAGATATTTTCTTCAATTTTTTTTATTAGTTTCAAGTGTACAAACCAACGTAATAGTAGTTAGACATTTACAGAAAGTGATAACTCCCCTCTCCCAAGCTACTACTCCTCTGACACCTTACATAGCTGTTACAATATCATTGTCCCGTATCAGCTTGAGGAAGTTCCTGTCCTTTATTGATCTTTTTTGTTGATTTTTAAATCTTCAATGAATGTTTTTTAAATAACTAGGACTTACAAATCGTCAAACCAAAGCCTTATATGATCTGGCTCTTTATTATCTCTTTGTTTCATTTCCTGCCTCACTCCTGCCCACAACCCCATGCACTCTGAACCCCTGGTTAACATGCCATGGCACCTTCAGAAGGAAACACTTTAAGGGAAAATAATAAAGATCATTTGAGCTCCAGACTTTGTATGTCATTAAAGCATGCATATAAATAATAACATGGAGAATGCATTTTTCTTATTTTACCAGAAAGCCTCATTGAGTGAATAAAGAGTAACAGGCTCTGCATATACAAAATCAATACAACAAAGACCCTCTCCTTGAATCATCATAATGTCTTGGAGGATATAGAGAAAGAAAGTATAACACAACATGGTAAAGTGCTGTAAAAGGGTATAAAGAGCAGCTGAGATAACCTTAAAGTCCACCAAAGAAAATTCTCAAAATGTTTTTAAAGAAACCAAAGAAAATGATCTAATCTGAAAGTAAGAGTTTTGACCACTATTCACATCACTGCAGCTAAGTGTAGCAGGTTTCACAGGCTGTCTTTTCCCCACCCGTCATATTTCATTGATATACTAAGGGATGTTGGAGAGAGGGCAATTTGCTAAATAGAATCGAATCAGATTGGGAGAATTATTTAGGCCTTGTTATTTATTGCCATCATAAATATTTATTGTACATATTCTTCTGATTGATTATCTGCAAGGTACTTATTCTTATGAGCTTAAAACATTAGGATATGTGATGAATTTTCTCCTTACTTATGTGAGATACACTGATAGGTGTAAATAGAATTGACGCTACAAAAGAGGAGGATGACAGCTATTTATTTGATTTAACGAATATGGGGTCTTACCTGCTTAAAATATTACCTTCCCTCTGGGCTGCCTTTGCATGAATTTCTTATGATGTAAGCCATATTTTTTTATTAAGGCATTTCCTTCAGAAAGTCACTCTTCCTGTGTACATGAACTTACTGGAAAAAGAAGGCTCATTGGGATGTTAACAATGGCTAATGTGCTAACATGTCAATGAATGTCCTGTCCCAAGACGGATATGAAGGAAGAGAATGTAAAATTGTCAAGTTTTGCTGGAAAAGAAAGGGTTTTATATATGAGAAGCCCTTCAATAAGGGTAGATTCAGTAAATAAATAAATTAAATGAATAAATAAATAAATAAATAACTGCAGTTGGGAGAAAAGAAGGAAATCAAGCTCAGAAGAACAGAGAAGTACAAACCACTCAGATTTAAAATAGCACATTTTGTTTACTGCACAATTTTTAATGTATACATTACCCTTATAATTAATGTCATTGATATATCTTTAGTGTGTATGTGTTATTTTAAGTCAACCTATTCATTTATTTAAGGGATTGCTATTGAATGCCTACATGTGCCAGATAGTCTCGTAGGACCTGGATATTTCTGATGGTAAGAATGACCCAGGTGCCTGTATCTTAAAGAATTTACAATCTATTGGAAGACAGGCAATTTCAGTGAAATACCTTCTATAATAGGATATATACTAGACATATGGAAGCATTGAGGAGAACTTAAGTCAAACGTCAGGGTTAAAGAGGGCTTCTAAAACAGTGATTTCTAAGCTGAGATATAGAGTATGGGCAAGAATAAGCCAGGTGAGCCCAGGTAAGGCAGGAAGGGAGAAGGCAGAATGAACAACATGTGTAAATACCTAGCAAGATGAAAGAGAATATCAAATTCAGGGAGCTAGGAGACATTTGCATGGCTACAGTTCACAGCATGAAGAGGGAATCTTAAAAAATGAGTCTCAGTGTAAGAGGATTCTTTTGGAGCAAGATACAGAAACACAGTGTTCCTCCCTTAAACAAGTAAAGCAAGGATGTAACTAAGCCTACTGTAATATCTCATGAACCCAAAGGTCAAGGATCTCTTTGACCTCAAGAAAAGAAGGAATTCAGAACTTAAATGGTATTAAGATTCCCTTTTTATCATTCAGCTTTGCTTCACTATCTGCGTTGACTTTCTTTCTAATTTTGTCTCTCTTTGCTTCTCATAGTCAATACTCATGGAGTTTTTTGCTTAGTCCTTTGCATTATACTGAAGTAACTTCTTACAGTTGTCATGATGGTCCCCAGTAGTCATTTTGCACCTGAGTGATTGATACAGAAATAGGCAATTGACCCAAGGTAAGACAATAAGAATAGTTTATCTGGATAGTCTCGGATGGAGAGAATTTAAGCTTGGTTGATACTGGACCAGCATATCACCATGGTGACTGTTGAAGGAGCTCTTTCAGGACAAGGCAAGGGGCCAAGTGTACACCTCCATAGGTATCTGCTACAATATAGTAAACAGTGTTCAGAACTTTGGACTATAGTATATAAAAGTATTATGTCATCAAACGGCTGAAATTTTTCATTTGTTTAAAGCAAAAAAAATATTTCTTGAACTGTATACTCTTTGAGTATATTTAACATTTTAAAAATTTCCACTTGCAACTTATCAGGAGTAACTTCACTGCCAAAGCAAGATTCATTTCTTATACAAATGAGTTCCTTTGGTGCCTGTGAATGTCTGCCACCAAGTCTGAAGACTTGAACAACTCTCATCAAGGACTTCACTGGTCTCTGATGAGCTACCCATGATTTTATGATTCTTTAGATTCAGTGTAAGTTAGGAGAAGTAGTGGGTAAGAGCAGATGCTGTTTAAGAATTTCCTTCACTTTTGGCATTTTGGTTTCTAATGTAATGACATTTCCTAATTTGCTTTGGATGTAGTCCTGCAGTTTACTCCCAGGCACCATTATCTGCATTTTACAGTCTGTGTACAGTAGAAGTACTAATCCTTAGTCATGGGGCAGATCACATGTCATATGAGTGATGCAGTATGCTGACCCACCAACAAGTAAATGCTTTGACAAAGCATGGGACAGTTCAGACTGTCTGGGTAGCCCTTTCATATTCTTACAGGCATGTTTTGGAAAAATGGTTTTAAAAACTCCTGGATCCTGTCATATCAAGAAGAATAACAACTATCTTTTATTTAAGTACATGTTGTGTGCCAAATAGTTTATGCAATTGTACATTAATATGAGACTCTTTCTTACTCAGGTGTAACTGAGATCCCAAAACTGGGGAAAACATACACACACACACACACACACACACACACACACACACACACACACACGAGGTACTTGTTCCGGTTACTACTGGGTAACAAAATAAGGCAAAATTTAGAAGTGTAAGACAACCATTTTATGTCACAAATTTTGTAGGTCAGGAATTTGTATTCAATGTAAGACTGAGGGAGACTCAAAAACTGGGAGCCAAAATCATCCAAAAGCTCATTCCCACATGTCTGGCTCCTGGGCTGGGAGAACTCAAAAACTAGAATGGCACACTGGAGGTGTGAGGAGTTAGAGAGAGCAGGTATTAGAATTGCTTTGGAGAAATTGTAGGCATGTCCTGTGTTCCACTTCTCCATGTCAAGCACTGTGAAAAATGGGATGGGAGGAGATTACTTTGTGCTCATCTGAGCTGAAGACACTTTAAGTTTGTAGAGTGTGGTATGAATCTCCTAGAATTTGAAGGATACAGTGATGCTACCAGATTCATGCCTAAAAAGTCTAAAGGACAGCAGCATTGACTAGCAGAATTAACCTATAGCAATGGGATAAAAGAATTTTCACTGAAAGCAAGCCAAATTTTCAGAGTTTGCCTGTGTAATTTTCATGTGTCAGAAAGAAGATAGCCATGTGTTGTGTTGAAAATATCTCTATGCTAATCTCCTTCCTTCAAAGACCTTGGTATAGAGGAGCTAGAGATGTTAGAGGCAAAGGCTAAATGGCATAGATGTGGGCCAGATAGAGATTATCACGTCCACCGAGGACCTGAAATCAGAGATTCACAAAAGTAGCATATGAAATAAATAAATGACTCTCGGCATCCACCACATCTAGCGGTGTAACTGAGAGATTACAAGTAAGATATCCTCTGCCCCGTTACCTTTCCTACCTTCTAAACAACTATATTGAAAGATGTCAAGTGAAAACAAGAATGGAAGCCTTGCCATCCCACCCCATTACAGGATTGGGGAAAGAGAAGTTTTTAGAGAAATGTGAATTCAATATCTGAAATGCCTATGGACTGATCTATTGTTAAAACCTGGGAAAAGAACATATTCTTGGAATATCTGAGAATGACTAATTGTTCTATGACATGTGCTGGGGATTTATGCAGGATTAGAGACAAACTCTATAAAAGATGACAGTTTGTAGGAGCAGTTGTTGGGAGATAATCACACATGCTTTCTAACTTTTTCAAGTATTTCAATAAACCTGATTCATATGTATTAAATTTTATTTAACTCTTATAATAACTCTGATGAGGTAGGAAATAGTCCCTGAAGCAGATAAAAGATGGCATTAACTCTCTGACATTGTTCTCATTAAGAGATGGAGTCCGTGGGTCCTCACCTGGAAAGTAGTCATCTCTGTGATTGCTGCAATGAAAAGAGCACAGCAGAAGTGATGCTACACCAGTTTCCAGGTGGAGGCCTTAAGAGACTGATAGCTTCCATTTCCTTTCTCTTAAGAAACTCTCTAGAGTCTTAAGCCATAATGAAGAGCTCCAACTAACCTGAGGGCATCATACTAGAGGCCACATATAGGTGCTCTAATCAACTAACCACAACCAAGTCCAAACACCCCACACACAAGGTAACAGACAAGGGAGTGAAGCCATCTAGGACCCTCCAGGCCAGATAGTCTCCCAAATGAATAATACTTGGGTCATTTCAGTCAACATTTCGTGGAACAGATAAATTGTTCAGTTGAGCCATGCCCGAATTAATGATTCACAATAGTGAATTGTTAATATAATAACATAGTTAATATAATAAAATAATGCTTATTATTTTAAACCACTGAGTTTTAGAGTAACTTATATGCAGAAATAATATCTGTATTATTATAATAGCCAGAATATCTCCAGTGTATAGATGAGGAAACTGAGGCTCAAAAAGGTCAAGATTTTCCCAACAAAATATTTAACAAATGGTAGAAAATATTTACATCTTAGATTTTTTTTACTTCAAATTCTTTCCACGATATCATACTACCTCAAGGCCAAACACCAGGTTGACTGGAGAACTTGATTATGTCACTCCTGATGTGTTTCTATGTATAGTAACAACAACAATGGAATATTATCATATCTAAGAAATTAGAATGAACTTCAAGTACTCTTTGGTGTGTATTTTCTTTTTATGTTTTAGATTTTTATCTAAATATAGCTAACATACAATATTATACTAGTTTCAAATGTACATCATAATGATTCAGCAGTACCACATGGCATCATAAATAGTTATTACCATATTATTGATTATATTCCCTATGCTAAAGAAATGATCACCATGATAAGTCCAGCAACCATCTGACATTGCACACACTATCACAATATTATTGATTATATTTCCTATGCTGTATATTACATCCCCATGACTTATTTGTTTTATACCTGAAAATTTGAACCTCTTACTCTTCTTTATTACCCCCACCACCTTTTTCAATTACAGTCAACATTCAACATTAATTTATATTACTTTCAGGTGTATAGCGTAGTGGTGAAACATTTATATAATTTAAGAAGTGATCCCCCTGACTAATACCCACCTGGCACTATGCATAATTATTACCATATTATTGATTATATTGCCTATACTTTACATCGCCATGACTATTTTGTAACTACAAAATTGTATTTCTTAATTCCTTCACCTTTTCACCCTGCCCCCAACCCATCTCCCATCTATCACCCCAATAAATCTGGTACCCATCGGACACCATACATAGTTATTACATTATTATTGACTGTATTCCTTATGCTATAACTTACATCCTCAGGACTGCTGTGTAACAACCAATTTGTGCTTCTTAATCCCTTCCCTTTTTTCACCCACACCAAAACCCCCTCCCATTTGGCAACCATCAAAATGTTCTCTGTATCTATGAATTTATTTCTGTTTCATTTGTTTGTTTATTTTGTTCTTTAGATTCCACTTATAAGTGAAATCATAACAGTTGTCTTTCATTGCCTGACTTGCTACACTCTGCACAATACCCTCTAGGTCCATCCATGTTGTTGCAGATGGTAAGATTTCATTCTTTTTTATGGCTGAGTAATATTCCATTGTATATATGTACCACCTCTTCTTTATCCATTAACCCATTCAGGGACATCCAGGTTGGCTTCATATCTTGGCTACTGTAAATAATGTTGCAATGAACATGTGGATGAGCACGACCCCTCAGAGTAGCATTTTGGGTATCTTTGGATAAATACCCAGAAGTGGATTACTAAGTCCTTCTTTGTCTCTTCTTATAGTCTTTGTTTTAAAGTGTATTTTGTCTGGTATAAGTATTGCTACTCCAGCCTTTTTGTTTGTTTATTTTGACTTTCATGAAATATCTTTTTCCATACCTTTACTTTCAGTCCGTGTCTGTCTTTTGATCTGAAGTGAGTCTCTTGTAGACAGCATATGTAAGGGTTTTGTTTTCTTATCCATTCAGCCCCCCGTCTCTTGATTGGAGCATTTATTTAATACATTTACATTGAAAGTAATTGTTAATAGGCATGTAGTTATTGCCATTTTATATTCATATTTTGGATATTTTGTTTGTTTTTATGTTAAAGAAGTCGCTCGAGGATTCCTTGTAATACTGGTTTGGTGGTGATGAGCTCCTTTAGCTTTGTCTTCTCTGGGAAGCTCTTTATCTGTCCTTTGATTCTAAGTGGTAGCTTTGCTAGGTAGAGTAATCTTGGTTGTAGGTCCTAACTTTTCATTACTTTGAATATTTCCTGCCAATCCCTTCTGGCCTGCAAAATTTCTGTTGACAAATCAGCTGATAGTCTTATGGTAGCTCCCTTTTAGGTCACTAATTGCTTTTCTCTTGTTGCTTTTAAGATTTTTTCTTTGTCTTTGGCATTTTAATTATGATGGGTCTTGGTGTGGGCCTCTTTGTGTTCATCTTGTTTGGGACTCTCTGCACTTCCTGAGCTAGTATATCTATTTCCTTTGCCATATTAGGGAAGTTTTCCATCATTATTTCTTCAAATAGGTTTTCTCCTTGCTCTCTCTCTCTTCTCCTCCTGAGACCCCTATAATGTGAATGTTAGTATGCTTTATGTTGTCTCAGAGGCCCTTTAAACTCTCCTCATTTGCTTGGATTTTTTTTTTTTTTCCTGATTGAGTGTTTTCTGCTACCTTATCCTCTAACTCTCTCCTTCAATCCTCTGCTTCATCTAATTGGTTAATTCCCTATAATGTATTCTTTATTTCCATTATTGTATTCTTTATTTCTGACTGGTTATATTTTGTTTGTTTGTTTTCTGTCTCCATTTTTATGTTTTCTATCCCATTCCTGAAGTTCTCACTGGAATCATTGAGCATTCTTATAACCAGTGTTTCAAACTCTGCATCTGGTAGATTGCTTGTCTCCATTTTGTTTAATTCTTTTTCTGGAGCTTTGTTCTGGTGTCTTATTTGGTACACGTTTCTTTGTCTCCCAATTTTGGCTGCCTCTCTGTGTTTGTTTTTGTGTATGAGGTAGGGCTGCTATGTCTCCCGGTCTTAGTAGAGTGGCCTTATGTAGTAAGTATGCTGTGGGTTTCAGTGGCACAGACTGGTCACTGAAGCCCCTCACTCCAGGTGAGTCCCTTTTGTGGATGTGTGTGCCCTCCTCTTGTAGTTGAGTTTTGGTTGCTGTTTATATGTCAGTGGCAGGGATTGACCTTGAGGCTCATTGGTTGTGAGGACCAGCTGTGACTACAGTGGAGGAGTTGTGGCGCAGGGGCTGACCTTATAGAGCAGGATCTGCCTCAGCAGGGCTCTGATGCCTGCCTAATCTGCCCTTTGGGTGTGTCGTACTTGGAGATGGCTAGGTGATGCTCGAGCTCATTTTGAGGCTGGCCCTTGGGTTTGCCAGCTCTAGGACCACCTGGAAGGGGACCTGCTGCAGGTCAAGTTCATCCACAACCCATGCTCTGCCTGGGGCCACCTGGCAGGAGCCACAAAGCAATCTGCAGATGGCCATGACCTGTGCTGTGCTTGGATGTTCCTGGAGAGGCCAAGCCACAAACCAAGGCTGGCTGCCACTAGTGCTGGGCTTAGGGCTGCTCAGCCAGAGGTATGGGATCCGCTGAAGCCAAATACTGCTTGTGTTCTGAGAACCTTTGAAAGAACCTAGGAAAGTCTGCAGCATGAGCTAAGGCAAGCAGTTCGTATGAAAAAGCTACTTGAACTGGCTTGGATATGCCTGAAAGTTGGGCAGGGCAGGGTCTCAGAATCACCAGGGAATAGCAAACAAATGGTGTTAGCCAGCCTGATGGAGACTCAGTTATAATGTCTGTCCGTATCTGCATGCCGGGAAGGGGGAGGGCTTAACAAAGAAAAATGGCTTCCACCAGCTACTCTGTCTGGGAGATAGCTGCCCCTCAAGCCCCGGTCCCAAAGCAGACTACTGAGTTCCTCCCTGCCTGTCCCTGCTGCCTTTCCAGTTGCTGCCCCAGTGCTGGAGCTCAGAGCCAGCGACTTTGTCGGTGAGTAAATCTAGTGTCATCCCTTTAACAGGAGCGCCTGGGAGTGCAGCTGCCCTCCATTTCACTCAGCCACAATCTCTGCTGGTTTTCACAATCAGAAGTTATGGGGACTTCTTTCCCCAGCACTGATCCCCTGGACTGGGGAGAGACTGGGACCCTTTGCTCCTCTGGTGTGTGGGGGGGAACCTCTGCAGCTGAGATATCCCTCCTGGTTCTTAATGGTCACATGCAGGTGTGGGACCAGCCTGTTCTGTGTCTCTGCCCCTCCTACCAGTGTCAAGTTCGTTTCTTCTGTATGTCCTTATTTGTAGGGCTTCAGTTAAACAAGATGTCAGGCAGTTCTCAATGATGCTTGTTTTGTAGTTTAATTGTGATTTTGATGTGACCGTGAGAGAAGGTAAAAACAGCATTTATCTACTGCACCATCTCGACTGGAACCTATATTTTCTTTTTAAAGCTTGATGTTGATACACTGGATAATCTATTTTATGAGTCAACTTACCTGACAGATAACTTGACTCTTTTGTGTAATTATTACCCAATTTGTTAGCACTTAACATGTGTTTTCATTTAGCTATTAACTATTTATTTCCTTGTAGGAGTTTTCTACAATTGAATTATATGTAATTACACATTCATTCATTTATTCACTCACCCATTCATTTGCTTCTTCTTTGCTACTTAATTTCTCATGGCGTTAGGACTGGTTTCCATAATTAGATAAAAACTTAAGAAAAGACATAGGATTTTACCTTTTTCTTTCACCGTTCCTTAGAATTTAACCTGTGATGCACAGAATGGTCTCTAGTTGGCATTCAGGGATATTTAAACACCCTTAAATTTCATGCAAAATATTGTATTAATTTGTAGATGTGCATTTTTAAGAGAAAAGTGTCCCAAACTTTTATGCATATATATTTTTTTCATATATATGTGAATATATATAAACATATATGTGAATATATATATATGTATATGAGGACTCCCTGCTCTTGAGCACTTGGCAGAGTTTTGAGCTCATAGTAAATTCACAATAAATATTGGTGATTTAACATATAGTTTCAAACAAGATCTCCCCCTTAATTTTTATGGAACAGCAAATGTGTGACATTGGGACTCTACCAGACTAAGTTCCAATTCAACTTCAAAAAAATAATAATACATATAATAAATATTTAGCTATAAAATAGTAAAGTGCAAAGAAAGAATAAAAAATTATATATATATAGATATACATATCTATCTATCTATCTATATGGTTTTGTTTTTGTTTTTGTTTTACTCAGTGATAATCCAGTTCACATTTTACATAATATTTTGCAAGTCTTTCCTGTCAGGAAAACAGCAACCATTTCAGGTATTTTATATAGGGAATCAGTTACACAGTTGTGATCACTTACATTTGTTGGAATACTAGAAAAGCAGAAAAAGACAGTGAAGTTACCTAAAAATTCAAAGCTTCTGCCCCTAAATCTGGGAGAATAAAACATTACTAGAATGTAAGATTAGATAGATATTGGGAGTCAGAGTTAGGCAGCCAGGCTAGAATGTGTGAAAAAACAACACCAGTTTTAGGGAAAAGCAATAGTGGACAGGTAGATAAGGCCTAAGAGATTTCAAATTTGCTATTGTAAAAGAAGTTTTGAAAAGTGCTGTGCTGGTCTTTGGATGTGTCAACTTAGCTAGACTACAGTCCCCAGTTATTCAATCAAACACCAATCTAGATATTGCTGTGAGGATATTTTCTAGATGTAGTTAAAGCCTTTAATCAGTTGACTTGATATATGGGAGATTGTCCTAGATAATCTGGGTCAGGCTGATTCCATAAGAGCTGAAGTTTCCCTAAGCAGAAGAAATTCTGCCTGTGGACAGCAGCTTTGGTTCATGTCCCAGAGTTCCAGCTTGTCCTTCCTGATGGCCTGTCCTATGAATTTTGGACTTTCCTAAGCAGCTCCTACAATCAACATAATACTTGCAATAAATCTTGTACTATATTTTATATATATAATATATATTAAATACATATTATGTATATTAAGTATATTAATATTTATATATTAAATAAAAAATATGTTTATATATTAAATATATAATATATCTCTTACTGGTTCTGCTTCTCTGGTTGATCCCTAATGGATACAAATGCTAAAAGAGAAGACAGTGAAAAGGGTATCTATAGCAAGTAATAAGTCAGTAGGTAGGGGAACAGACGGGAGTAGTGAAGGCAACAATAATCAGGTGGAACCTTGACAAATGAAGTGATTTTTGCCACAACCATGGGACTTTTATCTTTTTCATTTGGACTGTAGTCAGTCCTTAAGTATGACTTACTCTAGAGTTTGAGGTGGAAATGCTAGGTTAAAACCCCTCATATGAAATCAAAGGAAAGGGAAGCTATTAATTGTTGTAGATTGTTATGTTAAAGGTCCCCAATGGATTACATCTGGTATTCACCCCCTCATTTTGTCCCCTCCCACACTGACACACCAGCAAACCCACCAGCTGAATACAGTTGCATGAATGAACCCACTCCAGAAAAATTACCCAGCCAACCCACAAAACCATGAACAAATAAAAGTTTGGTTTTTAATCTACTAAATTCTGGGGTGGTTAGCAATAGAAAACATACATTGATATTCTTTGGTGATGCCCTACCCAAGAGCCACGTCCCCAATAGTAATGGTAGAATGCCAATATCTAATATTTTAGCCATATTTATTTTAAGAAATTTTGTCTACAGTTTGCTCAATCATTTTGGGATTTCTGATGGGTAGAATACAAACTTTAATTTCTTATCTAATAAAAAGAATTTGAATGCACATAACTATAAAATTGTCATCTGAGAATAAGTGATACAGCGGTTATTACAGACAGAGAAAAGAGAAGTGAAAATACCAATAACATTATCAAGTAGATAATTTTTATATAACTTCAGAGAACAACATGATGAAAAACTAAAACCTCCTGCTGCTCAGCAGGACTGCAAAGTTGTTCTCCTTGTTTGAGGCACAGTCATTCAGAGGATGTAGCTCCTAAATCATAATTAATTCCCTCTGACGATATAGCTCTGCCATAGTTGGAAAACTTCCAAAACAATGCTTTTGCCGCTACTGCCATTGTTGTCTCTACTACATTTCTTGCATTTCTTTTTCATTTTCACTTAGCACATCTGAGAGTTATGCAGCCATGCAGGACATAACTGTCCTATGTTCCTTTTTGTCCTGAATTTAGTGGTGCACACTTTCAAAGGTGTGCTTTCTCTTTGAACTTGTGACTTTCTTCTTCCTCTTTAACCTCTAAAGTCCCTTCCTTTTCTATCACATTAAAACCGTAGTTGTCCTACTGGCCAGCTGGCCTGATAGACATACAAGCCAGTTACTGGCCACCATATCTCTTTAGTCTGCATGACCAGTTAATCAAATTTCAAGCTACTATGATATTCAGGAATAAAAAGTCAGCAGAAGAATGAATGCTAATCCCATTTCCCAATATCTTGTGTGTAAGAATGAGAAGAACCTTCTTAAGGTACTATGCTACTAGAACAGCTCTCACTCAAAGGGAAAAAAAGAAAAGGTGTTTCTATGGTCTTTTCTCTGTATTTGTTTTAAATTATAATGCATTTATAAAAATAAATCTTCAATACATCATGGAAGAAAATGTAGGAAAGTGGTTAAGTTAATGGGCTCTGGACTCAGATAGACAAGGATTTACCAACCACGCTGGCTATGGGCAAATTACCTAACTCCTCTAGTCTTTCTTTAGTTTTCTAATATGCAATCAAATAATAAGCTTGTACTGAGTCAAATAAGACACTTGTTATAAAGCTCTAGGCTGAGTTTGTGGCATATAATGAGTGTTCAATATCAGTAGCTGTCAATAGTGGCCATGCTTATTATCTTCATGCATTTGCTTGAGAAAATAAACAAAAACAACAACAACAAAAATACCCCAAATTTCAATCATCCCAGTATATTATTAGAAGACAAGTCTTTATCAGTAGCTTATTTGCTGGCCAACAAAATGCCTAGTATCTCAGATAGGAAAATGTCACTTTTTCTAGTTCATTATAAAAGGTAGTAATTCCGAGTGGATTTGGTAAGCTTCACCTCTGTGGAGTTGAGGCTGAGTCATTCATCAAAGGTTGTTAGAACTCATCTATATCTGCTCCAACAGTGGCAGCATCTCTGCTCCTGGTGACCTCAGGTTGCACTATCCCTCATAGGTGTTAAATGTGCTCTCTCCAGGGCATAGCTTTTATACACAGAAACTTCCAGCGAGCACTCAAGTGCCTTGACAAAATTGGGCACTCTGCAAGTGAAAAGCCCAGTGTGTGTGTGCTGAAAGTTGTTAATAATACACTATCTCAAGAATTGCTATCACAGAGCAAATATTAGGCTGTTTGGGCTTATGCAGTTTAGGAAGCTGTGGGTGGAAAACATCTCTTTTCTAAGCTAGAGATTCTTTATAGATGGTAAAGCTGATGTAGTGAGACAAGCATTAAGTTTGGTGTCAGGAGAACTGGGTGGCATGCCAGATCCACTTACAGATGAATTTTTTCCAATGGTTGACCTCTCTGTGTCTCAGTTTCCTCATTGGAAAATTGGAGATAATCATACCTATCTAGAAGGCTCTGTGAGGTAATGTACATGATGAAACTTCCCACTATAAATATTAAGTAATATATATAAAACTTATACTTGCATAGAAAATTTGTTAAAATGAAATTCCTGGGCCCGTCTCTAGAGATTCAGACTTAGAACTGGGGTAAGACTTACAAATCTAAACATTGAACATGCATTCCACATATGGTCAGATCCTCTGCAGGTTATCTGTGGACCACTATTTCAAAAGCCTTACGACTTTTGTCTATTGTATACCTTTAAGTTATTTAGTACTACTAATGGTCAGAAAAGGAGGAAATGTACCAAATTTTTTCCCTTCTTAGAAAATATCAAATATTAAAATCCCTGAGAGAAATATATGGATTTAGAAAATATTCTCAATATTGGAAAATATTCCCAATATTTTCAGCATAGTTATTCTTATCAAGAGTGAAACAAGGGAGGAAAGCATTAATGTGCCAATAAGTAAAGACAGATTCTAATGCCCTAAACATCATAATATCATGTGCTTAAACGTGCTTAAGCCTGGAATGTGAATAGAAAGACCAAAGGAAGAACTAAATTGATCTTTGTTTTGGCTTGAATAAGCTAGGCAAGCTCACTGAGCTGTGGCTTCTCTTTAACCATACAGCTATGGCCTCAAAAATAACCTGTGTTTCTCTTAAACAATACCAAAGACCTAGGTCAAAGCAATAAATGGGGAGAAAATCAGAATGTAAAAGGATATCACAGTCTTTCTGATCTCTCCAAGCCAGATTCTGAGCCATAGTTGTCTTTGTACAATGAAACAGTTTGTTGTCATTAGCTTTCAGACACTAGTATTACACTGATAATCTCTACCACCCCCCTTGCTAGGAGATCCTCTACAAAGATGGAGTCAGCATCTACCTGTGAGTTACCGTTTGAAAGGTGACTAGGATTCCATTCTCTAATCAAAACTGTATTTCTTCCATTGACCTGACACCAGCAGTTTCCACATAACCTCTTTTAAAAGAGCGTTTGGATGTAACTAAGTAGTTGTAATGAGTTAAATTAGACATATGTTTTATTCTATATCAAGGGTTGTCAGATAAACAGAAATTGACTGGGTTCCCTTCTGTTTTAGGAAGTTAGATAGCCATTAGAGGACTGAAATTACATTTTTGAAAGTTTTGTTTTTGACAATGGAGACTAGTTTATTTTGAATCAACTCTTCTTCTTAGTACATGTACGGAAAAAATGAGACAAACTAATAAAATAAGATCTGTGTGTAAGCATTGTTTGTAAGCTACCAAGGGAGTCCAGTTCATCAGAGTAAGATCCCAAAGATGAAGGAAACACAGAAATGTGAACCTGATGCTTAGGACAACTTTTTTCCTCAAAGCATTTGCTGATTTGAAAGTGGTAGCTGAGAAGCTAAGAAAGTGAACAGGACTCTTGGCAGACTCACAAGCTCGGGGAACAAAAACTGGAGATCAAAGAACAAGAGTAGAGGGGTTCTAAAATGGGACATCAAAAATTTAGACCCCCGGGAATAAGGATCAACCTGAAAAAATATTGGCACTCTTAGGGCTTCTAAACTTCTCAATACCTGCATCCATTAAGGTTACATGCCCTTACCTAGAATCTGACAGAAAAAGTCTATAACCTCAGTACTGTAAGGTAGCATTAATTTAGAACTTCAAATTATCTCTAGAAAATTTAGTCTTCCCAGCCAGTGGTACTGGGTTAATTGGATATCTGTACAGAAAAACAATGACTAGATCTTTATAAGAACATATACAAATAATGTTTAATAAAGTTAAAAGTGAAAGGCAAAACAATAAAGCTTATAGAATATAATATAGAAGCAATAACTATCCAGGAGAATATCTTTGATTACACTAAAATTAAAAATTCTCTTAAAAGACACACTTAAAACAGGGCAAAACAAATATATGTTGTTTTTCACATTTGCAAAACATGTAAAAACTAGCTCACCCCAATATGAGCTTGTTATAGTCAAATTATATAAAGAATTTCTATAAATCAATAAGAAAAAGTCAGAAAGCCCAGTAGAAAATGGGCAAAAAATTTGAACAGGCACTTCACATGACAGAATATCCAAATGGCCGTTATCAGGGACATGAGATCGAGTGAAAACTAAAACTGCAATGAGCCATCACTGGACAGCCACCATAACAGCTAACACTTTAGAAGATTGACAGTAGCATAGGCAAACATACGGATCAATGGGAACCATCACACACTGCTGGGAGGAGTATAAACTGGTACAATTACCCTAAGAAAACTACATGGAAGTAACTATTAAAGTGGACATGTGCATGCTTCATGGCATAGCAGTCCCAGGCCTAGGAAGGCATACACATGTGCACCAAAAGACATGTATAGAAGTGAAGAATATATAGAGCAGTGTTATTTCTAACTGCCCCAAACTGGGAAACGACCCAAATGTTCAACTGAGTAATAGATAAACAAACTATAATATATTTATACAATTCAGGAAATGCAGAACATGGGGGAAAAAACCCAAATTTCTGCTACATACGAGAGCATGAATGAATCTCACAAATATTATAATGAATAAAAAAATCCATATTTAAAGAAATTATCATTTTGTTTGTATGAAATTTGAAATAGGCAAAATTAATCTTTTGTATTAAAATTCAAGAAAATAGTTATCCTTGGGAAGGAGGGGTTTAACACTTTGGAAGTGTCAGGAAGCGGGGCTTTGTTCTTTGTTATTTTTTTATTTCTTGACATGAATCAGCATTACATGGGTGTGTACCTTTGTGATCATTCATTGAGCTGTACATGTGTGCCTTTGTATTTTTCTCTATCTGTATTAACTTCAGTTTTTAAAGTTAACATTAAATGCTTGTTGAAAGCAACTGATTTTTGAAGCATCGTTTTTCACACATTAGATTGTCAACTCCTTGAGGACCGCAGCTAGGGCTATTTATAGGATTAATTATGGCCATGGCATGCAATTGAATTAGAATCTTTTTTTTATTAGTTTCAGGTGCACAAAACAATGTACTAGTTAGACATTTATCATTTATATCCCTCACACAGGGATACCCCCCTCACCCGTCTACTACCCCTCTGACATCGCATACACTTATCTCATTAGGGAGACCACCTCAGGGATGATGTAGCTGCCTGATCACTGCACTGTACACCTGAAGCTGAAGCTGAACAACAATGAGTGTCAACTACAGCATTAGGAATAGAGACAGTGGAATTACAATCTTTAGGGATAGGACCCAGGAGTTTTCAATCTTCCTGAATGCGTTTTTGCAGCCAAGATTGAAAACTACTACACAAGGACATCTAAGTCTTTCTCAGTTGCATTTATATACACAAACCTATTTTTCCTATTTAGTACTCAATTATATATATATATATATATATATATATATATATATATATATATATACACATGTGTGTGTATATATATGTATATATATATGTATATGAATATATATGTGTATATATATATATTTGTATATGAATATATATGCATATTCATATACAAATATACATAATTTGAGAACATACATCATTTTTTTTTTCTCTTTCCATAAAGATTTATGTAAGCTCAATTTTTTGGAAGAAAAGAAGATAATTGACCTTTGGGTCCAAATTGAACTGCCTGTGTTTAAATGACTTTTTTTTCCTCATAAATGGTAAGATATAAAATTTAGTTTTCTGTTGCGTTGTATTTAGTAAGTTAATAATATCAATAGCAACTTGATATCAATATCAAATACAAAGTTCAATATAATATCAATATAGAGTTCACTGGGATTCCTCAAGTATTACTTAAAATAGTAAAGCTGATAATAAAATAATTCTGGGAACTTTGCAACTGTTATTTTCTTCTTGATATTACATCTGAATAGGGGGAAAATAAGTGAACCTGTTTTATGTTAGCCTTCAGAGACAGACTTTGGGTGAGATGATATTGTTTGAGACTATAATGGTAGGCAGAAACCTAAGATTCTGCACCCCTCTGGTGTACATGCCCTGTATAATTCCAAGTATTTTAAACTATGTATTTATAGTGAAGATAATAGATTGTATTGCTGTGATTAGGTTCTGTCATGAGACACAGTTGGCTTTAAGAAAGGGAGTTCATCCAGATGGACTTGACATAATCATAGGAGCCATTTAATGGTAGAGAGTTTTCTCCAGCTGATAGCAGACATTGTCAGAGAGATAGATGCATTCTGGGTGGTCTGGAGGAAAGCACCTATGTTGTGAACTGCCTTTGGAGAGGAGGGACTTCCAGTAGCTAAGAGTGGCCCCTGATGACCGAAGTGAGGAAACAGGGATCTTAGTCCAACAATTGTTAGGAACTGGATTCTTCCAGCAATCATGGAGCCTGGATGAGAACCTCAAGCCTTGGATGAGAACTGCAGTTCCAGCCAAAACCTCATTTTTAGCCTTGTGCTATCTTGAACAGAGAATCCAGCTACACTTTCTCCAGACTTCTAATCTACATAACTGTGAGTTAATAAGTGGGTTAAGATGCTAAACTATGGTAACTTGTTGCATTGCAATACAAAACTCATTTGAATATTGGTGCCTGGAAGTGTGATCCTATAGCAAATACGTTAAATTGTGGAATGACTTTGGAACTGAGCAGTGAGCAGAAGCTGGAAGTAATCTGAGGAGATTGCTGAGAAGTGTGTTAGAGAAAGTTTAAATTACCTTGAGAAGACTGTTAAGAGAAACATGGACATTGAAAATGCGGTTGATGAGGGCTCAGAAGGAAATGTGAAATGCATTATTGGGAACTAGAACAAGAGGGAGGGATCCTTGTTATGGACAGGCAGAAACCGTACCCCACAGTTGTGTGGAGAGCACAGCTTGTAAGGGATGAACCTGGGTATACAATTAAGGAGATTTCCAAGCACAGATGGTTCAGCCTGGTTTTGTTTTCTGCTTGTAATAAAATGTGACAGGAAAGAGATAAGTGGGGGAAGAAGTATTTAACTAAGAAATTAACTGACTGGAAAGCATACTCTGGAGACAAAGCTGAGGGTGTGACTATGGATCTTTGCTGAAACCTCGGAAAGATCAAACGATCACAGGGTTCCTTCGCAAGAGTGTAAGGATGTGCCTTACAGACCCTCTCTATCAAACCAAGAAGGAAGCTTGCGAGTGTCATCTCCAAGTCTCCTCAACAGGTCAGGATAGAGGAAGGCATTGTCTTGAAAATCTATGGATATAGCTTTTGACTAATGGAATAAAGGAATCTTCACAAAACCCATGAGATTCTTGAGAAAATTATGTCAGTGCACACACTTCCTGCTTAGATGCAAGAAACAAAAAGCGTACAAAATTAAGACACTCCTGAACCCCCAAAGTTCTACTGGCAGGTTGATAAAAATACTCAATTGCAAACACTTGCTATTTTTCATGAAAAATGCAGGGTGAATCAGAAGGCAGAACCAAGATCCCCCGGGGTACAAGCAAGCCAGAAAGCAGATAGATGTGAGAGCTGCTCACCATGGAGGACTGCTCCCAGGCCTGGAAGCCAAATCAAGGAGCTCTGGCTGGACTATGCCCAGATGGATTTCAAAATTACATTAGACCTGTGACTGTTTTATCTTCCATTTTTCACCTTAAAAAAAAAATGAACAGCAACATCTATAATTAGTATCCTCTGCCTGCACCATGATTGTACGTTGGGAGTGTTGGGGCCAGATAACTTGTCTAATTAGTTTTAAAAGCCAAGAGAGGAAGAGGAATTTTGCCCACAAGCTTCATTTAATGGATTGCCCTATTTAGACACTTTAGATAATGGAATTTTGGACTTCAAACTGATGCTGTAATGGGATGAGACCCTTAGTAGGGGAAGGGATAGGGTGGACTGAAGTTGTGTAGCACCTTAAGGTTAGGCTAAGAAGTGGGGTGTTCTGGAGGCAATGGGGAATACAAAGAACTTCAGAATTTTTTTTAAATGACAAAGTTAAATAAGAGCCTAAAGGGAAAGAGACATTTCACTGTAATGCAGGACTTTTTTTGTTAAATTTGTATGTGTAGAGAGGCATTCTTCAGAAAATGTAAAAAGGAAAAATCACCATTAAATGGGTTTGATGCGCTCAAAGAAATTTTGTGTCTTGTCAAGAATGCTCCTACTGGATCCTATGAATGAGGATGGAAAGATCCTTCATGCCTCATTTTGGAATTTGTCTTTTGTTGGAAATACCTGTTAAGCAATCTTTGACATGTTAGAATGTATAAGCCATCTCCCCTTTATGTCAGGAAGGATATATAATGTACTCATGTTGGTATTTATTTCTGCCCTGCAGATTGAAGACAGTATCTCATCAGTATTGCATCTGTGACAGCTTTTTAAAGTACAAATTAGAAAACCCTTTTTTCCCCTCTAATTATCTTTATTTTAACTGGAAATGATGCTGTTTCTCCCAGAGTTTTAATGTATCATATATTCAGCCATAATGAGGCCATTTTTTCCTTTGTTTAACCAACTCTAGATTTGTGTACTTTATAATTCCCCAAACTTTGTCATGGTTTCTTTAGCACATGATGGCCTCCTGCACTGTAACTGATGACAGCATGGCCTGGATTTAGAATGTGAATGAATCTCCTAGGCTCTCGGTTGACTGTAGGGTTTCTTGAATTTTGGCATGAGCATTCAACCATAGACTATCCAATTAATTAGAAATTGGTTTTAAGAACAGAGCACTTTATAGCAATTTTGACATAGGCCTGAGGGATCTAGAAACCGTGTCATATGAAGGATGACTAAAGAAATGAAGGACATCTGGAATTGGAAAGAAATGAAGAACAGATGGAAATGAAGTGTTACATATTTATTTAGTGAACCATGTATTTAGCGTTCACTGATGGACTGGTACTAATAGGTGGGTATTGAATACACTGCACTATTTGGAACGCATATCTAAGACATTGGTTTTCTCAACAAAGTGGACGTATTTCTCCTAAATGATTTGTGAACATTTCCTAGGAGAGTTAGCTGAGACCCTATCAAGTCTCCATCGGACATCACGACAGCATTGTTTGTGTAGGCTGCCCTGCGTGAAATGGACTACATGACCTCAACTCCCTTTGAACTCAGTTTAGGATTCTGTCTTGCAGGATTTCAGATGTAAAGAAGTCCAGTTCAGCTGGTTCAAAAAGAAAAAAGGAAAAAAAGAAGAAAGATGGCCTATATTATTTTTTTTGTAATAAAAGTTTTTGCCTGACAGAATTCAAAGCAAAAATAAAAGCATTTTATTCCAAAGAGATTTGAAAGCAACCCTAAAATTCATCTGGTCCTAACTTCTAATTTTACCACTTAGAAAACTGAGGCCCAGAGAGTTGATATGACCTGACAAAGATTACCCCAAGGCCGTACCCCTAACAGGTGGGCAAGTCAACCCCACTCCTGGTACTCAGCTTGTAGCACTTTGCAATAACTTGGGCTTGTTACAATTGCAGGGCTTTTGTTTATTTATTTTCTATTAAATTATCCTTAAAAAGCAATGTGTCCTTCCTCAATTTCCCGCTGTCGTGTCACACAGTGAATTGACAATATTAATTTCCACTTCTCTATCCATGTATCTCACTTCCAACTTCACGCTAAATACTCAAAAGCTCCACCTGCTTCTTCAGTGAAATAACAATGGGCAGATGGCTGAGTGATCTAAGGTAAAGTGAGCCTTAGGTCTTAGGGACACAGACAGCAGTACCAAAAGTGGGGAAACTATTGCTTGCTACCATCACTGGAGATGAGAATCCAAAAGTAATGAAATGAAAAGAAAAAGGAAGGAGGCCTGTAGGAGGAAATAGAAGAGATGATTGTACAAGAGCCCCAGGACTTAAAATATCTGTAGTTTTGAACAATACAGGAAGTTGTGGCTGAAAATCCTTTCCTCCCTCCCTTGATCTTTTGGAACTCCAATCTCCTCATTACAGAAAAGGCTACAATAGTCAGCCCGGGCTTCCATAACAAAATACCATAGACTGTGTGGCTTAAACAACAGAAATTTATTTTCTCACAGTTCTAGAAATTGGAAGTCTAAGATCAGGGTGTCAGAGTGGTCAAGTAAGAGCTCTCTTCCTAGCTTAAAGATGGCATTTATCTCAATGTGTGATCACATAACCTCTTTTGTGTTCGTTGAGAAAGAGAGTGAGTTTTCTGATGTCCCTTCTAAGATCACTAATTTCATCATGAGTGACCTATTCTCATGGCTTCATCCAAATTGCCTCCTAAAGGACCTATCTCCAAATATCATCATACTGAGGATAGGGCTTCAACAGATGAATTTGTGGGGCAGGGGAGGGACACACTAGTCTATAATTAAAGCCCACTTGTTTGCCCTAGAATATGGAAGCTGTCAACAAACTCTGACGCCGTATTTTCATAGAAGAACAAATTTTCCACAGGTTTCCAGCCTGTGAAAAATTTTGAAATTGTATACTTACACTTAGGACAACATGTGAAGATGCTATTCTCCTTTATTTAGTAGGTTTCAGAGTTTTTTTTAAAGATTTCTCCAAATAGCTTAGTTAAACATTGAGTATGAGACTAGTTCAAAATTATTTATCTCTATCTCAAAATTATATTTTAGGATTCAAAATTAAAAGAAAATTCTCTTTTAATTGGTTATACATATTCCAGCCAACCCCTCCATCAGCCCCTAGTCCTACGTTAATACTTTCCTGGTTTAAATAGGTGTGCCATGTGCTGTGGAGGATATAATTTTGTTTATACTGAGATCCTTTTATTTGGGGCATTTAAACATGTAGATAGTTAAGTCTATTCTTATAATTTTTCATTTTGAAGTTTCATCTCTTCTCCACTTTTGTACATTTTGTTTTCTAAGTGAAAAGTACATTAAGTAAACATTGATTTTTTTTTTCTCTCACTCTCTACTGCACACTGCATATTTCTGAAGAAATATCAGGCATCCACATGGGAGATCTAGGGTAACTATCAACATACTTTTTTTTTTTCAACAGATCAGTGTTTGAGTAGAATTGATGGGAGATGGCACATTAATACCATTCTTAGATGACCTATAAATTTTACTTGTTTTCAGACATGAACTTGATAAAGGTCTAGGGGAAATTATATCCATCTGTATATAATTAGAAGGCGAGGCTAGTATTACTTCTATGTCAAACAAGTTAAAACCAAGGATTCTAGAATGGATATTTAATATTCAGCAAACCTAGAAAGAAAGAAAGCTCGATAAAATACATTTGGTAAGTTGTATTACTAACTTATTTTGTTCACCCAGGGCATTCCTAATTATAAGAAGCAGACGACAGACACTTTGGTCAAGTATCTATCTGTAATAATACCTGAAAATGTTCTTAATATTAGGACATAGGAAAACAAAATGATTTGTTAAGAATGACCAAACTCATGATGTGGAAATAAAAGTCAACTTATTTTACTGTATGTAATTATATATTATTTAGCCTCAAAAATATATGTTTGCATTATAATTTTTTTTAAATTTATGTCTTTTAAGAAAATGGCAAAAAATAGATTCTATATTCTTAAGACTATTTCTATTCTGATCCTTTCTACTCCCATTTTTCTGCCTACATGGTCTATATTCTGAGTCATGGAGTGTTCCTGTTTAAAGCTGCTTGCATGAGGATGTTGATATCTTGTATTTATCTCTAATTTCTAAATATACACCGTATGTTTTCTTTCTTTAAAGTTCAGGTTGAGCACCAAGTCTTTATCAATGGCATGTTGTATATATTGGGCAATTCATAATTGGAGTGTATAAGAAGTGCAGTGTTATGTTTTGTATTAATGGACTTTGTTGTAAATCCACATTCCACCAGGAATTCAAAATTTATGTTTAGTTAACTTGGAATCTCGCCGTCCTTCTCCAGGGATCATATCCAAATTCTCTAGGAAGAAGGGATTATGTAGCACTTTGGCCTTGCCATATGAGGAGGGGAAGAACACAATAAAGTTATCTTCTTTTGCCTTTTACATATACTTGTTCCCATCTGACCTATAGTTAAAGATTTACCCAGGGTGCTACTCACTCTCCTTGTTCCAAATTCAGGACACTAATCCCTATGCCATGGCCACACTACCCTCCCTGTACAATAGATACATTCTGCTAATTCTAAACCCATCAGGCTATGGCTACCTTTTGCACTTCCATTTTGAATGGTTTTGGGCTTAGTTCACGCTCTGAATTTTGCTCTAGCAGTATGCTTGTTGTGTGGTTACTCTAGGCTCTACTCTGAGGACAAGTTTATAGTTCTTCTCTGTTCATAAGTATATCCAGAGTATATCTGTCTCCAAGTATATCCAGAATATTCTCCCATATCTGTTTTCAAGATCTCTGTATGTGGTGGGCAGGGGCAAAGCAAAAATCTACTTCTTGGGAAAACACCATCGACTAAGTTGTTTGCTTTCTCTGTTGTCCTCTCGTTTCCTTCCAGAGAATGTCCATCTAATCTGGAGAGAAACATGAGGTGGGTAGCCTATTTCTTCATATTTTTCTTTTCAAAGTTATTTGTACTATGTTAATTGAAGTTCTTTAAAGCCTAGGCTTTAGAAAAAACTAAAGATTGGATTTTTGTAATCCTAAATGGCTTACATTTTTGTGTGTGCTTTTGTGCTATATGTTCCTCCAAAGGGGTAAGTGCAAAGGGTACATGACAACCTGAGAAAATCTTCTTGGTAAATACTTTAAAGACTAGCCCTGATATTTGCTTTCCTCTGAAATTCTTTGCACACATCCTGCTGTGCCTTTCAGCACTGTTTTGTATATGTGTATTTCTCCTCCATTTGCCTCTGTTTTCTACACAAGTTGCAACAACAGGAGGTAAATTTCCTTTTCCTACAAAAGAGCTGATTTTTAATTTTCTGTTTATAACATTAGGTACCACCCCCCATACACACACACACACACACATTTAGAAAGAAATATGGATGCAATGACACCTACTGAGCTATGTCATTAAATATTACCCACTCTCCCACAACTCCATCCCATTGGTTTTGGTAGTCCAACAGAATAATCACGCAATCGTATTATACTCAATATTGTATCAACTTCAGAAGTATATAATAAACTCTTCAATGCTATTGGTATGTTTAATGCCAAGCAATCAGCACAGATCAAAGAATGAGCTAGTTTAGTAGGATGAGATCCAATCTGAGCTGTTGTTGTCGAGGCAGGGTCATGTGTACTGGATCAATATCAAGAATATTACAGTAATCACTTTTCCACTGTGCACAGCACAGATGTCAGCACTATAGTGCAATAGTCACATATTACACTGATACTACCTCGATTTCGGTGTAAAGGATAGTAACTGTTGGCCTGACGACCAATAGGTAACAGGGAAACTATGGATTCCATGCCCAGGATACATAAATTTTATATAAAATTGACCTTTAGGGATTAACTAAGCTGAAGGATTTTTATCTCCTAAAATAAACTCCTCCTGGAACCTAACAAAAACCCTTTGTCTAATTAGAGAAACATTATTAAAATAAAATCATTGTTTCTTTTACATCGATCAGTTGATGTTATGCCATAGAATTCAGACTTTGTGGTCATTTCAAGACTATGTAAAATTTAGAGCATTTGGAGAGAAGGGAGGTGAGATATTCCAATGCTGTTCTTACAAATTGATGTTTACAAATGGACATTTACATTTCTAATAGGCCCATCATATCAATTATCATCCTCATAATCTATTATTCCATTTCATTGTTTTTATGTAGCATAATCCATCAGCTGTGAGTACTATTTATCTTCACTAAGGATTCCTCATAGTCTTATATGGTCTGATAAGATGTAACTAAACATCGACAAAGCCATCAGGAGAACAGTCTGTGTTTTTCTTCAAATCAACACATTTATTTCACTCATTCTTTTTTCCTATCCAAGGAACTAGATAGATTTTGTCCTGAAGGTAGCAAAAGATTGAGAAAAATGTTCTTATGAAAGGAGAATGAGTATAGAATTAAATGAAAAAAAAAATCATGGCAAATATATAAAGAATAATTTTCTAAAAAGTATTATGAAAGGTCAGTTGTCTGAAGGTTCACATTCAGGTGGAGAAATCAAATCTTCAGAGAAAGAATGTCATCTTAGACATGTCTTAAAAGATACCTAAAACTTGAATAGCAGACATTATGAGTAAAAATAAGAAACTGTAAATAAAGGTCATTAAGATGGAAGATAGCATAAGTAAGTTAGAAAAATATGGAGTATACGCAAGAAGTAGGTTAGACCTATGTAGCTGGAACATAGAGTTATTAAGGGCAGAAAGTAAACTAAAAATGTGCCTGAAATCAGATACTGAAGGATTTTAAAAATCAAATGAAGAGCACCTACCAAAATTGTTAAGCAATGAGAAGACACTGAGGGAATGATATTATGTGGAGTGTGTTTCTGAAACTTTTCCTGCATTACAAATAAGGTGTCACATATAAAAACTATCTGTTATTATTCTTTCATGGTCTATTTCCTATGTCTATATCTTTCATCTAGGTTCCAGATGTTGGTCTTTATATTTCACTCATCCCACCTATATACATACAGACACATCTATAAATGAACATGTGTACACATATTCTGGCAAGCTCTTTTCAGGCCATCTTTCTGTTTGTTGTTTTGTTATTGCATGCTTGTGTGTGTGTGTGTGTGTGTGTGTGTGTGTGTGTGTGTGTCCTACCATGAAAATATAGGCAACAGATAAGTATTGTGATGACTCCAGGTTTCATCATATGGGAAATCCAACACCAATTTCCTACCTTCTTTCCCCTTGCTGTTTCTGTCATAGATGCTGAAAAAATAAATATTTTCTTAAATTCTCTTGCAAGTAGAGAGTGGCCAGGTGGTCTGGATCTTGGTGTATAACTGGAAATCTGTTGGAATGGCTTCTGGGAAAGTTCTTGCTTTCTTGGTAAAGAGATTGGCTCAGTATTAATCGGCACCACTTCCCTCCTCTTCTTCCTGGAATATAGATATCATGTTGCTTGTAGCTGAGGAAGAGGTGTTGTATGGGGGAGACCAGGATAATTTCAGAAATATTGGTTTTGATATATTCGAGCTATTGAACCAGTATTAACAGAAATCTACAGATATATCCCTATATCTGATTATATGACAAAAGTAAATCCCAAATTGTTTACTTAACTTTTATTTTACTTCCTACCAAGAAAAAGTTTCTAACTAGTATACAAGTTTATATACTTTATGTAAATCTTGACTTTACATAAATCTATAGAGTGTGTTTGGTTAAGGTAAAAATGTATTCACTGAATTCCATATAACCTCTCTGATTCTCACTTGCTATAAAATAAAGACAATACCACCTACTCTGAAGAATTATGAGGATCAATGACAATAAAACACCCGATAAAGGACAAAAACATCTATCATAGAGACTGGTCTATAGTGGCAGATTAATAAATATTTTTGAATGAATGAATGAATGAATAAGACATTCATACTTTAAAAAAGCAAATTTGAATAACATTAAGTTTTTGTTTGGTTGACTGGTTAGAGGTATCTTTAAACAATCCTATTGGTGATCTTTTCTTGCCATTAAAATAAAGTTGGCAATTGAAGAACATTAGATACCAGCCCAAATATAGATTTGGAGGTCAATATTATGTCTATATTTAAACTGAAAGATTCTGACAGTTTGGTTTCTCTACCTTGAACTACAACTGGACACTAAATCAAACTTGGTGATCAGCAGGTGACAAAGATATTCAACTCTGATGCTGATATTAATATACAATATTTAGAAGACTGCCAACAAAAAAAATTGACTTCTGTGGTTCAAGATTATATTTCTTATTTATTAGTGCATTAGTTAAGACCTTACTATGTAGATAGTAGGATATACCATCAACTTTCGACAATGTACAGGAAATATAAAATTGAATTTGTCAAGGCTCCCTGCTATATTATGATTCTATTTAAAAACTATTAAATTGTAGCATGATGCTGACTGACACTACAAAGTATTTCTTAATTTAATGCTTAAAAAGCATTATGAGGGAGTAGGATTGAAATTCAGTCACCTCAAATCAATATTACCTTTGTGAACCCTGAGATAGAAGATACCTACCAAGAAGGACTCCTGATGGAAAACAAATTTAAAAGCAGAGCCTAGCACCCTTTCTAAACAGGGACTTCTTATGCAAACCACACTTCAGGGAAAAGTCTGGACTGCCTTCCTGCACTGTGTTCCTGCCAGCTGAGCCAGCCCTTATAAAGGAGTTACTAAAATTCTATTTTAACTAATAAGTCTAAGGGTTTCCCCATCCAGTTGAAGCTATGCAGTTATATCCCCATCAGCATCTTTGCCAACCAATCAGAGCAACTCCATTCTGACCAATCAGGACAGTGCTTTTTGGACCAATCAAACTGCAAGGATTTGGAATCCTTATTTGCGTGAGGATGAGCCAATCACGGACCAGGAGTGGGGACTTCTATATAAGTCAGCTTCCATCTTGCTTGGAGAGCACTCTTTCTCTTTCCACCGAATACAGAGACTGCATTCCCTAGCTGGAATTGAAACCCTGAAGAAGCCTGAGGCCTCTAGAACAGAGTAGTGGAATGGAGCAGAGCAGAGCAGGCAGAGTAAAGCAGACCCGACTGACCAGTGCAGAAGAGAGCAGGGCAGAACAGAGAAGAGCAGAGTAAATGGAGCACAAAGGAGCAGAGCAGGGCCACCTTGCCCCAGGACCTCCTTCCCCCAAGAGTCTCCTCATAGCCATGCTATTTCACAGCTGTGCTGCTTCATAATTGATCTATAGCACCATTGAGATGTTCCACAGCCATGCTGTATTCTCAGCCATGCTGTATTCTCAGCCATGCTGTATTCTCAGCCATGCTGTATTCTCAGCCACTGCTGTATCACACATGAGCTGTTTGCACTGAGTAAAGTTTCTTCTTCACCAAACTGGGGATCCCCAAACTGGGGATTCCTGTTGTCATTGAATTGACCCCAATGGCCATTGGTTCACACCTTTAAGAGTTTGTTACATAAGCAGGAGATGATACCCAACTTCAGATAAAGAAGGAATGTGCAAAACATTGTTGATAAAAAGGGGTAGCAGGGTGTATAGCTGACAGTTTGGGATTGCTCAGGTCAGTCTTCAACATCTGTTTGTTAGATCAACCTATGCCGTTTGAATTCATATCCAGATCCTTATAAAACTTCATATAGAATTTGTGAAACTGATTTTGTTTTGAACCACAAAAATTGTCTATTGTGTCTTATAGTAAATCATATCCAAAATTATTTTTTTCTCTCTTTACCCCCAGAATTCAATCCTGCTGAGTATATGGAAATTTAGAAGAAAATTTATGGAAAGTTCTTTATTGGAGCTCATTATCGCAATATAAACTAAATCTTTGAAACAATAAACATGACGTCACTGGCCATAATTAACAAACAAAAGAATCTCTTAATTTCAAAAAGCACTGGCAAAACATATTTGCCTTTGAAATTGAATAAAGGACAAGTGGGAATAGCCTCAGAGTTCAAACCACTTACTATCTGAAGAAAATCTTCCATTCCCTTCTTCCACTTAGAGCATGTTTTCGGGGTCTTCATGTCAATACTAGGAATGTATAAGTTTACTTCGTTCTTTATTTCAGTGGACTTGAATGTGAATTCTTTCTTCATATATAAACATAGGATAGAGCAAAAGTGGGAACTTTAAAAGAGAGAAATCATGGGTTCGGTATTAGACTCTAAAACATTTTCTCCTGCAAGGATGAAATTGCCCCATAGTTCCCCCCAAATGTGCTTTTATTGAATTATAAACAATTAGTTCAAATCATACTGAAGAAAATGTGCTGGTGTGGTCAACTTTTGCCAGATAAATTAGGACATAGCAAATGAACCACATGGTGATGCTTTTTGAGTATTTTTTCATAGTCGGGAAACATATTTATGTTATTGAAATTTAGTGTGAAAGTAATTAAGGTAAGGATTAGAGTGATGTCATAGTAGATTAGGGTAGACCTTAAATTCAATCAGAGTAGTCTTAAGTCACAGAAAAGGGCACTCAGAGACAGAGAAAAGAAGGCTCTTTGATGAAAGAGACAGAGATTAGAGTCATGCTGCCACAAGCCAATTAATTCTGGAAGCCACCAGAAGCTAGAAGAGCAAATTCTCCCCTGGAGCATTTAGAGGAAGTTCGGTCCTGGCAACACCTTGATATTGAACTTCTGGCCTCCAAAACTGTTAGAGAATAAATTGCTATTGTTTTAAGCATCTAAGTTTGCTTGAGAAGCTAACAAGTCCAGATGCTTATTTTTCCAACTTCCCTTATTGCTACACTGTAGGCCTAGGGTCCAGGCTCAGTCATTATATTTGTTATCTATGGCTATATCATAATTACCACACAATTAGTGGCCATTAGGCTTAAAACAACACACATATATTATTTCACAATTTCTGTAGTTCAGTAGTCTAGACAATGCTTACTTATTGGGTCCAATACCTCAAGTTGTTAACTAGGGCTGCAGTCTCCTCTTAGGCTCAACTGAGGAAGCATCTGCTTCCATGCTTATGTGGGTATTGGCATCATTCAGTTTTTTTATGCATTGTTGGCTGGAGCGGTTCAGTTTCTTGCTGGCTGTCAGCTGGAAGCTACCCTCAGTTCCTTACCTTGTGGGCCTTTTCTAACATGGCTGCCTGTTTCCTCAAAGCCAGCAAAGAAAAGTGTCTCTTTGGAAAGTGGGTATTACAATCTTATGTAACATAATCATTTGTAATCACATATATTCTGTCACATATTTTCTCTACTGAATTGCTTATAAGCAAATCTCAGGTCCTGCCCCATTCAAGGAGAGGGCATTATACAAAGGCGTGAATACCAGGAGGCAGGAAGAGTGTGATCCACCTTAGAGTCTGCCTGCATAGTTAGTCAGACATATGTGTTCTTTAAGTTGGGGGTAGTGACATGGAGAATCAGGGAAAGTTAGGAGTTTATACTGGAACAAGTAGTAGTGGTAGCAAGAGCATCAGGTTATAATGGCAGCTGTGTCAGATGCAGTCTGCAGGGTCTAGTGCTGGCAGTTTGGTAGGAATGCTACTGAGATTGATGTTTATGAGCAGGGCCAGTGGTGTTGTCATTAAACAAGTTCTACAGCATGATTTGGGCTGTGGCGTTGGCTACAAGATTTCCCTTGTTTCTGCTCTTCGGCCTACTTTGTGATTTTGTGAGTTACCTGAATACTATCCAATAAATTATTTTATGCTTTCGTCAGCCAGACTTGGTTTCTCTTGTGTGTAATCAAGAACCCTGTCTGATACACTTAGTAAAATAACAATTATTTTCTAGGATTCTAGCTCACACCTACACCCATCCTGACTTCCCTTACTATAGAAAATAGAGACAAGATTATAGTCATTAAATGTGGATGGAAACATTAGAAGAGACGTAAAATATGTTTATTTCTCTCTAGAAAGGCCTCCTCTGACCCTTAGATTAAGTTAGTACCCAAACTACATGTTTTTATAACATGTTCCTCACTCTTATAACAATTATTCCATTTTACTATCATCATTTGTTAAGTAAAGTCTTCCCCGCTAGACTCAAAGTCCTCTTTGTCCATAGATATCATCAGTCTAAATTAGTGCCTGGTACATCGATAGTGTTTCTTAATTGCTTGCTAAAATAATGAATGTGTAAGCAAATGGACAAGTGAATTTATATTACTACTTTCTTATAGTCCTAGTCCCAATTGTGTAATCAATTGTGTCTAACTTTGGCAGCTCCAGAAGTTAAATGTGCTAGAATTAACCTTTGTTTAGATCATTTTGAAGTTTTTTTCCTGAGAAGGCTACTTCAAAATTCATTCACAGCTGAATTTCCGAATTTCTTTAATGTCATGTCAAATAACAGAGGTCTCATTTTATCTTTTATCCTACCTGAGATTCCCTAATTAATTTTCTGAACTTAATGACATTTAATAAAATATCAGATGAAATGCTTATGTTTGCAATTAGTTTATGTTTGCAATTAATTTTAGCTGTTTTATTACAATATTTTTACTATACTTACAAAATTCTCTTTCTTTCACCTCAGAATTTTTTGCTGATCTACTCTGTTTCTCATCAGATCACAATGTTCTATAACCATAACTTTGTTTATCCCATTCCTTTCCCTGGGACACTCACTTCCTCCTTCTACAAGTATTAAAATGCTATTCATTCCTTAAAATTCAACAAAAATATGATCTCTGCTACTGTCATTTAGTGTGAGTAAAAGGGGCATTAGCCAGTTCAGAGACAGAACGTTTAATTGCCTAGTGAGAACATGAGAGTCCCCCTTTCACTTTGGTGTGGTAACTTATGCATTTGAGAAGATGTGGCTCCATCCCCTGGGTCCCTAAGACATTATGGTGAAGAGAGCTCCCTGATAACCTACAACGAACAAGAAATGAAACCATAGATATTTAAACCATTGAGAACTGCAGTTTTGTTTCCACAGCATAAACCAGGTTATGCTAACTGACGATACTTTTGTTTTCCTTTCAATCTAGCAAGGCTGGATATGTTTCATAATACAAAATCTCTACAGTTTTGGGGTTTTTTTCCCCTCATCCCCTCAATATTCTTTGCATCACACTTCTTGTCACCCATTGCAGGACATCAGTCAAAATGTATGCACATGTGAAAGGAAGATAGAATCACTCATAGGTAAAATTAGTTATTATAAATTTGATAGAGATAGGCTTATATAGTGAAAACATAGGGGTATAACAGAAAAAGAAGAAAGAATTTAACCTTATTTTAAGTGTAAAATGCCACGAATGTTATACTACAGTCTCAAATTCCTATGGACATTTGTTGTTTATTTTGAGAATTATTTATAAAAGAAAGACAAGATGATGAATGCAACTAATAAAAAAGTTTGGGTTTTAGGCTATGATTATAAAGAAAAACTTTCCTATGTTAAAAAATATCTGTATTTTTATTAGATGAACATACTCATAGAGGACATATATATTACTCTACAAATATATTACTATACCTTTCTAAAGAAGAGGCTGTCTTTGTCATATATTATCCCCAAAATTCAACAAATTATTTTTTAATAGAGGATCTAAACTTTAGACATAAGTGTCTTGCTCTAGGACACAAATGCAAACAATAGAAGTTTAAAAAATAGGATGACATACCCCCTCAGTCTTAAAATTTATTCTAACAATTTGCTTCCTCATAGCCAAAACACAATTTTAGCATAACAGACATGTTTTATTGAAGATCAGAGTAAGACTTTTGTCCTAGAGTAAGTTGCAGTAAAATTTTAATTATGACGTCATTTGAACCCATAATGGCATTTGGGTGGTAGGAAATTTCTTTAAGCTATGTGTCTAGGGAAGACCACAGAAAACAATAAGACAGTTCAATCCACCGATCTTGAAAGAATTCCCGACATAAGTAGTTTTTGTGCAGTCATATTAACAAAACGTGATTCTATGAAAGACGAAATTCACCAGCTCAATAAGGAGATGATTTTGTTCAAGCTATTATTAACAGAGAGAACATTTGTTAAACAAGAATGTCTCAAAGAGAAGAACGAGGCCTGTGTTTTACAGCAACAGGTGAACAAGGAAGTCATCAGAGTCTTAAGGGACTCAGGATTAAGAATGCAGCAAGGCCTTATGCTGATATATGTGAGGGCAAGAGAGGCTGAGAACCAAAAGGTGAAGCCATTTCGTAACTATTAGGATTTTCTAGGCATACAAGGCTCAGATAAAATTCAATATCATCACTTCCAAATTTGAGTTTCAGGAAACCCAAAGCACTCTAAGGATTTTTTACCAAAAGGGGACTTAATCTAGGAAATTAATTGCTTACAAAACCATTGGAAGGGCTGACGATGCACACAGCAGGGAAAATTTCCACTAGCGCTCAGGTTCCCCACCACAGGGGCAGTGTGGAGAACCAGGGGGTAACCAGGTTCTGCCAACCAGAAGAGAAAAATGCAGGAAGCTATTTTAGATGATCACTGCAAACCTCTACAAAATCTCACAACTGCTGAAGTCTATGCACGTGCCTGCCACTGACAGAGAAAATAAAATATCATGGCTCTGCCGCCTTTTTACCTTCTACATCATGTGCAAATTCCCCTTGTTAGTAGAACATTAATTGTGTTCCAAGCCCTGGAGTCAGGAGAATCTGGAGAATGTGGTCCCTAAATACCCAGTGACTGTGAAACAGGAAACCCTAGGAGGGTTTCACTGCTTATAAAATTAAATTTAATCACCATGCTAATATTTATTCTCTTCATAAAAACTTTAAAGATATTTAATTCATGACACCCAGCAGTGTTTCTCCTTATATCACCTCCTCAAACCGCTCCTACCCAGTGCTGCACCCTCACCTGTTAGTTGCTAGTTCCCTACCCCAAATATCTTTCATTCTCTCCCCTTTTCTAATCTCTTCCCTATCTCCATCGCTCCATCTCTTTATTATGTTACTCAACTTAAAATATGAATTACTAATGGGCTTTGGATTTCCTATTGGATGTGAGATTGAGATTTCTAGGTAATTTAATGTAAAGTCTAAGGCCTGCATTTGATATTTGATTTTAAATTTAGGTTTACCAGAACAGGCTTATGAGAACACAATCGCCTCTTTACAGTAATAAGCTTTCTGATGTACACTGACTCACGGTATGCAACATGGCCCCTTTTTCTTTATTTACTCACAACAGCACTCTTGAAAGTCACCATTGATATAAGATGTCTGGTCTCACAGGGTTAAGGATTACATCATATCATCATACAGCAAGAATAAAATTGGAGAGTCAACACTCCTCTTCCTTTGACCACTTCTGTTTCTGAGAAATTTTTCCTGACGGATTCATTTACCTCTTCTTGTTCCCCTTTCCCTATCTTCTTCTTCTTCCTATATTTCCAGCTCCTGATCTTTCATTATTTATTTTTTTAATGAAAAAAATGGTCATTAAACATTGGTAATGACCATAAAACATTGGTCATTAAAATCATATAGGTTTCAAGTGCACAAATATATAAGACACCATCTCCATATTGCATTGTGCCTTCACCACTCAAAGTCACATCTCTTTCTATCACCATATATTTGACCCCCTTTACCCTTTTCTACCTCCTCCCTGCCCCCTTCCCTCTGGTAAATGCTAAACTGTTGTCGATCTATGAGTTTTTGTTTTGTTTTGTTTTCTTTGCCTTGTTTGTTGCTTTCAGTTTTATATCCCACATATGAGTGAAATCATATGGTTTTCAACTTTTTTCTGTCTGACTTATTTCGCTTAGTATGATATTTTCAAAATCCATCCATATTGTCACAAGTAGCAAATATTTCATCTCTTCTTATGGCTGAGTAGGATTCCTTTGTATATATGTACACGTCTTCTTTATCCAGTCATCTATCAAGGGACACTTTAGTGTTTCCTCATCTTGACCACCATGAATGATACTGCAATGAACATGGCAGTACATATATCTTTATGGATACATGTTTTCAAATTTTGGGGTAGATACCCATAAGAGGATAGGTAATTATATTCTTAACTTTTTGAGGAACCTCTGTACTGTTTTTCATAGCAGCTATACCAATTTACACTCCTACCAACAGAGTATGAGGTTTTCTTTTTCTCCACAGCCTCTACAATACTTGTTATTACTTGTATTGTTGCTAATAGCCATTCTAACACCTGTTAGAATTTCTTAATGCAGAACATAAGTTTCACAGTTCCCTTCTACCCTATAATGAGTACAAGGAGATAAGGAGTGTCTCATTTTCCCTACCCAAAACAGATTATGAAGATGTTTTGTTAAATGAAGTTCACCAACTATGAGAAGAAATTATGCTACGCCAGAGGGAAGAAGTGATGGCCAATATTGTGATTCTAAACAAAGCAATTTGTTTGGTACTATGCTATTCAAAGAAAGACCAAGTTTTAAATTCTCAGACCTTAACTACATAAAAGAGAGAACTGTGTAATTAACGCAGAAGCAAAATGAAGACTAGAGTGTACAGAAAAACAAACTATAGTACTAGTTTAATTACCTGGCCAGGACACCACGGGCTTCCTTAGTGAATTCTTCAAGGAGATGTGCAAGAGTCGAACATCTTATATGGGATTATATAGCAATCCTCCCTTCTTAGACAATGTTTTGGTTAATTCTATGGAGAAATGGTGGGTGTGGTGGGTGAAAGTGTAGAATCTAGATTCAATCTGCCTTCAGTTGAATCCTGACACTGGTACTTAATTGTTATGGAGTCTGGGATCTAGGACAACTTACATTTCTAAGACTCTGTCTCATGAACTGTAAAAGAGAGATAAAATAAAGACAAAGAAGTTGCCTCATTCAGAGTCGTAGAAACTATTAATAAGGCGATGTGTGTAAAGCATGTAATACACACAAATGTGGGCATTAATGCACACACACTTTTTTGAAATACCAGTCACCAAAGCAAAGAAACCTCACAGTCATTCTACGCTCCTTCTTCTATATCTAATTGATCACAAAATTGGTCAACTATACCTTTTAAATATCTTTCAAATCATTCCCCACCCTACTTTAGTTTAAACCCTCAACTACAATATTTCCTGCTTGGATTGCGGCAATCACATCTTAACTCATTTTTATTGTTATTATTGTGTCACCACCACCCTTCCCCATTTATCACCTACATTGCAGCCAGTGATCTTACTGAATGGAAAATGTGATCAGCATAAATCTAATTTTAAAAGCTTCATTGTTTCCCAAATACATATACACTTTAGTCTCCATAGTTCAGTAGATAAGAACCTCATCTTCCAAATTTGCCAACATCTATCTATAGCAGTGAATATCAAACTTCAGAGTGTATCAGAGTCATCTGGGATGTTTGTTAAAAATGCAGATTTTATATCCTTACTCCATGGATAGTGTCATACAGGTCTCCATTAAAGACCACAAATCTGAATTTTTAGCAGTCAGTTTAGGAAATTCTGATGCAGGGTTTCTGAGATCACCTTCTGAGAAATAACGTGCTCTATAGCCCCACAGCTAGCCATTTCTCACTACTCCTACTCTCTGTCCACCCTATGTGATTGGTGGGCCATCAAATATGATATGTTTCATTTGCTCTTTTGCCTCTACAACTACTATTTCTAGTTTCTAGAAAGTCTTTCCATACTTTCTGTCTTGCTAATGTCCATTCAAATGTCAGTCCTATGTGAGGAAATCCCTGAGTCCTTTCAAGGAGTAGGTAGTTATATCATTTCCTGTGTTTTAGTAAGATCCTGTACTAACCCTCTACTTGTAGCATTGGGTTAGAAACAAATTTTAAATGTTAGACCTCTCTACTAGATTAATAGAGGAATGAAAAGCAGGAAAAACACCCCATTCACTCTGTGTTACCATTATCCAGAGCCTGGCACATGTGAAATGATCAATAAGTACTCATTGGTTGAAAGAACAAACTAATATGTTAGAAAGTGCTTACTTGGGATTAGTTAAGGATTTAGGTCATCTCCATATGACATATTATTTCTTGCATTAGCTTTTTGCTCTTATCTGAACTACTACCATTGGATATTATCCCAAATTCTTCACAAAGGCCAAGAAATAAATACTATTAACCTTTTATTAGAAACAGCCAACAAAAATGAAAACTCTTTTCTGTTTATTTAATTGTTTGATTTCTATGAAGCAGAAATTAGAAAACACTGAAGAGATAGTAAGTGAAAAGGGGTTACACTTTCCTTTTATTCCCTATTAAATACAATGTCCAGACTAACTCAGGTACCAGCTGAACTGTTGGTAACTTTCTCTGAATGTGGAATTCTGTAACTGTCCCAAACAGTTCTGGGCGCTGCAGCTGGGAGAATTCACTTGGCCATGGGAGCAGATGATCCATAGGTTTATCTGAGCTTTGTAGCCAACCTTGTCTGCACGCTGGAGTGGCCGTTCAAAGAGGGGCTGGTGTCCTTTCCAGCATTTTACTATTTCACTTATAAGAAATATTAAGCACTGACATTGTTGACTTTACCTAACGCCTGTGCTTCTGGAAAACAACAATGGTTAAAAAATCCCTCCATTATTTTGTATTTCAAGAAATGGTTGACTGCAAAGAACCACTCTTCCCTGTAAGACTTCGGTAAGGCTTACAAATGTCCCCCTGTTTAGCTCTGACAAGGCCAGACACAGATCCTCCAAATTGCCATTATTTGTCTCATAAATGGTTAGTTAAACTGTTGTCCCTACTGAACAGTCTGGACAAAATGCTGGCTCATTTGACTGGACCAAGCTGCAGCGAGTCTTCTCTTCTTTTGCTAGTCCCCTGAATTTGGCTCACCATTAAGTTTAAGCAAGCATTGGGACATGGAACAACTCCCATTTAGCAGCTCCTGTCAAGATTCAACTGTTGGCAAGAAAGATATTTCCTGCTCAAGTGTCTGGTCATGCCCACCTGCTCCTCCCACTTCCCTCCCCAATATGCCAAAGCATAATGGAAATAAAGAGATAGATAAGTCATGGTTTTCTTCTCTAAATGTTCCAGTCTACTACAATAATTTCTGTTCAGAACCATCAGAGAATTGGTCTTCATAACAATTTATTAAGTGCAGAGAGATGAGAGGAGTAATGAACAAAGCACCTATCGGTTGTGGAGTAAGGTTTCTACTATGGACGATGAACGTGCTAGTCATTTTACTTTAACAAAATTGGAGGGAACTAGAGTTAAAAGGTAATCATTACTTACATAAGGTAATGACACATCATAACTGAGATTTAGTTATAGGAACCAGTCAATACACAAGAGGTGCTCACCATTTATCAGAACTTCCTTAATTTTAATAGATAGCTGTTTCCCTGAAAATAAGACCTAGCCGGATAATCAGCTCTAATGCTTCTTTTGGAGAAAAAAAATTAATATAATACCTGGTCTTATTTTACTATAAGACCAGGTATAATATAATATAATATAATAATATAATATAATATAATATAATATAATGCTGGGTCTTATATTAATTTTTGCTCCAAAAAACGCATTAGAGCTGATTGTCCGACTAGGTCTTATTTTGGGGGAAACTCGGTACTAGGTACTTCAATTTCTGGGTATAGTACCCTGGGATTTGCAGAGAGAAAAAAACGTCAAAAATTATAAAGGAGAATTTTCTAATACAAGTGGTATACTGATTTTTAAAAAATTACTTACCTTCAGCTGTGCCCTGACATACAGACATAGGCAATGAGGGGATTTTGTGTGGAGGGTAGAATCTTAGGCAGCTCTTTTTAGCGTGATTGATGATTTTCTTTTTCAATTGTATGATTCCAATAAAAGAGCTTTATTTCCATGGTATTTGTTAATTGAGGTATCACTGTACAAGGCAGCATGCAATGCATTCATTTTAAAAGCATCATTTAAAAACGGCATTGTTCTTTGGCTTGAAATTCTACTATATAATACTGTAATGTTCAGGTTCTGTAAATATACAAATTGAATGTTTCATTATGTTCCAATTCTAGGCATATTATGGCAATCATTATTTTTGTCTTGTGTATGCTAATCATATTCCTGAGATTTATAGATGTGATTAGAAACATTTGGATATTCAATATAACACAGTGACTTTTTGAAAGTTATATTTATAGCTGGTAATATGTGTGCTTCATCATTCTCTATCTGAGCTATCATTGTCGTAAAGAATAGAGGTAGCTACACTTATAACAATGAGGATAGAGTACACGATAAAAATTTTAAATAAAACCAGAAAACAAAATTTCTTAAATTCTAATAGTACTACAGTGGGATAGCTTATAAAAAATAAGAATATCAAGGGAAGGAAATAGAAAACTATCAACAATTAAATTTCAACTATAAAAAAGAATACTGGTACCAAAGGTAGGGGCAGAACACTGAAAAGCCATCATTGCCACATATAATTTCTAATGTAATATTTTACCAAGCACTCATTACTTAACCAAACTAGAACATCCTGTTACTTTTACACAACTATTGTTATTTGCAATAGCTCTAAATTCATGTTAATAGGGATTCGCATCTGCTGGGGGTGGAATAGCACTACTGATCTGCTTCATTATGCTAGTTTTATTTTGAACATGTATCTTTTAATTACCTTAACTATCCACCTGTGAAGAAAATAGAAAGATCATTTTTCTTTTAAAGAGACAAGGGTCCCTGTGAAATTTCCTGAGAGCAAATGTGCTGAAATCAAATTTTACCAATTTCAATATATGCTATGTTTCTTCACAGAATTTTGGTGAATTTTAATTCTTCTACTCCCTTCCTCAACTCTTTTGAAGTCCAGGTATGGCCATAAAAGAAACAGCAGCATGTTTAGAAACCTATTCCATCTCTTACAGGACAACATCCTAACTTCACAAGGTTTTGCCTCCCACATGGCACCACAGCTGATTTGTTAATGGGCCATTCCTCATCTTATCAGGCCCACTGCACCAGGATAATGGACAAATAATGAATTCCATAGTTTTAATCTGTGACTATTTTGCTGTAAATTTAGTATTTGGTCAGAAACAATGTGATGACCTTAAGTAAGGCGTTCTATGAGTCTGTATGTGGAAGCATTGCAAATGTGGACAGATATCAAGAATAAGTGTCTGACCAATTGAGATAAACCACTGCTTAGTCCATGAGGGAAAGGAACCAATGTAATCAATCTTCTACTGAATGGCTGGCTTGATGTCCACTCTCCCCGCCACCAAAAAAGAAAAAAAAAAAAATGGTGCTGTGTTCTGGGCTCAACACCATTCTCATTTGCTGACAGGCTGGGCAGTAGCCATATCAGCCTTCATGGTTGAACATGTGCATAGCTTTCAACCCTTGATGTCAAGTCTACTTTTCCAGTAAGCAAGCACCTTGTTTTAGTTTCCTAGAGCTGCTGTAGCATCACAAATTGGGTGGCTTAAAACAATAGCAATGTATTCTCCCACAGTACTGGAGGCCAGAAGTCTGAAATCAGGGCGTTGGCAGGGTTGATTGCTACTGGAGGCATTAAGGAAAAATTTATTCTTTGCTTCTCTCTGATTTCCGGAGGTTGCCAACAGCCCTTGTTGTTCCTTGGCAAAAACTCTAATCTCTGCCTCCCTCTTCATATGGCCTTCTTCCCAGTGTGTCTCTGTCTCAAATCTTCCTCTTCTTTCTCTTCTAAGAATACCAGTAACTGGATTTAAGAATCACCTTAAATCCAGGATGACCTTATCCTAAGCTCCTTAACTTCATTACATCTGCAGAGACCCCATTTCCAAGTAAGGTCACATTCAGAGGTACCAGGGGCTAGAATTTGGATGTATGTTTTCCAAGGCGCATTTGAATCCACTACCTGTCAGGGCTGAAGAAAGAGGTTGACTGAACTCAACTGACCACACAAAAATTCATCTTATCTCCCTGACTATTGAGATATTCTTCTGCTCTGAATGCCCTTTGTTAGTTATTCTCATGGAGCACAAATATCACAATCTATGCCTGTCCTGAGATGTCCATTCACATGCCTCAACTGTAGTTCTTTTCGTTAACAAGTTGCCAACCTTTTCCTCTCCAAGTCCTGACCATCTGGCCAAACCATTAATTATACTCCATGAATCAATGTAGATAGTGTAGATCTATCATATTTCTATTAAAGTGTCAATTAGTTATACTGCTTGAATTTTTGCTCTTTGGGAAAATTCCCTACCCTTTTATCTTTTAGTACGTCCCTTGAGTAGGCCTGTAATGTTTTTAACAATTCTCTTCTGGCTAGTCCCAGCATATTGTACAGAATGATTAGTAAGCTCAGACATAATATTTCTCTCCTTCAGTCAACTAGTTCTAAAGGAGTCTCTATGACAGGGGTTGGCAAACTATAGCCCAAGAGCCAAATCCATCTGCTTTTTTCAATCAAGTTTTATGTGAACATACTCACATTCATTTGCATATCATCTATGACTGCTTATATACTAATTACTGCAGAATTCAATAGTTGCAATCATGTCTATTAAGGCCCCAAACCTAAAATACTCACTATTCCTTTAAGAAAAAAGTTTACCAACTTCTGTTCTATAGAATCATAGAAATGGGTTAAAAAAGAGTGAACAATACAGCTACCATGATGGTCCAAGATCACGCTTTTAATACCCAATCTTTAATACCCAATACAAGCCCAATCTTGTATTATTTACTTTCACTTGGTGATGATGGGCTGCTGCATTCACCGGGTCATTGGATCAGATACATTCAATTCTTGTCACTTGCTGTCCTGTGGTTTGGGATGCAGATATTGATTGTAACCAGTAGCAAGCAAAGTGCTGTTGTTTTAAAAGAGAATAGCTGTTTTCTGAAGAGGACTTGATGTTGTTTCCTACACCTTGTGATTCCCCTCATCTATGCTTGTATCCATAGGATCTCTATCTATTATATACATTTTCAGCATCATCTAATCTACTGGGTCACATGGACCAAGTGGAGGAGGGCTTGCATTGTATCCTGGATCTGTTGCAAATTCTTCTCTTGCCTAGGCAACTCTTAACTGTTAAGCTTATTGGTTATTTAGTAATAGAATCAGAAAAGCATCCATAAGAAAAGTTGTATGTTGTTTCTAAAATCCAAATATTTCAAGCATCGTGCTTCTTTCTTAGTAGTAGATTATATTAGGAATGAAATTCATCTTTCATTTGTTCATGTTCTTGATCACTATATTCAAGAAAACTTTACTTCTAGTCCCTTAGTTTTCAGAAATGTATTTTCTACATTGGGATTTTTGTGTATTACCAAGTCATGTAGAACACTTCTTGTTATGATGTCCAGATAGCATGATGTCATCAATGTAGAGGACCAGCATGATATTTTTGCAAAGGCAAAATGACTAGCATTCCTGTCTTCTAGATCATGACAAGAGAGCCATAGGGCTGGCATAGCCCTGAGATAACACGTACAGTTGTCACTGTCAGACGAAAGCAAATTATTTATAGTGGTCCTTATTAAATGGTATAAGAAAAACATTTTTCAGCTCAATTACTCAGCTCAGTAACCAAATGCCAGGGACTGTGCTGATTTACTCCAAGTAAGAGATCAATCTGGAACACAAGCTATAATTGGAGTAACCACTTGGTCGGCTTATGATAATGCGCATTCTCCAGGACCTGTTGGTCTTTTTCACAAATCAAAAACTAAATTAGGTGAAGATATTATAGGAATCATTACTTTGAATCTTTCAAAGCTTTGATAGTGGCACTGCTTTCTGAAATGCCCCCAGGGATGTAGAATTACATTTGGTTTTCTATTTTGGTTGTAATTGACATTTCAGTGGCTTCTACTTTTCCCTTCCTAATAATAGACCTTAATGTACTGGTCAGGAATCCAATGTGGAATTTTACTAGTTGCCAAAAATGTCTATTTCAACTATATTTTCAGGAACTGATTGTGTCTGCATAATCACTGGGACTCACTTTGAGAAAGTCCAAAATTTGATTTAATACCTGACCTCTATAAGCCTCTGCTATTGGACCATTGTGTTATTTTTAGGTCCCTGGGCATTAATGTCAAATCTGAGCTGTTGTTTAGTAATCCTTCCCAAGTCTATTTCCCTCCATTTCCTATATTGCTGTAGTAAAGTTTTAAAGATTTATGATATTACTTGTGGCAATGCAAGGGAACTTGACCTCTTCTTCAATAAAGTGACTGTTGATCTATGAATTAGCTTAGGAATGGAGACTGGAAAACAGCCCTTTGTGGCAACTCAAGTCAGAGTTCTTGCCTCCAGACTCAGGGTTTAATTTTTACGTTTTTAGATCAAGCAATAGTGTATGTGTCCATCTCTTGCATTCCAAGGAAGAAAGTAATTACTTAGCTACTGCTGAACCTCCCTGTGGATCAAACATTTTGATTTTCTTCTGTCTTTGCTGTCTGTTATGTTAACTATATCTCATCTTGTATCAGGTGTTTTAAGTATTGCCACGAGGTCTTCACTTTTCCAGCATCACATTATTCTCACTGCCTCCCAACCATCATTTCTGATCTTCGGAGGAAATGTACTGTAAAGCTTTTAATGGATGTGGGTGCTCCCTTCTCTAAGGAATTGAGAGGTTCCCCAGTTAAAAGAATGTCTGTGTACTTTCATGGGTGATTCTCAAATTGTGGCCTCTAGACCAGCAGCCTCAGTATCACTCTGGAAATTGTTAAAAACGCAAATTATTTTCCTTCAACCCAGACTTATTAAGTCAGAACCTGTGAGGGGGGGGGGGGGCCAATAATAGTGTTTTCACAAGCCTTCCAGGGATTCTTATTTGCAGCCCCAAGGACAACCATTCAACACTATACGTAGTAAGTGGCTGAATGTTACTTACTCTGTGACTGAATGTTCGTCATCACTGAGTTGAGCTAACAAATGAGCTCAAAGGTTTCAAATCAATCAAATCAAGTGCTTGTTCCATTTCTGGCTGTTTGGACTAATACATTAAATACTGAACATCAGTGTATTAGTTTGCTAGGGCTGCCATAACAAAATACTCCAGATAGGTGGCTTAAACAACAGAAATGTATTGTCTCACAGTTCTTGAGGTCAGAAATCCAAGATAAAGCTGTCGACAGGTTTGGTTTCTTCTTTCCTTGGCTTGCGCACGGTCCCCTTCTCACTGTGTCTTCACATGGCTTTTGCATGTGTCTCCCTGGTTGCTCTACCTCTTCTTGTAAGGACACCAATCATATTGGATTAGAGCCCAACCGGAATAGCTTCATTTTATCTCAGTCCCTCTTGAAGGCCGTATCTCCAACTACAGTCACATGGAGTAGGGCCTACCCAAATCATCTCATTTAATTTAATTACCTCTTTAAAGGGCCTGTCTCCAAATATCATTATATTTTAAGGTGCTAGGGGTTGGGACTTCAACATATGAATTTGGAGGGGTGCACAATTCAATCCATAATAGCCAAATAAGTGCAGCCATATTGATACAATTATCCCAGTGTAATGTGATTTTATTCTCCTTGCTCTAGCACAGTATATATTTTCATACATATTTCCCAATCTCTGCTAATATAAATAAAAATCTTGCAATACTAATTATTGGGTGGGTTCCTCCTCTATATTGAGACTTTCTACTTCTTCCACTAGAGTATATCTGGGATATTTTACTCTAGTCCAGGGGTGTCCAAACTGCAGCCCACGGGCCAACTGTGGCCCGTGATCCATTTTTCATCAGCCTGCAGCAAATTCCAAAAATATATTTAGTTTACTTAAATAAACCAGGTGAGGCAATACGTCCTTCACCTCGAGTGAGTGGCCCGGCTGTTTGTGTATTTTACCGAATATGGCCCTTGGTGAAAAACGTTGAAAACAGTTTTGACACCCCTGCTCTAGTCAAATACTATAAATGCAGGTTAGCGCGATGGACAGTGGAGAGAGTAGAAATCATTAGGTAAAGTTATTGATGTTTTTCAAGCAAGGGATGCTTTATTTCCTCAAATAGAAAAGAAACCACTGCTCCTATATTCAAAGGAGGCTCATGGTAATATGGAGGTTCAAAGTTCTCAGCTTCATTCACCCAAATGTAACTATTCTTATTCTTAGGGTCCTACTCATTTATAGTCATTGCCTTAATATCACAGACAGAGCAGAACTGAGTTCAAATTATGTTTTAATTCTATAACTCACATAAAATTCTTTAATATCCCCAGTGTAATAGCAATTTAGTCTCTTAAGAAGTCTTTCATCAGAACCAATGCTTAAGATAACGGGATAAAACACAAAAAGTCTTGCTACCCAAAGTCTAAGCATATTGGTCCTAGAGTAAGCATCAAATCAGAATAACAAACAACTCAAGGTTTTTGAAGCAGACAGGAATTTAATTCAGGGTAATAAAAATGTTGGAAGGACTGGAAAACAAAAGGGTTTGCGTTAATGCCCTTCGATTAAGAACTATAGAAAATTGTCGTCACTCCGTATGATCCCAAGAGCTCACACAGAGCTGATATTCCTCAAGCTGCCATCTCTGTTACTTAGCAGGAATCGAGGCATCTCTCTCTCACCTTTGATACTTCTGAAGCCACTACTTGAAATGGGCATTATTGGTACTACTGCTGCTGTCACTTCCAGAAGAAGTATGGCTTCTATATCCCTCCAATCTTCTAATCTCAGTTGAATGTATCCCAGTCTCTAGAAATACTCTTCCACAGCATTTGTTTTTGTTGATTTGTTTTCCTAACAGGATTCCTCTAATTTAGAGATATGTTTAAGGAAGTAAAAGTCTAGAAACATCTGTTTTGGAGTGGGTTACATGGATTCTCCTCTTACTGTGATTCTGCGAACTTCAACAACCAACGCCAATCCGCACATCTTCTCTAGACTCATTGTGTCTTTGTTGACTGATGCTCTTTTGTCCATATATATTTTTTAAATTTTTGTAGACAGGTCAATATCCCTGAAGCTACAGTCAAATCAGTGATCTGACCAACCTGGTGGACCTTCTGTATTTAAATATGAGTTATCTAAAATTTTTTATCTGACACATTGCTTTAAGTGTTTCAAAATATTTCATTATCATATTAAATATGAATTGTAAAATATTAGTAAAACATTAATACTTATGAAACAGTATTATTAGTATCTTCATTTTGCTGATGAGAATTGAGGTAAACAATGGTTAACCGAGTCATTTAAAGACACTGAATTAATAAATGGAAGATCTGGGGTTATCAACCCAAGCAGTCTGCCTCCAGAGCCCATGCTCTTAACCATGATGCTGTGCTGCCTATGAAGTTAAAATTGTATAATTCTCTAATATATTGTATATTTTATAATTCAGTTTCATAGTATGGATTTCTAACTATTCTCCAGTCTCTTCTCTATCTCAACCGTTGCTGAACCTCCCCTATATATATGAGTATACACATGTCCACACATGTGCAGACAGGCACAAACACACACACACACACACAGTTCAAGTTTCAGAAATATGGAACTGCTGGTAGTTTTCATAACATAAGACATTGCTTCCTACTTACATTCTTTTGTGTATGCTTCCTCCTCCCTAGTATATCTTACCTTACCTTTTCAGCCTGGGGAGCACTTTTATCTTTTAAACTCCACACCCCCCCCAGACACACACCAGACTCCCAGTAGAATTCTTAGCTTTTGTATAATCAATGAAGTCTGACATTTATACAGACTTCTATTATTGTAATTATTGTTTATATCTGTCACATGAAGATAAAATTCAGGTCCCATTTTATCTTTATAACCCCAGTGCCTAGCACAGTTCTTGGTGTATAGTATGTATACTATAAATATTTATTGTGTGTAATTAAAACCCATTTTGCCATTCCTTTGCTTAAAAAAAAAAATCTTAAAAAACTCCCTACTGCGTACTAAAACAAACAAACAAAAACAGTGTAAAATCTTTTAGCATTGCAGTAAGACCTTCTTAATTTTTGCCCCCAATTTACTTTTCTGGCTTCGGTTCTTACACAAACAGATGCAAAAATACACACCACCTTGAGCACCAGTAAAACCGAACTAGGACCGCCTGAAGGTTCCAGAAGAGAATTTTTCATCTTATCGGTTTTTATTGAGATATAATTGTTGTATACCATTGTGTAAGTTTAAAGTGTACAAGTGTTGATTTGATGCATTTATTATATATTGCAATATGACTGCCACTGAAACTTTAGCTAACACCTCTATCATGTCACATAATTGTCATTTTAGTTTGTGTTGAGAACATTTAAGATGCAGTCTCTTAGCAACCTTGAAGTATGTAATACGATATTATTGACTATAATCACCATGCTAATGGCTCTCCAGAAGTTATTCATCTTCTAGTTGAAAGTCTGTACCCTTTATAATCTCTCCAATTACCATCCCCCCCAGCCCCAAGGAACCACCATTATACTCTTTGTTTCTATGAGGTGGACTTTTTTATATTCCACATATCAGTGATACCACACAATATTTGGGTCAAAATTCATCATTCTACAAGCATATCCTGTAGTTTCTTGCTTTGTGTCTTTGTTCACATTGTTGTCTTCATCTAGGACTCACTAGATCCAATTTTCATTGCTCTTTGAAATTCTGTTGAGCGTTCAATGGCCACTTAAATGTCATCCCCCATTAAACCACCTCTTAGTCTCTAAGTTAGATCAAATTTACCTTTTATATTCTGTGATATCACTCAATATATTCAGCTTTCTCTCTTATTTATGTATAGCCATGGTTTATTTCATACAATGCATCGTTAGCTCCATGGAGGCAGGCACCTGTCGACCTCTGCATTTCCCATACCAGCTCTACAGAGCACTTTGCACTGAGTCTTGTTCCCAACAGCTATTCAGAATTAGCTACTGCACTGACAGTAAGGTGCTGTTCTTGTCCACATGCTTACTCATTGCTAATTCACTATAGATACATGTATATTGTAACTCAATAATGATAAGATATACTCAATGGCAAATAAATATATTTTGCCAGCCACATTCCAGTACATCAGTAACTATCTTACCCATTGATCTAGTATTACAGGTTTTAGTATCCCTATTTTAGAAATAAGGAAACTGAGGCTCAGAAAATTTAAAAAACATACCTGAGATCATACATCTAGTGAATAAAAGAGCCTAGACTTAAATCCTGGTCAGTCTGTCTTCTGTACCTGTGCTCATAACAATAAATTATATTCCCTACTAACTATAGACAACTATACTACCCCACGCGTTTTATATATTAATATATTATCATATTTGATCCTCAGAACAACCCTATTAGGTAAGCCTTATATTCTCCATTTTACAAATGAGGAAACCAAGATTTCCACATGAAGTCATTTCCCAAAATTCAGACGGCCAAGAAGTGATAGAGTTTAAATTTGAACAAGTACCACACGATGCCAATATTATTTAAAATCACAAACTGTCTTCTGCACAGGTCTTTCTGCCCTAGCACTTCTTTCTTTTGGGCTGTGGATTATTTGAAGTTTGTAGGGAAAGCAATAACAGAGTCACCAGATATTTAAAATCCTTTCTTCTGGCAAGTAAAGGACTTGAAATGGCCCTAAGTCACACAGCACTATCCATTTCAACAATCTCTTACCTTCTCTGAAGGTCAGGATAGAAAAGAGACCCTAAACTTACGTTTAATTGATTTATAAGTCACCTGGTTCTCTTTTCACGAATCATTTTGGAAGGATTATTAATTCACCTGTGAATTGATTTTTTAATTACTTTCTATTTTCTTACAGTATTACCTACGGTTAAATTAATCAACAGGCAAGTAAATAGCTCATGACAGATACATATGCAAATTGTCAAGTAATGTCTGACATTTTGGCTTTCATAGAAACTCTGTGTTCAGTGATTTGTGGAGACATATTAATGTTTTTAATGAGCAGAAGCCCGTACGGTCAGGCAACGAGCAATAAGGTGAACCCACCTGGGAAGGGAAGCAGGACAGAAACTCCAGGATAGACTGGTCCTGAAGCAAGCGGCCAGCCCTCACCACACTGCATCTTCCCAGAAGAGCAGATACCCTAGAGAGAAGACAGTTGCATACTGGCTTCCTAGCTTATTTTTCTACCAAAGTTGTGTTCTTATGGTAAGAATAATAATAACAATAATACTCTCATAGCCTTTTACAGTTAATAGCTTTAAAGTTTTTTTCTTGCAGCTATGCTTCTCAAAGTACATGGGCATATATAATATCATGAAGATATGTAGGTATGTGAGGGGTTGAAAAAGCTTCCTAGTCAATTTTATTTTCTTTTAGGTAATGCAAAACATTTTTTTTTATATTACGTCAGACAGGTGCATAATGGAGTGGACTGCAAAATAAGCATGAAGTTTTAAAATAAAACACCAAATTTAAAAGAAATATAATTCTTGTTTCAGCAAATTTGTGCAGCTTACCCAGAACCCTGGGAAGGGGGGGTTGTTTTTACTGTCTTCAACTATTGAGGACACTTAGAGAAAAAGTTTGAGATACAGTGAAACATATTATATCAGTTGAAGTCTGTGAATCAGGTTAAGTATTTTGATTAATTTTACTAAGTGGATCAGTGTGATTGTTATCATTGTAGGATAAGTATTTTAAGGTTTTTCAAGCTACATTCTCTATTTCCTGCCTTTCCCACTATCGACGTGTAAGCCATTCAAAATTCTGGTTACTTGCTGGAGCGTTATGGGAAAGGAATATATTTTCTAAGAAGATGAAAACAGCCCACCACACTCCAACTTTGTGCTGCCTGTGGATGTTTCATTAACATTCACTGACTCTTGTCATTTTCCTACCTGTTGGATTACCCTGCTTGTCATGACTCAGTAAACACTTTTCGATCATGCTTGTGACCAGCTGACATTTTAGGTAACTGAGGGCACGCTCTTTCAGACCTCAGTTCATCCGAGTGAATAGCAGTAATTGTGCCAGTGTTATTTGGTTTCTTTCATAACTTGATTGCAGCAATTATGTCCCAAATGGTACTCAGTCATTCTTGACTAAATGTTTTATCACACTTCTCATTTATATCTTCTCCTCTATGCCAGGCAGACCTACAGCACGCAGCTGTTCCCTTCAATGTGTGCAGCATAACATAGCATTTGGGAATAGCATCGTGGGGTGAGTCAGAGCATGCCTTCTGAACTCAGCAGACCTGGGTTTTCATCCCAGCTCTACCCCTGACAAGGAAGTCATTTCATCTTTCTAGGATCAATTTACTATCAGCATAATTAATGCATTATCTTCATGAGACTGATGTGAGAATTAAATGAACTAATGAATTAAAAAAGTACTGCGTCCTTAACTTAGAATAAGTGATCAACAAATTATAGTCATGTGTATTATTGTTAATACTATTGTTGTTATATTTTTAATTGAATATAATGTGAAAACCTCAAAAATTGGATAAAATGAGAACAAGTAAATTGATAAAGCAAATGAATATAGCTATGTAGACACCACTCAAGTCCAGGATATCAGCACCCCAAAAATTTTTGCTCATGCCTCCATCTAGTCATTAACTATCTTAAGGAAAGAATATTTTTACTTCTATCACCATCAATTAGTTTTTGTCTGTTTCTGTAATTTACATGAATAGAATAACATGATATGTGCTCTTCTGTGTCCGGCTTTCTTTTGTCAACATTATATTTGTGATTTATTTGTGTTGTGGTTAAAGCACAGTGGTTCATTCTTATTTCTAGGTTACATCAATATAAAATGTATTTATTCATTCTTTTGTTGATATTCTCCTGCTAAATAATTTTAACATTTATTTCTAGTTTGGGAATATTTTTAATAATGCTGTTGTGAACATTCTTGTGTATGTCTTTAGTTATCACTTTTGTTAGATTTATACCTAGTCTAGAACTTCAGGACCTTAGGATGCATAGTATTTTCAGTTTTAGTGTAGATATTGCAAAACAGTTTTCCGAGTGGTTGACCTAATTTACATGTCCATTAGCAGTGCATGAGAGTTATATTTGAGCCACATCTGCACTAATTGTGGGTAACGTGAAATTTTACACCATTCTAATTCAAATGGCATCTGAGTGAGGCTGTAATTTGTATTTTCCTGATGATTAATGACATTGAACACCTTTTCATGTGCTCATATTTAGTCAATATGATATATTTCTTTCATTCAAGTCTTTTGGTATTATTTCTATTGTGCTGCCTCCTGTCCTTTTTTTTATGGCTTAATACAAATTTTGTATATACTCTGGATATATAGCTTTTGTAAAATATATTTCAAATATCGTTATGTAGTGTATGTTTGAGGTTTTCACTCTATTAATAGGATGTTTGATGAACTTTATTTTTATTTTGATGAAGTTCAATTTTATTTTTTTTCTTTATGATGAATGTTTTTGCTTTCCGACTTAAAAAATATGTATTTGTCTATCTCACGGCCACAAAGATATTCTCGTATGTTATCTTCTAGAAACTTTATTGGTTTAAATTTTACAGTTAGGTCTACAAATCAATGATTTGTAGACCTAACTATATGTAAAAACTATATTGTGAGAATTAAAGATTAAGGTGCTTGTTTTCTCTATAATTACACCAATCAAGACAGCACCAGTTATTTAAAAGACCATCCTTTCCTAATTGCATTGCTTTATCACCTCTCTTGTAAAATGACCACATAGATGTGTTTTTATTTCATTTAATTCTGTTCGTATTGTCATTATTTTCTTTTTCTATATTTTGGGGATAATTTGCTGTTCTTTTTTGTAGTTTTTTGAGATAGATGATTACAATCATTAATTTTCAACTTTTCTTATTTTCTAATTTATGGACTTAAACATATCTCTTGAGCTGCTCCCCACATATCTTGGTATGTAGCATTTTAATATAATTTATTGAAAGTATATTATAATATTTATTTTTAAATGACCCATAAGTTATTTACAAATGCATGGCTTAACTTCAAAGCATTTGGGGGTTTTCTAGCTATCTTTTTATTATAGTACCCCCACTCGGGAGTGGTACCCATGGTTTCTCCTTCCACAGTTTCAGTTACCACATGGTCAACCAGGGTCCAAAAATATTAAATGGAAAATTCCAGAAATAAACAATTCATAAGTTGTAAATTGCCTGCCATTCTGACTACAATGATGAAATCTTACTTTCCTGCTCTGTTCCACCCAGGAGGTGAATCATCCCTTTGTGCAGCATATTCACACTGTGTACACAACACTTGTGTTTGTCATTTAGTAACCATCTAGGCTATCAGATCAACCATTGAGGCATTGCTGTGATAATTTGCTGTTCTTTTAAAAGGTCTTCAAGTACCTTTTATATTACTTAATAGTAGCCCCGAAGCGCTGGCAATTTATATATGCCAAAGAGAAGCCATAAAGTGCTCCCTTGAAGAGAAAAGCAAAAAACGTAGTGCTTATAGCATTCAAGTCCTATCCATGGTTTCAGGCTTCCACTGGAGGTCTTGGAATGTATTCCCTGCAAATAAAGAGGGACTACTGTATTAAGTACTGGCTATGATCAAGGTCTACTTGGTCAGCAAACTCTCTGATTTATGATCAGTCTTGCTTTATAGCATAATAATTGGTCAATTTTAGTAAATATTTCATGTGTACTTGAACATAAAATGTTTTCTGCATTTGTTGATACTGTGCTTTAAACACGTGAATTAGGATACTTTGTTAATCATGATATCTAAATTTTTTATTCCTTACTGAATTTTGGTCTATTATTTTATCTCAGTTAGTGACAAATGTATGATAAAATCTCTAGCTACTATTATAGGTTTTCCTATTTTTCCTATAATCTTGCCAGAATTTGATGTGGATATTTTGGATCTGTGTTATTAATTGCATTATAATTCCATAAATTATGGACTATTATGTTTCTGTTGAATTAACCCTTTTATTATTGTGAAAAGTCCCTTTTGTCCTTAATAATACTTTGTGCCTACAAGTCCAAGTGGTTTATTTATATAATTTCTCTGGCTTTCTTTTAGTTACAATTTTTACAGTATGTCTTTTTTCATAATTTTACTTTCAATCTTAATCTGCCTTGATATTTTTCATTCCAGTTTTAAAATCTTTCTTTTTAACTGGGCATTTATCTTACAAGCATAACATAAATACTAATGTATTTGGATTTTAATCAACCATATTATTTTTGACTCTGTTTCGTCTCTTCTTTTTCTATTCCTTTTCTTATATTCTATTTGTTGGATCAAGCATGGTTCATTATTCTATTTGTTTCCCTATTGAGCTTATTAGTCATACTGTCTTTTATTATCCTTCTAGTAGGTTCCTTAGAGATACAAATGATTATCCTTGGCTTCGTACATTCTATCTTAAATTAGTACATATTCCATTTTGTAGATATGCTGAAGACCTTAGAAAAAATTACTCTTTCATCTAACTCTCAAGTTTTATGTTATTATTCACATGCATTGCAATTATGCATATTATTAAACCACAAAAGACACATTATTGGTAAACCAATATCAAGTTATTGTTCTTAGCTGCAAATCCATTCTTCTTTGCCTGCTTCATGATACTTAAGCTGCATTATCTGAATATTCCTCTTTGCCATCTGGAGCAAGGTTAGACTTTGCCAGTAGAAGACACTGTAGTGACAATGGAAGGCCATAGCAGCAGGAAGACCCCTTCCTTCTGGGTAAAGGTCCTCCATGTTTTTATTTAGCATGGATGTCCTGCAGACCTTACAGACCAATTTCAACCCTCAAGCTTTGTACTCCCCACTCAGTGGCTATGTCCATGGCTCCAGGTATGCTTTTTTGGTTGAATCCATTTCTCCCTATCCAGTGACTGCTTCTGAGAAGCTTCATTGGGCTCCTTGCAGAGCAGCTTTGGTCACATACTCAGGTCACATACTTGTTTCCCATCTTTAAGAGCTATGTCCTTAAAACAGCTCCAGCCTGCCCACCCTTTCGAGCCATGGCAGGTCATTTCTAAAGATTAGTTTGGACCTGTGCCCTCTGGAATCTTTCTTTACCACTGTGAGGCAGCATATTCCCATGGTGCCCACACCTTCTTTTAAAAAATCTGAGCCCCAGCTTTGGGATGAGGCAGGGGGTAGAATAGGGAGGGACTCTCTCTTGAGTCCTCAGTTTCTTTGTCTTTCATTATCTCTCAGCCTGGGAATAATAGCTGTCTGTTTTTTTTGTTTCTTTGTACATTGTACTTATGGACGTTAAATTTTCTCTGTTCTAATAATTTGTTTGGTTTGGGTCTCCTGCCTAGATCCAGACCAATATACTCAGATTTCTAGTAGTGTTTTTCATTATGTACCATCTCTGGTGCTCTTTATTCCTTTCTACATTTCCATGATTCCATCTGAGATCATTTTCTTTTTGTCTGAAGAGTACTTTCTATTATTTTTTGAAGTGTATGTCTGCTAACAATAAATTATCTCAATCTTTGTCTAAAAATGCTTTATTTTGCATTACTTGCTAATGAATAATTTTTCCCTGTCAAGAATCTGAGATTGGCAGCTACTTCTTTTCGGCACTTTCATTATGTAATTTGTTGTCTTTTGCTTTATCATTCTTATTGATGAGTCAGCTGTCAGTCTCATTGATGTTCCCTTGAAAGCAATGGCCTTCTCTCTGGTTACTCTGAAGGTTTTCAATTTTCTTTTTTGGTGTGTGTTTTGTTTTTATGAAGTAGATTTTATTATTATGTGCCTAGGAATGGTCTTCCTGCAATTTCATCTTATGTTCATAGAAATCCTTGAATCACACTGACTAGCATCTTTAATCAGGTTTAGAAAATCCCCAACCATTATATATTTTCAAGTACTACTTTTTCCCCACTCCCTTTTTCTCCTCCTCTATGAATTCTATGAATCCAATTATATTTATATAAAATCTTTTCAACATCCCCTTTCACTCTTTTGTGTATTTTTATCTTTTTTTTTCCCCTCTATGTGTATCAATTTGGAAACCTTTGTTGCTTTGTCTTCTAATTTACTATTGTTCTCTTCAGCAGGTCTAATTTGTTATAACAAATCTATCAGTTTATTATATTTCCTACATAAAGTTTTTTGTTGTTTGTTTGTTTTGCTTTGTTTTTCACACAGACCAGTTCTGTCTTGACATTTTTCTCTATTTCCATGAACATATCAATAATAATTATTTTAACTCCATATCCCATTATTCAAATGTCTGGATCGTGTGTGTGTCTATTGCAAACTTTCTTGGTCCTGCTTTCTTAAATGCCTGTTAATTCTTGCTTAAATAGCAGAAATTTTATAAAAGAATTATAGTGTCTACCTTGTTTTGCTTTTGTTGGTTTTTTTTTCCATTACCTTCAAAATAAAGTCTAAATTCTATATCTAAAAAAATCCAGTAGAGTTTACTCTGATATGTGGGTTTTTAGGGTATATGTATTACATTATATATTGTAATTCTAGAATTAAAGTATATAATGAAAGTCGCTACTTAAATTATTATATATTTATTATTGGCTTTATTGCTTCATTTTGACTCTTCTAATACCTTTCTATGTAACAGTGCCTGTGATGTACTTTTTGAAAGCTTCTACTAAAGGAATATCAAATAAATATCACTTTTATTAAGGAAGCAGTTTGCATCTGGAAGAAGTTTGATTATTCTTGAGGAATTCATGATATAAATACATAGAACACATAATTATTTTTTAAATCTAACAGCTGTGATTAAAATGAAGAAAAAATCCACCACATACTAGAAATTTTTATAGGTTAAGTCAGTAACACATAAGTCACAGCTAGATATTTAAAGTCTGTGTATATGTCATCACCAATTATTGTTTGCAAGTTAGAGAATTTAATATTGAAAAATATTTGTGGAGAAAAAAATCTTTAAACAGCTATATAACTGCATGACTATGGGGAGAGAGAGGGACAGAGATAGAGACAGAAAGGAAGGAAAAGAATATATAACAAAAGATGATAGTTTCCATGAATCCCATATTCCACCATTGTGAAAGAGTTATAGCAGTCATATCTAAATGTAGCAGAACTATCCAGTAAGCGGAAGGTAAGATATTAAAATAATAGTGCTTGGCCCTAGATGTTAGCAGGCCACAGGCGCAGACTTCAAATTTGAGTCTGGAAGGAGATATTTTCTTCCTGTGTGCTAGTCCTGTATCCATACCTCCTGTGTATATAGATAAACAGCACTTTTCATCAGCAACACTCAGCCTGGGTTGATTCACCTTAGAACCATTACCGTATGCTCTTGACACTTACTTTCTACTTGGGAGCTGCCCCAGACATCTCAGGGTTTAGACATTGGACGTTGATCCATATGGCCTTAAGATACCCAGGGGTCTCCAACACTATTGTTCAGTAGCAATAGTGTTAATTACATAATTGTATAACTTATGTAAATAAAATTAATATTCTGTATCTATTTCTTACAAAATAAATAAGCAGATTTTTCACAAAACCTGATATTGTATCTATGATGGCCTAAATCAACATGATTGAGCATCAGAGTATTGATTGATAACTCCAGGACCTATAAAATATTAAACTTTGGTGGGAGAAAAGGAGAGTGAATGACTATATAGTAGACATTCAATAAGGCTTGCTAAATAAATCTCCAGTGTTGCTTATAGAAAGTCAATATAAAGCATCGAGCACCATGGACTGAAATTCTTGGATTTTAAGAGACAGTTCAGGTGTAAAAATTATCACACTACAATGAGAGAATTGATCCATTTTTTAAAAAATTATTTTTAAATACAAATTATGTTGTAACTTAAGAAAACAGAAAAAAAATGACAAATTGAAAACACTTTATTTTAATACTTCTATTCAGATCTTTACAAGTTGTTTTCTACTTATTAATGAGTATACTTTTTTTTCTATATTTGGTCAACAATCAAGCTTTTGTTCGATTTAAGTGGTGTATTTTTTGAAGCATTGCAGTGTTTCTGAAAACTAATCTTAATTGAACTTTTAGTGGACCTTCCTACTTGGAATTTCCTTTGAAAAAACTTGTTACGTTAGCTTCATTCCATCCAGACCCATACTGTGCAAAGAACTCTGATAGGCACACGAGATACAAAGATGATCTCTGTAATGATGATTCTGTAATGATTCTGTGATGATTCTCTGTAATAATGATCTCTGTAAGATGATTCTGTAATACAGAATTTCTGCCATTAAAAAGCTAAATACAAATTTGTAAAAAGATGCACTGTACTAGTTTAAGTATGAATTTCAGCCTGGTTTTCTAACTTACCTTCCAACTTCCTTCAGAAGAAACTTTTTTGAGATATTTGATCATATTTTGCATCAAAACATAATAGTGAATCAAAGTGAATGTAAATGCAAACTACTTTATTTCTTATTTTTCATAAGCACAGGATTTTAGTCTAGTTGAAATCATAAAAAATTAGCTCTTCAAAAATAACAAAATATGTCTCAGAGATAAATTAGCAAAACATTTTCAAAATCTTTTCTTCAAAATCTTTTCTTCAAATTAGTTGTTTAAGATTTTGTGATTTTCTATATAAAAACAGTTCCAATTAAAATGAGTCTGTGAAATAATTTTTCTCATATTCGTCTGTGAAGAATATGTGTGTGTGTGTGTATTCATATATGTGTATATACATACATACATATATATATAATCAAAATTCTTGAGAAATCCTATGATTTAAAAATTCTATTTAAATTTTAGAGTAGCATTTCCCACTTAATGTGGAGCCTGCCTTGTGAAATTCAAACAAAACAATTCATTGTGGAAAATGGTGGAATAAGCAGAGTTCACACAGCAAGGAAAACCATACTTAAATTTTTATTCTCAGACCTGAGTGCTTTCCACTAACAGCATTTGCCTGGCCAAGTAATGATAAGAGAGTAAAGTTAAGATTCTTACATGGAGATTGAGTCAGTGGCCCATTAAAGCAATAGGTCAAAGGTAGGATATTGACCAGAATGCAAAAAGAAGCTGTATTAGAGGGGTGATCAAAAGTTTCTAGAAAGAGCCTACATAGTGGTTAATAGCAAGGGCTCTGGACACAGACTACTTGTGTTCAGATTAACTCATTATTAGCAGTGTGACCTTAAAAACTTTGCTTAACCCAGCGTCCCTCACTTTTCTTATGTATAAAATAAAAATAGTGATAGAGGCTACCATAATCATCTATTATGATTACTAAATTAGTTGATCTCGTCAAAACACTTAGAACATTGTATAGCACATAAGAAATAGCATCTAATTGTGTAAATAAATAACCTTCACAGTTCTTTGTCTTTATCAGGTCTTCTAGTTGATGAATTGTCTTCTTCCAATTGAGAAATCCATATTTCTCACAAAGTTCCAGCTCACTGGGCTGATACCCATCAAATATCATATTTGGGAAATTCACAAAAGGTGTTTATGGAGTAAATAGAGTAAAAGGAGAAGAGGAAATGTTTTTTTATATATTCCAAATCTTCAGCCATGTTCATATCAATATCCTGGGGCATGCTCACTGGAGAAAACCAACTAACCTCATGTAATGAGAACACATTATTTTCTATATTGGTCTCTGCTGCCTCCAAATGTTTACTTGTGGACTTAGTTATGCACTGTTAATAATAACAACATATTTACTAAGTGCTTGCCATATGCCCTGTGCTCTTCTTAGGGATTTGTATGCAATTTTTTTCACTGAATTCTTACAACTGTCCTAGGATTTGGATATTATTATTATCCCCATTTTATAGATGAGAAGTAATGAGAAATGTTTTCTTACTACTAAACAAATGTAGATTTTCAAAACATTTTAAAATATTGTGAATATTTTAAGGTCTTTCAGCATAGATATTAGCCCTTAAGCAGGAGTCTTTCTAAGATGGGGCTGTTGGATAGAATAATTCATAGCTTATAGGTGGTGAATGTTCACAACTTGTCAGTTTATACATCACGAGTGGTATCCCTCTGATGCTCACCAAAACCCATTCCATGTTACGGAGTAGCAAACTACAGTTCAATGAAGTCAATTAGTTCACCCAAGTTCACAATGAAAATGATCCACTTATCTAAAAATGGGCTAGAAAATCTGAACATGGAGTACACATACTTTTTATCACTGAGGCTAAAGAAAGAAGAAATGTTAGTAGTAATGGTAGATTCATAAGAGATTATCAAGGAGAGAAAGATCTCCAGGGCTAAGCTAGAAAAAAGAAGATAATTCCGAATAACTTTAATGAAAATTTTTTCTTACTGCTCATTTTTACTGTGCAAAGCTGATTATGGACTTATCTCATCAAGAACAAAGCATGGGTAAGTTGCTTTATTATGTACTACATAGGACCAAAAAAATCAAGAAATTAACATTTATATAATTCAGTATTTTTCATGCAGGTATATGCACATCTCTAAATTGAACATAGGCCTTTGAACCACTGTTGCAATCACAGGAATGATCAAAAGAAAATTCATAGTAATTTCTTTTTGTATCTACTTGTGTCTGGTTTCCCTGTCAAAATGACATGGGGCATCCATCCTCCAAACAGCATAAATATGCATATCTAGTTATGTGCATATTTTGAAATCACTCCAACATCTTCAGTTTTAGCAGAAAATGCATTGTTTTTCTGTCTCTGGGCAAGATGTTTGCTATGAGTCTGTCCTTCAGTAGCAAAATAAATAAATTTCATGACTTTGTAATTGTCATGTTGAAATTTTTCACGCCTTTGTTTAGCTACTTAAAAAAAATCTTTATAATGCATCAAGTACTGTTTACTTCATTGTAAAAGTTGGAAAAACATCAACTAATTGTCATGAAAAATTCAAGTTTGTATTCAAGTCTTCAAGCATTAAATATCATGAAAATGCAAAGAAGACCTTCTGGTTTACTTTTTACTTGTTCTAGGATTTAGATCTACTAAAATATGATAAATTATTCGGTGACAGTTTCCTTTGGAAACATAAAAGAAATGTGATTCAACTCTCTCATGTATATAAATGCAAGGGAATAGTAACCTAGACATAAATAATGCCTGGATTAAAAATCCTAGCACATTCAGAGGACTTCAAATAGTTAACTGTGCCATAATGTGGAACACAGAATCCTGGACTCTAACAGTAGACTGCCTTGTTTTTGAACCTATGCCACTAATTAATTGTGTAATGATGGGCTAATAACTTTTCTTAATCTCAATATCTTCTTCTATAAAATTATAATTATAAAGATTCATTAATTATGAAATATACATTACAATTATGTATCTATACCTATTAATTAATTTCCAATATAGAAAATGTTATAAAGTTTACACAAGATAATAGATGCAGTCTACACATTGCACATTGTAAATGACAGATACTATTATTACTTTGGTTAGACTAAAAATCCAATTAAAACTGGACAGTGCAGAGCCACAGCTTGAAAAATCTCTTATGCCACATAAGGACTTTAGAGTTCATACTCTGGTAGACAATGGAAAGCCACTGCAGAATTTTACCCAGAAGAGTTCCATGATACACTGCATTTTAAAAAGATCATTCCACTTGCAATGTGGAGGGTGAATTGGAGGGCACGATACAGAAATCAGTGACCAAACTATTTCAGTGGTCCATGAAAGAAATAATAAAGACCTAAACCAAGTCAACCACAGAAACAACAGGAACTTGGAATAATGGAGCATGGCTACTCACATAATGTTGCAACATGGGAAAGGAAGGAATTAAGAATGACACCCAGGTGGGGCGGTAAGGAGGGGGAGATGAGATGAGAACATAAGTTGGTTTTGAAGAAGTTAGAGTTTGAGTTGCTTGTAGGACATAACAACACAGAGGTGTATCACAAATTGGTTATGTTTGCTTAACATGGAGTTCAAGACACTTGTGTATCACCTACATATAATAGGTAGATGAAGTTATAGGACCATATATGACCGCTTATAGAAACTAGATAGAGTGACAAGAGGAAAGTTAAGAATTGAACTTTGGGAAACATTAAAACATAAAAGATAGGTAGAAGAAAAAGAACTTAAAATGGAGAATGAGAGGCACATACATATAGAGTATAAAGGAAATCAGGACATACTGATGCCAAAGAAATCAAAGTAGAAATGTATCAAGAAGGAAGAGATCAATTCTGCCAAGTATTGTAGGGAAATAAAGTAAGATTAGGAGAAAAGAAATACCATATGATTTCACAGTCACTGGATTGCTTGTGATTTGGAAGAAGTGTCATTGCAACGGTGGAGACTATAATCAGACTGTAGAAGTTTGATGTGTGGATAAAACATACTGGGAGACTGTTCCTTTCAAAAGGTGTTATTATCATTCCATTTTACAGAGAAACAAATTGAAGTTCATTGTGGGCACAGCAATACTTCTTATCTTAATTTTTTTTTTTCAGAATCTTGATAAACCCCATCAAACATGGAGTGCATTTCCTATTTCCTCAAAGCAGAATAGGACTTTGTGACCATCTCAAATGAACAGAATGCAGCAGAAACAATGTTGTGAGTTTAGATCATAACGAGAAATATTCTATTATCTATCTATCTATCTATCATCTATCTATTACTTCTTTCTATCTCTATCTTTACCTCTATATCCCTATCTCTATCTATTCTATGTCTCTATCATCTCTCTCATCCCTGGTTCTTGAAACTGACTAACCATGTTGTGAGGAAACCTAGGTCATATGGAGAGTAGGTATTCTGGCTAAAAGACCCAGCTAACATCTCAGTGCTAACTCCAGCACCAACTGCTTGAGTGAGCAATACTTTGAATGATTTTAGACCTTGGATTTTGAACTGTTCCAGCTGACATATCTGAAGCAGCGATGAGGTATTCCCATTGAGCCTTTCTCAAATTACAGATGAAATATTCTGGATGTTTTAGGCCTCTAAGTTTTGGGTATATTTTACATAGCCATAGTAAATAGTAAACAACTGCAAAGGAAAAGAAACCATGAATATAAATTATTCTTTGAAGTAACTGAAGAATTGCAGAAGAAATTAATAAATGGATGAATAGAGGATCAAGAATGTTTGGATTGTATTTTTTTATTTTGTAATTAGAAAAGCATCATCCTGAACCATATAAAATGTAACATGACTATGCATGTTAAGAAGAAAAAAAACATTGGTGCAAATTCTATATCCTGGTGGATGTAAAGGATATCACACAGAGATCATAAAGGGTGTGATTAGTTATGAATAGGGAAACTGATATTTGTACCTATCTAGGTGCTCGTACATGTGAGCACAAGAAGTTAACGATCATTCTCAGTATTCTAAGTCGTCTCTATGAAATCAGAGGCAAAGTCATCTGCACTGAACAACTGGTGAGATAGGTGGTAGGGGGGATGGGCAGAGTGAATAAAAGTGTCTGAGAGCTGTTAGCCTGCAAGTTGTTCATACGGTAGTATATACACACCTTTTTATTCCATAGATTTAATTATCAAACACCACTGACGTCCCCCTATGCCCAGTCCTTAACCCTAAGGTAACCATTGTAGTGGCATCTATCACCATCGATTAGTTTATTTGTTTTTTTGTTTTTTTGTTTTTGAAATACATATAAATGGAATCATACAGTAAGTACTCTTGTGTCTGGCTTTTGTTGCTCAACATTATGGATATTAGATTCATAGGTGTTTTGCATAGAGGAGCAGTTTATTCATTAACATTGCTGAATAATATCACATCATATGAATATAAACTTTATTTTTTCATTTAATATGGATGAACATTTGAGTATTTCAAGCATGGGACTATTAAAAACAACTGAATATTTTTGTGACTGACTTTGCTGAAAATATAAATACATTTCTGTTAGGAATATACTTAGGAAAGGAAATTTATTGGGTCATTAGGTACGCGTATTTTCAGTTGTTGATACTATCAGATGGTTTTCCCAAGTGGTTATACTGAATTATATTTCCACCAGCCGTGTGTGTGAGTTTCAGTTTCTTCACATCCCCACCAACACTAGGTGTTACTAATCACTTTCATTTTGGCTGTGTTGGTGCACGTGTAATCCTTTTCAGATTTCCTACTGGACCTCTTGTCATTTTTTTTCTAAATGTTTTTAGGAGTATTTTTGTTGTTGTTGTTGTTGTTGTTCTTTTGTTTTAATTCTGGGTTCAAGTATTTTTTCAGATATATGCGCTACAAATACTTTTTGTATTCCGTGGTTTGCTTTCTCACTCTTTTAATGATGTTCTTTGAAGAACAAAAGAACTTAATTTTTTTATTAGTTTCAAATGTACAAAACAATGTAATAGACAGTTATACCCCTCACAAAGTGACAACCCCCACACCCCTAATCTACTACCTGTCTAACATTGTATATAGCTGCAAATGAACTTAATTTTAATGCCATCTAATTTATCAGTCTTTTCCTTTGTTGTTAGGTTTTTGGATTCTGTTTAAGAAATCTTTGCTTATCTCAAATCATAAAGATATTTTTCCACATTTTATACTTTGCATTTATATCAATAGTACATTGCAAATTAATTTTTGGTTAAGATTTGAGATAGATTTTAAGCTGCACTATTTTTATACAAATGACCTACCATCATAATTAAAAAATTCTTATTTTCCCACCGTACTAGTGTCATCTTTATGAACATGTACGTGTCCATTTTTGGACTCTATTTCTTTGGTCTGCTAGTCTATCCTTGCACCAACACAGCACTCTATTCTTTACTGTACCTTCTATGTTAAACCTTGATTAGTGGTAGTGTAAGTCCTCCAGCTTTGTCCTTCTCAAGATTGCCTTGGCTAGTTTTGCTCTTTGTACATCCATATATATTTTTTCCGAATAACCTGTCCTTCCCACAAAAATAAAATCCTACTATTGTGGTTTTGATTGAGATTGCAGGAAACCTAGAAGACAATTGATATTTTTATATTAAAACTTCTAATCCGGAAACAGTGGGTTGTCAGGACATTCATCCATAATATTGCTGGTACCGTTAGTTTGCTCCCTTTTTATAACTAAGTAATATCTATTGTAAGACTATATCACAGGTGTTTGTCCATTCTCCTAGTTGAAGACCATCTGGGTTATTGTCATTTTGGGGGCTGTTATGGATAAAGCTCCTATAGATATTCTTGTACAAGTCATTTCAAGACATGCCTTCTTTTACTGGGTAAATACTGAAGATGGGAATTATTGGCCATCTGTGTATCTTCTTTTGCAAAGTGTTCATTCAATTTTTTATCCAGATTTTAAACTGGATTGTCTGCCATTCCGTTATTGAGTGGTAGGAGTTCTTTATGAATACCAGTTCTTTGTTAGATATCATTTTAGAAACATTTTCTCTAAGTTTTTGGTTTTCCTAATAATTTTATTAATGTTGGCTTTTGATGAGAAAAAGGTATTAGTGATAAAGAGACTATATACCAAGTTTTCTTTTGTGGTCATTAATTTTTATCATTGGTTTAAGCAACTTTGACCTACCTATTAGTCAAAAATTTATTCTCTTATATTATCCGCTGAAAATTTTACACTTCTGGTATTTATGTCTAAGTCCATAATATATCGGAAATTAATTTATATTTATGGTGTAAAATAGGAGTTAGGGGGCATTATATTTTTTCCATATATAGATATCCAGTTATTCCAGCATCATTTGTTGAAAAAGCTTTCCTTTCTCCATTGGATTTGGTATTTTTGTTGAAAGTGAGGATTTATTTCTGAGCTGCTTATTCTATTTCATTGATCTATTTATCAACACTTATGCCAGTGTCACACTCTCTTTATTCATAGTAAGTCTTGAAGTCAGGCAATGTAAGTCCTCTACTTAAACATGCTACCTTTTCAATATAGCTTTGGATATCCAAAGTCCTTTGCATTTCAGTATAAATATTAAACTTCCAACCAAAGAATAACATGCATTGTCTGTTTATTTGGGTCTTCTTAAAATTTTCTCAAAAGTTTTTGTTTTGTTTTGTTTTGTTTTTTTCAGAATAGAAGTCTTGCACATCTCATCTTTTGTTAAATTTACTACTTATTTTTTGTTGCTATTGTAAAAGGAATTGGTTTTTAAATTTGATTTTCCTATTGTTTGCTATTGGCATACAAAAATAAAATTATTTTTAATCATGGATCCTGCCACATTGCTAAATTTGACATTCATTTATGCATTTGTTTTGAAGGATTTTCTACATAAATAATCATGTTATCTGCAAAAAGACAGTTTTACTTCTTCCTTTCTGATCTGTAATTATTATTTCCTTTTTTATCTTATGGCTAAGTTCTCTAGTAGAATTTTGAGTAAGAAGTCACGAGAATGAGAAGTTTTGCCTTGTTCTCAATTTTACAAAATATTAAACATTATATCATTTAATATCCTATTTTTCATATGATTTTTCAAAGGCAGCTTTATCAGATTGAGGAAGTTTCTTTTTAGTTTGAACTTGCTAAGGTTTTTTTTAATTTTTTTGTGTTTTTAATTCATTTTTTAAATTTATTTATTATTTTACTTAATTTATTTTATTATTATTTTTTTAAGGAGGGCGCAGCTCACGGTGGCCCATGCGGGAATCAAACCCGCAGCCTTGGTGTTATTAGCACCACTCTCTAACCAACCGAGCTAACGGGCCACCCCCTAAAGAGTTTTTTTTTTTTTTTAATTAGTGAGTATTGAATTTTCCTCAATGCTTTTTCTACACATTGAATTAATCGTATTTTTTTCTCTTTTATTAAAATGTTAAACTGGCAAATTACAATTGTTTATTTCAAATGTTAAATTAAACGTTGCATTTCTAGAATAAGCTTACTTAGTCTTGATGTGGTATTCTTTTCATATATTGCTGTATTTGATTTGTTAATATTTTTATAGTATTCTTAGCAATAGCAATGAGGATTTGTGGGCTGCAATTTTTTTCTTGGATTCTCCTTGTAAGTTTTTTAATGTTGTGATTTACAGGCTTCATAAAATAATTTGGTAATTGTTCCCTACACTTAATATTTTTTTAATAAGTTTAAGATTGGTGATATTTCTATCTTAAGTAGTTGATAGAATTTTCCAGTGTGACCATGTGAGAGTCTATATAAATTATATATACATATATAATTTATTTATATAGAGATATATGACTAAAGAGGTCTTTCTGTTTTCTCTTGTGTCAATCTAGACTAGTTGTACTTTTTAAATATTCACGTTATTCATCTAAATTGAAAAACTTGTTGGCATAAAGTTGGTCATAAACTTGGTCATAAAATTTCTTTATTTTCCTTTTAATATCTGGAATCTATAATGTTAATATTTCTTATATTCTTTATATTGGAATCTGTGTTCTCTCCTTTGTATTTCATCACTATTGCTAAGACTAGTTTTGTTCATTTTCTCTTATTGTTTGTTCTCTCTTTCATTGATTTCTACCCTTATCTTTGTTATTTCTTCCTTGTTACTTACTCTGGCTTTAATTTGTTCTTTTTTTATATCTTCTTAAGATGAAAACTTAGGTCATTAATTTTAAATATTTTTTTCTAATATAGTCTTTGTATTTAAAGTATATCTCTTGTGACAATATTTTAGTGTGCTTTGTTTTACTCATTCTTACAATATCTACCTTTTAATTAGAGTGTTTACTACATTAAACTTGAATACATTGTTATTAATATGGTTGAATTGAGGCCTGATGCTTTATTATTAATTTGCTGTTGATACTGCCCCCCATTCTGTGTTTTTTGTTTCCATTATTCCTTTCTTTTTTAAAGATTTTTATTAAACTATAGCTAACATATAGTATTTTGTTGTTTTCAAGTGTACAGCATAGTTATTCAACATTTATATACCTAAAGAAATGATCACCATGATAAGTCCAGCAACTATCTGACACCATGCTATTCTATCACAGTATTATGGACTATATTCCCCATGCTGTGTTTTGCATCCCCAAATATATGATTTATTTGTTTTATTCCTGGAAATTTGAACCTCTTCGTCCCCTTCACTTCCTCCCCCTTTTATTTTATTTTTAATTACAGTTGACATTCAGTATTATTTTATATTAATTTTAGGTGTACAGCATAACAGTTACACATAAAATTTAAGAAGTGATCCCCCTAACTAGTCTAGTGCCCACCTGGCACTATACGTTATTATTACCGTATCACTGACTCTATTCCCTATGCTTTACTTTACGTCTCCATGGCTATTTTGTGACTACCAGTTTTGTACTTTTTAATCTTCACCTTTTTCACTCTGCCGCCCAATCTGCCTCCCATTTATCACCTCAATAGATCTAGTACCCATCTAACACCATGTATAGTTACTATAATATTATTGACTATATTCCTTATGCTATACCCTACATGCCCATGACTACTTTGTAACAACCAATTTTTACCGCTTAATCCCTTCCCCTTTTCCACCCACTCCCCCAACTCCCCTCCCATCTAACAACCATGAAAATGTTCTCTGTGTCTGAGTTTGTTTCTGTTTTGTTTGTTTTGTTCTTTAGGTTCCACATTTTGGCCATTGTAAACAATGCTGCAGTGGACATACGGATGTACACATCCCCTCTAAGTAGCATTTGGGTTTCTTCAGATAAATACCCAAAAATGGGATTACTGGGTCCTTCTTTGTCTCTTGTTATAGCCTTTGTTTTAAGTCTATTTTGTCTGGTGTAAGTATTGCTACCCCACAATTTTGCTTCTATTTTCATGAAATTATCTTTTCCCATCCCTTTACTTTCAGTCTGTGTGTGTGTCTTTTCACCTGAAGAGAGTCTGTGTGTATCTTTTCACCTGAAGAGAGTCTGTTGTAGGCAGCATATGTAAGGGTCCTGTTTTCTTATCCATTCAGCCACCCTACCTTTTGATTGAAGAATTTAATCTATTTACATTTAAAGGAATTGTTGATAGATATGTAGTTACTGCCATTTTATTATTCACATTTTTATTAATTTATTGGGATGGCATTGGTCAGTAAAATAATATGGCTTCAAGTGTACATTTCTGTAGTACATCATCTATATATTGTATCATGTATTCACCACCCAGAATCAGTTCACTTTCCATCACCATATATTTGATCTCCTTTTCCCTCTTCTACCACCCTCCCTCTCCCCACTTACCTTCTGGTAATCACTGAACTGTTGTCTATGTCTATGAATTTTTGTTTCTTTGTTTGTTTGTCTTGTTCCTTTGTTGCTTTCAGTTTTATATCCCACATATGAGTGAAGTCAGATGGTTCTTGATTTTTTTCTGTCTTACTTATTTTGCTTAGCATAATAATCTCAAGATCCCCCCATGTTGTCGTAAATGGCAGTATTTCATCTTTTCTTATGGCTGAGTAGTATTGCATTGTGTATATGTATCACATCTTCTTTAGCCAATCACCTATCAAAGGACACTTTGGTTGTTTCCGTGTCTTGGCCACCATGAGTAATGCTGCAATGAACATAAGGGTACATATCTTTTATCTTTTTATTATTATTGTTGTTATTTTTGTCTTAAAGAAATTCCTCCAACATTCTTTGTAGTACTGTTTTGGTGGTGATGAACTCCTTTAGTTTTTTCTTGTCTGGGAAGGTCTTTATCTGTCCTTCGATTTAAATGATAGCTTTCCTGGATAGGGTAATCTTGGTTGTAAGTCCTTGGTTTTTATCACTTTGAATATTTCTTGTCAATCCCTTCTGGCCTGCAAAGTTTCTGTTGAGAAATAAGCTGAGAATCTTATGTGAGTTCCCTTGTAGGTAACTAACTGCTTTTCCCTTGCTGCTTTTAAGATTCTGTCTTTGTCTTTAAGTTTTGGCAGTTGAATTATGGTATGTCTTGGTGTGGGCCTCTTTGGGTTCATCTTGTTTGGGACTCTGCACTCCCTGGGCTTGTATATCTATTTCACCCGGTGAGGGAAGTTTCCTGTCATTATTTCTTCAAATAGGTTTTTAATTCTTTGTTTTCACTCTCTCTTCTCTTTCTGGTACCCCTATGATGCGAATGTCGGTGCACTTGATGTTGTCCCAGAGGTCCCTTAAACTATGTTTATTTGGGGGGAGGGGATTTTTTTCTTTTTGTTGTTCTGATTAGGTGTTTTATGCTACTTTTGCAGTAGGCATCTTAATCACTGTAGCTTTTTTTCCCAGAAGAATTGTTTTTTTTCAGAATGAATTCCCAGGAAAAAGAGACCCACTAGTGTTTTAAAGGATATGAACAATGTACTGATCATTAAAGGTATTTCTTAATAATCTTTCAGAAAAAAAAAATGCCAATCTACAATACCACTTACAATATATAATTGCTGCATTTTTATTACACACTCTCTGTCACTGAAGAATTTTATTTTATAATATTTAATTTTGGATGCTTAAATAACTGTAAACAATATATGTTATTTTAATTTGAATTCTCTTTGCTTAAAAAGTTTAAAATTGTGTTATATTTGGGAAGTGGGTAGTAATTTCAAAGACTGCATGTCAGAGCTACTAGGTAAATTTCCATAATTATAACAATATATTAGTCCATTTCCCTAGTTGTTTGTGTATATTCTTCCTTGTATTCTATTCAGAATTTTTCATACTTTCCAAGAAATTTCAGAGGCTTTAGTTGCACAGGGTACAAAATTGTGGCTTATCTGTTTAACCACTTACCATATGTCCAATATCCTTCTTTCCTGGATGCCTCATTCTGATATATTTTACCCATCATGAGAAATAATAGATTCATAAGTTATATATCAGTTATCTAGACTTATATTGGTAGGTTTTTCTTTTCATCTATAGCAAAATGGCAAAAGGGACATAACTGTATTCCTGAACTTGAACAGGCACATAATAACAGAGTTTTGAAAAATGAGGACATTACTCAAGGCTGTTAGATAAAGCATGTCAGCCAGACTTGTTGATTAGAAAAGCCGTCAATTCTGCTCAACCATTATTCTCTATACTCCTATCTTTCTGTAAGCAAAGATAATGTAGCTAACTTGTCATCAGTAATGTGGTTTTGAGTTGCTTTTCCGGGAGTAGTAATCAATTTGCCATGATCCTTTCTTGTATTATAAAATTTCTGAACAAGCTGAAATCATGGCAAAGTAGTTTATTGTTATTAATGATATTTTCAGGGGGAATAATCCCATTAAAATATATAAACCCTCTAAAAATTCTTTATAGGTTTAAAATTACATTAAAGTATAAGATGTATTATATGCATCTTGGTTTTCTATAAAACCCTTATATTTGGTGTATAAAATTTAGAAGTATAATTTATTCAAGGAATAACCACAAGTGTCCCAATTGAATTTGCATATGATTTTCTAAAATTAATTATTTATTTTAACGTGAAGTCATAAGTTATTAACATTAAGAGATACTGAGATATCTCTTGAGATATTGAGAAGCAGACCAAAATTTGTGAAAAGCAGAAAACACATTTCTGAAATAAAAATAAATATAAACAACACATATATACTTTTCGAGTTACCCTCTTCCAGAATGACAAACAGGTAGAACAAAACTATTTTTTTTTAAATGGGCCAAAAAAATACAGGAAAAAAAAATGACCTTTAAACTCTTGATATGAAATTGTATTTATTTGGTCTTGTTTCCAGATTGGAAATAAATGATGATGTTGTTTTGTTCCTCATTTATCCAACGAATAAATACCCTTTCCACCATCTCTTAGAGGTAGTTATCTACACTCTGGGATTTCATGGCTGATGAAAGATATGCATTTCAAGAGGTATCTAGGAAAGCTAATGTTACTTTGATAACTCATCATTTTGTCCAGTTAAAGACAATAAAAACATCAGTTGAGAAAGCCGATGAGCCAGAGATATCATTTCCTAATAGAAAGTGTATTTTAACTGACCTAAAATAGCAAAGATATAGTCTCAGGATAAGACAGGTTTTTCACCGAATACATTGTACATTTAACTTTCTAGAAAAGTGATTATAGCTTTTATTTTTTTTCACGTTTATATTCATTATGTAATATTTTGTTTCTAGAGCGGAGTGTTGGTTACATGGATATACCTCAATAAAACAAAAATTATTAAAAAAAAAAAAAACTTCATAGACTACAAACAATTTCCAGAGTAACATACACCTAATCTAAACACTTCCTGCCACAAGTGCTTTTTTAAAATTGGGAAGCATTGATTTTTCAGAAATATTTTCATTATTACGAAATGAAGTCTATTTTCCTATCATTTCCCCCCACATATCTATGTCTGTCTTCTAGTACTATATGAAATAAGTTCATTCTGCTTTTCTGAAACATGTGGCTATAAGTATTAAGACTCTTACTGAAGCAAAAAGGTTGGAATTGTATTGGTAGTTTCTAAATTTCTTCATGCCACATTTTGTCATTTTCAAGGGCTTCTAAAACCCAAATCTTTGAACATATTGAGAGCAATTTTCTATCACTTAATAGGCTATTATTTCTTGATTTTGTCTGAATTCAAGCAAATATGTGAGTTCCAGATAATGGCAGACAGCTTTGAAGTAAGAAGCAATAATCAGAGGCCTTACCCACAGAGTGCCAGAAGGCTTTTCTGAGCAGTATCTGGGATCGCATTCTTGAATCAAATAAGTGAAGGTGTACTCTGTTCTCTAACTGCCGAAAATGCCTTTCCACCACGGGTCCTCATGAGCAGCATGGTTTTCTATCCTATTGAGTGCCATAACGGTGCTGCCCTTATCTAATGAGAATTGTCCCTGGAGGCAGACATGAATCTTGCTTGTTTTTGAGAGTGTATTATTTGTCCTTGGTTACAGAAATAGTTATGGGCTGTTCCTGTGTAATTTAGCGTCCTCCTCTTACGTTTGTAGGACTCACTCTGGAGGAGTGCAAGCTTAGTAACAGCAGTGCAGCACTTAACCAAAGAGATTTAATTCTAATATCATTCCCATATTCTCTGCAAATATGTTCATCACCTTCATACTCACATCCTGTAATTTTCAGGGTAAAAGATAGGGTCTTCTTGTGGCATGGAGATCCCGTCTGACCTGACTCCTCCCTGCCTTATCTGCATCATCTTTTGCCATGACTGTCCCACCCCCAATACTTCAACCACATTGAACCAAAAGCACCTCAAAGCCCCACACTCATTGCCTCTGTGGCCTTGCGCCAGCTCCTCCCTTTGCCTAAAATGTCCTTTCCTACTACCCTTGAGCTGCAGTGTATATGCAGTAGTTATCTCATCAAACAAGCCTCCCCTAATTCCTGCATATCTCTGTGTGCAGCTCCAGCCCAGCACAAACCACACTTGTATTGGGGCTTTTATTTTGCCCTCCCATAGGTTGTGAGTATCTTGAAAATGAGAGTCTTATTGAATCTGGTTATGTATCCCCAGGATTTTGCACAATGACTGACACATGGTAGAGGACAAGAAAAAGTTTTCTTGTCCTCTACTTTGATAGTTGATAAATGTTCTTTAATGTGATCCCTTTAGAACCAGCTACACACATTTATAGGAAAACTGGCTAGAAACTGGAATGATAATTGAAGGAAACAAACCTACCTGCCCCTAACACCTATCAGAATGACATAATTAGCCTCATTGCCGAAGTTGTCCAACCACATTGTGAACAAATCACAGACCTTTTGGTATCCTTTGTCTTACTAAGAATAATGGGTATTTTCCTTCTTGCTAGTGCACTGAGGTTGGGTGTTTTTGTAAAGATACTTCGAGTTCTACTGCTAGTGACAACCATAAGTGCCTATGTGACCACTGTATGTAGAATACCTGACAACTGTGAAGTCAGAATAACAATAAATTTGTCATGCTCTTTTACAGTGACAAGTAGAAAACAGTGCTTTATATTTTCAGGTTCCTGGTAAGTACATTTTGTATCTTCTTTCAAACATTTTCCAGTCATCATGCCTGATGGATTGACAAGCTCAAAATCATTTTCTCACAGAGAACATTTAACAGGCTTCACAACATGGTTCAAGATAGAATAAAGTTCAGAAAACAAAAGAACATGGATAAAATAAAACAGTGTCTGCATCAGGGAATACTCCACTTAGATTAAGGAGAGAAATCAAAAGACATTTCTCTGCATAAGGTCATCCCACCTTTAAATACATGAACACATACATCTTTGTTTTTCATTCACTAAAATCACAAATGCTACCAGTAGACAATTAAAATAAAAAACAAAACATGCTCTTTTACTTAGGAATAATCTATTAATAATAATCTGTGACCACTCATTTTTATTAAAATAATGCAACCAATTCTTCTTTTTAACTCTATGCAACTCTGTTGCTATAGATATGACCGGTTGAATTAGCCTGTCTGTGTGGTGAGCCCCACCATTCTCAGTTGCCGTCAATCACATGCATTATGAGTGTGACATGTGCAGAGATGGGATATTGTACTCTTTACCAGGTATTGGGTCAGTTTCATCACATTAGTTTTTTAAACATTACAAGAACCCAATGGGCATTGGTATCTGCTTTTAACATGGGAGGAAACTGTGGCTCAAGTAAATAGCCAATCCAGGATGAAAATCCAGATCGCAGTGACTTCAAAGCCCCTACACATTCCATTGTGTTACATTATCAATGAGAGGCCTCAGTTATGGTTCCATCTTCAAGGATAGAAAATCAACAATACTAAAAGCTAATTCTTTGAAAAGATCACTAAAATCAATAGCTTCTAGCCAGGCTAACTAAGAAAAAACAATAGAGACAGAACACTGATGACTAATATAAGAAATGGAAGTAGGGTCATCACTACAGATTGACATTAAAAGGATAATAAAGGAATAGAATGAACAGTTCTATGCTTACAAATTTGATAACCTAGATGAAATAGACCAATTCCTGGAAGAACACAAGCTACCAAAACTCATATAAGAACTACACACTCTGAATAGGCCTATATCTATTAAAGAAATTGAACCAGTAATTAATTACAGTTATCCCTTGAGCAATGCTGGGGTTAGGGGGAAAGACCTCCCACAAAGTAGAAAATTCACATTTAACTACAATTGGCCCTCTACATATGCAGATTCTCAACGGCAGAATTGTCCCTTGAACAAGGTGGGTTTTAACTGTGTGGTTCACTTGAACTGTGGCCAGTTTGAAAAACAGAAAATCACATATAAGTGTGACTTCATTTCTGGGCTCTGTATTCTGTTCTATTAATGTATCTGTCTATTCTTCTGCCAATACCACACTGTCTTGATTTCTGTAGCTTAATACTAAGTCTTAAAGTTGGGTAGTGTCAGTCTTCCAACTTGATTTTTTTTTCCTTCAAAATTGAATTGGCTATTGTGGGTCTTTTGACTTTTTCTATAAACTTTAGAATTAGTTTGTCAATATCCAAAAATAATAAAAAATAAAAAAAATAACTTGCTGAGGAAAGGAACTCTCATTCATTACCAATGAGAATGTGAAATGGCTCACTTTCCAAGACTGGCCATTTCTTGCAAAACTAACCATACTCTTACCATATGATCCAGCAACTGCATTCCTTGATATTTACCAAAAGGTGTTGAAAATGCATGTCCACATAAAAACCTGCACGTGGATGTTTATAGCAGCTTTATTCATAATTGTCAAAAACTCAGAAGCAACCAAGATGTCCTTCAGTAAGCAAATGGATAAATAAACTGTGGTACATCTAGACAATAGAATATTATTTAGCACTAAAAAGAATTGAGCTATCAAGTCATAAGAAGACATGGAGGAAACTTAAATGCACATTACTAAGTGAAAGAAACCAATCTGAAATCTATGGTTCCAATCTATGGAATCTATGGAATCTATGATTCCAAATATATGATGTTCTGGGAAAGTCAAAACTATGGAAGACAGTAAAAAGGTCAGTGGTTGCCAGGGGGTAGAGAATGGAGAGGGGATGAATAGGCAGAGCACAGAAAATTTTCATAGCCGTGAAACTATTTTATTTATGTTGTTATACATTTGCCCAAATCCATACAATGTACAACACCATGAGTGAACCCTAATATAAACTATGGATTTGAGGTAATAATGTATCAATTTGTAGATTTATCAATCCACAGTGTACTAAGGTACCACTGTGGTGTGGGATATCGATGGTGGGGGAAGTTGTACGTTTATTGGGATGGATTATATGGGAACTCTCTGTATTTTTACTCAATTTTCCTATGAATCTAAACCACTCTAAAACATAAATTTATTACTTAATAGCACAAGCCATATAATGCTATGTCAAAGTACCAAAATTATTAAAAATTATAGGTGTGAAAGTAAAAGTCATATAGTGAAAGTAATATGCATGTAGTCTAAATAATACTATGAACAGGGTGCCAGAAAATTGCATACATATTTTAAGGTAACATCTCTTAAAAAATGTATATACATTTTTTGGCACACCATATATACATGTGTGTGTGTAATATACTTTTTTGTTTTTAATTTGGAGCACATTGATAGTGAATTTGTTTAGATATATATCTTACTTGGAGAAAGTGTGTCATTAAATGTTGGATTTAAAAATCAACTTATTCCATTGTTTGCTTATTTCACTTTATAGTAAATGTTGACCAAGATACCAATTATAATTTGACTTCCAAAAAAAGGACAAGCAATTGGAATATTATTTTGTAAACCACAAGTCAGCATTTTATATTTTTCTCATTAAATTGGCAGACCACACTCAGTGAGCAATCCACCACTTTCACCAGAAATGACAATATTGACGAATATTCCTTACATTCCAGTTGATTGATGGATTGATTGGTTGATTTTAGGCAATTACATTACTCTCTATCTGATTAGAAACAGTTTTCTAGTAGGGATTAAAATGTCTTTATGCATCCATAGAAGCAAAAGAGCATATGTTATTGTTGATTGTGTGTGTGTGTGAGAGAGAGAGAAAGAGAGAGAGATTATTAATTTACTATATTTACCAACAGTGCTTTGCACGTTTGTGAAGACCTTGGAGTCTTACCTTCCTGCCCTGCATATACCTAAGACCCCATCTGCATCATATGCATGTATAATCAACATGATGAAGTGAGGGAATAATCTCCTAATTCAAACACTCACCACTGTGCATGGTCTAACAACTTAGCCTCTTTGTCCCTCAGTTAGCTGTTTATTCAACATCTCTTGTGGCAACGAGCCTTATCAAAGGAAAAGAACATATGGACTGACACGCAAATAGAGTGAGGGGTTGCTATCCAACCAAAATCTTACTGGACCATATACTGATGTGCAGTGATAGGAAGCAATGGGATTGAGAACTGACAAAACTGGTGACATTTGGTCTTCCTTTAATGCCAGGAGTGTTTTGAGAGTTTGAGAGGCTCTGTGAGACCTCGGTGGTTTGAAGTTTACAAAAATCTAGAATATGGCTGCTTAAAAGAAGTTTTCATCTATACAGGAATCCAGCAGCCAAAAGGGACATTACTGTTTAGAAAGAGGGTTCCAAAAGTAAAGATGTTAGGCTCCAGGACACTGTGGTTAACACTCTGTAATGAAATGGGAAATAAAGAGCCCTTCCCAATATTGATAAATAGACATTTATTTAAAGCTCAGACAGCTTAAGCTCATCTGGATGCATCTTGAGAGTTTGCTCGATGACAAAGGATATTTATTAATGGGAAGCTGAGTGGTGACCCACAAATATACTTTGTTTAAGTTTAGTTTTAATTTCCTCCAGGTACCTAGAGTGAGGGATGCTGGAAGAAACTGGGACCTAAAGCCATTCTTTTTGAGACTCTAGTCTGGTGATATGACAACATATTGAAGTAGTGAGGTCATTTTTTTCAAGAGCCTAAATTTGAAGGAGAGGGACTACAGGTAGCATTTTGAGAAGAATCCGACTCAGAGGAGACTTTAAACACTTCACGTCATCCTTGGAAGCTAGAGGAATAGCATGACACTTCTAGCTCATGAGGATGGAGTGAACATCATTATGAATAATAAAATGTGGCAGAAATTGTGGACAAGGAGATTATTTACCAAATACAGAAACAGGTGGTAAAGGGACTTGAGTGTCGTCTTTTTTTTTTTTCACTCAGTTGAGCTTAGAGCTATGTGTGCTTTATTAAACCATTTCTATTATCCACATACTCCATAAAATTGTATGACCCAAGGATGATGCAAGAGCCACACAAATAAATACATTTAAAAGCTAATCAATGATGGATATTAGGGGGAAGCATTTCATAAAGAAATTGACAGCAACAGTAAGGCTAAAGCAAAGGAAAATGAAAATACTTCACTTTATAGTGAAGATTCATGAATTTGTGAATATAACATTGTTTTACTTAATTTTGACAGCAAAAGATAAAGATCAGCCAAATCATGGAATACATATTGGCTCTAACATGTACATCTATCTCTGGTCCATATCAATTGAGTATCACAGAAATTTTGCTAAGACAATCTCCTTTGGAAAGGTACATAAAATACCAGTATTTTCTCCTAGGAGAAATAGGTCATCATTTGTTATCCTGCAAGTTTTTGCATTATATTCAATGGCAAGACAAAATGTCTGCTTCGGGAGATGGTGTCAGAAAAATAATTCTTTAGATAAACTGAAAATAATGTCTCAGAAATTAAGACACTTAAAATATGTGTTTCAAGATTAAAATGCTTATTTTAAAAAACAAAACAAAACATGTCATATGAATGAGGTAAAAATATCATGAGAAAATGTGTTTGTATCTATATTAGTCAGGATTCTCCAGAGAAACAGAACCAATAGGATATGATTATTTAGTTAGTTAGTTACTTATCTATTTATTTGTCTGTTTGTTTATTTAAAGCAATTGACTCACATGATTATGGAGGCTAGCAAGCTGTAGTTCCAGAAAATGCTGATGCTGCAGTTCGAGTCCGAATGCTATCAGACTAGAGAACCAGAAAACAGCCAATGTTGCGGTCTCTGGGAGAATTCCATCTTGCTTGGGAGAGGTGAGTCTATTTCTGTTAAGGTCTTTACTGATTAGATAAGGTGCCACCCACCTTATGGAAAACAATTTGCTTTACTCAATGTCTACTAATGTAAATGTTAATCTCATTCAAAAATATCCGCAGTAGAAACATCCAAAATAATATTTGACCGCTCATCTCGCACCATTGCCCAACCAAGTTAACACATAAAATTAACTATTACAATCTACATAATATATTGATTTTTTTTAAATTCAACCTTCCTTTCCAAAATTGTAAGTTTGTTATTAGAGAAGACTTCTTAAATATAAAATATTTCATTGATTGCCTGTAATTATTAAATAAAAAATGAACACATCACTGTTCAATTAGTATCAGTCTTTCAGGAATAGATAGCCCTGGCATTTTTCTCACTGATCAGTAAGTTAGTTCAAAATTTGCCCCAGCTTATGCCTCTGCTTAACAACCATAGAAAAGGAGTATGAGAGTCCATCATGTCAAGAAGAGTTTCTCTTCCTTTAGATAATTTTATAGTCTAAACACCTAGATCATTTACTAGTATGTATTTTACAAATATGCAAGGCCAATTTGCTGAAAGAACTGATGATTGAGAAGCCCAACTTGAAAGCCAATAGTGCTTGGTACATACGAGGCATTCAACAAATATGTATAGAATATTTGAGTACAAGTTTGCTATCAATTGTATGAATTCCTCCTTGTTTCTTGAGATAGCATAAGCCAAAAATATTGATACTTTGATGTTGGTTATTATTTTCTTAAATAGTTTTTTAAAATGCAATCAGTCTGTGTGTTTCTGATATCACTGAGTGGTGCTTGAAGATACTTTTTGAAAATTTTTACAATTGTCATACATAACCTGTATCCAATTATCAACACAAATATATGCATTTCTATTTTATTTATTATATGTTCCTTTCTTTTGTCTTTCTAACTGATCCCTTTCTTTATATAACTTATCCCTTTTCTTCATATTATCTTGTCTCATTTCTGTTATTTTTCTTTGTAGTGTTTTAGGCTTCACATTGCCTTTTCTCATCCTCCGTGGTATTATTTAGTCCTTCTACAAGGACTTGAGACTAAGCAGTTATCCAGATTTTCAGTGATTTTGAACTCATTTGTTTTTCTATTTGCATTGATGTCTATCACAAAGAGTTCTATCTAAATGTCTATCTTTTGAAGTTTCCTCTGCAAAATGTAAAGCTAACCACAGATGTATAAGGATGATGATGAGGAGGATGATGACGGCAGTGGTGATATTGGTGATGATGATGGCAAGTGACTCTCAGAGCGGACCACTGGCATTTATTACCATCTGTCCTATCCATTATCATTTTAATATAATAGCTGGACAGGACTTAGCAAGCATGGTTTGTCTTTGTTGCACACAATAGCGGTGGGATGGCTGAACTTGGGCTGAAAAATCCAGTACTAAGATGGTTTCTTTGAATGGCTGCTGTATTAGTTATCTATTACAACATACAATTTAACTCTAATTTAGCATCTTAGAAAGACAGTAAGCATTTGTGTTTGTTTGTTTGTTTGTATGTTTTCACACGGTTTCTGTGGGTCAGGTATCTGAGAGAGAATTAGCTGGGTGGTTCTGCTCAGGGTCTCTCATACACTGCAGCCAGTTCTTTGACTAGGGCCCCAGTCATCCAAAGGCATGACTGAGGCTGGAGAATCTGCTTCCAGGATGGCACTCTCAGATGGAAGGTGAATTGGTACTGGCTATTTGCAAAAGACTTCTGTTTCTTACCCTGTGGACTTCTCCATAAAGCTGCTTGAGTGACATTATGACATGGCAGCTGGCTTTCTCCATAGAGGTCCAAGAGCAAGAAAGAGAGAAACTGCAATGGCTTTTAATGCTTACCCTAAGAAGTCACTCACTGTTGTTTCTGCTGCATGCTACTGGTCACGCAGTACATCTTTATTTGGTGTGAGAGGGCACTACACTGGACCATGAATCCCAGAAGGCATGGATCATTATGCATCATTTCAAAGGCTGGCTACTACAGGTGGAATATGGGTATTGGCTTTTACCCGGACTTCCCCATAATTTGGTTTGGACTTCCTCACAGCCTGATGACTATGTCTCAAGAGAAAGAAGAAGCAAGGAGACCAAGAGGCAAGAAGTGGCACAATGGTTAGGTCAGTTATTAAGGTCTGTAATTCAGAAATTGCTACATCATTTCTGTTTTATTTTACCACTGAAAGCAGTTATTTATCCCATACACAATATTTGATAGAAGTAATATCAAAGATTTTGTGGTCATATTTATTCTTTGACATGATTGTTTTACAACATGTGTATGACTTCTAAACTTAGCACAGTGTTTAGAATTTAGTAGGCATTCTCTAAATATTGGTTCAAAGAAGAAATGGACTTGTTTATTTTTTAAAGTATTGATTGGTACAGGTATATACCACAAACATGTTTTACGTATATTAGTACATTCATGAATAACAGTTGTTATATAAAAGTATAAAAGTTGTTTTTATGTTTCATTTAAAATCCACATTATATTATTTAAGATTAGCCATTTTGTATTGCTCTTTTAAATAAAGAAAGTCAAATTATAGAAGCTGGTTTTTCAAAATTGCATGGTAAAAATGAGTCTTGAGTAGAAACCGAGGCTATTAAAGTCTGTGATGATATAACGTTGTTGTTATTTAATGTTGAATTAGTACAGAGTACATATTGTAACCATTAACTTTTTTTAAAAAGTAATTGCAGAATTATTTTAAAAAAGATAAGGGCCTTAGAAGATGGAAATCAGAGGAAAGCTAAGAGAAAGGTTCATGACATTTCTAGGTATCTATGACATATGGCTTATTCATAGTCAACTTTGGTAGGAATGTGTAACTCCAGACATTTTGGGGGGACATTATTATACAAAGATACACCCAGACTGGTCTGAGCAAAACTCCCTTAGTTAAGGACGGCACCTGAAGCATTATTGTCTGTTGTTTACACTTTTTAACAAAAAGCTAACTGTAGTTTTTGAAAGGTAGTTAACAGTTCTACTGAGTACAGTTTCAAGTTTAGACGGTAACCAAACCATAAAGGTTTTATAAAAGCAAGACCAACACATAATTACTCTCACAAGAGCAGCACCATTGCGATATAACATTCAGTAACACATGTTATCAATCAAAATGAATTTTTAAAACACACTTGAATATGTACTCTGTGTCATGAATAGTTTTCTAAGGACCTTTATCCATTTTGGCTTTAACCCTATCCCCTGGGATTCTTTTCAGAACTAAATTTTGGAGTGAGAAATTGTAATGATTAGATAAACAGAACAGGACAGTATTTAATAGTAATATGTAAACAATTAGCACTGACTGAGTTCTTAGCTATTTCACAGCTAAGCACAAGCTGCAGCAACTTGACTGTGACCTGAATAATCAGAAAATAACAAAAAAACTTGCATTAATTTTCACCTTGAATAACTATGTTGAAGTTTTATTTACCAGGGAAATTGTCCATAAAGTCTTCTCTTCATTAGCATATCTTCTAGTAAATTATTTTGAAAACAGAGCTAATTCTATAATATTTCCTCTACACTAGATGCTGTGCACCATGAAAGTAACTTGGATAGGCTGATGTGCATTAACAACAACAAAATCTGCTCACGTTTTATTAGATCAATAAATAGAAAAAAAAATGTTCTTTTCAGAGATATTTTAACTTAAACCTAAAATATGAAAAGAAAGCAGATTTCAAGGAGCCCCAGAAAGATGATTCTAGTTACAGGGAAAGAAAATTACAGAGCCTGAGCAAGAAGAGAGCTTAGCACATCCAATCACGTGCCACTTAATGATGTAGATTTCTGAGAAATGCATCATTTGGTGATTTCGTGATTTTGTGAACATTATAGAGTGCACTTACACAAAACTAGATGGTATAGCCCACTACACACGTTAGCTACATGGTATAACCTATTGCTCTGTAGGAGTGGAAAAATAATTTTCCCTCTACCCCTCTGGGTTGCCGATGTAAGAAACGTCCAAACCTGTAGAGGACTTTTATGAGTTTATTTGAGCCATAACTGATGACAATGGCCTGGAAGCAAGATCTCAAATATTCCTGAAAATGACAGTTTTTCAGTTTCTTTTGTGCATTTGAAATTAAGGAGGGAATTTAAGGAAGATTACAGAAGGTAGGAGAAAGCAAGGTGAGGTTTGGATTATACGACCGTTGACAAGATTAGGTGCTCTCTTGAGATTGGTTATGCTGATTTCAAAGGTATGTTAGCCTAAATGCACAAGAACAATGGGCAGGGCTGGCTTAAGGCAAAGATAAACCATTTTACTGAAAAAGTTATATGCCTGGGGGCATGACTACCCACCATGACCTGCCCAGTGAGGAATTTATGATCAGATCACTCTGTGGGGTTACTTTACTTAGAACTATTTTTAGGGGTTTTTTGGGTTAGTTTTTTTTTTTTTTTTTTTTTTTTTGGGGGGGGGGTCCACAGCCTTCTTATCTTAGCTATCCCTGTAATAAAAAGACAGATTAACAGGAGAAACACAAACAAAAGTTTGATAACATGTATATTTCCTGTATGCATGAGAGAGACCCAAGAAAACTGAGTCAATGGCCAAAATGGCTGACGTCACCATCTTAGATACCGTCTTCAGCTGAAGACAAAAGGCGATGTTAGGACTAAGGGAGTAAGTTATGGGAGGTTACCCGGCAAAGCACAGTAAACGAGGGTAAGGCTGTTATACAGATTTAAGTCCTTATCTTCTGAACTGATAAGAGTTTCTAGAGAAAAATTCATCTTGCAATACCTGATACAGCTAGGAGATTTCCCTTCAAATGTAGGCATCTTTTACAAAGGGTAACTTATATTTGGTTTTCCCCACTTTTCCCAGGTCTATAGTTACTTAAAATTAACTAGCCTGAAATAATCCTTAGGCCAAAGAGATACATTTTGGGATGATAAATTCTGTTCTCCTACAGCTCCCAGTAGCCTGTGCAGCATGTTACTGTACTGAACATTGTAGGCAATTGTAAACAATGGTAAATATTTATTTAATGTGTCGTGCTAAGACATTATGATGGCAGTGACATCAACAGGTAATAGGAGTTTTTCAATTTCATTATACACTTACGGGACCACCGTAGTTTAGGTGGTCCATCATTGACTGAAATTGTTGCCAGAAAACGGGTTCTTGACATATCACAGGAATGAATTTAAGGATGCATTGAATAAGACAACCAGTGGTGAATTTATTAAAAGGAGGACAATACCCTCTCAAGAAGGGAAAGCAGGCAGTCCTGGAGAAGAGGAACTGCTCTGAAGAACAAAGAAGCCTAGGAATTTATTAGAAGGAGGGCTCAAAATTACAATCTATTATAATTGGCTAAAGTTCACCTTAAGGCTTAAGATGGTATCCTGGATCTGCTCTCAGCCACCAAAATCTAGTTCTGGCTGGACTGGTAGCTGCACTTTTTTAAAGGATGATTTCATTTCCTTCCTCCTTTGTCTCCCCTCATTGTGTCCTTCCTTTCCTCCCTCTCTCTCCCTGTGACCCTACTGGACCTATGGTAACAAAATGTCATTGTATAGCATATGACAGTACAAAGAGGGTCAGTGTGGTTGAAGTGTAGGAGTAAAGCAAGGGTGAGAGTGATACAATATGACTTTGGACAGGTAAGCAAGAAACAACACATGCCTGTAGGCAGGCAGTGTCTGTAATAATAACAATTATTATTATTATTATTATTATTATTATTATTTCATTTTCTTAATGCACTTCTTTCCAAGGACAATGGAACTAAACATAAGAGTTTTAAGTTAGAATATATAATCATATGAAGGTTTGTTGAATAGATTTTAAGGATGTCAAGTGAAACAATGGAGATATTGTTAGGAGATAATTCAGACTGGAGATGATGGTTACTTACCCTAGAGTAGAAACAACAATAATAGAGTGGAACAGACATATTTAAAATACATTATACAGAACCAGTGGAACTAAGGGTGGATTAGATATGCAGTCTACAAGAGAAGGAGATATCAGGAAGGACTACAGTTTTCTGAGGTGAAGATTCAATATTAGTGTCATTTAATGAAATGGGAGAAGATGGGGAAAAACAGGTTTTGGGGGAAAGTCAATAGTTCTATTGGGGAGTATGTTAATGTTGAGATACTCATGAACTATGTAAGTGGGAAAATCAAATATTCCTTCAGTTATAGGAGCCCAAATATCAGAAGAAATGTCCGTATTATAGGTATAAGTATAGAAGTTGACAGCGTATAAATGATTTTCAAAGTCACAGGAATGGATAAACTCATCTAGCTGAGAAAATAAAAAGACAAGGACCCAAAAGTGAGCTCCAATTTGATTAGATATGTATAAACAGAAGAGGTAAAATCTTTGGAAGAAAACCAGTAGAGTACAGTGTTATAAAAATTGAGGAGGCTTTGTTCAAAAGGAGAGTGATCAACTATGTTGCAAGATGCTGCGAGGTCTAATAAGAAAAGTATAGAAATTGGCAATTTCAGTAGCCTGGTGAGGACAGAAGCCTTACTAGAAAGGTGAACAGAATGAATGGAATGTGAAGAAATGAAGACATTATGATTCTCCCTAAATTCTTTACTATGAATAGAAACAAAGAAATGTGGAGAGACTCGGGGAGATGTGTGGGATCCAGAGCAGATTTTTTGATGTAACAGGAAATACTCTGGCAGGTCGTTATATACTGATGGGAATGATACACAGTAGAAAGGGAGAATATGATGCAAGAAATGGGGATGATTGTCAACGCATCCCTCTGCCTGGTAAGTAAAGAAAGGAAAGAGAATGTAGAAAGGGTTGTAACGTTAAAAGTAGGAGTCAATTTCTGAAAAAGATGAGAAGGATTGGATGTGGAACACAAAGAAAATAGGAGGGAGCCTTTATCTACCATAACCAGAGGAAACAGGAGCAGATGGGACAAGGTATGAAGTAATTATTTCAGAGTGAGAAATGAATTTTATAGGAAAACACAGGAGAACGGATGTGCAGAATCAAGGACCAGTTTGAAGTTTGTAATTATAAATTCAAAGTGAAATCAGTGCTCTCTGATTTTCTCTGATAATATTCAGGTCCTTGGATATAGGCACAGAGATGAAAGTAATTGTTTCTCTAGGGTTGGAGATATATCAGGTAATAACAATAGAGAGGTGGCAAATGAGCTGAGGAAGTTTGATAAGGTGTGATTATAATATAGACTAGGGATTTAACCTGAAAAACGAATGCAGTAAAGACAGTCAGGAAGAGGCACAATGATGGTGAGAAAGGTGGAGTCTGTGTTTTAGGTCACAAGGAAGTTAAAGTATTAAAGTTGTGGTTCTAGAGTAAATGTCTTTGAAGTATAGAAAGTATAGTTATATATCGGAGTGTTTGATATCCAGATCTAAGAGAAAACTCAGTTTCTGATGATGACAGATTCCAATGTGCATCTAGAAGAGCAGATGGCTGAGGTGGTGAGGGAGAAATAGTCATTGGAGGTGGAGAGGAAAAGAATGGAGATTCCAGTTTCTGTAGTCATCATTGATACGTAAATCGCTAAGGATGTGTGGAGGAGAGGAAGACTGTGAGCCAGGAACAGAAGTTTTCAATGTGTGCAGTAAAGCAAATTTCAGTCTCTACACCTACAAGGAACAGAGCATATTTATTTCATTGAGTTGGTCTTTTTAATGCAATAAGATTGATTTCTCTTTGGTTTACATGAACTCATGAAAAATTGAACATTTTCATATAGTTTTTCAATTACGTCTCCTGAAAATGTACTCATTACAAATCAAAATGCCTCACTGCAGGAGCTCTGGGATATACTGAATCCAGAAATGATTGTGAATAGCTAGAAAACACCAAGAAAGTCACAGAGGAGCTAGACACCCAGGAACAGAGGAGGGAAACACATTCAAGGGCAAATTACATGGGAATGGAAGGGAGATACGAATTTAGAAAAAAAAAAAGAAAGAAAAAATCAAGTGATTGTTAAAAAGGCATGAGTTATATATTCAAATCTTTTCTCCACTATATGTGAGCCCAAAACTTGATCATTACATACCCCAGTTTCTTGAACATTAATGTAGAGATAGTAATACCCATGTTATCTGACTATTTTAAAGATTAAATGAGGGGAAATACCTAAAGACCATTTATTATGCAGGGTATAGACTAAGATGTTATAGAACAAAAAGACCTAAAATCATAGTTACTTCAAAAAGAAATTTATTTCTCTGCCACCTAACAGATCAGGATGAGTAGGTGAGTCCTGCTTCGAAAGGCCATTCGGGGACTTAAATTCATTATATCTTGATGTTTTCATATATCCTATGGCATGATTTTGCTCGTGGTTGAAGCTGGCTGACCTTCATCTCTGCATTCCTGTTTGGGGGGGGGGGGGACAAGAAAGAGTACAAGTCCAGGTCAGACAGCTTATTTGCAGGAAATTGACACATACTGTACATGTGATTTCAACTTCTATGCCACTGGCCCAAACTTAGCCATATGGCTAGTGTAGTCTCTGACAGGCCAGCATGTTTCTAAGCCTTTATTTTGGAGTTTTGGAGTACAATACCAAAAGAAATAAGAAGAAAATGGATCCTAGAGATGAGTTGCTGTGTCCACCACAGCACCTACCACAATCCTTGATCCATATTATCAATAATTATTAGTTCCATTAATTATCCTTTTCAGGAATGCCTTTAATCATCCTTTATAGACTTTATTGACTTTTAAGTGCAAGCACATTGGATTTTTATTTATAAATATTTAATAAAATTGGATTCCTTGATGATTATTGACGTATCTCCACCAACATTTCAGGAACACTTTACATGTATAAGTGTTTAACCTGGTGTTTTGCTGAACTTATTCCCATAACAAAATGGTGGCCCACTGCATGATTTAAGTGTATGGAGAACTTTAATATGGAGTCTACACTGAAACACTTGAGATGGAGATTTATCTATTATTTGGCTAAGTGTGACAAATTTCTATATGTGGATCCTGTTCAAGTAAAAATACTCAGCAGTAGCAAGTTAATAAAATGACCATAAGTCAAGTTTTATTCGTTTAATTTGGCAAATATCCTCACAACAATATTATTGTCTCTGCCAAAAAAAAAATCTATCTATCTAGTTTTGTTACATTTGTTTTACTTATTAAGCATGTTTTCACTTATGAATACTTCTGGTTGTTCAGCATATGTCCAGTGAAGCAAGAGAACATTTCCTCTGATTCCATCAAAGCATTTCCAATAATGGCCCTATGCAAAATAAAGCAGCTATAGCAGCACCAGGGACATGTAAATTAGGATGTTAATGAGGAATTGAATACTCTCAAATTTAAAGAGTTCCCAGAAATAAGGCTCATAGAACTAAAATAGGTCCTTATTACCCAAAGTCAATTTTATTGGGGAAATAAGGCATTTAACTTTTATTGGCAAAAAAAGAAGTTTGTAACAGGGACTCTGTAAATTCATTGAAAAAATATACAGTTAATTCTGTTTAAAACAATAGCTTTTGATATGGATGTATGTGCAGAGCAAAGTACTTTCTGACTTCCCTCCTTTTCATCGCTATGCACCATCTCCTTTAAAGTCATTTCATATTTTGCCTTCCCCAAGAGGTTTTCCTTGATTATCCCCTGTTCACTTGTGATTAATTTTTAATATTTTAAAGGTATTTTAAAACTTTTTAGACTTGTTGATACCTGGACCTGTAAAACAACAACAGCATTATGATTTCATTGTTCAGCTTTTAATATAATATTATAAATAGAGAAAGAAACTGGCATGTAGTTAGCACATGTTATACATCAGTTTTATTCACATACATGTTTTTATTTCATTCAAATCAGTATTGTATGATGGTTGAAATCAGATGATCTTACATTTGAATTGCCTGCCAATTTTTCTGTAAGTCATCTTAAAGTAAGCCTAATTTTTTTTTATTTTGATAATTACAGAAATTACTCAGCAATATTGCTGAATGATGAAATGAAGTAATGTGTGTAAAGCACTTAGATTATCCTGATATGGAGTAAACAGTAAATAAATATTAGCTATTATTTTATTATAACTAATTACTTCTGAAGTTGAAGGTATTATAAGTCCAATTGTATCAACAACAAACCAAGTTTCAAAGATTTTATGTAACTTAAAAAATCTACATAGAGTGGAAGATTTAGAATTTTTGTCTTTCTTTCTTTCTTTTTTTTTAGTATCTTGCTCTTCACCAACACCTAAGTAAATACTGCTGTTTTCAGAATGATTACTAAAAGCAGCAACCCACTTCTAGGCAGGGAGCAGGTTGGACATTTTGTATTGTGGGTGGGTTGAAAAAGAAAGATAATAATTGATTTTTCATGCATATTGGATCCTATTGTTTTTCACATGGTATTGTTAGAGGGACCTGTGTTTCTTATTATTAAGTAGTTTTTGTTCTGCAATTCTAGCTGCCTCCTTCTCTGTGCCTTCCCTTTAAAGCGAAGGGAGAGGAGAGATAGGGAACTCAAATGGGTCAGACTTGAAGCTAAATTTGCAGACAGCAGACAGTGAAGGAGCTCTGCACTGGGTTCTGAGAAGCCTAAATTGCTTTCTGCCTCACTCCTAATCTAAAATTTGTAATATACTGCAATATGCTATTTCTTCTTGAGAAAAATAATAGTTACTATCATGTTAAAATCAGAGTAAGAAGAGCATTGAGTCAAGAGAAGAGTTTAAAGAAAAATTCAGGTTCAAATAGCAAAGAGAAAACATACAAATATCAAGTTTAAGGACTGTATTGTCTGTCCTGTCCCATGGGAGCAATTTGCAATGCAGCCATAGTTATGATAGTCATATGCATATATATATGTATATATATATATTAATCATATAGTATATAAATATATATAAAAATTATGCATAAATATATATCATGATATATATGTAGTATTATGTGTATATATTTTAAATTGTGTTAGTTCTAAGAATTGACACTTTGTTCAATCACAGGAAATTTCTTTTATTTATCTCAAAACATGTTAGTGTTTTGGGCAGACATGTTCTATTTTTCCATATATCCTTTTTTGAAGCCAGGTAAAGAAAGCTTCGTTTGATTCCAGTGGTCTGATGAGCAGACCCTACTTTTAGAAGCAATGGATGGAAGTTACTTTGGTAGGGGGGCGAAACTAGTGGCAGCGAAAAAAGACAATTGCAATATTCTGGGTGGTAGAATGGAATTAAGTGTAGCTGGATGATAGAAAGAAGATATTTAAAAATACATTAGTATTTGGAAATTAAGAGGAGATAGAGGATAAAAAGGAAGAAAGTGGACTGAAACTTGATTTTGGGCTTTGAGGACAGGTGAACAGGTTTTTAAAGACAGTTAAAAAATAATTAGTTAGGGACAGCTGAGTTTTAAGGGTTATAGATCATAAAGTTCATTCAAATGAAAGTTAAGTATATAGAGTAACCAAAAGTTTTAAGAAACTTTATAAAATAATTATTCAATTATTTTTAAATTTTATATCAAACATCTGTGCTTCCTAGTAGCTCTTTGCAAGCATTATTTATTTAAATATTTTATTATTATTTTGAGATTTAACAGCGAGTATAATGCAATATCTTTAAAGACATTAATTGAAAATATAAAACTATAATAGTTTTATCTGTGTGAAGCTTTTATCTTTATTTAAAGATTTCTTTTTTTTTTTGTAAGGTTCTCTGATCAAATATAAAAATATTTTAGTTTGATTATTGCTGGAACACTTGAAGACCAAAAGTTTTATGTACTATAGAATAGGTTATACTTGACAACTGAAAAACTGAAACGGATATAAAATAATATTTAATATTAACAGTAACTGAAAAAAATTAATAAATAATTTAAAAATAATAAGAAACTAGGTTATGTCTGTTTTAGTTAAAAGGTTATTTTAGAAAGGACTTTTTAAAACCTTGCTCATCGCCTTGATTTCATCATAGTCAAGCAACAATCATTCCACTTAGGCCACGTCAAGCATCCAGACTGAGGTCAAACAGTCAGTTAATTTGGATGAGCAGGAACATGGTAAATACCACCTCAAATAAGCAATTCAGTGTTAGCGTATTTTTCATCAAAGAAAGTGAATTTTCCCATAATTTCTCATACTTCAGCACTGTACAGTTGTTTGAGACCATCCAGCTATTTACCGAAATTCAAATGCGGACACTTCATTATGAATATAAATGAAATGTGTATTTTACTTTTATTTAGTAGCATTCTTTTGGCACAGCCTTAGACAAGGCAGCATAACATTAATCAACACCTCTTTTCTTTTCTTTCTGTCACAGGAGATTTTCCATTTTTATTCTAGTGAATTGGGAATAGAAAATGATTATGCAATGGTGATTACAGCCTTCTTTTCCATTGTTCCCATTTTCCATATACAGGCCTTAACTAGTATGAAGGAAGCAGTCTAATAACATGAATTTTCTAATTGATGTAATTCTCTTGTTCCTTCTTCTTGTTGGAAAATTTTAAAAATTGCAAAATATTTGTCTATCTTCCTAGTCTACAAAGTAAATATGAACATAAACTTGCATTTCCTTAGATTCAGAAATAGGGACATTACGGCAAGTTTTATGACAATGAACGAGGCATTAAAACTCTCTGGTCTTCAGTTCCCTTACTAATAAAATCAGAGTTTGGCAATCTAATTATCAGTGTATTAGTGAGACAGTAATTGAGATAGCAGGTAAGATAGTAAGTATAAAGCATTTTGCAAAACTGTGAAGTCCTATTAATTTCAAGGAATAACTTGTGCATTCAGCAAATATTAAACACATACTATGTGCCAGCCAATAGCAATGTGAAGAAAAATAAGGCAAAATCCTTCTTTTAAGCATCTCTCAACTTAGATGAAGGTGAAATAAACTAAAGAAACACTGTTAATACAATATGACAGAAAGCATGATAAGGTGCAGACATGGCTTTAAGAGTAGACAGAGTAGTACATATCTAAATATCTCAAGACGTTTACCTATGGTCATGCTTGAAGCATGAGTTGTAATTGTTCATTGGATTGACCATGGTAAAAAATGAAAGTTTTCCTCCAAGATCTGGAAAAAGATAAAGATGCCCACTCTCAGCATTTCTATTCAACATAGTATTAGAAGTTCTAGCCAGAGCAATGAGGCAAGAATAATAAATAAGAGGTATCCAAATCAGAATGGAAGAAATAAAATATCTCTGTTTGTAGATGACATGATCTTTTATGTAGAACATTCTAAAGACTCTACTTCCCCCCCCAAAAAAAAAAAAACAGTAAAGTTACAGGATATAAGATCAATATACAAAAATTGTTTGCATTTGTATATACTATGGATAAACAATCTGAAAAGAAAAAAACAACCTCATTTACATTAGCATAAATAAAATACTTAGGAAATAACATAACAAAGGAGGTAAAAGACATACACTGAAAATTATAAAACATTGATGAAAGAAATTTTAAGACAATAGTAAATGGAAAGATATGCCATGTTCATGGATTACCAGGATTAATATTTATTAAAATGTCCATACTACCCAAAGTGATCTAGAGATGCAATACAATCTATCAAAATTTCACTGGCATTTTCACAGAAAAAAATCCTAAAATTCATTTGGAACTAAAAAAGACTCTCAATACCACGCCAATTTGAGCAAGAAGAACAAAGCTGGAGGTATAACGCTTCCTGTTTTCAAAATATATTACACAGCCACAGTAATCAAAACAGTATGGTACTAGTATAAAAAGAGACATAGGTCAATGAAACATAATAGAGAGTCCAAAATTAATCCCATGCATATGTGGTCAACCAATCTTTAACAAGAGTGCCAAGAATACCTACTGGGGGAAGGATATTCTCCTCAATAAGTGATTTTGGAAAAATTAGATATCTGCATGCAAAAGAATGAAACTGGACCTTTATCTTACACCATACACTAAAACAAACTCAGAGTGGATTAAAATCTTCAATTTAAGACTTGAAACTCTAAAACTCCTTGAAGAAAATACAAGGAAAAATCTTTTTGACATTGACTTTGGCAGTATTTCTTGGATAGAACACCAAATGCACAGGTAATGAAAGCAAAAATAGACTAGTAAGAGGACACGAAAGCTTCCACACAGGAAAGGAAACAATCATCAAAATGAAAGGGAACATATAGAATGGGAGAAAATATTTGTAAACCATATATCTGATAAGGGGCTAATATCCAAAAAATATAAGGAACTCCTACAAATCAATAGCAAAAAAAAAAAAAAAAAAAAAAAACCTCAATTTTAAAATATGTAAAGGAACTGAATAGACATTTCTCCAAAGAAGGCATGCAAATGGCCAACAAATATATAAAATGGTGCTCAACATCTCTTATCAACAGGCACATGCAAATCAAAACCACAATGACATATCATCTCATACACATCTCATACACATCCCATACACAATGGCTATTTAAAAAAAAAAATGTGCTGACAGAATATGAAGAAAAAGGAACCATCATACACTGTTGGTGAAAATGTAAACTGGTGCAGCCACTATGAAAAACAGTATAGATACTCCTCAGAAAATTAAAAATACAACTACCACATGATCCAGCAGTCCCACTTCTAAGTATATACGAATTAAAATCAGGATTTCTAAAAGATAACTGCCTCCCCCCTTACCCTCTGGAAACCACTGAATTATTGTCTGGGAGGGGGGTGGTTGATGAAGGTAAAGGGGATCAAATATATGGTGATGGAAGAAGAACTGACTCTGGGTGGTGAACACACAATGTGAGATATAGGTGATGTAATACAGAATTGCACAGCTGAAATCTATGTAACTTTACTAACCATTGTCACCCCAATAAACTTTAATAAAAATAAAAAGAAAGCTATCTGCACTCCCATGTTCACTGCAGCATTATTCACAATAGCCAAAACATGCAAGCAACTTAAATGCCCATTGGTGGATGAATGAAGAAATGCTCTATACATAGAACATTATATTATTCAGTCTTAAAAAAGAAGGAAATCCTGCCATTTATGACAATATGAATGAATCTGGAGGCCTTATGCTGAGTGAAAGAAGCCAGACACAGAAAGAAAACACTGCATGATCCCACTTATATGAGTAATCTCAAAAACTCACACTCATAGAAATTGAGAGTACAAGAGTGGTTGCCAGAGGCTGCAGGTAAGGAAGAGTAGGAAGTAACGGGCACAATGTACAAAGTTTCAATTATACAAAATGCAAAGGTCCCAGAGATCTATATAGCATAATCCCTATCATAAGCAATGTTGTATTATTTATTTTAAAATTTGCTAAAGTTTATCTTATAGTGTTTTTATCACAAAATAATAGCAATAATAAATAAAGAGTGTAGAGGGAAACTTTTAGAGGGGATGGATATGTTTGTGACATAGATTGTGGTGATAGTTTCGTGGGTATAGACTCATCTCCAAGCTCTTAAACGGTATGTATTAAATATGTACAGCTTTTTGTATATCAGTTGCACCTCAATAAACTGGTTAAAAGGGGAAATGGTAGTTATGGGGAAAAAAACAAATAGAAATCTAAATAAGATGAAGTTGTTGATTGTATTATGTAAATGCTACTCCTGTTATTTTAGTATATGTTTCAGTAAAAGTCACAGAAAATTTTTGAGGGGTAAAAAAATTAATAGTGTGTTCATGGACTGGAAGTTTCAACATATTATGGATGTACATTCTCCCCAAGTTGATCTATAAGTTTAATGCAATTTTTATCAGAATCCTAGCAGAGTCTTTAGTAGACATAGATGAGCTTCTTCTAAAATGGGTATGGAAAGATATAAACTCTGCAATAGCTAAAATAATAATGACAAAGTAGAATACAGAGGCAGAAATCACTTTATCTGATATTAAGGCCTATTATATAGCTACATTGAAAAGGACAGGATGATATTGGTGAAAGGATAGACTCCTGTATCAATGAAACAGCATAGAAATTTTAGGAAGAGGCCTACACAAGTACAGCAAATTGATTTTTGACAAAGATTCAATAACAATTCAATGGAGGATGGAGGGTAAGTTTCATTTACACCCAGTGCTCTCCAGTGCTGGTTTTTTTCTTCATTATTTACTGTATTAGTAAAAATGTTTGACCGTGTGCCTCCATGATTTGTGGACTCATTGAATTATTTATACATTAGATGTGTGTTCTACACAAATGTTTAAAGTATAAGATTAAAATAAATATAACTAGGGATTTATAAATTTTATTTCTAGACCACAATCTTGTATATCCTTGGGATGCAAGCTTCATAGTTTGATGATGGCCATTGTAAACCAAAGCAAGTTATTAAAAGATTATTTTTTTCTTTTAATTTAGTATCACTTTTGGTTTTATTTTTTCCTCTGACATCACCATTTTAAATATTACAAAGGACGAATAATATAGGTGATATTCTGACAGTATTAGTCAGAGCATACCATGATTCTTTAGGGAATATTTTCTGTATTATTCATAGTGGAAACTTAACCAGTGTCTGGAAGGAAAGGAAATGTGAAGAATCTTGAGTTTGCTCATTATATTTAAAATATGTGTGATAAGTTTTGTAGGGCTAAGAGTGCAGAAAACCAAAAATGTACTTTTTAACTTTCTTCTAACCAATTTCCTCTTTTACTTTCTTCATTTTATCTCCCTACAAAACATATAGTGATTGAGAGAGGTAACTTGTGCACAGTGTGCATACATGTGTGTATATTTTAATATTCAGAAAGATGATGAGGAATTACTGAACTAAATATATTACCATAAAATGTTTGTGTCTCCTGTTTGATTTTTCTGTAGCTTATAGAAGAAGGTTAGAACAAATAAATCTGGGTGTTGTTTTTTTTCATAAATACAGGACAATGTCATTGTGTTTCTTCTTATATGACCAATAGATATTCTTTGATAAGCAAATGTTAGAAAGAATATTTTTGTATATAAAGTATAAAATAATCAACAAATATTCTAAATGTACCATGAAGAGCATTAAGAAGTAGGACTACTAATAAATATGGTGAAATTTTAAGTACCTGTTTGCTAATAACCCTCTTTAAAAACCACGGAATTTACTAACAACAAAAAGGCCCAAATAGAGATAAAAATACTGTCTACTCCAAAACTAGTTGAGAACTCAACCTCCTGCCATTAGTTCTGGTGATAAAAAACAACTCCGGACCAATTTAAGGAAGGATGCTGATAACCAATATACATCTCAGTAGTCCATGAGCCTGGTACAATGTTATGAGGAATAAGTGAGAAAGCTTGACTGGTACTTCTAGGTGATGATAGATTAATGTTAAAAATAAAAGTGAGCTTTGTGGAATTTTTACATAAAAACCATTTCTTCTTCAAGTTATCAGTCCAGGTGGGGCTAGAAAACCTTATCTAACCGGGCTTTCTCACGAGAAAAAGTGAAAGGCAGAGGTAGACTTATCAGAAATAGCTATACAGAGATAAATAATATTTGGGTTATGATGTTAAAAGCTGTATTAATTAAGTGGCATCTCTCTACCTTAAATTTTCAGCAAGCTAACTGATTCATTCAAAACCAAATTAACAAAACAAACAAAAACAAACTCATAGATACAGACAACAGAATGATGGTTATCAAAGGGGAAAGGAGTGGGAGGGAGGGCAAAGTGGGAAAAGGGGGTCACACACAAGTATAGGTAACAGAAGGAAACTAGACTGGGTGGTGAGCATGCAATAGAGTACACAGATATCGAATTACAATCTTGTACACCTCAAAATTATAGACTGTTATTAACCAATGTTACCCCAATAAATTTAATTTTTAAAAAGCTAAGTTTAAAAATAAGACAGAGAGAGGAAGGAAGGAGAAAGAGAGGGAGGGAGGAAGAGAAAAGGAGGGAGAAAGAGAGAAAGGAAAAAAGAAAGAAAAGACACTGAGCTCCAAGGTAACTCACCATCAACGGGACAAAACATGTTCCTGATTTAATGAAACAAATCTGATAACAAAAATAAATAAATGATAGATAGATAGATAGATAGATAGATAGATAGATAGATAGATAGATAGATAGATAGATAGATGATAGATAGATAGATAACAAAAATAGATTGTTAGATGATAGATAGAAACATAGATACATACATACATAGATAGATACATAGATAGATACATAGATAGATAGACAGATATATAGATAGATAGATAGATAGATAGATAGATAGATAGATAGATAGATAGATAGATAGATAGATAGATAGATAGATAATGATAGCCTAGACTGCATCGCCCAGGGTCCTAACTCCTCGGGCCCTCAGGGGCAACCAAAGTGCCAAACACTTAATTTATAAGATTAGTTTCTAGCGTCTTCAGGAAAGCCTTACCTAATACTATCTAAAGCTACATCAACCCCACTGTCATTCTTTACTGCATTCCAACATGTCATTTTTTCTATAGTGCTAATTGATGTTTAAAGTTATCCAATGTATTTATCTTATTTCCTGAGTTTCCACACTAGCTTGTAACCTCGTAGAGGGCTGATCAGTTGTCTGTCTTGTTGACTTTTATGCCTGTAGGGCCAAAAATAGTGCCTGCCACAGAATAAAGACTCGGTAAATACATGTGCATTGACTGCACAGATGGACGTAAAGAGAATCAAGGAAATTCTACTTATAGTACGTTGTGACATATGGACTTAAATAGAATTTACCCTACCTAAATATAAATAAACAGAAAAACAAGGACTTTAGCAAAAATTTGATGAAAGAGAAAATAAGAAATATTTATATTGCAATTAAGGACATTAATTAAGGAAAACATGGAATTTTATGATATAGAAGTTATGATAATAAATATGATGAAAGAGACTAAAACAGAATAAAGAAATTAAAGGGAACAATAAAGATAGAACATAGGTTATATTATAAACAAGCCACAGGAAAGACTAATGTAGTCAACTTTTCAGAAGATCAGATTATGGCACGGGGCAGATAATTCAGCAAATCACCTATAATACACTGGAAATCAATCTAAAAGAGATAATAGATGAGAAAGACAACAGATATCAAACACAAATATTATTGATATGCCTAGAGATGAGAACTGAGCTAGTAAACAAGAAAAAAACAAATTCAAAATAAAAATGAAAGAAAACTTTCCTGAAATGAAAAGTAATATAAATTTGCATTTCCAAAGGACCCAGGGAGATCCACTTGTCAGAAAAAAAAAGAAAGAAAGAAAGAAAGAAAGAAAGAAAGAAAGAAAGAAAGAAAGAAAGAAAGAAAGAAAGAAAGAAAGCAAGCAAAGATTGACAACCACAAATTCTATTTTTCCTATACTTAGCTTATCTAAGAATCATTCTGAAAAAAAAAAAATAAGTTAAGTCTCCTAAAAAGAAAAAAAAAATAGGTTCACCTCATGCTTCTCTTCAGCAACTTTAGATGTTGACAATGGATCAGTGTCCACGATTGAGGGATAAGGATACAAATCAAGAACATTTTTACCCATCCAGATTGTCACTCACATGTGATGGCAATAAAAAAGACATTCTCAAATACACCAAACTCTATAAGCATCACCCATGTATCATTCTTTTAAAAAGTTTGTTTGAAGTAATACAGTCAAATGAGAGATGAATCAAAATAAATAATTTTATAGTAAAATTATACAACTAAGATACTGACAAAATATTTATGAAATGTTACATTTATTTTACCTACAACACATTTATTTATAATGCTATTTAAATTAAGAATTAAATTTGAATATTTATGACAATTGTCCTATAAACAGAATGTGAATGTAATGTAATCTTAGGCTTAAATTAACTAGAGGAGTTTCTGTTATATAACTGAAAATTGTTACAGTCATATATACCGGGGGTGCCAAAAATAATGTATACAAGTGGACACCTTGATCAACGTTGCTCAAGCAGTAGTTCGCCATAATCAGAAGTGTCTAGACACTGATGCACCTCTGGTAATTGCAGAAGTCAAACGTGACTTGTATTCATCTTTTGTTATCGGTATATATTGAGTATAACAATTTTAATAGTTTTTTCCTTTCTTAAAATGTGTATACATTTTTTGGTCACCCTCTGTGTGTGTGTGTGTGTGTGTGTGTGTGTCTGTGAGTGTGTGTATACATATATGTATATATGTATATGTATGCATACATATACATATATGTGTGTATATATAGAGAGAGATCTATAGATAGATATAGATATAGATATAGATATAGATATAGATATAGATATAGATATAGATATAGATATAGATATAGATATAGAATCCTGATGCCAGGAAAAGGGCATCTGCTATGAATGCCACCCCCTCTTCTTACTGATCTCCTAGTCTTAGATCTCACTGTACTGACACCAGCTGTTGTTGTCTGGTGTCACTTGAGCTCTTGTCCCACATTCTACATATTCTACATCATCTTCTGTCCTCTCAATATATTTTGTCCTTCTAGCATTGGTGATGGTGGAGGGGTTAGAGTTGAGGGCTCTGATATTCTTAGCTACTTGCCTTTTCCAAGTTTCAGTGGTCTTCAGATTATCTATTTAGACATATGCTCCCCATTATTCCTCAATTTTAGTAGGCATCTCTAAGAAGTTTGCAGCCTCTCTGGATTTAGAAGTGTGAAGCCAAATCCCTGCTACTCTATATAAGTACATGTTGGGAGGTCTCAGAGCAGAAAGTCCATTTTTATGAAACACACATGCACCCACATAGATATATGCATGCACATCAGGACTTTACCTGAAGGTGGGAGTGTAACAGCCACTTAGGAATTTACCAGCTAATAAGCTCTAGGCTTCTTCTTTTTGAACCTCCTCCTTCTATGGTTTTGCCTGATGGCAATCTCTGTTTCAGTCCTCAGTGCTTTGCTCTTTACAATTAAAACTCAGCTTATGAATCCAAAGACAACCGTTCCTTCAACTAAAGTCAAGTATGTTTGACTTTCAAACCATTGTCCCAGTCTTAGAATTTAAATCTTTCTTTTAAAACTCAAAACTGAGCAAAGACGTCTGTGTTCTAGTCAGTATCTGCCTTCTTCTGATTTCCAGTATTTCTAGTTTTTAAATTGCACATAGTAGTCTCAGAAATACTATCTTTTATATCTTCATAATATCCTTTTTCTGTTTGTTTGTTTTATTAATATTGATGTTGAGTTTGATGTCTCTTTGATGGTGTCAGTTTTCCTTGAATAACCAACAATTTTTGGCAATCTTTTCATATTTGTATTGAGATTCTCTCTTTACCTTCCTGCCTGTGGTAACTGTGATGGGACACTCAGAGTGGTCGACTAGGAGCTTTTCTTTGGTGTTTGGGTGCCAAACTCTAGTTTGGGTTATTAGCTAAAATTGGTACTCTGTTTCCCAGATTTCAGCGTTACTTTTACTCCTTTGAACCTGTGGATAAATACTTCAACTACTCATTATTGAGCCAACCATGAGAAAAGAAAGGGACAATTTTTCAACTGCTGCATATGCAGCTCACCAAGAGATCACCCTCAGTTTTTTCTTTCTTCCACTTCTTTTCGTGCTCTCTGGGCTCAGTTTCCCAAAATCACTCCCATCACCCCAGGAATCTTTCCCTGATATTCCCTACTTTCTATCTCAGTAATTTCTCAAATTTTCTGGTCTACTGTCCTTGTTGATTGCATATAAGCCGAGTAAGGAGTTAAAGTGAAATGGGGTAAGGGAAGACATCTGGGGGAGGTGACATTTCAACAGAGACATGGACAAAATGAGTCAGAATACTATTTTACATAATGCTAAATACATAATGTTTGAGAGGCTAGTATTCCACACAGTGGTTATAGCAAGTGTGAAGACCCTGAGAGAAAAATATTCTTAGCTTGTCCAAGGAATCCAGCAGGACTAGAGTGTAGTATTCTAGTTTTTTGGTAGAATCGAAAGAGACAAAGCCATGACTATGTCATAGTATTTTTAGGATAACAAATACACATAACGCACAAATATAAATCCAGAACAGAACAAAATGAAAATACGAGAAGGGTCCTAATTACATGCTAAGTGACTATGTAAGAACAGGAGTGATTGATTCTGACATGGTGGATCAGGCAAGATTTTGTGAAAGACCTTAAAGGATGGAGTTTATTTCTTGTTTATGTAAAAGTATGAGTTTGTATGTTGACCCTACTGCATGACTTCATCGAGAGCCTCAATTATTTGTATAGTGTTGCTCTAGTCTGAGTGGTATAAGAAGTCTTACCAATATACTGACTTTGCAGGTAACAGACAAGGGAAAGGAAAAGTAATGGGGATTGCCCCTTCCAAATAAGGGCAAGACTTGAAAGTCACACACGTCACTTTTACTGATATTCCGTTGTTCAAAAATTTAGTCATGTGGGCAATTTAGCTGAAAATGGAGATTTAGCTGAAAATGGAAGTATAATCTTTATGTGAGTTACACTCTATCTAGCTAAAGTCCCTATTACTCTGGGAAAAGGGAGAAAAAAATATAAGGGAGAATTGGAAGTGTTTACCACTTTCTAAAAAGAAAATCTTCGTACTTCTAATAATGAAAATCTATCAATGATAATATGATTTACAACTACTGATATATAAATTCCTGTTCCGTTAACCATCTAGAGAATCGCATTCATCTTTGGGTGGTGCTAACCCCACCTTGCATGATATCTCGCTTTAGATATTATGTGGACCATTCTTCAACTTGTTGAATTACTTGACTGATATATTGTAGCATGAGTTAAGTAGACATTCTACATCCAAACAACAAATACTTCGTAGGTTACCTGTCAGATTCCAAATTGTATTGAATAAAATTTTTATTACTTTATTCCCCATTACCCTCATTTATAAAGGACCATTCTATTTCAGATTTGATGGATATGCATAGTAGATGAAGCAATCTCTATTTATGTTCCTAGCAAAGGCCTGAAGTTGGCTACACACATCTAGAGACTGCTCCTGTCAAAATGTATTTGTACACATCATGAATACATTATTGCTGCTGCAGCATCTGCAATGCCTTTGGCACACACTGCTGCAGACTTTGAGCAGACTGCAGCAAATGGCAAATATATGCTGTTCTTTGATACAGGGGGTAATACAGCATGCTTTTTTGTGAGTGTGCGGTCCCAAAATTAGTGTATACTGCACACAACACAAAAACCAAGTATTATTGCAACAGTTTTGATTTTCTATTAATGGAAGATTGATTTCAATAATCTACACATATGTTAATCTATAATAAAAAAAATTACCCTATATTATCAATGACCTCAAAATATATGACTCCTGAATGAAGCTTAAATGCCAGTCTCTATTTAAATAGTTTTGTGACCAGAATACCAAAGGTATCATCTGCAAACATTATAGATGCAAATGGAAGAAATAGTTTATTAAATGATGTAAATAACTGCTATCTTGTATTAATTACATTGTCTGTGTAATAATACATAGCCCTACAGTTAAATAAAAACAAGACCTACTACTCAGTTTCAGCTGATTGCCACGCCGTGATTTAAAATCTTCCAATTGCAAAGAGAAACTAATTTTATATAGTCTCTTTTTAAAATTATTTCTGACAACCAATTGAAAAAAAAAATCAAAACATTTTTAAGACAAACACAACTTGTCTGTCAGCCAGATCCAGCATGCAGTCAATCCCCAGCCTTCAGATTTCCTTGCACAATACCTGTTGTGTATCAATGCTGTTCCATGGGTGACTTATTTCCCATGGTACTACTCAGTTTTCTCTAAGACTATTAGTCCTAGATTACAGAGCTGCCAAACCCAAGGTCAGTAACTTAGTCCATTCAATCATTTAACAAACAGTGCCTATAACGCTTCAGTCACTGTTCAAGGCACTAAGAATACAGAAGTGAAAACAAACAAATAAATATACAAAATACCCTGTCTCTTGGAGCTGAGTCAATTGGCAAACAAGCAAACATACAAGATTATGGTTAATGCAAATGTTTGTAGGGCACAAGCATTTATGTAATCCTCATCATAAAAAATAATGATGATACCATCAGTGTCCTCATTTCACAGATGAGAAAACTGAAGCCTAAGAGAGATTTAAGTACCTTGATGAACGTGACACAGATATTGAAAGACAAAATAAGGGCTTGACCACAACTTTGTCTAACTCAAGAGCTCTGCATTATAGTATTATGCTGAATGAAGACGAGCAAAACAACAGGTTTAGATGGTGAACTAAAACAGGGACACTGTGTGGAAAAAAAAAAAAACATATGAAGATCACACATCACAAATGGGTGAAACTAACACGTAGATTATTGGGAAATAACAAACAAAGGTGCACAATCTTCATGTTCAGATATAAAAGTTGAAGAAATTCTTTAGTCAAACACACGATAAGTATGCAAATGATAGTGTCTTGGTAAGGATGCATTTGGTACCAAATAAAAGAAGGTGTGAACAATAGTGTTTTACACTGGACAGACATTTGATATTTATTAACAAAACTAAAAGTAGATGGTTCCAAGTTTGTTTTATAGCAGCTCGACAGCATTGTTAAGATCCCAGGTTTTTTTTCAGTCCTTCCTTTCAGCTATTCGCATCTTGCTGGCTTTTTGGTCTCTGGCTTGTTGCCTCAAGGTCACAGTGTCAAAATGAGGAAAAGAAGGAGGGATTTTTCTTTCTCCCTCTTGTGGGTCTCTACCAGGGAGAAAAATATCTCTCAGAAGTCCCTCCACAGATGTTTGTGTTTCATGAATCAAGTAGTAACTGACTAAGACGAACGGGGTTGTTTGGACAAATTATGATAGATTTTGACTAATGTCGATTTATCTATCTGGCCAGACACGTTGTTTCTTGAAGAGAATTAAGGTTTTAATAGTAAAGAGGAAGGAATGAATTGTTGTTGGTTAAGTCACTAATAAAGTCTTTCAAAATAATAGAAAAGCAAATATTTATTGTATCCATTATACAGAAGCTACTTTACAATACAAAGAAATAAGACAATGCAATGATCTATGCCTACAAAACCTTCCACTGTGTAAATATTAGGATCAGAATGCTGAGTCAGTTCATGGATTAAATCAAATGTAACAAGAATAATGCCCTACAAGAAATGAATAGACTTTTAAAGAAAAGTCACAAATAAAAAGTAAAATATCATCTTGATATGAGTATAGTACGGAAAGACAGTGGATTCTTGCACAGAAAGGATCAATGGTACAGTTGGTGACAGTATCTTTTATTACTACAATTGTTTAACCCTATTGAAATTGGGTACACACAGAGACACATTCTCTTTTAATAAGCGGTAGAATCAAGAGCTTCTTCTCTAACTTTTCCCTCTTGATCCCTCTTGATCTCTCACTTGCAGGCAGGCAAGAAAATATCTCAAAATGAAATTGCCTCCGTACCTGGGAAACAATATATACACTTGATTAAATCAGAGTACCAATCACTAAGTCGTTTTTTGCTTTCCTTATGTTTGCAGGGTTTTGCAAATTAAATATGAATCACTTTAATTCTCTCTCTCTCTCTCTCTCTCTCTCTCTCTCTCTCTCTCTCTCTCTCACACACACACACACACACACACACACACACACACATTTAAAAGACAGCTGTGTCCCTTCATATATTTTTATTGTTGTATCTTTTAATATTTTACTCTCATTTGTTCCCATTATTGTTCTTTCATGATGCTCATATCAAATATTATTTCAAATATCAGGAAGTTATTTATAGATACTCAACACACATCTTTATGTTTATAATAGGAGTCTTTCCCAAGTTTATTACCTCAAATAATGTAAAGAAGTAGAACTACTAGAACCTCACTAGACAGAAAAGCAAGGGATTGTATGTCTGGTTTACTTCCCCCTTTTCTCCAGCTATTTAACATCCCTTAATTGCTTCCTAACCCATTGAGGCAGATGCTGCCAGTGCTTTGCCCATATTCTCTCAGACCCTTTACCAATTTTCCAAACATTATCTTCTGCTGTTCTCTTCCTCTTAAATACTGGCAGTTGGCACTTACGGATCTTTGTTCACAGGCTTGCCGCTGGCTGCTAGAACCAGCTTGTCTGAGCACAAGGAAAGCCTGATGTGTAGAGGAGTTCAAAAGCTCCTGCTTTCCTGCCCTTGAGGGGACAGCTCAGAGATGGTACCTACACTGTTGACAAAGTTCTGTGAGATTGAATTAAAATTATACTTTGTAGAAATTTGTCCCCTTTCTTACCTTTCCTATCCCAGTCCCACTTCCTAAATCCCTAGCAGTGTATATTCATTTCCTGGGGCTTCTGTGACCAAATACCACAAACTAGGTGGAAATTGATTATCTTACAGCTCTGAAGTCTAGACGTTGGAGATCAAGGTGTTGGTAGGATTACTTGCTTTTGATGGCTGTGAGAGAGAATCAGTTTCATGCCTCTGGCCTAGCTTCTGGTTATTTGTTGGCAATCTTTGGTGTTCCTTGATTTGTAGAAGCATCAGCCTGATCTCCGCCTTCATGTTTACATTGCATTCCACCTGTGCTTCAATTTCCCCCATTTTATAAGGGCGCCATTTATATTGGATTAGGAGCCCATCCTACTCCAGTCTGACCTTATCTTAAGTAAGCGTATCTCAATGACTTTATTTCCAAATATAATCACATTCGCAGGTACTGGGCGTTAGGGTTACAACATCTTTGGGGGAGATACAGTTCAGCCCATGACAAAGTTTTCCTGATAAATCACTTTCATATGAATTCTCATCTTAAGTTTTGCTTCTGGCAAGTTCATTCTATCCATCAAGTATTTAATTACTGTCTCAGTTACAGGGTCTTCATTTGCAAGGAAAAGCTAGTTCAACTTAAGTTGACTTAAATAATAAAAGGAATGTATTGCTTTATGTAAACAAAAAAAACTCAAAGACAGACCAGACTCCAGGCACAATTTCATTCAGAGATTCACGAATCACTCAATAACAAGATTTTTTTCCCCTTTGTTTGTCAAATGATCTTTAATTGAAATATTTGCCTTTGTAACTAGGTGGGCATTCCACTGCACCATGGTTGATGTCATCTATGACATCTGTGCAAGCCATCCACATCTGTGCAAGTCTATGCAGCCCATAGACTGGGTATTCCCCAGCATCTCTTTAATTGTTTAAGAGAGTTCTCTAGCGAAAGATTGGTGCTACATCTGTCAGGCAATGTTGACATTTCATCAAAAGTAGTATTTCCACTGTACTTAATGTTTTGTTTTGTTTTTTCTTTCTTTCTGTCTCTTGTCAGTTCTTTAAGGGTTTTAATGAGCAGGGCAGAGGCCGTAGGTACCGCCTCAATCTGGCCCTGTCTGTTCTGAATGATCAGGTGCACTGTAATCCTCAGACCCTCCCAATCACTGGTAGCTTTGGTGATCACCACCATTTTTTTGGAGACAGACCCAGAGAACCAATCTTGGGGGCCAGGACAGATATGACATCGACTTTCCCACTGGTGTATACCAGTTTGCTCTTGCGTGGGTCTAACTTAGGCAGCATGGTGGAGGCGGTTGGTGTTGTGGATGAACCTGGATTCGGGACGACTGAAGAAAGTTGTACCTTGGCCTCCTCCCAGCCAAAGGTGAAAGAAAAAAAGCAATAACAAGTTTTTATTGAGTGCTGACTCTGTGCCAGGGAATGTACTATGTTTTAATATAGGAGCAAACCAAACAGAAACATTCCTGGAACTTATATTAAATTAAGAGAAGAGAAAAAAAATTAAAACATAGTAAAATAGTGATTAGATGATGATAAGGACTTTGGAGGAAAAAAATGCTGAGAAAAAAAATCAAGTAGAGTTTGGGTGGCTATATGTGGGAGGGGGTGCTTATCATAATAGTTTGGTTTTGAAAGGTTTCACTGAAAAAGCCACATGTGAATAAAACCCTGGGCACAATGGACAAATGGCCCATGATTGTATCTGGGAGAACAGCATTCCAGGCAGCGCGAGTAAGTCGTGAATAGACTTTGAGGTAGGAGTTTGCCTGGGATGCTAAGAAGCAGAAAGGAGACCACTTTGGTCTGAGCAGAGCTGGGAAGGGTTAAGGTAGAGATGGGTCAAGAGGGGAAACAGTGTTCAGAGCACATAGAACCTTGTAGGCTATTGTAAGAACTTTAGATTTGACCCTGAATGAAATAAGAGCTATTAGGTGACACTGAGAAGTGGCAAGATCATACACTTCAACAACGTATTTGGCTGCTGTGCTGAGAATAGACTGAATGGGGACAGGGAAGATGCAGGGAAACCAGTTAGGAGGCTATTATAATAAGCCAGATAAGAGATGAAGGTGGCTTGGACAAGAGTATAGGAATAAATATGCCTGTCGGTCAGACCCAGAATGTATTTTAAAGATAAAGCTAAAGGATTTGCTAGGAATATTTTTGAAGATGCAACTATATTTCTTCATAGCTACATTTCTCTTTGATTTTCTTAACTCTCCTTTCATCAGTGGACCAGCTACCCTCTCAGATTGCTTCTCTCATGGTAGAAAAATCAACATTAATGCTTCCTCGATAATATCCAGAAAGGAAAGAGGGCTTTGCTTTCTTCAACTATTGACAATAATGTCCTTAGATCCTTTCTCAATGAAATAACTTTAGTTACATTCATTGTGATCAGAGGAATATCTTGTACTGGATTGCTTACGTTTGAGTTATGGGCCTATTAACTGTGGCAGGAAACAGAATTTCCCTGATAGTCTCTCAACCCACCTGTTGCTTATGGAGGGGTCAAAGTCACTAAACTAGCATGGTGTCTACAAAATGGAAAAGAGGTAAAATAGATACTGGCAAGTCAAACATAATATCAACTACAAATATAATCCTGTGATCTAAAAATTGTTTCAACTCATAGACCTATGGCTTCCTTAGTAAATGTAGTCAGATATAAGCCAAATCATCAAAATATGTCCATTAAAATGCTTTGATTTGAGAAAAAGTAGATGAACATCACAGTAAACAGGCAAGTTACATTCATCTAGGTCAATCAATGATACCTTTAGGTCTTCCCTTGAAGAATTGTTCATCCTCCAGTTGCTGTATATAAATGTTTTTCTCCTTTGTTGGATATACAGTGATATATGTATAAGAAAAGAAGAGAAAAAAAAGGCTAATCGTATCTAATAATTTAAATAGTTTATTATGTATATTTTACAGATGAATTAGGCAATATATCAGAGAAGGCTGTCTTATTTTTTTTTAATTAGTAATCTTTGATTATATTGTTGATCTTTGGCCTTACTAAATACTCAAGTTTAAGAAGGATCTGGAGTGTTGATATTGTCTCAGATTATGTTAGCCTCCTTCAAGACATTGAGAACCATGGTTACCACAAATCCAAAAAATGGAAGGAGCCTTACATCATTCATAATCACAATATCACAATCTTGTTCTTGACCAGGAACTAAATTTCCATCCGAAAACAGCATCATTTGGTTTGGGTAACTAAATTCTACATCAGCTTAATCAATCTATAAATCTTAGTGATCTAAACAATTCAATATACATTTTTCTATTCCAATTTGTCAGGTAGTCTAAGCTACCTTGAAGATTCTTTACCGTCACAGTCAATAAATAATTCAAAATTATAGGTTCAAAGAGTGGAATGCCAGGGTCTGGAGAGAGGCAAAAGTGGAGAGATACTTATGAATGGGCGTAATGTTTCAGTTAAGTCAGATGAGTAAGCTCTGGAAATCTGCTGTACAGCACTGTCCCTATTGTCAATAGTAATGCATTGTACACATAAGTTTGTTAAGAGGGTAGATGTCATGTTAAGTGTTCTTACCGCAATAAAATAAACAAATAAGAAATGACACTACCATCAATGAAAACAGCAATAGCTGACTCATTTGCTATTAATGCACTCTTCTGAGAGCTTTACATATTCAACTCATTTCATTCTCACAAAGGCATTATAATCCCCCTTCTACACATAGAACTGAGGTACAAAAACTTTCAGTAAATGGCCCAGAATTGAAACCAGTTTCACTCCAGAGTCGATAACTATAGCTGCCATTGCTGGTAGAAAACTTTTATCTGTTGTATTATTTATTTATTTTTATATCATGAAAGTTATTTATTGGACGAAGTCAATATTTGTGGTGTCTCTGATTCCAAATATTGCAACTATTATTTTTGAAGCAAAAATGCTAGATCTGACATATTTTAATATTTTAATGTGAGCTCTGTATCACTAATTCAATTGATTTTATCATGTACAGTAACCACATTCAAAACAAGTAAGTTCAAACAAATCAATTCAATTGTCTAAATAGATGCCCCTGGATCTAGTAAAATAGAGAATAATTGAGTCACATTGGTAATGGATACTTTAAACACCTCAATTTAAAATAAATAAAATAAACATTTTATCTTGTTAAATTTAATTACTTTACTCTTTGTATTTCAATATATTGTGAGGAATTATAGAATATTTGAAAGGTGTTAAGACTAATATTTTATTCTTGATTCTCTGTTTTAAAGTTACTTCATCTTTGAAACAAGAAAAGAGAACTAGATTAACTCTAATTTGCTTCTAGTTCTTACATTTATAGAAAACTGATAAAAATATTTTTAAAATATGTTTCAAAACATAATTATATTATAAAATCAAAAGGCATCTGAATTGTACACTAAAACATTTACATATTTTATATATAATGTATATGTACATATGTGTGTATATGAACTCACACACACTATTTTACATAATATATGGATTTATTAATTAAACAAATATCTTCTCTATCTCAGACAAATGACTGTAGGCTAAATTTCTGTGGGCAAAGTTAGAATAAATCTGTTAAAAACATAGTTTTACTAGTATTCTAAAAAGTAATAACATAAGATAGCTATATGGTTTTAAGATTAAATTCTTGACATAGAACACTAAATCATCACATTAATTTTTCTTTTCTCCTATATAGTCCTTAAGAAGTAGTTGCTTATCATATATTCACCTTGACCCAAGGGCTTTGGCCACACTTTAAATCTCAGGGCAGGTTAAATAGACACTGCACACAAAATACTGACAGAAACTCTGGCTTCTTCCTGGTATGGCTGTGTGTTTTCTAATACTCATTGAGGGTAAAAGCCAAACTTTCATTACATAGTATAATACTCATGTTATCTGGAAAGTCTCACCTAACTTACAAGCAGCCTTAGGAAGGAAATTTCTATATTTGGAGTTAATGGCCTAGATAATCATACTAGTTGTATCTGTTTCCTGTAGATAATTTATTTAATCTCATCTTTGATTTCCTTATCTATAAAAAGATAATGAGGATGATGTTTACCAAAAGGGTTGTTGTTAGGAAGTCCCTAATAGGCTATAAATGTATGATCTTCTTAGTAATAAATGAATAGAGTAAATGAATAGAGCTCCCTCTCTTAAGCACGACATCTACCCAGCTGCTCAATCATAAAACCAAAAAATGATGTTAATTAAGCAGCTATCTATTATGTGTAAAAAACAAACAGATTTCCAATATTATGGTGAACTGTATTGGAATGGAAAAGTCTCCTGCTTAAATTTATAGAAGTATTGGATGAAATACAGCAATTTTTAAATACACAATCAACCTCAAAGAGAAGAGGTGAAAAACTCCAGGTGACAGAAAAGAAAGAAACACATGCCATTTCAATAAGGATATTAGTTGATGCTGTGGAAACTTAGAGAGGCATTGGGCAAGACATAATCCCTAAGGTTATGGTTTGTGACTTTAATAAACAGCAGAAAGCAGGAGATGAGACCTTGGAGTAGAATAAGGTGAGGATGTGAAATCTAGATGCTTGTATTAAGGTGATATGCTGGAAGAACTTATCTCTGCTCTAAAATGTGGGGAATAACGCTCCCATCTTATCTGAGTCTTGCATAGTTTGGGGTTTATAGTAATACTATTTATGTAGAATAGGAAAGTTAAGATAGGAAATACAAAAGTTGGTCCAAGACTAGAAAATTCTAGGGAGTCCAAAAAAAGCAAAACTTTGCATTATGGAAAGTTTCAGAACCCAGGACTCAAGAGGTGCTCACAGAAAAGAAAACAAAAAAAAGGAAGAAAAAAAAATAAATGGAAACCACAACAGAAGGTGAGCACAGAAAAAGAAAACTGATAAACCATGAAATTGGACCCCTAACTTACACCGCTCACAAAAATTAATCAAAATAGATCAAATACTTATATATAAGACCTGAAACCATAAAACTCCCAGAAGAAAACATAGGAAAAAATTTCCTCAACATTGGTCTTGGCAATGATTTTTTTGGATATAACACCAAAAGCACAAACAACCAAAGAAAAAATCAACAAGTAGAACTACATCAAACTTAAAGGCTTCTGCACAGCAAAAGTAGCAATCAACAAAATTAAAACTCAATCTACAGAATGGGAGAAAATTTTTATAAACCATATATCTGATAAGTGATTAATATCTAAAATATATAATGAACTCATACAACTTAATACCAAAACAAACAATTTGATTAAAAAATGAGCAGAGGAACTAAATATACATTTTTCCAAAGAAGACATCCAACAGGACAACAGGCACATGAAAAAGTGCTCAATATCACTAATCGCCAGAGAAATTCAAACCCAAACCAAGATGAGATATTACCTCATACTTCTAAAAATGACAATCATCAAAAAGATAAGAGGTAAGTGTTGGTGAGATTTTGGAGAAAAGGACATTTGTGTACTGCTAGTGGGATTGTAAACTGGTGGTTCAGCCACGATGGAGAATAGTATGGAGGTTCCTCAAAAAATTAAAAAGAGAACCACCATACTATCTGGCAATCCCATTAATAGGTATATACCCAAAGGAAATGAAAACAGGTAACTGTACTCCCGTGTTTATTGCAGCATTATTCATACTAATCAAGATATGTAAACAACCTAAGCATCCACAAAAGATGTGATATCTATATCTATAGCTCTCTGTATCTACTATCTCTCTCTATATATATATATCTACATATTTATATCTATATGTAGATAGATAGATATATATCACATCTTCACATGCACACGTACACACACACACACACACACAGTGGAATATTATTCAGCTATGAAAAAAGGAAATCCAGCAATTTGCAACAACAACAGGGATGGATATGCCTTCAACTTGGTTCCTAGAATGAAGACATAGAGCAAAGCTGCATGGATAAAGTAACATCAGCAAGACAAAGCATTGTTTTAATCAGACATTGAGATTTGGGATTTGTTATCACACAGAACTTAGCAAAAGCTGGTAGATATACTAGGTCAATAATAGTGTCCACCAAAATATTTAGTATATCATATGGATAAGATAATATTAAATAATTAAATAATTTTATGAATAAAAATTCTTACTACCATATCTGCATATAGTAAGCTCCTGGTGAATAAGAAGCATTGACTTCTTTTGTTGCCTATTCTCACCCATCTACTTCTTCTTTCTTCCTATCAGATCTTCACTTTTATTCGGGTATAATAGCCCTCCCCATGCAGTTCACATGGCTCGGGAAAAATGTCCCTATCTCTTAGCTCTGAGAAAGTCCTGATTGTTTTAAAAGTCCCATTCCTCCTTGTCTGGAATTGATTAAGACTGGGCAAGTGATTGAATTCCAGCCCATAAGAATCAGAGAGAAGTTTGGTAGAAACTTACAGAAAAATTGTTCCTAACATTAGTTAACAAACAGTCATGAAAACCCTTTCTTCTTCTCATGTCATGTTTGCATATGAACAAGAAAGTATATGACTTCAGTTACTACTAGCAACCACCCAATGATCTAGGGTACCTATGAGTAAGGATACAGAAAATATCTGGGTCTTTGATGATGATGTTGAGATATTAGACCAACCAGCTCTGAGAACTTCTCTCCATCTGGAGCTTCTATTATTTGAGCCAATGACTTTCCTTATTGGTTAAATTAATTTCAATCATATTTTCTGATATCTGTAGTCCAAAGCATGCTAAATCCATAGATAGCTTTTTTTTAAATTATCTAACTTCCTATCACATAGAATTGTATAGATTTTTGACCCTCATTTGTTGTATTCTTGCCATAAAGAATAATTTGCAGAGCAGGTTATGTACATTCTCTTCTATTTATCTGAAACACCCTCCTCACCCATTTGGCTGATTGATTTAGTCCCCAGGTAAGGCCTTTTAAAACTTTGGCTTTATATTTTTCATAGCAATAAAAATTTATGATGCTGTACTAGCAGATACGCTGTGTAACTACAATCACTGGGGTTTTGACAAATGCATTCTCATCTTTTCAGCACTTTTGAAAAGTTTATTTGAGAGTATATTATACCAAATGAAGTATTACATTAATGACTATCCAAGAATATTACTATTTTATTAAAAATGTATACTGTTTATGCTTTGTACATAATATTGCCTGTATGATCAGAATACTATATCATTAGACTAAAATATAAACTAACCACATAGTTAATTTGTTTTAAACTAAATCCACACAAATTCCCCATGAATCAGTTGGAACGATTTTGATTTTATGTTAGAGAATGTCCAACTAAAAGTGACTTAATTTTTTTTTTATAATAACAAAATGTCTGAAAGTAGGTGTTCCCAAGATTGATTCAACAGTTGAACAATGTCAGAGTGCTGAGTTGGTTTATCAGTGATTCTCTTGGCTTTTCTTCATGGTCCAAAGATGAGTGCCATAGTTCCACATGTCTTCCTCAACTTATACCATTCAAAATCAGAAGCAAGGGAGATCACAAACTTTTAAAATATTTTCTGTCTTTTTTATCAGAAAGGAAGATATTCCCCCAGAAAAATCACAGCAGGATACTCCTTCCAATTTGTGACAAACCGAAACCAAGCATGGCCAAAGTATTATCACCATAGACTGTCCTTCCTTCCCTTTATTGATGTTCAATATCTGAACAAAATATGAGTTCTGTTGATAAGTAAGAAAATGATAATGGCTGGGCATAGGCAACCAATAATATATGTCCCTTACTATCTCCTATATGAGATGTAATTTAACTCCGTTTCACTGAAAAAAACTCTACTCCCACCAAAATCTACCACTTACCGCTCTAGATAATCAGAGTTATTTTCACCTATTTCAGAAAACAAGTGGGTTGTTAGCACAAACCAAGAGGGGAAGGAGAGGGGGAACTAGTATGAAAATCAATGTCTCTACAAATCAGTCACCTGTGATAGAAAAGGTGACCTAATCCAGTGTATTCAACACTGTGATTTAACAAATAACGTACATTTCCTATATGAATGGCATTTTAATATAAAAAAATAGAAATGGCATAATCTCAAAATGAGATTTCTAATGAAGAGTAGTGCAGTTGTAACTTACACTGGTAATGGATAGATGGATGGAGAGATCTGGAGAGATAATGGAACGAAGGAAGGAGGCCCTTTTCATCTTAATTTTCCAGGCTTAAGTTCTTTGTGTTATTTTCTCTGTGTGTGTTCTTTATTCTACAATGATCATCTTTTTTGCCATATTTAGAAGAATCTTTTTTTTTTTTAATCTTAACTTATAGTGGTAGCTTTACAATCAGGAACATCCTCTCTTGTTACTTGCTCTCATGGTGTTCTGTCCTTTGTAGCACTTACCACAAGTGTTAAATTATGGCTTTCCTACAAGCCTGGAATCTGCTTGAGGGCGCAGTCTAAACATGTTAGTAGTTCATTATATCTCTAGTACCAGGGACAGTTCCTTAAATGCTGTTAGAACTTAATCAGTTTTTGTTGAAGGAATGAATGAATGAATCTATAACCCTATTCATCTTTAACTTCTCCATTCTCTGCTAATTCGTGATAAACTTCCATTAATGAAACAAATATTCATTAAACAAAGATTAAATGAGTATATGCTACATGCCAAGCAATGTAGAGATAAAGTTCATGATCTCAAGGAGCTCACGGTACAGTGAAGCTTATTTTACCATGTTTAAAAACTTGATTCTGACTTTTTAAATAGACAACACTGGTGCCTAATGTAGCTGATCATATTCATTCATCCTACTGCCTGTACATTATTTTTTTTGAGTATTTTAAACACAATTGGAACATAATGAAATTCCTTTATTTCACAATCAAAGCAACATAACACTTTCCTGTTAAAAATAATGCAGAGAAAGAATAAGCTGGAGGAAAATATTTGGGAAAGGAAAAAGCCTGCAAAGGGCCATAAAAGCCGTTTGTGATGTCACATGTTCATAGAATGGAAGTTGGGGAATCGAAAGCACACAAGAATGAAAAATAGATCTAAAGTATAAAAATTATAATCACAGTCACATTAATGATATTTCTTTCTAATCAAGTGGTAGAAGCTATTATAATTCTTAAATATTTTTTGATTTGTAAATACAGTGTTTTTGATAATATTCTCCAAATATCCTTCTCATGCTTCAAGATCTTTCTTACTCAAGTGCCTGGTCTTCTAAGAAGGTTTCAGTGATTCCTCTAGCTAGACAAACTCTTGTATACTTCACAGAATTATTAGGAAGTCTAGTAAGTAAAGAATAAAGTCAAGAGATGATGGGAAAACAGATGCATAGACCATATAAAAATGTATTTATCAAATGTTTTAATCAGTTATGAGTAGTTAATTTTTATAATTAATAATAAATAGTTCCCTTCTTGAGCACTCACAGTGCACTTTAATACTACTTCTTCAACTGTCCTTATCATTTTTTCCCTTCATGCCTTTCTTCTCTATTAGTTTATAAGATTAAATCTTATTCATCAGTTCGTACCTTACAACATTACACTGAACAAATTTCTGCCCAAAAGTATAAAACCCAAATCACTGAATTAACCTTTATTAACAAATATTTTAATCATAAACAAATGGCCACAAAATTCGGTTGCCTCTTCACATCAGCCAAAGGAGGATTTGATGAAATTTGACAAATTTTATTTAGTCATAAAACAAACATCTAATTGACCCTGTGTGGTATGTAGTTTTCCAAATTTCATTTGGGATCATTAATGTTCTGCAAAAGTTCCCCAGATGATACGTATCCATTCAATAAGTCAACAAATAGAATTAATTCAATGGCATCCATGTGAGAAGACTTATGAAGATGGAATGGTGAATATGATAAACATTATTTATCCCTATTCGCATAAAACTTATACTCTAGTGGGGAATGCAGTCATTATTTGTAGTTGTAATGCTTCTCATATAAAGTGATTGTTTTTGCTTATAAACTAAATTAACATTTAAATATAGAGGTTAATGGTAAATAACAATCATCATTTATAGAGTCTTTACTATTTGTCAAGCACATTTTAAGCACTTATTGAGGTATTATTTTATTTGATATTCATACAATCTAGATAACTAGATATTATTTCTATTTTATACATGAAGACTCTGAGGCAGTGACTATTTTTTTTTTAAATGCCAACATTCAGAGAATCTTTAACAGAACGAGGATTTGAACCTAGACCTGCCTAACTTCAATGCCTTGTTCTTCACCTCATAATCAGTGTATTTCCAACTGGTTACCCCTTTAGTGTATCACCTGGAGTTTTGTACTTATTAATTAATTTTGAATGGGAGAAAGAAGTATGTGTTCTTGAGCCTGCCATATTTCATTTTCCCCATAATGTCTAGGGCTATAAATATCCTTACAACATCCAAGATACTGAGTGTTTCTTGACATGATATTGAAAATAAATATGTGAATGACCATAGTTCAAGAGGGCAATAAAGAGAATAAGTAGAATTTAGGACTACTCTAAGATAGTCCAAGGATATTACTATTATGTATTCATGAGGATAATACATAGTTATTTTAATTAGCTGTTGTTTTAAGGCTTTTTGTATATTCCTTCATAAACACTTGTGGTTGCTTGGATTGATTATGAGAATGTAATTTAAGACACCATGGCCTAAGTTGACAACATACATTTTTGAGAACTTAAAGGAAAAAAAAAAAAAAAAAACTCAGTTTGCTCCTCTGTCCCAAGATGTAAACAGAGAATTGCCAAAATCCGCAAGGGAAATGCTTTTGTGTCAGAGTTTTATAAGGAGGTTAATCATGATTTCTATGACAGGCACTGTGTCCCCATGGGCAATAATCATTATTAGTATCCACTGTCCAGGCTAAGAACAGGGCTAGAACATATCCTCATATTCTCTGCAACATCTATTCTATGAGTATTCTCCACAATTGCACATGCACATACTCTCCTTAGAGCTTTAAGATCTCCTGAGCTTTGTGAGGTACATACAGCACTGCCAATTGGGTAACTATTTGACAGTAGGCGATTTTCAACAGAAATTGGCAAAAACTTAGAAATCTTCCCTCCTTTATGAAAAATACACTCTTTCTAAAAAGAAGTGCATTATTGAATTTTCTGTTTTTGAACTCATAAAATACTTCTGTTTTAGTTTATTTTTTATATTAGAATAAGGTATACAAAACAACATGATGATTAGACATTTACATCCCTTACAAAGTGACACCCCCCCAAAAAAAATCTGCTATCTGTCTGACATCATATATAGCTGTTACAATACCATTGACTGTATTCCCTATGCTGTACTTTATTTTAGAACCCATAACTATACACGAGTACTATATAATTATAGTTGACATTCAATGTTGTTCTATTTCAGCTTCAGGTGTACAATGCAGTGGTAAGGCATCTACACAATCTATGAAGTGATCCCCCAATAAGTACAGAACTCATATGACACCCTACATACTCTTTACAACATTATTGATTATATCCCCCATGTTATATTTCACATCCCCATGACGATTTTGTGACTCCCAATTTGTACCACCTAATCCCTTCACTGTCACCTCCTCCCCAACCCCACTCCCTTCTAGCAATCATCAGTCTGTTCTCTGTGTCTGTAAGTCTATTTCTGTTTTGTTTGCTTGTTTATTCTGTTCTTCAGATTCCACATATAAGTGAGATCATATGGTATTTGTCTTTCTCAGTCTGACTTATTTCACTTAGCATAATATTCTCTAGGTTTATCCATGTTATTGCAAATGGTAAGATTTCACTCTTTTTTATAGCAGAGTAATACTCCATTGTATAAATGTACCAAAATTTCTTTATCCATTCATCTATCGATGGGCATTTCAGTTGTTTCCATATCTTGGCTATTGTGAATAGCACTTCCATAAACATAGGGGTGCATATATTTTTTTTCAAATTAGTGTTCTGGATTTCTTTGGATAAATACCCAGGAGTATAATTGCTGGGTCATAAGGTAGTTCGATTTTTAATTTTTTGAGGAACCTCCATATTGTTTTCCAAACTGGCTGCACCAATTGCAACCCCACCAACAGTTCACAAGGGTTCCCTTTTCTCTACATCCTTTCCAGTACTTGTTGTTTGTTGATTTATTGATGACAGCAATTCTAACAGGAGTGAGGTGGTATCTCATAAAATACTTCTATTGATGTATTCATTCAGAACCAATCATGTTCTGCCATAAATTATTTATTTTTCATATATGAATATATATATACATATATATATGTATATATATGTCCCATATGTAAGCTGATCATCCTCATAAACTGATTTTGTCTCCCCTACTCCAGAAGCTGGCATGTGGCCATTGCTTCCTTTATTGCTAGTTATAAGAAATCTAATCATTTCCTTAGAGTAGCCCCTTTTGTAAAGATTTGAGAGTCACAGGGCTGAATCACATTTTGGCATTTGATTCCCATAACCTCATCATCTGCTTTTCTTCCCCAAACTATCTCATTCCCTGGGATCTCTTCTATAATTCTTCACCAAGTAGTAGCCAGTATCCTAGCCTCTGCCTTTCTCTTTGATTTCCTGTTCATGTCAGGTGTCAGCACTGCCACTGCCCACTTTATGTTGCAGAATAATGTGTCCTGTATGAGCTTCCACCCTAAGCTCTCAAACCCGCGTCCATTCCAGTCCTCAGGAAAAAAAAAACACGAATAAATAAATAACTCCCCCAGCTACCATGAATCATCACATCCTAGAAAATAATGAAAGTTATAAATAATTTTCAAAGATTTTTATATATTTTACCCCCCTTACAGGACTGACCATACTTCAAGAGATTGCACTCTACGTCTCTATGTCATACATACTTCTTTGCACTAGGTAAACACTCTTCTGTATGTTGTTTTATTTCTTTAAATGGAATAGAACATCTGGGAAAGGAAATTAGTTTGGAAAACTTTCTTATCTTCAACACTTATGGAAAGGGGTATTTTATCAAGTTGTTCATTACTGGAAAGACAGAATCCAGTAGCCCATTTTTGTTGGGAGTTTTCCAAGCAACATCTATGTGAGCTCACTGGATTTGACACTCCTGGAAGCCAGAGATTTTTGGTCTATATTCATCTTTATGGTGAAAGGTCATGGGCATTTAGAAGCAGAAAGATAGACTTCCATGACTGTTCTATGTTGTACAGAAAGGAAGACAAGACTAGATGTGGGGAGAGAATGAGAGGAACAACGGCACATGTGCATATTCTGCTCATGTTTAAAAGCTTATCTATGCTGCACTTTTATTTACCTTGCCTGAAAGATAAGTTATGTGAATTTAAGGTAAAAAAAACTTTGGGCTCTTGTAAGTATTTATTAAATGTGCTGAACATCATTTTATAGAGTTAACCATACGTTCAGTAGAAGTAAAATTTGAAAACAGAACTCAAAAAGCTTTATGTTTTATAGTCATTTTTATACAAATCAGATAATGGCTTATATTTTCCAAAAAAATAGACATATTAATTGGTTTAGAAAACACAATAGTGAAAGTACAAATAAAAAGAAATTTTTATTTAAATCATTTTGGTGTAGATTATAGCTACAAAGATATTTACACACACATTGTGGATAATATAAGCAGACAGTTCAATTTTAAATTAAAGAATTTTTAATGTAATAACTCTACCACCTATATAAAATTTTCATTTATTTCCAAGGGAGTAAAATAATCTCTTTATACTTAATGTTAGCACAAGCATGGAAATCTTAAATTAGCCACGCGTGTACCTTTGAGAAATAGGACTATATCTTGACATATTTAGAGATATACAATAAACAAAGTTTAAATAGCAATGGTAAAATCTTCCTGGTCATTTTAGATATGCATTTAATATTATAAAATACCTTGTTATGCTTTAGAAGATAGTGTCTGCCTCCTGATCCAGTATCAATTTACATAATGAAATTTTTAAAAACCACTTTCACTGTTTTAATACTGTAAATAAATTGCATTCGTAATGATTTTCATATTATCTATTATATTTATTCTCAACACTCCCAAATTCTTACCTAATATTTTAAAATGCTTTATAGTACACAGAGAAACTACTATAGAGAAATACGATTTATTTTTATTTCAAATAAAATATCAAGCTTAAAAAAAAATGTCTGACAGTGAACTGTATTTGATTTTCTTTCTTATGAAGGAACAAATACACTAAGTCACCCAAACTCAACGATACTGGTCTATGGCATTTTTCAAGCAATGAAACTAAGAAAATGTTATTGAGTTTGAAGATTACACAATGTGAATTGTCAGTGTCTGGTGGGAAGACTAAGGTAATCAAAAACGCTTTGGTTATAGCCGTGTAATGCCAATTCCTGTCTGAACACTAAACATCCATTTAAATCAACGGAGTGAAGGTTAGTTTATTGATGTGGTTTAAATCCAGGAGGATATCAGAGATTCTCAGGTCTGTGACATTTTTCTTCATAGAGATGTAAGGAGAAGGAGCTTGGGATTGGGATTGTGGGGAGATGTAATGAATTGAGAAAACTTTGTCACGTTTTCCTTTTGCCACGAAGCTTCATGGGACTTAACTAAAAACTGATTTTCTGTAGGAAAAAATTTTGATTTCTATATTTTTAACTCATTTCTGGTTTTTTTATTGCTGCAGATAAAAAATGTGAAATAAGACCATCTTTCCCTTTTATAAGTAAGAAGGTAGATGTGCTGCATTTCAACTTTCATAAAAACACATAATGCAAATTTCAATTTAATAATTATTGCAGATATACAAATTAAATAATGAAATGTGCTCGTCTATTAGATTGGAAAGGTTGAAAAGATGATTGGTACTAAGAGTTAACAGTGGTATGAAAAACAAGAATTTGGATACACAATTGGTGACAACATAAATTAGTTTAATATTTTAGGATGGATTTTGATACTATCTATCAAATTTTACATACGTATAGTTTTCATGCTGTCAATCATATTTCTAAAAAACATGCTATAAAAGTTTTACATAAGAATGCAAAGGAATATACGAAGGTGTCAAAAAAGTATATGCAGATTTTAAGAAAGGAAAGCTGTATTAAAATTATAATACTCAATATACACCAATAACAAAAGAAGAAACAAAAGAAGTCACGTTTGACTTCTGCAATTACAAGAGGTGCTCCAAGTGGTTACCATCAACATCCAGACACTTATGATTATGGCAAACTACTGCTTGAGCAATGTTGACCAGTGTCCACTTGTACACATTTTTTGGCACCCTCTGTGTACAAGGATATCTATTGCAAAATTGTTGCAATTGTGAAAAAATTACAATTCACCTATTAACCATTAAAATTAATACCATTAATTATGGTATTTCTATGCAATAGGATTCTAAAAAGCCCATAAAAAGAACAGGATATCACTATATTATAACTGAAATAGAAGAATATTTTATCATGCACTGTTCAGCAAAAAGCAAGATATAAGACAATATTCATAGTAAGAATACATTTCTGAGTGGTAAAATTAATAATATAGCTGTACGTTACTATATGCTGAGAAAAATTCTGTAGCATACATTGCACTAATAACTGATTATTTCAAGGGAAAATTGTGAAATAATTTCATATTTTACTGTATTAAATTTTCATTGCTTGAGATTATAACAATAAGCTGTTGCATCCAGTACAATACAGGCAGTGAGAGAACGAGAAGGGGCGGCGAAGGGTTAAGAAAGAAACAGAAATCAAGAAAGTTATGAAACAGGGGGCCAAGGGTCTCTCAGCCTCAAAGGACTGAGAGCCCCGAATCGGGCCACCTTGTGGCTTTTATTGATGAACACACAAGGAAGTAGCATTGTTTTCTCCACGGTCTGTGAATCTCATACATCATACCAGAAAACTGATTCAAACCAATCACCCTTGCCTGCAAACAGCCGGAATAGAAAGTCCCATGATGTCTTAACCATTATGGTATGTGCCTCCCCAGGGACAAATCCTTTATGCTAAAACTTATTGATAAGAGTGGAAGGAGAACTGATGTTGTCACATCATTGACTCACTTCCCAAGCAGGTTGTGGGAAGGAATATAGCCACATAGGCAGAAGCTCTCCTTAACTGGGGGATGGTGGGGGCCTGTGCCCACCTCTTTCGACTCCGTGAGTTCTCCTGGTGGTCTCCACACGGTTCTGCCTGGCTTCGGCTGTTCCTCCCATGAGGAATCTTACCCATCATTGGCTGACCAACCATCTTTTGGGGGCCAAACAGAGAGACATGAGGTTTAAGCACAACGGCGAAGCAAAGTCCCTAAAAGGAACAGTCTCACAGACTCTTCTTTGTTTAGGGATAGGCACGAGGGGACAGACAGTTAGGCTGCTACGTGACAATAATAAGCATATATTGTTTATTTATTATATTTATTATATAACAATAAGCATATATTACTTCTGTGATCAGAAAAAATAAAAATATAAAAAAGTCAGAGAAACAGTTATTTTTTATATATTCTTTTCATTACTAATACTATTCTTTTTTTTCCATAAATTTTCAGATTATTGAATTCTTTGTTGTATCTTTATCAAAAAGTCCATCTACTCCAAAAAGAGCTAAATGTGCTTGGTTTCTACCTTTTCTGTTTCAAATTTAAATTCTTAATTGTTAGCTGAATGATTGGAACACCATTCATTATTCAAGATGAATCATGCTACCAGGAGAGAAGATTTTAATCAAATGATAATCATTAATGCTATCTATTAGTGTGCCCTGTCATAAAAAATAACTCATTTAGATGAATGAGTTCATTATTTAACTGATGGAGATCTGGTATTGAAAGAGATTTTTGCATGCATTGACTCTGAAAATATATTGGGGACATCAAAAATAATAGCTAAAGTTTTCTGTTTGTTTGTTTCACTCAGATGCTATCAGTCAGTAAAGTCACCACAATGTCCTCTGTAACAACATCGTAGAGGAAAGGTGCATTTCCACTGCCATCTCTTACACTATCATGCTTTACAGAAAGGAAATCTGCAAATGCTAGGTTACCTAACTTCAACATTATGAGAACAAAAAATATCACCTCAACAATCGTGATGTAAACAGACGAATGAATTCCACTTCCAAAATATGGCAGCCTAAATATCCTGAAAATACTTCTAGGAGAAAACATCTACAAATGCCGAATAAAAAGAACAAGCTGCCTTTTTTATGTTTTTGTGGACAGCGAACTTCCAAGAAAGAAGTGAAATACTTGGCAGCCAAAAATTAAGAGAAAACAGGAAACCACAGTGGTAAAAGCCTGAAATATACAGCTCTCCTAAAGGCATTTACCAATCAGTAATCCCTATCTGCCTATTAACAGGCAACTGGCTGCACTGGATATGGAACTTCAACCTAATAGTAATCTAAAAATTGCCCAGTGACAGGCAGCTGAACAGGATTCTAGACTTTTAGCTTAGGAAAGGTGGGATTCAACTGAAACCAATACTTCAAGATGGGACCCTGGAAGGCCTACATTTTAATTTAAACATATTTACAGCTGGATAATGAATTACAAGGCATATTGTCTGCTTCAACCTTGGCTCTCAGTGGGAAAGAAAGTCTTTTCTAAGGATTTATAATCACAAGCATGCCCTTTTGAGCACGTGGGACTTATTTGAATGATCTGGGAAACCCATAGCTAAAAATTGAAATGATATGAGTGGCTAGCTCACTGGGGCACCTGGAAAAAATTCTTAAGGAAGGAAAACACCTTTAACCAAAAGTTCACATTATGTCCACACATAATATCCAACTAAAAATGAACTCAGAATCTAAGGAAACATAAGACCATGAGCAAGTCAGGAGAAAATAAATCAGCACCATAAATTAGATCCCTTGAACTTCAGATATTGAAATTATTAGAGATAGCATGTAATATAAAAGAGCGAATAAAAAACATGAGAAAGAAACATGGTGTTTTCAGAAAAGATCAGAAAATGTCAATACCTAACAAAATAGAACTTCTTAAAATTATAAAAATGATTAGTGAGATTAAAAACTCAATGGTAGTTTAAACATTACATTAGATAGTTGAGAGAGAGTCAACTGGAAGGTAAAAGTCACAAATTTACACAGAATGTTACACAGAGAGACAAAGAGAGAAAAATCTTAAAGAGTGGATGAGAGATATGGAAGATAAAATAAGGAGATAAATACAGGAAAGGGAGGCAAGACAATACGTAAAGAGATAAATGTTGGATTACTTTCCAAAACTAACTTTTATTTACTAGCACCATAAAGTGAAAAAAAGAATTGAAAATAAAATAAAAACTAGGAAATAAAAGGAAAGGAAATCCATGGTTAGACACATCAGTATGCAAAGACAAAATGAGAATATCTCAACAGCATGTAAGAATGAAAGGAATAATTGACTACAAGAGATGAAAATTAGACTGAGAGCAGATATTTCAAAAGCAAGAAGACCAAAACCCCTGGAATAATATCTTCAAAACACTAGGGAATAATAATTGTTACCTTTGAATTTTATACCAGCTAAACTATTATTCAAGAAAAAAAAAAGACATTTTTACCTAATCTAAAGTTTTGGAATTTTGGGTCTTTATGGTTATAGATTATAAGATATAAGGTGAAAACTGTTGGGTAGAAAAACTCACTGAAATAAAAGGTTATCCTGAATCTAAATGAATCTCTATTTGTTTCATGTTAACCAAACACTGTGTTTTTCTAATAATGAAGTTGAGATGTGTTAAAGAAATAAAATCGGATAAGTATTATAACATTATGTCAGTTATTAATCGATAGTATCAAGTCTCTATCTTGAAATTTGATTATATTCTATGTTAAATACCACTATTCTGGAATATATTGAAATATCCCAGTAAGACTATGCACTGAAAGACATTTCTTTGGCCTTGAAGTAAACAAAATAGTGAGACCTAACCACAGATATAGTCATGGTGAGCCTCTGACTACATATGATGTCTAAACTACTCCATCCTATTTTTCCTAAAAGTAAATAATTTTATAAAATCATCAAATCATTGAACTTACTGTGTTTGGCACCACTGTTTGACTATTTTCTGTCAAGCAAATAGACTGACAAGATTGTTGCAAGTGAAAAAGATAGAAAACGCTTGTAAAACAAAATTATCAAAGTTATCACAGGTTAGTATATCTTGCCATAATCAAATTAGGATTTGATTCAACTTATATTTACCACCATCATTTCCATTTAGGTTTAGATGTGGTCTTACATAATAAACAAAAATGTAGACATCATAATTTTGGGGCTATGTCTACTCTCCCATCATTGAAGGAAATATATCCTTTCCTAAAAATTCTCTTTCTAGACCAAAGCACATTCCTGAAACTATAATTGAGGGCCTAAGATTTGTGTTATGTAAGAAAACAATTATAGATGGGCCAGCATGATTCTGTGATATGGACCATAACAAGGCACTACTCTAGCTGTTATCTGAAAAAATAAAACCATTAGAAGAATTTAATTGTAGCTTTTCTTTTTTTTCCCAATCTGGAGGTATAACAAAGCACAGAGCAGAGGAAAACAGCAATGATTCTTTTCCCTAATTTCTAATAAAATAATTGGTGTTTCCATAATGATCAATTTAGTATAGAAACAATTTAATTTTAACAATGTATGTACTCTTAGATTAAAGGATTGTATTACCTAAGGGAAGGTGAATGTTGTATATGCTCTAGAGTAGATTGTGTGTTTATATAATCTACTGAACTCTGGCTAGTTATTCAGTTTGAATTCCTATATTTGCAGACCACTGGAAATTCCTCAGTAATTTATAGTTGTCATTATTTTTTTTTAATAATAATAAAAGTTTTGCTAGAAAAACCATCATTTCTGAACCTGTTTCTTTTAATTCCTAACTGATAATAATATATTAAAATTTAAGAACATGGGATAATGGGATAATACAATTTTAGAATTAGAAAGAACTTTAGGTTGCTTTAACTATATACATTAATTTTACAATAAAGAAATGTATTTTTAAAACTTTTGTATAGATATGAAATTACCTAGAGATAGTGAATATGTTCTTGAGAAATTTTTGCACCATAAATGTTTTAGTGAACTCATCTTTTTTTTTTTTTTTTTTTTTTTTTTTTTTTTTTTTTTTTTTTTTTTTTTTTTTTTTTTTTAGTTTAGTGAGGAGAAAGTGGAGATGAACCAACAAAGAAGACCAAGGAATGGCCAGAAAGAAGAAAATCAAGAGTGAGTGACATCCTGAAAGGTAATGTTTTTATTAATTAATTCATTTATACATTGATTTCTTGTTGAACTACTTATGTACAGTTTATATATTTTTATATTTCCTTTTCATCCATTACCCTCACCATCCTCCCTTTGGCAACCATTAGCTTGTTCTCTGTTTCTATGGGTCTGTTTCTGTTTTGTTTATTTGTTGTTGTTTTTTAATTCCACATTTAAGTGAAATTATGTGGTATTTGTCTTTCTTTATCTGACTTATTTCACTTACCATAATACCCTCCCTGTTGGTCCATCAATGCTGTCACAAATGGCAAGATTTCATTTTTTTATTGCTGAGTAATATTCCATTATTTCTTTATCCATTTATCTGTCAACAGATACCTAGGTTGCTTCCATATATTGGCTATTGTAAATAATGCTGCAATGAACATAAGGGTGCATGTATCTTTTCAAATTAGTGTTTTTTGTTTGTTTGTTTTCCAAATAAATACCCAGAAGTGATATTTCTGTGTTGTTTGGCAGCTCTATTTTTAATTTCTGGAGGAATCTCTGTACTGTTTTCCATAATGGCTGCTCCAATTTACAATCCCACCAACAGAGCACAAAAGGGTTCTCTTTTCTCTACACCCTCACCAACATTTGTTGTTGTTGATTTTTTGACAACACCCATTCTAACAGGTCTGAGGTAGTATCTCATTGTGGTTTTGAATTGCATTTCCCTAATGATTAGTGATATTGAGCATCTTTTATATACTTATTGGCCACATGAACGCCCTCTTTGGATAAATGTCTATTCAGGTCCTCTGCCCATTTTTAATTGGATTGTTTGTTTTTTGGTTTGTTGTTTTGTTTTGTTTTGTTTTTTGGCATTAAGTTGTATGAGTGTTTTTAAAATATATATTTTGGATGTTAACCCCTTCAGATGTATCATTTGCAAATATCTTCTCTTATTCAGTAGGTTGTCTTTTTGTTTTGCTGATGGTGTCTTTCACTGGACAGAAACGTTTCAGTCTGATGTAGTCCCACTTGCTTATTTTTGCTTTTGTTGTTGCTTGAGGAAACATATCCAAAAGTTATTGCTAAGACCCATGTCAAAGATTTTGCTACCTATGTTTTCTTCTAGAAATTTTATGATTTTAGGTCTTACATTTAAGTCTTTACTCCATTTTGAGTTTATTTTTTTATATGGTGTTACAAAGTGGTCCAATTTCATTGTTTACATGTATCTGTCCAGTTTTCCTAATACCACTTATTAAAGAGACTGTCTCTACCCCATTGTATATCCTTACCTCCTTTGTTGTAGATTAATTGACCATATAAATGAGGGTTTATTTCTGGGCTCTCTATTCTATTCCATTGATCTATATGTCTCTTTTAGTACTAGTATCATACTGTTTTGATTATTGTAGCTTTGTAGTATAATTTATTATCAGCGAGTGAGATACCTTCCACTTTGTTCTTGCTCATTGTTTCTTTGGCTATGCAAGGTCTTCTGTGGTTATTTTTTATACTATACTGTGTTAGAGAACTGATCTATATTGCTTTCTAAAGAAGATATTTAATTCTTCTTAGTTGATGTCTTATCTAAGATAACCTTCTTATTGGAGTACTGGCATGATAAATTTACTCTGAACGTCTTATGAGAAAATTGCCAATATGATATAGCACTAAATAGAACAAGGTCTTGTGATCTCACAATCTGTTTTCAAGAGATGTGTGATGTGAGAAAAATTTATACCATGCTTAAGAGTTTATAGTCCAAAGAGAAAGGATGAAGAAAAGTCAAAGACATTTTGAAGAACAAGATGAGGTGCTTTGTTTTCCTGTATATCAATACTGATTATGAAACTGCAGAAATTTAGGACAGCTTTCAATTAAGACAGTATAGAGTAACAGATGGAACCAAATACACAAGCCAAAAATTAATCAATGAGCTGGTATGTGAGGAGGCATTAGTACATATAATCAGTTATCTCATGAGGAAAAAAGTGAAAACACAAAGAAAAATTAATCCCTTACCTCACACCATACACAAAATCAAGTTCAGACAATTTAAAGTCCAAATGGTAAAAAAAAAAATATATATATATATAAAGCATTTGGAATACAATATAGAAAAATATATAGATTTATAATCTCAAGGTAGTAATGTTTTCTTAAACAAAATACAAAGCACATATCATAAAGGAATGTACTGATAAAGTTGACAATGTTAAATTAAAACTTCTTTTCATAAAAAATACACAATATTGAGAGTGAAAACTAAAGATGAGTTATAATGGACAGTGGATTAGAATCTGGGACACATACACAGACACACACACACACACACACACACACAACACAATTAAAAAATGAGAAAAATATATAAACCAAGCAATTCATACTGCAAGTTTGAATTGTTAATAAACTTTTGGAAAGGTGGTCAATCTCACAAGTAAGCATGAAAATATGCATTTAAACCACAATAAAATACCATTTCACATCCCTCAGACTGAACAACATGAAAATGTCTGCTAATACCAAAACTGCTAGGATGTTGATCAAGGAAAACTTACAAATTTGTGTAGGAATATAAACTGTTGGAAAATAATTTAATATTAAATACACTTTATAACCCAAGAGATACACTCCTAGGTGATATATAAACTAGAAAAACTTTCATAGACATACATAAAGAGATATAAACAAACATGTTCATAATAGTATTACTATACTTATAAACGCAAAAATTTTCATCTGAATGTGAATATGATAAATCATACAATCAACTCTCACATAGCAGTAAAAATTAGTGAACCAGAGTGAAACACATCATGATTTTCACAAACATAAGGTTGTTTTTTTTAAATCAAAAGTAAGTTGTGAAAAAATACATGCTGTGTTATATCATTTGTGTACGGGTTAAATTTCTAAAGTAATACAGAAAGATTGTGAGCAGTAAAAGTACATGAAACTTATAAATGTATTGATATACAAATAAATGCAAAATTTAGGAATGATGTTACCTCTGGGGGGTGAAGGGAGCAGAAATAGAGCCATAGGAGTCTTTCCTTCTTAAGGCACATGGTGGGTACATCAGTATTCATTCTATTTTGTGTATCTTAATATGCAAGTTAATGTTTAAAAATAAAAGTTAATGATCCAAACGAATTAAAACCCACAAAAAATAGGCATTTTCTTTAGCTAGAACAGATTTTTAATCTGAGAGATTAGTTTTACGGTAAAGACCATCTAACAAAATTTAAGAAAAATCGTAATAAAATTTACTTCCTATTGAGAGCTTCTCCCCTACTTTTCAAAATCTAACCATAACAACACAGCACTTCCTACCCTTACGGTACCCTACTAATTCTGATCCTGTCCTACCAAGCTCTAACAGCAATGAGCTCTTCAGAGGTGTATCTCCATACATCCAAATTTGACAATGTTTTCTATTTCCCCAAGAAATACAAAATTAATATTCTATTAATTTTAATTAATATTTAATTAAGCCAATCCTGTTAAGATATTAACAATTGGTAAAACTAAAAGTGCTGTGCTTTCTGTAAGTAGTTTTATTTAATCAGGAATTGTCAATGAGAAAATCTCCTAAGACAGAGGTGACATTTCAGGCCTTCAAAGAGAAATATTAGAAAGATAGTTGGCATCTAATTCTTCAATATCACCGTATGTCTTTTATTTTCAAATAAGGTTAGTTTTACTTGTCCTAGGAACAGATTATCATTTCAAAAATTTTAGTAGTGGAGTCAAAGGAATTGATTAGCAATTTACAGAATTTTATAGGCTTAATGTCTAGTCATTCATAGACGTAATCTGAACAGCTAATCTGTTAAAACTGCCTTGATCTGATATTTAAAGTTGTTACTGTTTTTATTATTGGACCTCTGCTTGAATGACAGACAGCCTAAGGATATTTAGCATTCTTCTTTCTTCAACCTTCAGACAGCCATCTATGTTTCCAGAGGGTTGATGACAGGGCAACTTGGAATTTAAAGACAGCATCTGCATTTGCATTTCAATTGTCCCATAATTCTATGAAATCGTTGAAATCTCTTCAATATGCCTCATTGTGTAAATAGTGAAGGTGGCCATATTTTGTTCAAGATTCATAAATCTTAGAGAAAAAAAAAAGGACCATTATATCCAAAGCCTATTCTACAGAGAATACTCTTCTCCCTTCTTTTTTTTCATGCTAAAATCATGTTTGTTAAAACTCATAAGCACTACATCACATCTGCACATATTTAAAATATTTTATCTATTTGGATCTTTATGGCCTGAAATCATGGGTCTAGGATAAGATAAAGGGTAAAGGAGATTATGGGGTTTAAATATATATCATAGGAGCATCGTCAATTTTTAATGTGGGGTTCCAAAAATGTCTTTCTCCCCATTGGACAGAAACAAGTTCATTTTCACTTTGGAAAACAATTTCAATTCACTAACACAGGAGATAACATCATTATTAGTAGGTCTGTTGCTTGTTTGCAAGGATCTGCAGTTACTCATATTTGGCTGTGATATTAAATAGAATTTTTGTCAAATATTTTGGTTCAAGTAATAAATCCTGCAGTTAAAATAAGATATTCTGAGTTCAATTGCAAGGCAACTGGGTACCTTTCTAAGATGAGCCTTTGTGCCCTTCCTATAAGTAAGAATAACATTATTCACCAAATAATTTTAGGACAGGATTAAGTGAAAGAATATATGTGAAAGTTCTGTGTACATTGTATTCAAAAGAACTGGAAGCCTACAAAGGATTGCTACAATTGTATAATTGTTGTGTCAAGTTATATGTTAGATATTCAATCAGTATCTAAAATGTTTCACATCACTCCATGCAGCTGAGACACAGAGAGGTGGCAAAATATTTACAAGGTCAAAAGTATGGGTGAAAAAATAGAGCTCCACAGAGGTCAATTCAAAATTTTGTCGTTTTATTTTTTTCATCTCCTTGCGATTTCAGAACCCTTTCTCAGTGGTTTTATAACACATTTTAAAATGATCCGGCTTTTCAAAAGATACTCTCATTCCTTTTTCCTTCTACAAAAATCATATGAAATACTGGGAAGCTGCCCTTAAAAGTCAGCCCACCTTCATGGCCCAGATAAAGTGGAAAACAATCCTCATTCTTGGTACGCTGCAGTCTCCAAAGTGTTTTCCTAGAAAATCCCTAGCAGCCAGAAAAAATGATTTTTGACCTTGAAGATTTTAGCATTGCAAATCTAAGAATATAAGTATGTGCATTTTCTTTTTAGTAAATTGTAAGCTTACAGCCACCTCAGAGTGGTGCTTGAGTGCCCTACAGTCTGACTGTATTAGCAATGTAGAGAACTAATGGGAAGATTCTTTCTCTCCCCTAATCTGGAAGCAAAACCTATGGCCTATATTCCACAAAAGAATGATTCCAGGATACTAAAGCCATTTTCAAAGAGAGAATTCAGCAGATGGGTTTAGAGAATAAAAGAGAAGTCTAAATATAGCACTAGCTTCATCAATATGTTTAACAAATTACTGCTTATGAGAGTTTAAAAAGAAGTGTGTGAGAATAAAGTGTCTGTGTGTGTGCCTCTACGTGAGGGAGTACCTGAGTTTGTAAGAATGTGTTCGTGACAGGAGGAGCAGCAGCGGTGAAAGCCTGAAGGGTAGTTGCAAAACCCCTTCTCTTCTTGCGCATTCCCAGGGCAGCAACCTTGGCCCCCAAAAGAGGAGGGAACGTAAGAGCAGATAGAAAGGTTTCTTGACTGGTGTGAAGCGACCGACCCGCAAGCAGTGACTTTTCTCCTTGGCAGCCAACAACCTGCAGCAGGAAAGGCGGGAGGGAGAGGAAACCCCGAGGAGGCGCTCCTGGCCGCCCCTTTGCTGAGATAGCAGGAGCAGCAGCCTGCGGAGCCACGAGCTCAGCGTCACTGAGCTGGTGCGGGAGCAGGGGCGCTCAGGCAGGCGCAGAGGCCGGGAGCCGCTTCTGTCGCCGAGGCGCCGGCGCTGCAGGACCCTGAGCTGCGCTAGCGCCCCGGGCCGGTCTCGCAGCGGGAGGAGCGGGCGGTCGCGCTGCCGGGCACCTTGCCTCCACTCCAGCACCTGCCTCGCTCACGGGGGGCGACAGAAGGAACCCAGAGAGCTCCGCCTGTTGTCCCGTTCTCTAAAAGCAGCCTGGGACGGAGCCGCGAGAGGCGAGCATTTCAGTTCTCCACCGGACTGGGATTTTTCTCTCTCACAATTTGAGAGAGCCCCAGTAGAGGTCAGAGGCGCAAGCGAGAATCTCCAAAAGGGGCCGAGGGCTGTGAACGTGGTCACCCCCTCCTGTCGCTGTAAAATATCCTTGACATTTTTCACACTTTGAAGCAGCTGCAGCTCGTGTCGTCGGAAGAGGGGGTGGGAAAAAAGAGAGGGGGCGGGGAGAGCGGGGAGACACAGCCAAGAGCAGCGCCTCCTCGCCTGCCAATCCTGGCACCTGTGAGCCGAGCCACTGCACCGAGGAGGACCCCACGCCGGGCGAACCCCGGGCTTGAAGCCACGAATACCCAGTCCCTGGGCAGCGGGTTCTCGCCGGAGGGACCTGCAGCTGCCTACTCGGGCCACCGCTGTCGCCTGCAGCCGCGGGAGCGCACAGTCCCTCGGAGCCGCCCACTGCACCCGGGTCCCCAGAGATCCTCGCCCAGCAGAGGCGCGGCAGCGGGCAGGGGGTGTTACAGAGTTGGGTGCACGATTCGCCTTTTCTGCTCATCTCCTCTCCGCCCAGGATTTATTGTCTGTGGAGCCTTCTGGGGGTGGGGAGGGAGCTGCGCCTCCGCCACCGCCGCTGCTGCTGCGGTCGCTAGCGCCACGCGCACGGCAGGCAGGCGGAGGTTGGGGAGTGGATGCGCTCCTGCCACCCCCGCCAGCGCTTCGGGCTTCCCCTCAGCCGCTTCCCGCCGGAACCTCTCCAGCCGTCCACCTGAAGGGCACCGGCATCATGGTCTAACGTGGCACCTGCCTGGAATCCCTTCTCCTCCTCTTCCTCCTTCTACTCCACCCCTCCTCTCTACCTCCTCCGAGGACCCTCGTGTCCACTGCGGACCACCAATACTTTAAGGAATAACCCTTGGCAGCTGCACGATTCACCCTCTCTGGAACCTCATGGGCAGTTTCTCTTGCGGGCAATGTGAGTAGGATACTCTAGTTCCGTGGCCAAGGGGGGTGCGGGGGCCCCCCCCCGCTTGTGTCCGCCGCGACAGCGAGCCCCGAAGGTGTGGGACCCAAGCGGCGGGAGGCGTGCGGGGGTGGGAGGACAGGAGCCCTCAGCGCTCTCAGGGAGCTGCTCGCGCGGTGGCCCGCGGAGGCGGTGGGATGTGGTAGGTTGCGGGGCATTTGGAAATGGGGTGCTAGTTGTGTGGCTGCATGGGAGTCCTGAGTGGCCTGGGCCGGCAGGAGACCCTAAAGGGTTCCATACTGCAAAAAGGAAAGGTAAAGAAAGAGCGAGTGCTGGGCGCCGGTGCTGAGACCAGTGGTGGAGCTGAGGTTAATCTTAGCTCCTCTTTATTATCATAGGTGTCTCCACTCAGCTTTTTCCCCGGAGGTGTCTAGGGGTGAAGTGCTCTTTTGATACACACACACACACACACACACACACACACACACACACACACACTTGTGGCGGGTCGAATTTGTCCCTTTATCTCGGAAGGTGTAGTATTACTGTTTGATGTCGGTTTGTCTGAAAAATAAAATTAGGAGATCTTTATGCCTTTGGGGATTGAAGGGAAAGGGTGGGGTTTGGGGGTGGAGGGCCAGAGGAGTATGACAGACCGGAGGACAGAAAGAAGTGGGGAACGATGGAGTGAAAGCTTTCCCTGGGAGTCAGGCAGAACCATGCCTCCCTCGCTCTAAGCTAGACAACCCCTGCCCACATCTCCTTTGTGTTCCCTGGCGAAGCTGCTGAGCCGTCACTGTTCCCAATCCCCTTGCTGAGCCCCCTTCAGCATTGTGTGTCCTCCTCTTAGAGTCGTTAAGGATGCAGGACTAGTTTTGGATCCTACGTGGAAAGAGGGAGGGAAGAGCGTTAGCATTACGGTAATCATGGCACCCTGGCTCGTGAACAATTAGACTGGCTTCCGAAGGTCTCTGGTCTTAGGGGTTTGCAGAGTCAAGAACGGGGGTGAGGGCACGGGGTCGTACAGAAAGAATGCCTTTCAAAATAGTGCGACTTCATAATAACGGAGATGGCTGCAACATTGCTTCATTATACTACTTCGTGGCCATCAGGGCTGAATAAAAGACCCGCCTCCGCCCTCTCCCTCAGTGTCTCCTCCCCACCAAGTGACAAAGCCAGCGGGCTGGGCGAAAGGATGCAGCGCCAGGCAGAGAAGGGAAGGGGTCACTTTCACAACTCCCGGGAACCGGCTTCAGAAAGGAACCATCTGCGACGCCCACGACTCCCACGTACCTTTCGAAGTTCTCCTTCAAAGGGAATTAGAAAATGGGGGTGGGGGAGGCGCAGTGAGACGTAAAGATCCTCCACCTGCTCTTTTTTGATTACTTTCACAGCACACTTTCGACACATCGAATTCACCTGCATTGGTAACTAGGTCAGCACGTAAATATGCTTACCGGTATACGTGGAAATGTGGCTCTTGATAGATGAAAAGCAATTTATATGTGAGCATGTTTTTCACCTGGGCAAAATTTCTAAGCACAATAGAGATTTTACAGCGTGGGCGAGAAGAGTGCATTCCAGCGAAAGCAGGACACGTGATCTCTCCAACCGGAGAGACACAGTATTAGGAACTCGATTTTCTTTGTTCCAGGCTGAGCCTATGAGATGCTCAGCATCCCGCTTACTTAAGGCCCCCTATAAGAGGGGAAAATCTTCAAGTTGACGGGGTGGGCGAGGGGTGTGTGTGTATTAGGAGATAGCGACTAGAGAAGCACAGGTGGATTGATACCTGTGAAGGACTTGAGCCTTCTCCTCGGTCGCCCATCTCACCTCTTTGACTACCTAACTCTCATCCAGTTCCTCAACCCCGCCAGCCCCCTATTTATAAATGAGGCATTCCTTCTGGGAGACGTGGCGGAAAAGTTCTCTCCAGCCTCTGCACACGTGGGTTCTCCAGCGCCACAGAATCTGCGGCGATTCGCGACAGATTCTGCCACCTCCCCAGTCCAAGTGTCACGCCTCCAGCCAGGCGTCTTTGAGCTGACTTCACAGACTCTAAGAGAACCACCACGAGATATTTTTGCAAAAGACAGTAGAGCAGAGTCAAATCCCCGCTTCTCGGATACGGGAAGGAATGATAAAGTACAGATGTAGGAATGATTTTATTTTTCCTTAAAAATGAGAGTCATAGGACTAAAGTATATTGAGGATGACGTTTAGCTAGCTGTGTCTGCACTTGGACTCCTGGGAAGATGTCTCAAGCCTGTGGAATGTCCTGAGTTGTGATTATTTATTAATTTAATGGAGGTAGAACTTGTTCTAGATCTTGCATTTAGACTTTCCTGACTTGGAGACTTCTTATTTCATTTTTCAATCCATGTTTTATAAGCCATCTTAATGGGCTGAAGTTTTTTAAATGTGGGCTATTTCTATCCTATGCTGCATTGCATCATGCTAATTTGTTGTGTTAGGGAAGGCAGAGTCAATTTTCATGACATATTATGAAGTGAGAGTTCTTTATACATTTTATTTTTATACTTGACTGTCCAAGAAAAGATGTATACTTACCATGGCAACCCTTACATTCTCTATCACGTGTGCCTGCACATATGCAGCTTCAGAATTAGAAACAACTTCTTAAAGAAATAAACCTGGTCCAATTACAGTAGCCATGTTTTATTCAGAATTTTAGCACCGCTTTAGGCTGACATTCACATGTTCTTAATTAAAATATCATCCCACTTTCTTTTTTAAGCTTTTAATTTTTCTGCTTCCTCTATAAAATACAGAACATAGCTTAAGTGTTTCTGTGTGTCTATATTTTGATTTGTTTTGGATTTTAAAAAATTGTGAAGAAGATGTAGTTAATATCACTATGACTATTTATCACTCACGAAAGTCATTAAACAGCTATATTATCTATATGGTGTTAATTCCCAGGGAAATTTTTTAGATCTCTCTTATTTTCAGTTTATACTACATGGTAATATTTGATATAAAAACCTGGGTTCTTTAATCATGACTTATAATGTCCACTTTTTAGAACAGTTCAAAATTTGAAGATAAGTTATATTTTAATTGATGTATCAAAATTATATGCATTTAAACTATAATTTTATCTTCTGATGACTGTGGCCTCAATATAAGGAAGATCACACATTCCATAATATCATAACTTCATTCCATATCCAGATGAATAGAGCACACAGAGTAATCAATTAGTGATAAATTACCATCTGAGTTATTTATAGATTTTTTTAACATTTTCTTCCTTCACATAAATTATTTCATAACTTTTGGAAAATTCTTTATTTAAAGAATATATGCTATTCATTGAGTATAACAATTATAACAACTACACCATCAAAAAAAGACATTGTTTGAAGTTTTGTTTTGTTTTTTCTCCAGTAACAATGACTGCTTTGTAGACTATCATCCACATTGTTTTTTGGATCAGTCTAGTCAGTCATGTAAATTTGCAGAATAACATGTAATTTTAGTTAATATAAATCAGCCTCCTTAATGCTGTAAAATAGAGGTAATATATCATTGCTAATTTATAATTCTAATGCATAGCAAATAATAAGACAAAGTGATACGTGGAAAATGGTTTGGACATTTTACAAGAGTGCAACATAAACTTTTTGGTGCAAATCAGCTTTCCTTTAGTAGTGTGTGTGTGTGTGTGTGTGTGTGTGTGAATATGTGCTTGTGTATAATGATGTCATAGTGTATTTTTTTAAGGTATGCCATTTAAATACCATATATATATATATATATATCTATATATATATATATATATATATTCCGTGTCTTGGCATTAGGTGATTATGTGCAGAAATCCATGAGCTCTTGTGATCAGGAACCATCCCTTGTCATCTTGCTTTCCTTATCACAGTGCATGAACTGTAGTCATAATGACAGCTTTCTGTTACTAAACACCTACCGTAAGTCAGGTGCTTTACTTCAAAGTAATTCTGTAATAAGCATTATTCTCACCATGTGAAAGATTAAAAAACTGAGGTCAAAGACAACAAGTGTCAAGCCCATGTTACATTGCTAGAAAGTGAAAAAGATTTAAACCCAGATTTGGCTCTTGTACCTTTTTCCCTGTACCATGCCCTCTCCTTTTTAGGCATAACTTGGTGCTTATTGAATGACTGAAATCTGTATCTCATAGAACTATTTCCTAATGAATAAAGAAAAATGAACATTTTGAACCAGCTTTTCAAAGTGATACATGTGTTTGGCAATAATACACCATATTACTTTTTTGACCATCATTTGATGTTGGTACAGAAGATAGTGGTACTTATCTTCCTGGCATAATTAATTCACAACAGAAACATTTAATAAGTTATTATAATCTGTCATATAAAAGTACATAAAGGAAGCTTTCAATAAAGCACATTTTGAGTCAACAGCTCTCATGTCTAGTTTGCAACTGTGATGACATATTTGATACATAAGCCTCTCTGAAGAGTTATCATATGTTCTATTTAAATTATTAATGATAATAGAAAAATTATCATTTGTCATTCAATGACATATGGAACATTATTAAGTGAATTTAACAACCCAAAGGATTTCCTTCATACAGTCACTTTCATTACATCGTTCACTGCTTGATAAATTACTTAAAATCTCTATACAAAATATTATTTTATTTAATACACATGAAAGCAACAATAGTTACCAGAAATAACATATTGAAATTTAAATCAGCATTGACATGATCTGTTTAAATATTTTAGCAATGGAATAGATGCTTACACTATTTAAAGAATTAATTTACTGGCTTCTTAAAGATGTGGTTTCTTCAGTTGTTCCAGAATATTTTTGCTCTATATAAAGTTCAGTAAGGCTGAGAGCATATTTAACATCAGAAGATAGTGATACCATGTCCAGGGTAGTAGCATAACAATTTTTTTAATTTAAAAGAAAGAGAATTGTAGAATATGTGTGTGTGGGGGGGTATGCGATCAGATAGAATTAAATTTTGTGCCATTCAAGAGGTAAAGTAGTATGAAAACAAGTGAGGAGCTGTGGGTTCCAATTTTAGGGAAGAGGTAGCTGACCTGAAAAGAAAAATACTGATAGTTTAAGTGATGATGATAAATCTCACTATCATTATAAGATTTTCAAAAAGAGAAAGAAAAGAAGGTGGTACTGTGAAATACAGAGCTAGCAGAGTAAAAGATGGGAGAAAAACAGTTGAAAAAGATCTGTTTGATTTAATTCATCAAGAAAAAATATTATAGCTATATAAGCTATTATGATATTGAGACAGATAAAGATACTTTTGTGTAGTGGAAACACATTTTATGGATGGCTGGATACATTATCAAATTATCTGGTAATAGAAGGAAAGGCAAGAAATAAACCTTATTGAAACAGTATCTAAGTGTTATGAAGACATTTGTTGCACTAAAAATGTGAATAATGGACACAAAGCTAAAATGTGTCAGCTGAATTTTAGAAATAATGTGACACAAATCGTGTAACTAAAATAACATAAAAGTGCCAATAATTTTAGGCTTCTTGAGTACCATGTTTCCCCAAAAATAAGACCTATATAGCCACACCATCAGCTCTAATGCTGCAAAATGAAGCAAAAATTAGTATAAGACCTGGTGTTACTTTACTATAATATAATATAAGACTGGGTCTTATATTAATTTTTGCTCCAAAAGACGCATTAGAGCTGGTAGTCCGGCTAGGTCTTATTTTCGGGGAAACATGGTAGTAACTGCTTAAATGTTCTGTATATAGTGAATTCACCATTGTACTTCTTACCATGAGTAGGCATCTTACAGTCACATAGAATGGGGATGTACCTCAGACCACATATTTTGAGCACTGATGTCACACTGAATATTTACTCAGTGTTATTCTGAGTCAGTGTCATTCAAGACATGAAAAAATTTTCTTTTCTACTTCAAGTGTGATTAATTTCTTAAGACAATTATAAGAGCTATTGTAATTAAATCAAATACCTATTTAAACTTCCAGTGATTGTTAAATATTAGCAATGTCCTTAGGGTAATACCATATTGTTGAACATTAGGCATACCACACACTGCCCACACAGCTATAATTGCTCTGTTTTATGATACACACACACACACACACACACACACACACACACACACACACACGGCTGTAATCTCACTCTTTCAGGAGTTCATAACATTTCAGAGATGGAAAGGAATTGAGAGGGTCTGATTTTGCAAAAGAGGAAACTGAGCCCAGCTAAGCTTACTTTCTTGTTCAAGGTCATACAACTGTTAGTGAGAGAAATCAAAATCGAAAAGGATCTCTTGGCTCCCTACCTTTACCAGTAAAACCACACCCTTGAAACTATTGGAGTCCTTTGCACCTGAGCAAAGAGAAATCGGAAAAAGATCCTTAATCCAATAACTCTAGTTAATGAAGCCAGCCAATATGATGACCCCACCCAAAATACATTTCTTTCTCATTTCATTTTTGGCCTGAATTTTGGCCTGAGTTTTTATTTGACTTAAGTTTTTTGGACGGTTGCCTTATCTTTCCACTTTGATTTGACTGTCTAAGCAGTTTAATGCTATAAATTTAACAGCTGTTACAGATTCTAGTTTTAAAAAGATACCTTTAAGAAATATGGAATTAATTTCACTAATATTAAAGATAAAATATTAATCTTAAATTTGGATACTATACCCTTTTTAATGAAAATGAAAGTGTTCTTTTAAATTATTGATCTTTTTAGTATAACGCCAACTAAATGACTAACTAGATGATGGAGAACTGTTCAATTCATTTCAGATAAATGAATTCTCTTTTAAATTTACTAATTGCATTAAAGATTAATGAGTTTTCATACAAAAAAAACAAAACTGATTTAAAGTTAGGCTTTTCTATAAAATATTGCCTCAAATATTAATTAGGGAGACATACTAATCAAGAAAATAAAATATGATGCAGTTGGAATCTGTGAAACACACTAATTTCTATTACTTTGTTTTTGCATTACAAAGTTACATTTTGAAGTGTGCTTTGAAATAAAAAGTTCCCTCTTACTACTAAATATCTGTTTATATACCTATTATCACTCATTTATCTCTGTTTTCATGAGACAAATTTGAAACAAATGTTTCTCATTTAATGTTTTTTCTAATGCCCCTATTCTGAGTCCACTCTATCTAGAAGCTTAGATTACTGGGAAACTTAGGGCAGGATATTTTTGCCCTAACTATTGAAACATATTAGCAATAATTTTAAAGCATTTTTGAAACGATGTACTTTTCTTAAACTATGCATTTGGTTTATGAACAATGACATATAGAAATACTTACAAACAAAAGTATTGATTTAACAAGATATACCTACATAGTCACACATAATGGCCCTCTTTAAAAGGAAAATTTAAATGCAATAATGTTTAAAATTGTTTAAAATTGAAAAAAATAAATAAAACAAAATCATGGTGACTAAATCAGTCCATTACATATCAGCACATTAGCTACCCGTTTCATTTGTAGAAACATTCCTATTCATGCCAGTTTTCAGTGTACTTTTCTGGGACTCGTGGGTGTGACAGAACGGAACATATTTCTGTATCTGTGAATCTGATCCCACACACCATTTCACATGACAAAATCTCAATGTCCTAAGACTAAGTGTTAAAGATAAGACAAACTGTCAACCTTTATCAGTGAGGCTTTGAATTACCTCCATAATAATACTATTTTGTCTTTCAAAACATCTGATTTATTATATATAAATGAGATTATCTAGATATATAAGTAAGTAGTTAAGGGTGTTTTGTGTTTGCTTCCTTCCTTGCTTCCTTTCTTGCTTGCTTGTTTACCTGCTTGCTTGCCGGCTTTTTGTACCTTGACATATATCTAAGGTAGCTTCCTGCAGACAAAAATCAAGCTGCTGAGACTCAAACACAGTGGCCACCAAAGTACGATATGAACAAGGGAGGAGAAGTGCAAAGGTGATGTATTTTTATACGTTGGCACAGGAAGAAACTGCCAGAACTGCAAGGCATATTGATTTTCTATACAAAAATCATAAGAAAAATAAGCTTTATTAATAGTTAATAAATACATGGATTACCAGGATCTCAGTCTATATTGAGATGGGGCAAATGCTCATTTATGAAAATATATTGGAAAATAGGAAAACAATGGGTAAAATTGAGGATGGATTTAACTTAAAGTCTAAAATGTGCTGGTGAGTAAAAAAGTTAGAGCAAGGGTATGTATAAGCAGTGTTGAACATCTGTTTTTTCTAAATATAATGGTATATATGTCAAGCTCTTTGTCCCTTTATGTACCTTGAAAATACTCCCTGAGCCAGACCAAAGGCACTCGTCTACTGTAGTAGTTGGCAAAGTATATATCTTCTCTACCATTTATTAATTAGCATACGTTCAGCCCGGAGAACATGGTTTTATGGTGGCTGCTAAGGGAATAACATGTCAATCTCTTTGTAATCAGTCTTAGGGAGTCAGTTGTCACTCCTTTTGGCTCTGTATGTGACCAGGACAGCCCCAAACCTCAAGGCACATTTCTTTTTTGCATGTGTAAAGTTATCCATGATTTTTAGAATCAAATATGTTCTTGACTTCTCCCCCTTTCCTGGTGGAATTTATTTGTATGATTATGTGTGAAAAATACATAGGAGTGCAGAAAAAAGAAAGTTGAATTGGATTCTGGGAATATAGATGAACTGTTTTCTTGTCTTAAATGTCACTGGTTTTTGTTATTGTTTAACAATGGATAAAATAGTATGTTTTTGATATAAAAGATAAAACATTTTATTGAGAGTCAAGAATTACAGTATGATGGGCTCATGTTATAAAAAGTAATATAATAGCTTCTAGTACTTGCACTGAAAAAGAAGGCAACAACAAACTCTAGGGTTGCTACTTAAAGGGTTTTTCACTCTCTCCTGGATTTCAGTCAAGGAAGGCATTTATCTTTAAGCTGAGTAAAGATCACTGTTAAGTTGGTAAATTCTCTTTAGAGTGCTTAATTGATGAAAAATATACAGAATGCAACATGATTTCATGAAACTTTAGAGTTCCTTGACTATCCCCTTTTTAAGCAATCCTTTTTTTAATTTTATTAAATTTATTGGGGTGACATTGGTTAATAAAATCATATAGGTTTCAAGTATACCATTCTATAATACATTATCTGTACATTTCATTTTTTTTTAAATGATCAAACTTTTAAATTGTGTGATTTGTGTGATCATCCAAAGACCACTTTTGGTTGGTGTTTACTGAGATGCTTCAATTTGTAAATATTCATAGCATCATAGCATCATTAGGTAATTGTTTAAATGGCTGTTTCCCAAACATACACAGTAGCTCACTAGATTTTTGTATCCCTAGCAAACTAGCTCATAATACAATGGTGGTGGTGGGGGGAAATGCCTATTTTGTGAATGAATGGTTTCACTTATGCTTCTGACTGCCTCTCTGTGACTTTTGTAGCCATTAGTGTGTTTCCCCTCAATTTCTTCTTCTCTTACCTGTCTGAGAACATCACAGGATTGTAGTTCCCCATTCTTCTTTGAAGTTAGGTGTGGCATGTAACTTACTTTGGCTAATGCAATAGGAGCAAAAAGTGAGGCGTGTCTCTTCTGATAGAAATATTTATGACCTAGTGCGTGATTTGCTCTTCCCCTGATATAGCCATTGTAGAAGGATGCATCAGGATGGAGCCTCCATCAGCCTGGCCCCTGAACAACTAAAGTCATCCTTGCACATATGCATTCAATGTGTAGCATGAGCAAGAAATAAGGTGCTGTTGTGTTAAGATTGGGGGCTGGGGGTCGGTGTTTGTTACAGAAGATAACCCAACCTTTCCTTCCTCTCAAATTCACTGAACGAAATCCTAGAGAAAGTGGAATTCTGATGTCCAATTCATGTCATCACAATTACAGGGATGTTATATATGAACATGCCTCTAATTTAGATGTTAATATAAAAATGTATTCTTTTATGACAGTTTAAAGTTATAATAATTAACAGAGCTATATTTAAAAGATACAAAGGCTTCAAGCACTTTGACTTTCTCAATTTGTAATTTTGTGTGCACATGTGTGTTGATATACTGGAAGTCTCAGAACTCTGATACTCTTCTTGTACAATGCAGTAATGGCTTCCCTGATTTCTAAACAAATCAAAGAAGCCAGTGACACACATTTCTCATTCTATAGATTGTTGGGACAATATTTATGACAAAAAAAATCTATATCTATGGGAACCTACAACATTTTCTCAGTTTAATAAATTTTACTCAAAATTCATTCTGATTAGTTATTGTGCTATTGCTCTGTGCCAGGCCCTGTGCAAGGCAAGGCTGACTGCAAATATGACCCCTGCTTTTCATGGTGTTTATAGTCTAGTGGGATAGGCAGATAGCAAACAAATAATCACTCTAGGGTATACAATTTCAAGTTATGACAAGAACTAAGAAAGAAAAGACCAATGGACTGAGAGTGAATATGACAAAGTGTCTGGATGCAGAAGTAGCATTTCTGATGAGCTGATATTTAAATAAGACCTCGAAGATGGTAAGGGTTAGCCAGGCAAAGAGAGGGAGCAGGAGAATTCCAGCTGGGCAAGTGGCATATGCACAGACTGTAAGTCAGGAGAAGATGGTGCAGTGGAAGGCAGTGCCATTGAAAAAAGGCGAGTGTGGTTGGATATTCCACGGCAAGGGGTGAATGGCAGAATATGAGATAGGGAAGAGTCACATCATCAGGATTTATTGATCAGTTTCAGAATTTAAGATGTTTCTTCCGTAACCTATGTGAAGTCAGTAAGCATTTTTAAACAAAAGAAGGCCAGACTGGAGGTAGGGATTTATACATTAGGAGATGTTTAAAGTAGTCTCAGCAAGAGATTAAGCTCTCTCTGGTGCTAAGATTTTGGTAGTGCGAATGGAAAGAGGTGATAGAACTGAGATACGCTTTGTAGAACCTATTGGATTCGTTAACTTAATAGTGTGAGAGGGCTAATGAGAAAAAAGTGTGGTCTGAAGGATTATTCCAAGATTTCTGACAGGAACAGCTGGGTACATGGAGGCACAGTTTGTTGTCTGGAGTATCCTGGAGGGGGAGCGAATGTATTCACGTATAACCAGAACATTGATACCGATATCAAGGAAACTGAATAACTGGCGCACATACTGATAAGGCATATATCAGAGCATCAATTTATATAACTAAACACCCCTCTATAAAATTACTGGAAACATAGTGAATACTTTCATGGGGAAAATAATTAAATCCCCTTTTTAAGAACAAAGGTTTTTGATAAATGATAATTGGGTATGCATTAGAGTGACTCACTCTGTGTCGCTATCTTGGTTTTCTTTTAATTATTCTTTGGCATGAAATGAAAACAGGAATGCGTCTTTATTCCTTCTGAATACTAAATTCTTCCAACTTTTCCCATTATGCTGTAAAGTTTGGAAAGAAGACCTTACTCTTGGTCCTTTTATATTTGGTTTACTGCGATGAGCAGAGGCATGTTAACCATTAGTAAAGTTTGTGTTAAACAACCCGTCTCAAGTACTTTGTAGCTATCCAGGTTTCCATACTGTCAACTTCTCTGGGCAAGGCCACACATATTTGCAATCATTCCCTCTGTTGTGTCTTTCCTAGAGCCTGTCACAGTTATGATATCCTGGTGCTAAGTTCTGTCAGTTAGGACACACTGCAAATTGCTGCCCAGAGAGTGCATGTAAGTAAAGTGATAATCCTTTATAAATGTACGTCATGGATACATTATTTTGGAATGTGGTCAGCTGTAAGTTACCAACAATTAGTGGTTTAAGATAGTTATTTTACCCCCTCCTCCAGTTAGCATTTGCAGTGGTAACTAACAATTCCAAAATATCCCAACGGCTTACAACTACAAACGTTTTTTCTCACAGATGTGTAATCCAGCAAGAACTCTGCTTGGCTCTGTTCAGCCAGTCTTCTCACTCCAGCATCCAGGCTGAAGGAGTAACCCTTCTCTGGGAGGTTCCTGGTGGGGGCAAGAACAAGAGGCCAAACTGACCCCCCTCAAGTTCAGTGAAAGCTTCTGCATATTTTATGTCTATACATATTCCATGGGCCAAAGTAAGTCACATAACCAAGCGTGGAATGGCAAGGAAATGATAGGTAAACATCCACGCTGGTATCGAGGCTCAGTGATGCTTTTAGGAACTCTGACTCTTTATAAATCTTTGTCTACCTTGTGGGTAGTAATCTTAGCATTTATACTCTGAGTATTCGTACTTTAACATAACTGCCTTCAAATGGACTGGCACCAAAGATAATAGCAGCAGTGGATATCAATTCTGAGTTTTCTAAGTCTTTGTGTGTGTGTGTGTGTGTGTGTGTGTGTGTGTGTGTGTGTGTTTTCTGGACAGCACGCAGATCTATTTAATACAGTAGTACTTGTGGACATATTTTCATTTTTTTCTTCTTTGATTGAGTTGAAATGTATTTTATAAATTTCTCAAATAAATTGCTTTTTGTATGCCCTGCTATTTCCCTAGTATGGGCACTTGGATAAAATAGCATTCTTCTTGAATTCTAGGTTAATAGTAATAGCAATACAGGTTTAGCTTGAGAAAACAGAATTTCGTATCTTTTCAACCACCGAAACTTAGTTATGAAATAAAATTTTATTTTTTTATGAAAATCTGGAGGATGCATGAAGTAATATAGATTTTAAGAATGATCGCATTTTAGAAATTTCAAGAGAGCTATCAGCTGATAAAGCTATAATCTGAATGCCCTTAAATGTTTAAAACCTTTTATGTTTTTATTTTTTTGGTTCAGTTCTACTTTATCTAAAATTTTGGATTATAACCATTATGTATTTCATGAACCATATTTTTACTAAGAAATTTTTATTTTTTTGTTTTGTTAAAAAAAAACATTAAAATTAAATTCTTTCTAATTAAAATAATTTCTTCAAAAGTAAACACATTAGATTATTCATGTTTAACCTTCTTTGGTGTTCTTTTGAAACCACTTGCACTCCGACTTTGAACGGTAACACGATCACCACTAGATGAATGTTTTCAAACATTGTTGTGATCGTGGAGCACTTTTATCAAGTGAAATAGTACAAAAAAACTCCATTGCATAAATCAAAGACAAGCAAGACTGCTATGTTTGAAAAACCACTCTTTTATAGTCAAGAATGATCATGCTAACGTATAACTATTTTATAATTTCTCACTTCCTATTTTAACAGAAAAATACCTCCAATTGGGGAAATTATGAGAAAATATAGGCCTTATTTATTTTCAGCTACAAATTATCAACAAATTTAGAGTTGAGCAAAGTCATTTGAATTGTCTTATGAGTACAAGTAGGACTGCACGGCATTAGCTCTTCATGTTTTTTCTTCGATTGATAGAGGGTGATATTATCCACACAAAGACTCCCAGAGGGTTTCACTGTATCACACCAATTACCAGTGTGTATCCGAGGCCTCTCCAAGACAGAAAGGTATTTGGGACTGCCAGTTCTGCCTCTTAATGAATATCTTGCATCCAGCTAAATGAGCAAAATGGTAGAGAAAACACATGCCAGGATAATCTGAGACAGATGAAATGATTTACTCATGTTGCTGAATATGGCTCATTAGGTTGGCTTTTGTTTTTGTACTTGTCAGGGCTTGGGATCACTTCCTTTATCCCAAATATCCTGCTGAGACAGTTTACAGTTTTGTGAGTGAACTCCAGGCTGATAAGCAGAAAAGAGCTTTAGAGGCAAAGGTGGACAGAATTCCTCAGAATTTCATTTCCCTTTTATCCCATATAACAGAAATGTTTGAGGGTGTTTGAGGGAGGGGCATCTTCTGTTTTAGAAGATGTGGAATTTTGTTGGCTAACCTCCATTACTCTCTTGCCTTCTGTCACAATTGTCTTGAACTTTTTATCAAATATTTGTCAAAATTTTATTTTGCTGGTATCTGTGGTTCAGTGACAGGCATAGTTAAATTGCAGTCAGCCTAAAAATTATGGGTTTAAATCTTTTTCTGTTTCTTTCTGGCTAGGTAAACTTGGGAAAGTTATTTTTAACTTTCCACATCATCATTTACTCATCCTTGAAACAAATGTAATAATAATGCCCATTTTACATAAATGTTGTAATGATTAAATAATTTGTGTAAAAAAATAGTATCTATCATACTATTATGATCTTAGTGATACCATCAACGTGGAACATGAGTCACCTTATTTCCTTCCCATTGAAAAGGGCTCATTGATTTGCCATTTCTTTTGGGATAAAGACCGAAATCCACAATTTTTCCTTCAAATCCATCAGTTCTGGCTAATATCCACATTGCATCTTCACTTCCTACATGTCCCAAAATTTTGGCTTTTCTCAGTGCCCTGAAAAGGCCTTGCTTGTTTCCCACCACCTCTTGGCCTTTACATGCGCTATTCTCATTAACTGCTCCCTTCACCTGGATAATTCCTACCTTCCTATTTCAACTAAGTGATCACTTCCTGTGTAAAGCCTCTGTTACCATTTTGCCTTTTGGCACTGTACGTATAGCACAGTGCTACACAAAGTGTTCCATACCTGCTCACTGAGTGATCTACAGTTTTACCACTCTGATCGTTTGCGATCTTTTGTCTTGAACATTTACAAAAATGCTTCAAAATGAATTTATGTTAAATGGAATAAAAGGAGAAGAAAGGAGCTCACATTTATTGGGAGCCTGCTATCATGTCAGGAACTCATCTAGGCATGCTATATATATTTTTCCTCATGTAATCCTCACCAACTCTGAGCAAATATGACTTTTAGGAAAGAAATAATATACATGTATCATTAAAATCTTTGTGCCAAATCAAGAGGCAGAAGAGAAGCCTGAACATCGATTTATAGACTAAGAAAGTACTTTTCTCTTGTTGAAAAGCTAGAGAATTATAGAAAAGTTTTATCACATAAGCAACATTTCATGTTGTAGAATATTTAAATCCATTTCCCCCCCAGGGATATATTTACCATTTGTATCGATCAGGGTAGATGAACTACAAATCTTTAAAAAAAAAATGATAGTTGATATCTCGCACATAATTTATATATTTACAAATAAGGAACTATTGTGAAAGTAATCCCCATGACATAAGGTAGTATCTATGATGTTGATACTCTTTTGCACCATAAACACAAAAATAGAAGCTTTGACAGTCCCTGCAGATGTCAAGAATAAGTTGTGGTTGATCACAGTAAACATTTCTTGGAAGTACAATATGTGATAAAACACTTGCAGCCAGTTAAATGAGGGCCACTGACCTTGTCAGAATGACACAGCTAGCCACCCGTGAATTCAGAAAGAACTGCACGAACTGTTGCTTAGAAATATATCCTTCTAAAATGTTTAATTAACAAACTGTTCTTGTTTATCTTATATATTTTACAAGATAATGCCTTTCGTTCCTTTATACCTCAAATGTGGTAAATGTGAACTAAATAAAATTCTTTGCTCACATAGATGATACTTAAAAATGGACGGACTATGGCTTTGTATATGAATCTTTAGAGAATGGAGGGCTATTGTAGACTTAAATGTGCTATTGTTAAATAGTGGAGGTACTAAAGGCTGATCTGATACTCAGCCAAGCTTACTGTGTCCAGTTATGTTAAGTAATAAGCCAAAATTTCAAAGTAAAATTAATTGAAGTTTTTGATAATTTAAAATATTGACCCACTTAAAAGTTTTTTTTGTTTTTTCTTTCCTTCTACCTCCTTCCCTACGTGTAAGAATTTACTATCTTATTGTAATTGGTCTTTCTGACTTTACTTTCTGTCACCCATCTGTCAGATTGATCTTTGTGAATGCCTTCCTTGCAAAATTAATTTTCCTTCTGGGTGATCTCCAATAGTTCCCCACTGCTTATAAAAAGTCTCAATATCTTAAGTTGAAGTTCATACGACTTCAAATTCCACTTGCAACCTTCTCAAACTTATTCTCTCTTCCTTCTTTACGCAAACATTGTGCTCCATTGAAACTCAGCTGAATTCTCCAAAGAGACCAAGCTCCCACATAGGATAAAAGATTCATAGGATATTAGATGCCAAGCAACAAGTAAAGAGCCTAGCACCACTAGTTGAGGCTGAATAAATGCTAGTCCTCATACCACTTGCTTTATTGAATTCATCTTGCCCCTAAATGTACCAGTGACTTGTGCTAGGTGACAGTGAAATATATGTTCTATTGATTATCAAGACAAAATATGACGAGAGATTGTGGAGAATTTGTGGTCAGGAGCAAGGGTTTCAGCGTCAGCTGGTCTGGAACAGGCTCTAGCCTCGCTCCTCCTCAGCTGTGGGCCTGTGGACAGATCAGTCTCTCTGAGCCTTGGTTTCTGATCTGTCAAGTGTACAAGTCATCCTGTTCTGATAAGGTAAAGGGGGAGGATCAGATGAGATAATGCATTCCATTTGCTTAATTCCAGTAACTCTTGATAAGTGTTATTTTTGTATTGTAACTGAAAAATAGTCCTTTCAGTTTATAGATGCCAGGGTAACTATTTTTTAAATTGAGCTATCTCTATAAAAACTGCATTTTTACCTAACGTCAGTCTCAGCATTTTGAGTGTCATCTAAGGCTTTAATGGACACTGCAGACTTGTTCTTTATTTCTCTAAACTACTGTCTTTTGTTTATTACTATTACTAAGCAACAAAATCTAAGATCCTAAGAAATCCCATTTATCGTTAAATCTTAGATTTACTGTCTTCTGAATTCTGAGTAACAAAAAAGTAGAGACTCTAGTAACTCCCAACACGTCCATGCCCTTTTCACAACTGTATTTAAATAATGCCATTTGTAGGAGGTATTATATTCTTGCCTTTAGTATATTTATCTGAAGAAATATATTGTACATGTTTGTATACCTAGGTGCCTGCTTGTTGTCTGGGATATTTTTAAGTATGCATGTGTTAAAATATGGCATAATATCACAGAGTACTTTATAGAAAATGTCTTCCTTCTTAAATCACTTATCTTTATTGCTGATGTTGCTTACTCAGTCACCCAAACTTAAAATGTCTTACTTCTTCCCTCCCTTATCAGCATATGCTCTTTCTTCTAGTTTTATGATCTCTAATTCCTAAATAGTTTTCAAATTCCTTTTCCGTCATTGGGCCCACGACTAGCAGTTCAGCACCTCTTTATGTCTGCATGGTCCTACCGCAAGGGTCCCTTGCTGGCCCTCACGTCCTCTGGACTCTTCTTTCTCCAGTGCAACCTGTACGGGCTGTCCAGCCTTGAGATTGTGAAATACAGGTCTGCTTAGGAAAAGTCTCCTGGTTCAAAACCATCCCTGAATCCCTGTGCTCAAACTCTTTGACAAGGATTACATATACACATGGTGACTTCTGCTCTAACTCTCCTCCTATGTGCCTTTAATATTCTGGCCATACTGAGCTACAAGAAACTCCAAAAGTGTACCCTGCCTTGCCCCAAGCCCTATTCATTCTTTAGGTTCTAGTTCCAAATGTCATTTTCTCCATGAATACTTTCTATAAACTTTCTCCTTCTTTCAGTTAGTGGCTCTTCCTCTGTGTTTTGAAAGTATTTGCATACATCTCTATCAAAAGGCTAATTATGTTATATTTTAATTGTTTATGTGTCCTTTCCACTAGGGTGAGCATATGATATCAGAAAAAGCATCTTATTCTTTTTTGTACACCCAGCTCTTAGCACACAGTACCTATTGAATAAATATTTGAGGAATAAATGAATAGCAAAAGAATAAATGAATAGCAAAAGAATAAATGAACTCAATAAGAAATTAACAACTAACTTGCATATACTTATTACTGAATTCATCAGGCATAATGTGATCGGGCCTATATTCTAAATTGTCTATTTCTTCTTGTTAGATGAAGATGAAAGACTATACTAAACATTTAGGGTTTTTTAAAATTGAATATATCAGCATAAAATAAAATTCAACCAATATGGAATAACAGAGAAAGCATGAGCTTCGGAACTGTAAATCCTGGATTGGGTTCTAGCTTTACAAGTAATAACTAGGAAATTTGGGACAGGCTGCATAATTTTTCTAAGGGTTGTTTTTTTTTCATCTGTGTAAAGAAAAATAATAATATTAATAACCACCACGCCATTTGGCCATGAAAATCAAATGAGATAGATAGAAATGTTTTATAAAGTATTGAAGACTAGCTGTTTTTAATTTAATATTTTAGTAGGTTTAAGTTTATAGTCACAGTCACAAACTCTGATGTGCCAAATACAACACTTAAAATCTATTTATAAGATATGAAAGCATCTCACCAGGTCTCATTTTGTGCTTTTTAAATTTATATTTTCTCAACAAATTTCTCAAGTTACTTTTTGTCTAAAACGGTATATTCTTCATCTTTCTTTTCCATGTGGCTGCTGCTGGCACATATCTGTGTGTGTGTGTGAGAGAGAGAGAGAGAGAAAGAGAGAGAGAGAGAGCGAGAGAGAGGCTGGGGGAGGGTACCTGTCGCCCATGTCATCCTCCTCCTTTGCTTTCTGGCTTCTGCTGAGATATCCAACCATCCAACTACTGGGTCAACTCCCATCACTACAGCTGCCCTGAACATTTCTCTATATCCCACCTGGACCACTAAATCACTCAGGTATCTGTATTTTATGTTCTCCTTACCTCAACTCCCCCTTCCTTCAGATACACCGGTTCTTTCAGCACTTCATGCTCACCTTGGAAACTTCACTCAGAAACTCGCTCATCTCACTGGGGTATTGAGAACTTTATGAATGGTCCCTAGCCCTATGTCTGTAGAGACCTCCTCAGTCTATTGTTCAGATACCAATTGTGGATTGGGGATGTTTTGAAAGGCTTGTAGATTTTCAGGGTTATATTCTGGGAAGAGAAACACAGTCCCTGAAGAGATGCTGTTGAAGCTCTTTGGATATTTCTGTCCCACTCACTCTGAGATTTTAATTCTAATAATGGACCTATCATTAAGCATCTGTGGTAACCATTGTCTAGTTTTGTTCACTTTGATCATTCTCTCTTCCTATATGGTGAAATGCCTGTTTCCTTTGTGGGGGTTGGGGGGAGTGGTAAATCGGATATTCAGTTATCAAGCACTGTTTTGTATTCTGTGGCTGATAGTCATAATCTGTGCCCATTTCTCTTAGCTCATTACTTGACACTTAATGCCCAGCTTTTGAAACTCCAAGGAAAACCTCTATTTCAGTAAGTGTTGTGCCGGTAAGAACTTGAAGCACTGTTTTGAAATTCAAGGTTGAGCAATAACTTCATTTTTCTCAGCTATCTTCGTCCTCTCCCACTGCAATAAAGGCCACTGTTTCCACCATTGTAAGGGACGCAAGCGATATAGGAAAAAAATGTATGAAACAATATTATCCATGAAATAGCTTCAAATATTATATGGTCATAATAATATTAATCTCTGCAACTCAGAGCATCCACTGATTCTTTCAAACAGTTACCAATTATTTTCCAAAAGATAGTTAGCAAATTTTATTTTTTTGTCCTGTATCTCCAACTAGAGTAGAAATTGAAGACAAAGGCTATACTTAAGTTTCTTTATCTATAAACCGGGGCAAATGATGTGTAGCTCATCAAATTATTGTATTAAATGGGATAATATAAATAGAACCCCCAGTAAGTTCCTAGCACAGGATAGTATCAGTAAAGTTAGATCCCTACTCTTCCTTTCATGTTGTTACGTTGTATTCTTCCATAGCTCTTAGAGTTGGTCAGCAATCAGAATCAGCAAAGTCTAGTAATATTAACAATAAATGTAACAGCTAACAATTATGGCTTTATTAGCCCCTGCTGTGGTGGACATTTGCAACCTTTGCAAAAGCCTAAGAACATTATGCATAAATGAAGCCTACTGTACTGCAAAAATTGCCGGCAAAAATGGAGATTGGAAGGCCTTTTCTAGAAATCACCACCAAGACAAGTGATACACTAATATAAAATTGACTAGAATGTCATGTGAACACATGTCTTTGCGGCATATGAGAGGTAGTAGATACCATGTTCCAGGTTTCTAACTTGAAGGTATGTCCAATTAATCCTGACAACACCAACCATGGACTAGTTACATCTGCCAACTAATGTGCTGATCAGCTTTTAGATCATATCCAGTTCTAGACATTTCATCCACAAGCTTAGTATCAAATATGAGCTACAGGTATCAAAAATACAGAAAGACTGATCTGTGTAGAAATTCAGTCTCTTTGAATTCTGGTACTCTTGCAGAGATATAAGGATTAAGAGAGAATAAATATGAAAACACCTTTTTAAAATATAAGGTGCTATAAAAGATTATAGATAATAATTTATTAATATTATTACTATTATTACATTAATAAGTAGTACTTAGAAACTATGGCAATTTTCCTTAAATATAGGAAATCTTAGCTATCCATAAATTGAATTTTAGTTTTTATTAGATGAAAAAGATAATTATTAATTGAAATGGGAAAATAAACTTTTAAAGATCCTATAAAAACAAGATCATATAATCATTGATCATTGATTCTGGATAACATACGGGAGGAAGTTGCCGTGCCCAGCAGTTCCAGGAGTTAATTTGACTTACTCCTTGAAACTTTCCAAAGATTTCCTCAAAATAAACAGACAGAAACAAATGCAGTGGTAATCAATTCCAAAAAAAAAAAAAAATGGGGTGTTCAATTACCATTGAAGAACTTCCACTTTATCTACATTTTAGTTACATTTGTTCACACCAGTATCTAATGTTGTTGGGAAGATCATATGTTGCTACCTCATAAAAAGGACAGGGGGTAAGAAGCTGTTTGGCAGAATAGTGGTTTCTTCATAGATGTCAAGAGGAAAAATCTCCGCCCAGCAAATATAAATCATATATGCTTTGAAGTAAAGCCATATGATCCTCAAATAATCTAACATAATAAAAACAATAGCTTTCATGATGGATTTACTCTATGGGCATTTATAAATCTAATCTTTAGTATTTTGACAACTCCTTCTGATTTCACAGTTTTTCATAACCCAATGACACCAAGACAAACATTCTTTATTTTCCTTTATTATCTAGAAATTCACCAGAAATCTAATATGTGAATCAGGATTGATGACCAGGTGGGTACTTACCTACCCATTTCTTCATCCAACTAGAATAAACAGGTATCAGATGAAACAAGGAATGGCCATGTTTTTATTCTTACTGATAAGGCATTAGCAAATGTATTATATTTACCTATACGGTATCTCCCTGAGGCTGGTCTACCATCTTACCTCAGTAATACAAAAACTTTTCTCATGTCTCTCAGTATTCTCTTTTCTCCTTTTATTTCCTTTATTATTTTTCCTTCTTGCCCTGTAAACACTTACTTAAAATACGTTAATCTAATCATGTTCCCTATGTGCAATGCACTATGTCAAGTGATGGACGTAGACTTAATTCCTAATTTTAAACAGTTTATAGTCTAGAGGGGAATAAAGGCAATTATATTCTGTTATGCAAGATGCTGCAGTAAGCTGGTATAGGTTATCTTGCCTCTCACACATTCTCTTTCCTCTCTCCCCTTCCTCACAAACACCAACATACACACCAACACACACGTACCTACCATATGTCTTCAGCCTGTAAAAAGCAGCAGATGTTCCAATTTAATGCAAGTTTTAAAGAAGTTAAATAATTATATAAAATCTGCCAATTCAAAAGAACATAAGGACATCACCTGAAAGGAATCAAGAATCAAAAATTAAGAGAGATTGTATTTTATTCTTAACCAAAGAATAAAAATGAAAAGAGCAAGAACAAGTAATATATTTTTTTTTTCTCGAATACCTTCTTTTTTGGAAACTCTCGAATGTTTTTGTAATTTTTGAGGTTCAAGTCGTTACATTGTAAGACCCTAATGGTAGCCAAACACCAGTGTAAATTTTTTATCTAGAGGGAGAATATTGCCTGATTTGAGCTCAGGGCTAAATTTATGGCAGTTTTCTGTCTACAAAGATTTTGGTTAAAGTAAAGTTGAGCATTTAGGAGACACTGTGGAAATTTAAGAACTTGTACTGGGGGTAGAAATGCTAAGCATCTTACTTTTAGATTAAACAATAACAGCGGATATTTTCATTTATCAGGCATTCTTTGATAAATGTCTTACATATATTTAAGCTTCACAACATCTCTGGGAGCAAGGAAACTTTATCTTCCCAATTTTACAAATAAGGAAACTGCAGATGTGTGATTGGAGAGGATGAATGATTTTTCTCAGAGTCCTAAGAGGCAGACCTAGGATACAAACTCAGGAATTCTGCCAATTAAATGCTATCTTTTAATGCCTCATAAAAATTTTAGTGTTTTCTCTTTACATAAATATTTCTAATCAACATGTTATGTTGTATACAGGTTTTTCAAAGAATCAGTTTTTTCAGAGAATTAAATTTGTTTGACTTTGTAGTATGGAACAGAGGCTGAGTAATAGAGCATAAAAATGAAAATTCTGTAATTTACATTATTTAGAAATTTGATTATTCTTAGAATTTTCATTATTTGAGAAATAATCATATCAGTAAATTAATAAAAATGTAATATAAATCCATGAAAACTCACAGTAGAATCCAAGTGGTTTTAATAATAATAAAACTATATTTGGACATCTAACAATGCTGTATATTGTTTATATTGGTATGCTTTTAAAACCAATTAACAGGTGGTTAAAGTGTATTTAAGATTTATTCTTAAGCAAATAGTAGATATTCAATAAATGTACTGACAGTTTGACATGTCAGCAGGAGATCTGAGTATGTGAAATATATTATAAAAGATTTTTTTCTTAACTTTAATATTCACATGTTTTTAAACGTCCTTTCTTTGTAAAACCAAATTGCAATAATATCTAAGGAAATTTTTAAAACTTACAAAGCACACAGTTCCTGTTTTTCCTGTAACCTTCTTTTATTTACCCTTTGAATATAAATGTTCTATAATTGAAACCACAGACTGTGCATAATGTTCATCTCTTTTTTTTTCTTTTTTTTTATTAGTTTCAGGTGTACAAAACAATGTAATAGGTACACATTTTGACCCTCACAAAGTGATGATCCCCCTCCCCCAATCTATTGCCCCTCTGACATCGTATGTATCTATTACAATTCCATTGACTCTTATTCCCTATGCTGTACTCAGTATCCCATGACTATAGATAGATAGATAGATAGATAGATAGATAGATAGACAGATAGATAGATAGATAGATAAATTATAGTTGACATACAATATTCTTCAGCTTCAGCTTCAGGTGTACAGTGCGGTGGTCAGGCACATAATGTTCATCTCTTGTCATTTAAACATGACTTGGGAAGCCTGGTGTTCAGAGCATAGGCTTTGTAGTCAGATGAACCTGACCTGAGCTGAATTAATTCCTTGTTCTGCTATTTCCCCTCTGTGGAAGCAGAAGATGGAAACTTCTTAAAGCCGTGAACATACATGACTGACTCTAAATTCCTTAACACAACCTATCCACAGACAACATCTCCAATGCCTTTGCTATTCATTAGCCAACATTGGGAAATTTGGGAAATTTGCTTAATTTATCTGCAGCCTAATATTCTTCATTGTAAAATGGGGATAACAATACTCATTGTTGAGAATTATAATAGTTAAATGAAATAATCTATACAGTGTCTAGTACATTGAACTCAGTAAGTGGTAGGAGTTATTAACATGTATTTTTTTATTGTCTGTATTACATTCTATGAAACTGATATACTCCATAACTCATCTCCTCCTGCAGGTCATTCGGGCTATGTAGACACGTTCCCTATTATCAATTATGTCCAAATTACGTCTTTGTGTACATGGTTCTTTATCCCTTGATTAACTAAATTCATTGAGATAATTTATTAAAAGTAAAATTCTTGTATGATTGATTATGAACAGTTTTATGCCTCTTCATGCATTTGGCAAGCATTCATTCCAAAATACAAAGAGCACCACAAGTGCAATTATACTCTCTTCTTCAAAGTAACCCCCAGGAAGGCTCTGTTCAGGCTAACAATTCTGTCATGGCTCGTAACGATTCTGAAATGCCTTTGGAATTACTTTTACAACCAACTTCTCAGGGCTTGATATTGAATTCTCCCTCTCCTAAGCTTCCTATATTTTATTCATTGATACGTCCTGTCCATACTCTCTCCATACAGACTTTCAGCTCACCCATGCTTTTCTCTTCCTGTTATCAGTGCCTTAGTCGAGATCCTCACAATGTCTTGCCTGAAATATTTCAATAGCATTTTAAGAAGTCTCTCTCTGCCACCCATACGTTCCCCCCCTAAGTCATGGTCTTTGATGCCAGCAGGTATCTTTCTAAAACCTAGATGTGGTCTAATCCTGCATTTACTTTTAATTCATTATGTTGCTTCTCTCCTCAGTGCCTTTGCTATTCGTTTGTCTGGATAATTCCTACTCAACCTGGAGGAGGTGTAAACTAAACCATCTTAAAGGATGAGAAGGAGTCTTACATCATTCCCTTTTAATATCAACATATATGATCAACCTACTTAGAAGATGAAGTCACTGTACCTAAAGAGACTTTTGCAAAAATGATCATAAAATTCTTGTATGATTGATTATGAACAGTTTTACTTTCCTTGAATACTTACCATATTATCAGGCACTATTTTATACATTTCATGTGGATTAATTTAATTAAACCTCACAATTACCTTATGAGCTAGGTAGTATTATTGGGTCCTTTTTTTTTCTTTTCTAAATGAAGAAAGTAAGGCACAAAAAAGGTTCAGTAACTTACCTGAGGTCTCTGCAGATAATGAATAGGGCTGGGTTTTAAACTCAGGAAGTCTGGATTTTAACCATTACTGGACCAACAACTGCCTGATAACTCATATTTTTTTCAATAGTTATGACACCACTGCTTCTGCTAAGTTTATTACAACATTATCTTCCTTACCTGGATTTTCCTGCTCTAATGATGCAAGGGGCATCGCCACATATAGTGAACTTCAACCTACGCTAGCTTCACTGTGTGTCAGATGTGGTGAAATGGTACATCACCTTACTCATTACTCATTCTAGCAACAATTAACTCTGTCAGATGGCGCTTCACTAATATATCATGGTATATTATGAAATCTGTACAGATATCCCATCATTTGCCTCTTTTGAACATATTTAACTATATTCTATTTAAGTTTCCAGTAAATTTTCTTTAACTTGCTCAGCTTTAATAATAAAGCAGACGTTTTTATTTTAATACATCTGTATTTAATAATATATTCAATAAGTGACTGCTTTCTCTTAGGCTATTAAACTGTCTCATAAAGAGTAGATTGTGTGAATTGATGTGAGGATTTAATTATCTTTTACTTGACTCTTCTAAGTAATTATCCTCAATCACACCCAAATGGATAATGGTACCTGTGGGTCTACATCTGTAGGAGAAGGACTGTCCAGGCACTTTAAGGCAAAGACTTGTTTCTTTTCTGAGGAAAGTCCTTCTTCAAAATAAGTGCATATGATTTGTGCCAACCATTATTCTAACTACTTTATTCAGATTACTTTCTTTGCTTTTCACAGCAATGCAAGTGTGACTATCATTTGGGGATTAAAAAATTAAATACCCAGAGAGGTTAAGTAACTTGCTGAAGACCACACAGAACATTAAATGGTGAAACCAGAACAAATACCCTGGGCATTTGATTCTAGAGCCCTTACTGTTAACCACTGCACGCCAGCAGTGTCGTGGAATGTCCCTGCGCCTGGAATCCTGCATAGAAATCTAATAGTACTTAATACTTAACAGAGCTTAATTGAGGCACATGACAAGATGCTTTGAATTATGGAGCTACACCAGTGGATGGAAACGATAGTGTCTTTTGAAGTATCTCAGAAAGATAACCTGTTTTATAACTAAATGGTGGTTAGAAATACATTTTCAACTTTAATTGAAACACACTTTTTTCATCTCAAGTGAACAGGAAGTCAGTCATTTGTATGTATGGGAAATATGAGCAGCGTTCCCCCTCCTTCCTCGCTTTCACTGGTGTAGAGCTGCGCTTGGATCTGCACAGCGCTAGTGAAGCGTGTTGATTGGGAAGGGCCTGGTACCAGCCTCTTGGTGTGCTGATGAGGCAGGCAGACAAACTTCAGAAATTAATTCAAATTTTCATTGCCTATTGTATAAAACTGAAAAATAAAAGCCAATAAGTACTACTGTTATCTTTTATCAGTATTATTGTAACAGGATGTTTTTCTGCCTTAAGGTTACTAACGATACCTTACACTTGGTCAGTACTTCTCAATTTGCTTTCACAAACAGAATCTTATCTAATCTTCAAAAATCTGTGGAATTGGTACTATCAGAGTTTCCAGCCTGGACTTGAATCCAGGGCTTTAACCTACAAACCAGAGTTATTTTAGTATATGTTCATTAATTTATTATTTCATTCATGCAACAAATATGTATTAAGTAATTACTATGTGCCAGGATTACTATTCTAAGAACTCGAGGTTAAAGCACTGAACAAAATTGTCAAAAAAAAAAAATCCCTGTCCTCATGGGACTTATATTCTGGTTTGGGGGATGGGGGATCAGGCAAGAAGGAAACAGGTGATAGTTGAGATGAGTATAAAAAATAGAGTATATTGGAAATAAGTATTTCAATATCAATCATTGATAACCTAGTTATTTAATGAATTCATATCTAGATATGATTCTTAAGCAAAAATTAGTACTTAATTTTAATTTTGATACACAAACTTTAGTCATGATTGTTGAATAAGTAAAGAATGAATGAGGTGAAGACATGAAGGTCATTAGATTTAGGGAAAGGATCTATTAGGTTGGTGCAAAAGTAATTGCTGTCTTTGCAATTATTTTTAACCTTTTAATCGCAATTACTTTTGCACAAACCTAATATAATTTCTGTACTGACTGTGGCTTAACTGATCCATTCATTTATTGGACAAATATATACAGAGGATGCAAAAAAATGTATACACATTTTAAGAAAGGAAAAAACTATTAAAATTGTAATACTCAATATATACCTATAACAAAAGATGAATACAAGTCACATTTGACTTCTGCAATTACAAGAGGTGCTCAAAGTGGTTACCATCAGTGTCCAGACACTTCTGATTATGGCAAACCACTGCTTGAGCAACGTCGACCAAAGTGTCCACTTGTATACATTGTTTTGGCACCCCCAAGATATATATATATATAATATATATACACACATATACATATATAAAATATATATTATGTATAATATATATTTTATATATGTATGTGTGTATATATATATATTATATATTATATAATATATATTATATATGCATTTTATATATTATATCTATAATATATATATATATATATATGGAGAGAGAGAGGGAGAAAGAGAGAGAGAGAGACAGAGTCGACTGTGTGCCCTAGAGATAAGTACAAATAAAAAAATACCTATTTCCTGCTGTCAGAACGTCAACAGTTTTTTGGGAAAGGCAAATTAAACCAAGCAAGCAATATAATTCTATAGTAGTGGCAAGTAAGTGATAATATGAGAGAAGAACATAGTCATCTAACCAAGGCTCAGAAAGATGAGAACTGTGGGCAGAAGTGACATTTACATCTTGGGAAGAGAAAGGGAGGAAGCTGGAGAGAGAGATGTTCATAGATTAATAAATCATATTAAATCATGTACAAAAATCCAGAGACTGCAAAGAGTTCATTTGACTTTCAAAACTATTGGAATCTGTTATCATTTAAACGGTTTGGATTCCCTGAGCTTTTAGAAGGAAGAAAAACTTACTGTCTTTTTCATTTCCTTTAGCTTTTGTCTCCTTCTTCCATATAGTATGAATAAAAATTTCCATTAAACGAGACTGGTCCTCCTACCTATAATTTAAGTAATAAATCTTCCAGATTGAATTTGAACCCCAGCATCAAGTAGAGTGTCTGCAGCATCTAGAAAAGTGCCTTACCCATAATAAAAAGCTCAATAAATTACTCTTGACTACTAAAAAGACGTTTTTTACTTGAAACCCCACAGTGATCAGGTTTTAGAGTAAGGGTGGAGAAGATACTAAGAAGAGATGTCTGAGGGGCAATGTGTTGAACTGACTTACCTATTTTGGATGATATCCATTTATCTTTACCTTCAATATACACTGCTAGGATATTAAATCAAACAATTGACATCACATAATAACATACAGCGATACGATCATTTTCTTTGTAAACGCCAGCTTTGCAAATACTTTTGTGACTCAGTGAGCTCATTTATATCACAGTCATAGAAAATAGGGAGAGAGAAAACAAGGAATACCTTACAAAGAAAAAATCACTAGAGAATTTTCTATGAGGAAGTATTCCCAGTCACCAAATGTAATTTTTATGTGTGAAGTAAATTGATTTGAGAAGCAAGATTCTTTAATGTATCACTTGAATAGATTTAAATCTGAATGTGTTGTCCCATCTATTAATGCATACCTGGAAAGTTGTGTTCATTCACAGTTAACTAAATTACAGTTTTTACTGAAGTGTGAGCTTTTCCTACGAGTGTCAGGCTACTAAGCTTCATTTACCTTGGATACGGAGACTAAACTTTCAGGAATATAGTCTATGGTAAAGTATCAGGGAGTATGTTTTGATCTGGCTTAAATATATTAAAATAGGTAGTGATGGCAATATCTCAGGCAAGCACAGTAGCCCAGTTCTGGGCTGATAATCTTTGCAAAGGCCTTCTTGAACAGTAAGGTAGGGTTTGGTTGACACAAGGGCAGGCTCATGGTTATTATCAGAAGTTATGAGATATGATTTCCTTGTATTAGAATTTCTTTCCCAAGAAGTTTTGAAAAGTTGAGTTTAAATTTTTGAGACATGGGCTCTACTTCCCAGGGTAGAAGTCCCCTTGTCCCCATCAAACAATTGATCTTTTCCTAGCAAGCAATGTGAATAATGATGCTTAAATGTTAAGAATAATTATGATACCAATATTATATTTTGTAATTAGAAAAAACCCTCTCATGTGCATTGATAATCATAGCTATCTTGTAAGGTAGATGTAATCACCACCATATGCTAAGTATAGAAAATAGGAGCCCACAGAGTAAAGCAGCTAAATAAGAAGCAACCAAGGAAACTTACCAAGAATTAGGAAATAGCAAAGCTCCAATTGAAATCAAATCTTCTGTTACCATATATGTGCCTTTCTACTGCATCATGAAATGTTTAAGGTAGGCTCAGTATACATATAGTAGTCCCCGTTACACATGGGGGATACATTTCAAGATCCCAAGTGGATGCCAGAAAGCACCGATAGTACTGAATCCTATATATATAATGTTTTTTCCTATACATATATACCTATGATAAAGTTTAATTTATAAATTAGACACAATTACAGTAACTAATAAACAGTAACAGTAACAGATTAACAGATTAACAGTAACTAATAAACAGTAACAGTAACAGATTAACAGTAACTAATAAAATACAACACTTATAATAGTATACTATAATGAAAGTTATGTTAATATGGTCTCTCTTTCTCTCTGATAACTGAGATGGTTACTAAATGACTAATAGTGGGGACATATACAGCATAGATACAATAGACAAAGGGATGATTCACATCCCGGAGAGGACAGACAGGGATGGTGTGATATTTCATCACCTACTCAGAACAGTACACAATTTAAAACTTATGAACAACTTATTTCTGGAATTTTTTATTCAATATTTTTTGACCAAGGTTGACTGCAGGTAAGTGCAACCACAGATAAGGAGGGGGGCTACTTACTCTATAAGTTAGGGAACAGAACCAAGAGGATATATATATATATATACACACATATATATGCTGGGGTGCCAAAAAATGTGTACACATGACTTGTATTCATCTTTTGTTATCAGTATACATTGAGTATTACAATTTTAATAGTTTTTTCCTTTCTTAAAATGTGTATACATTTTTTAGCACCCTCTACATATGGGTATTTTCACTCTTTTTTAATTAATTATTTTTTTCCTCTGTATTCTCTTTATTTATTTATTTTTATTTTTTTATTACATTTGACACACAATGTTATACTAATGTAAATAAATGTCATACAATATAGTGATTAGACATTTATACAGCTTACAAGGTGATCACCCCATAAATCTAGTACTCATCTAGTAACATGCATAGTTATTACAATATTATTGACTATATTCCTTATGCTATATTTTCCATCCCATGACTGTTTTTTAATTACCAATTTGTACTTCTTAATCCTTTCCCCCTTTTCATCCATCCACCCCCAACCCGTCCCATCTAGCAACCATCAAAATGTTCTCTGTATCTATAACTTTGTTTCTGTTTTGTTTGTTTGTTTGTTTGTTTGTTTTGTTCTTTAGGTTCAAAATGTAAGTGAAATCATATGGGACTTGTCTTTCTCTGTCTGACTTATTCACTCAGCACAATACCCTCTAGGTTCATCCACATTGTTGCAGATCACAAGATTTCATTTGTTTTTATGGTTGAGTAATAATTCATTGAATATATGTACCACCTGTTGTTTATCCATTCATCCGTGATGGGCACCCAGGTTGCCTCCATATCTTGGCTATTGTAAATAATGCTGCAATGAACATATGGATGCAACTGTTACTTCAGAGTAGTGTTTTGGATATCTTTGGATAAATACCTAGTAGTAGGATTACTGGGTCCTTCTTTGTCTCTTGTTATAGTTTTTGTTTTAAAGTTTATTTTGTCTGGTATAAGTATTGTTTTTTATTTATTTTTTTCATGAAATATCTTTTCCCATCCCTTTAGTTTCAATCTGCTTTTGTCTTTCGATCTGAAATGAATCTCTTGTAGGTAGCATATGTAAGAGTCTCATTTTCTTACTCATTCAGCTACCCTATCTTTTGACTGGAACGCTTAATCCATTTACCTTTAAAGTAATTGTTAATAGATATGTAGTTATTTTCATTTTATTTCATTTATTTGATCTTCTCCATGTTCTCCTTCTCCTTATCCTTATCCTCCTTCTCCTTCTCCTTCTCCTGCTCCTTCTCCTTCTCCTTCTTCTTCTTCATTTCTTCAAGAACTCCCTCTAACATTTCTTGTAATACTGATTTGGTGGTGATGAACTCCTTTAGCTTTCAATTCTAAATAATAGCTTTGCTGGGTAAAGTAATCTTGGTTGTAGGTCCTTATTTTCATTACTTAGAATATTTCATACCAATTCCTTCTGGCCTACAAAGTTTTTATTGAGAAATCAGCTGACAGTCTTATGGGAGCTCCCTTGTAGGTAGGTAACTGCTTTTCTCTTGCTGCTTTTAAGATTCTCTCTTTGTCTTTAAGCTTTGGCATTTTAATTATGATGTGTCTTGTTGTGGACCTCTTTGGGCTCATGTTGTTTGGGATTGTCTGTGCTTCCTGGGCTTGTGTATTTCCATTGCCTGGTTAGGTGAGTTTTCTGTGATTTCTCTGAGTAGGTTTTCAATTCTTTGCTTTCTCTCTCTTCTTCTAGTACCCCAATGATGCAAATATTGGTATGCTTGATGTTATCCCAGAGGCCCCTAAAACGGTCTTCATTTTTTTTTTTTTATTCTGTTTTCCTTTTGCTGTTCTGATTGGGTGTTTTTTCCACTTTAACTTCTAAATTGCTGGTTTGATCCTCTGCTTCATCTAACTTACTGTTGATTCCCTCTCATGTATTCTTTATTTCAGTTATTGTATTCTTCATTTCTGGCTAGTTCTTTTTTTATGTTTCTATCTCCATTTTTATGTTTCCTACCACTTTCTTGAAGTTCTCACCTAGATCACTGAACAACTTATAACCAGTGTTTTGAACTCTGCATCTGGTAGATTGCTCGTCTCCATTTTCTTTAGTTCTTTTTCTGATGTTTTTTTTCTGTTCTTTCATTTGAGACATGTTTTCTTATCTCCCCTTTTGGCTGCCGCCCTGTTTGTTTTTATGTATTAGGTAGGGCTGCTATGTCTCCTGACCTTGGCAGAGTAGCCTTATGTAGTAGGTATCCTGTGAGGCCCAATGGTAACTAGTCTCCCTAGTTACCTAGGCTAGGTGCTGCAGGTGGGTCCGTTGTGTGGGTTGTGTGTGCCCTCCTGTTGTAGTTGAGCCTTGATTGCTATTTGCTCATCAATGAGATAGTTTGACACTCAGCCTGATTGGTTGTGAGGAATGGCCATAACTACATTGGAGGAGCTGTTATTCAGAAGCTAATCCTATGGAGCAGGATTCACTTTAACAGGATTCTAGTGCTTTCCCAGTCTGGCCTTTGGGTGTGTCATCCCAGAGGTTGCCATGTGGTGCTCCATCTCAATTTGAAGCATATCACTATGCATGCTGGCCCCAGGGCCTCCTGGGAGAGACCACAGACCAAGTTCACCTGCAGCCTGTGCCCTGCCTGGAGTCACCTGGAATGAGCCACAAAGTAATATGAAGGCAGCTACCACTCATATTGGACTTGGATGTGACTGGGAAAGACCAAGCCTTGACTGAAGCTCTCTGCCATCATTGCCAGGCTTGGAGCTGCTCTTCAAGAGGGCAAGGAATGCCATGGCTACATGTAGCTTCTTTGGGTTTTGCGAACTTTGAGAGATTTTAGGAAAGTCTGCAGCATGCGCCACTGGAAGTGGCTTGGGTTCGCCTGAAAGTTGAGTGTGTTAGGGGCTCAGGGAATCACCAGGATGGGGCAAATTGTGTTAGCCAGGTTGATGAAGACTCAGATATGATGCCTGCCTAAGTCTGCATGCTGGGAGAGAGGAGGGCTCAACAAAGGAACAGTGGCTTCTTCCAGCACTTCTTTCTGGGAGAAAGCTGACCCTCCAGCCTTTGCCCTGAAGCCAGACAATTCAGCTCCTCCCCATATGTTCCTGGAGCCTTTCAAGATGCTGTCCCAGAGCTGAAGCTCAGAGCGAGTGAGTCTGTAAGTGAGTCTATGTGAAGGCCCTTTAAGCAGAATGCCTGGGACCCTAGCAGCCCTTCATCTCACTGAGCCACAATCTTCACTGGTTTTCACAGTCAGAAGTTCTGGGGACTTCTCTTTCCCCTGGTTTTGCAACTCTGGTCTGGGGAGCCTGGCGTGGAACTAAAACCCCTCACTTTTCTGTGGGGACCCCCACATACAAGATATACCTTCTTCTGTATGTCCTTAGTTATACGATTTCTATTCAGCTAGACTTAGGTGATTGTCAGTGATGACTGTTTTATAGTTTAGTTGTAATTTTTATGTGGTTATGAGAGGATACAAGCACAGCATTTACCTACTCTGCCATCTTGATCACCCACATTACGGAGCATAATCAATCTGCTTTATTCAAAATCTACTGATTTAAAAGTTTATCTCCACAAAAAAAAAAAGAAGAAGAAGAAGAAAAAATGAAAAGAAAACACGTTCACAGAAACATTCAGAATAACATTATAAGTATTATAACATTATATTGACACCAGACCAAATTTCTGGGCACTGTAGCGCAGTCCAGTTCACACATAAAATTAACCATCACATATACCAAGGTGTTTCCAGCCAAAATGTGAAAAGGGATATTGGATGCAATTAATGAAGTCAAGGATGCCATTAGCAAAGTCAATGATCCAGCATTCTACAGATTTCACATTCCAAGTATTTCTACTGAACATCATTAACTTTGGTCTCATTTGAGGCTCTTACTTTCTTTTATACCCAGGTGATTCAGACTATTTCCAAGTCACCATGGACTTGTTCATGCACTTTCCTTTCTTGACCTGGCATGGCAAATGAAGCTTAATAATAGCTTCAAATGTGCCTTAAACTCTAGAAAAAGTCTCCATAGAGAAAGTAGAGAAAGGAAAAACAGCATGTATTGCTCATTTCCTACATTTAGCTAATTTCTACCTTGCAAGGGTGAGGTACAAATGATCTCAGTTTTACAAATGAAGAATCAAAGGACCAAAGAATGAAAGTAATAAGCCCAGGATTGTACAAATAGAACAGAGAATAGATGAGGTTCACATCAATTTCTTTTTGGTGTACATGTTCTTTTCATTTTGTTTCATGTGCCAAGAATTCTTATGTACACCTGAGGATGCTGACTAGCAGGTTTCTTGATTATTTATCTTGTTACAGTGCTTCTTTAATCTGTGAGCATATGCACAGACTAAATTTTCAGGGGGAGCTTCATTGCATTGCTTGGAACCTTCTACTCTTATGAAATAATTCATGTAAATTGTTATAGGAGACTAGACAGAATATAGGTTTAACTCAAATCTTTATACCCTGAGCTATGTTGATTTTGTTGTTAGAAGTTGATTTTTTTTTAATTCAGCATAACAAAATTATATTAAGTCCTTTGATTATATAAGCCTTAGAAAATAATCTTTCATTCATCCAGAAGTCACATCTGATTACCTAGAAGCCACATACAACAAATGAAAAGTAGTGAGTTGGAACCTGGGGTTTTCGCCTTGGCTTCTCCATTTACTTAATTATGCGATGACAGCAGACATGACTAGCTATCTATTTGACATGCAGTCCCTTTTCTTTCCTGCTGGCAGAACACTGATTTTATTTGGGTATCTGCTTTCCCCTACAAGTCTCAGAGAAGGATACATCTATGTCCAGCTCCAGGGTGAATCACAATTGGTCTAACCCAATCATGGCCATCTTAATCTGTTTGCTAATGATTGCGTTAGACCCAGTGGCCAACAAGACTCGAGCAGAGGTCTGCCAAAAAGTTTCCTTGCTCTTAGGAAGATACCCAGAAGATAAACTGCCCCTTTCATTCCTCTACATATTTTCTTATTTAGATATTATACATGAAATCAATATTATTAAGTACATTTATATTTGACGAAAAAATGAGCCAGTCTTAGAATGAATCGGATTCAGGAGTTGGCAGAATAGGGTAGCGGAAGCTCTCCAGTTCTGTGCTAACGCTTCTAAAATGCTGATCCTACTAAGTCTAGAGCTACCTTGCCTCTAAACTTTACCTTATATGTCAAGTTAAAACAATATTCTTTATGTATAAGCCAATATAAACCAGGTTTTCTATTACTTTCAGCCCAAAGCATTCTACATGATACACAATTGACTTTTAATGAAGAAAAAAACACTTTCTTATTGGTGATTCTATGAGCCTTGTTTCATTGTGTTTTCCTGTTGTTTACCCAGGCATACTAGAAAAGTTAAAATTTAGCATAAATAAATAAGTGAATACATATATACATACATATATACATAGGTAAAGCTACTTCAATGAAAAAATAATGCCCCCATAATTCCAACAGTAATGCCCATGTGGGCAAGTCATTTAACTTTTTTTGGGCTCAATGTTTCTAACTGTCAATGGAATGGTAATAAACCGACTACACAGAGATTTAATATAGTAATGGATATAAAGTCCTTTAGTATAGTGGTGGACATCTTATGAGCTCTAAATAAAGAATAATTCTTAATAAACTTTTGTACTACTCATTTCTATTATAAATCTTTGCTTCAAAAATCTTCTAAGCTTAGTTGCCTACTTTTATTTCCTATAGGTAAATAAATTATACATATATATTTAAAATAAATTGTATATATAATAAATTATATATATGTAATGTATTATATATCTCATATCTGTACAATCCTTAGTAGCTCAAAAGGTTACATATGATCTCACTTATTTGCTGATTCTAAAGAAAAGAATAAGTGAATGAACTAATCAGAAACAGTTTGGGAGACAATGAGGAAAAACTGAGGGTTGCTAGATGGGCGGGGGGGGTGGGGGGTGGGGGGGAGGGTGAGGGGATTGGAGGGCAGTCGGTGACCACAGGATGGCCACGGGGTTTGAAAATTAATCTGGGGAACGTAATTTGGTGGTTACCAGAGCGTAAGGGGGTTGGGGGGTGGGGGATGAGGGTGAGGGGGATCAAATGTATGGTGATGGAAGGGGAGCTGACTCTGGGTGGTGAACACACAGTGTGATTTATGGATGATGTGATACAGAATTGCACAACTGAAATCTATGTAATTTTACTAACAATTGTCACCCCCAATAAATTAAAAATAAATTAAAAAAAAAAAAAAAAGAAAGAGAGGAAGAACATTAAAAAAAAAAAAAAAAAAAAAAGGTTACAGATCTGCTTCTAATTGCATTGCTAAAAAGTGGCAGAACCCAAGACTTCTCTGTTTCTGGTGTTCTCTTTAATAGAACATTGTAGATTTCCCAGAAGTAACAGAATTAAAGAACTGAACTGACTGCTAAAGGCTAGCAAAGTATATGACAAAGTGAAAACTAGAAATATAGTCATGGAGGAAGGTATAGATGGTCTCCACAAAGTGATTGCAAGGACCAAGTTTAGAACTCTAAGGCGTGGAAAAATACACACCCAAAACCCCCTTATGGAATCACTATTATTGGGAAACACATGCGTGATGTTTAGAAAAAATCATATTCAGTATATTATGATAATTCAAATGTACCATATGATATTCTCTGGGTACTACTTAGTATTTTCCAGTTAAATCTAGTAGCAAATTACTATGCACTCCATTGAAATTATGCCATGTAGGTAAAGTATTATTGAATAATATACGGGGTCTATTGCAATGGGATCATCAGTAAGTAACAGAAAACTAAACGCAAATTTTATATTTGTCTTCAGTAATGAATTGATATGGTAGTAAAGAGACTACAATACATTGAACTACATACAAATCTCAATTTAGTTCATTTAATAACTGTTGTGACCATAAGCAAGTATGTATCTGAGTTTTATGGATTATGTGAGGTCATTGGAATGAGAGAATAAGTCTGCTTCTTTCTCTAGAATCCCACTAATATAATCTTGTTTTAAAAAACTTAAAGTAAAAGTATTTAGATTTATAGATAAATTACTAAGATATTATGGGGAGTTCTCATATACCCCCATACCTACTTTCTCCTTTATTATCTTATGTTAGTGTGGTACATTTGTCACCATTAGTAGCCAATATTGATATGTTATTAAATATGTCCATATTTTATTCATGTTTCCTTAGTTTTTACCTAATGTGCTATTCTGTTCCAGGATACCATCCAGGATAACACATTGCATTCAGTCATCCTGTCTCCCTAGGCTCTTCTTAGCTATGACAGTTTTTCAAATTTTCCTTGATTATGACCTCAACAGTCTTCAAGCATACTGGTCCCTCCATTCAGACTTGTGTTATGTTTTTCTTATGATTAGACTAGGGCTACAGGATTTTAGGAGGAAAACAGTGATAAAGTGCCAGTACAGACTCATGGATATTTATTTTATTCTTTTGGTTATAGTCCAATGCAACTTTATTTTACTGTTCAAATTGTTCCAGCTTTAACCATTAGGTGCTCTTTTATTTGACTCATGGGTCCCTTTGACATACATCCATGGTTTTTATCACTTCCTTACTTTGCGGCGCTACAAGATACTCTAGGCTTATTTTGTATATATTCTGTCCCAGTCCTAGAATCAGCAATTTATCCAAGGAGCTCTAGTACCTTTTATTAAAGAATGGTATTAGAAACCAAACTGGTAGCATTAGGTATTGCTACTGGAGTGTCATTGCATCTAGGCCCTCTCAGGTGTCAGAACAAAGATATACATATATGTACACATTTATATAGATCCAGAGATATTTCTGTGTGTAACCATCTAAATGTATATTAAGCTAAATATGAGTTCATACCATCTCCAACGCTAATCCATTACCACATGTACATTCTACCCTCCTCCTCCTCTTATTTCTCTGTAACCTCTCATTCCAATAGTAAAAAACATGGTTTCCACCATCCACTATTTATTTACTTAATTGTTCAGTTTCACTGTACATGTATGGTGGTTTCAGAATTGTTAAATAATTTCTTTATGAGAAACAACTGTGTCAAGTAGAGAACAGTACTTATGTGCAGTTACTTTTGCCTTTAGTGTTATAGATACTTTTTGTTTACAAAGTTACTCAGGTTAGTGCCTTTTCCCCTGCCAATATAGTCATTTTTAACATAACAATGTAACCTTTAAATTGTTAATGATAAATATTTTTGAAACCAATATTAATATACAAAACTTGCAAAATCAACATGAGAAAATAAAGATTTTAGATTAGGCTACCAACTTCTTTTACACTGTCTTCTTTTTCATTCATTAAAAAAAATGAAATGAATATACGTGTCTTTTGAGGCATAAATTTAAAATCTGTTAGTTCAAAGTATTTATTTTGCTCCTTAAGAAGAAACTGTTTTTGACAGCTGGATTGTGTTTTATAAAGGTACTTCTACTGGTTCACACATACATTTTCTTTCTATTTTTATGATGAAAACGTAAATTTAAAAAAATGCTGAAGTATATAACCTCAGTAATATATAAATCATCTTCATATACATTTTATTTCAAAGATAATCTTTTGGAGCAAAAATTAATATAAGACTTGGTATTATATTATATTATATTATATTATATTATATTATATTATATTATATTATAGATCCGGTCTTATTTTAAAAGAAGACTGGGTCTTATATTAATTTTTGCTCTAAAAGACGCATGAGAGCTGATGGTCCGGTTAGGTCTTATTTTGGGGGAAACATGGCATTATAATACATATTTCATTATATCTCTATTTTAGAAAGCCTTTAAATGGACAATTTTGAATAAGATGGCCTTTGGTAAAAAAAAATTAAATTAATTTAAAAAGTATTAATATTTAGTATCGTTTTTACACTCTTGTTCTGTAGTGTCATATTAGTTTTCTAGGGCTACTATAACCAACTATCACAAACTGGGTGACTTAAAACAACATAAATTTATTGTCTCATAGTTCTGGACAGGAAGTCTGAAATCAAGGTGTTAGCAGAGTTGGCTCTTTCTGGAGGCACTGAAGGAGAATCAATCTGTTTGATGCCTCATTTCTAGATGCTGGTGGCTTATGCTCAGGCAACCCTTACAATCTTTGGGTTATACGTGCATCACGCTAGTATCTAACTCCATCTGTACATGGCTTTTCCCTTGTGTCTCTTTTCTCTTTCTCTGCCATTCTTCTGTGGGAATTTATGACTGGATTCAGGGCTCACCCTAAACTTGCATGATGTCATCTCAAGATCTAAAGACCCTTTTTCTAAATAAGATCATATTCACAAGTATCAGGTTTGGAACTGTACATATTTTATGAAGCCACTCTTCAGTCTACTATAAGTATGTAGTTTCGATAGTAGAATTCAGATGACTCAGAATTACACCAATAAATTTTGTTACTTATATGATTCTGGTGGGATTTGGTAATGCTTCTGATGGATGTAATAAATGGAAGAGCTCCTTTGCTGGTTAGGGAAAGAGCTAAGTATGTTGAAAATAGTTTGATGTATTATGCTAATTCTATTTTATAACTTTTCATTACATAAAAATGTAAGTTCTGTATTTACTGTAATTCACATTAATTCTGTTTCATTACTGAAATACCATTTTACCAGATATTTTCTATATGTTATGACTTCTATTTGATCTATCTTAATCCAAAAGACTAATGGAAACAGAAGTTTTTAGCAAATTAATAAATAGAAATTTTTGTTTCATTTATTGCTGTTTACATTCTAAGGGCTAGATGGATGTCTGCTACCATATCACCCTAAAATTATCTTGTGCTTGTGTAATATCTCTTTAGTAATCTTCAAATTTCTTATTTGTTTTTGTACATTGAAATTTATTGTACATTCTTTGGAATATCAGAATGCACATGCCAAGTTAGGCACCATCGTAACCACTCTCCTTTGTAGTTGCTTTGCTTGTGCCTTTTTCTTTCTCTATCCTTAGTAGTAGTTTGAGTCCATCCCCAAAAATTCAGTTAGAAAATAACTGAATTAGTTTTCAAACATATGAACCATTTAAAAAAATCAATATACATCATTTTTATAATTGCTTTTTTGCCTTATCAAGCTCTTCAATATTTTAAGGTTTTTTTTTTTCCATTTTTCTTGGACCCGAGGAACAGCAAATTATAATCTGGAACTTTTTTAGAAGACAAATATGATGTTTATGTTGTTCTTCTTCTGACTTTGCATAGGTGAATATGATATTTTCGAATTTGAAATCTAAAACCCCAAGCCTCTCAAAAGTTACGTGGTTTATTGTTTTTATTTTACTTGGCTGAGTTATTTCAGTATCCATCCTCAACCACAGAGCTAAATACGACAATTTTATTTTTGGTCTTCAAAACAAATTCATTTTTTATTTTAAACAAATGTCAATAAAAAATAATGTGCATTTTTTCATTGGATTGTTTGTTTTTCTGTTGTTGTGTTGTATGAGTCCTTTACATTTTTGGATATCGGCCCCTTATCAGAGGTGTTATTGGCAAATATCATCTCCCATTTGGTTGGGTGCCTCTTTGATTTGTTGATGGTTTCTTTTGCTGTGCAGAAGTTTTTTAGTTTGATATGGTCTTATTCATTTAATTTGCTTTTACTTCCCTTGCCTTTGGGGTCAAATTCATAAAATCCTCTCTAAGACCAAGGTTCATAAGTTTAGTACCTATGTTCTCTTCTATGAATTATATTGTTCCAGGTCTTATATTTAGATCTGTGAGCCATTTTGAGTTAATTTTTGTGTATAGTGACAAATAGCAGTCTAGTTTCATTCTTTTGCATGTGGCTTTCCAATTTTCAATTAAAAAATGGGCAGAGGATCTGAACAGACATTTCTCCCAAGAAGACATACAAATGGCCAACAGATACGTGAAAAGATGCTTAACTTCACTATTAGACAATGCAAATCAAAATCGCAATGAGATATCACCTCACACCTGTTAGAATGTCTATCATCAACAAGACAAATAATAACAAGTGTTGGAGAGGCTATAGAGAAAAGGAACCCTCATACACTGCTGGTGGGAATGTAAATGATACAGCCACTGTGGAAAACAGTATGGAGGTTTTTCAAAAAATTAAGAATATAATTAGCATATGACCCAGCAATCCCTCTTCTGGGTATCTACCTGAAAATTTGAAAACATTTATTTGTAAATGTGTTCACTGCAGCACTATTCACAGTGGCCAAGACATAGAAACAACCGAAGCGTCCTTTGATAGATGATTGGATAAAGAAGATGTGGTACATACACACAATGGAATACTACTCAGCTGTAAGAAAACATGAAATATTGCCTGTTGCAACAACATTGATGGATCTTGAGATTTTCGTGCTAAGTAAAATAAGTAAGACAGAAAAGTGGAGAACCATATGATTTCACTCAGATTTGGGATGTAACAAACAAGACAAACAAACAAAAACTCATAGACATAGACAACAGTATAGTGGTTATCAGAGGAAAATGGGGAAAGAGGGAGGTAGAAGAGGGTAAAGGGGGTCCAATATACGGTGACAAAAGGAGATTTGGCTTTAGGTTGTGAGCATACAATGCAATATACAGATGATATATTATAGAGTTACACACTTGAAAGCTATATAATTTTATTAACCAATGTCACCCCAATAAATTTAATAAAAAAGAAAGAAAAATAGAATGCTTTTCTGCAAAAAAAGTGAAACAAAACATAATGCAATTCTCTATTGGCCCTTTAAAGTAATTTACAATTCATAAAATCTCTAAATAATCCTCTCGATAGGTGAGAGGCAAATGAGTTATAGAAGTCCTCTGTTAAGATTCAAACTTTATGTGAAACTAGAAAAACATTAAGTCATCAATACTTTAACTTGATTTAGTGATTTGGTTTATTGGATTAACTCTAGCAGAGAACAGGATCCCAGGAGAATAACATACACGATAGATTAAGTTTTGATGAATATCTACAATATCTTTGCCATCCCCCTTTATTGTTTTAGGGGTTTTGCTATAATTACTTTATAAGTATTTCAAAACCTACCAACATGTTTATCACAATCCTCTGAGTTTGCTGGCATTAGGTGATAGCTGGTAGCATATATTAGGTTGGCTTTAAGAAGCTTCCTGCCACTTTAGGATTTGAGAGATAATACAAATGAAAAGGTACTCTGTTAAAGAAAGGTCAACTATTTACTATTAACAGTTTGACAGAAAAAGTAGATCAGAAAAGATACATCATGGATATGTAACAAAATATTAAAATCAGTCCTTTAGCAAAAGTGTGAGAGCAATTTGGTTTTGACATATGGCGCCCCATTGGACATTAGAGTGACTGAATGTCTAGGCAGGTGTCTTCTTATCTTAGTGAGGATGATTGTCCTGATAGAGCTGGACTATTCTATTAAATATATAGAATACTTTCAACAAATAATAGAGACAAGTACTGGCTTAGATACTCAAGGATAATCTGGCAAATGGAATATTTGATGTGGGAACTGAAAGATGGAAAGTATTTCAATAGTCCAAGATGAGGTAAAGATAGAGTATTAAAAAAACAACAACACATGCACATACAAGTAGGAGGGAATGAGTATTTATTTATTTATTTGTGTGTTTGTTGTTTATTTATAATGAAAATCTACTTTGACTAGAATATAGGGTCTGAGTGAGAGGTATGGTTGGAAAAATAAGTGTGTCGGAATTGGGGAATGATCCCAAAGCTAGGCCAAAGAGCTAGAGTCATATTCTCTAAAATTTAAAATTTATATCAAACTCAAAGTTACTTTTTTATCTTATAAAGAATTTCATTTTCAAAGGGACAAACTACAGTTGCTTTAGACACTTTAAATTGTATGTGTGTGTGTGTGTGTGTGTGTGTGTGTGTGTGTAGGTCTCAAACTTTCTGAATTGATGTAATTCCCTCTCATTGGTTGATGAAAACCTTTACATAAAGCAAGTACAAAATATTCTTGGCATCCACACATAAGTAGTTGAGATTTTTGAATCAAGAAGAGCTTTCTTGAAAGTCTGTGGTATAATAATTTGCAATTTTGCTGAGACATCAATTTACACAATGTATTTTGAGCTAGTTTAGAGCTAGTAGTCACTTACCTACACCCTGAGCCTAAGAAGCCACCAATTCTCGCGCATGGTCTCAAACACATATTACTTGAGAAATTAAACACAGTTCAAAGTAAATAGCTGACATTCAAGGTAGTTTCTCAGCTGTAAGACATTTGTAAACATTTGTTTCTCAGCTGTAAGATATCCTGGGCTTTCTCACTTTGGATTTTCCATTTTCCAAATCTAAAACTAGCATTCCATTCTATTGTAGTCCAGGTATTTTCACAGTGTGGAAATGTTGCTGATTATTTGGCATGGCATAGCTTCAAATGACTTGGCGATTTGTCAATGTTTACAAATTTTTATTCCTTTTTCGTTCATTTTTTAAAAATGTCTTCAAGACTAACCTGAAAGTGCATTTTAAGGCACCTTTCTTTGGCCATCTTCTGTTTGGGCCTCCACCTCTGCTACTCCTCCTCACATTCCAAGTCTCTGAGAGGCTGCTGGCGGGGCCCTCACTCCCAAAGACTTGGGACACCATCCCTTGTCATTTGTGACTTCTGAGACCACATTGACATTTTCCATTGTACTTTGCCCATTGGCTGCCTGGAGGTGATCATGTGATGAAAAGATGTTCTGGGCACTCAGGTAGAGTCTTGCTCTGCCACGCAGCATCCCATAACACCCTAAAATAACTTTAAAAATATCACAAACCAGTCACCTTGCCATATTCAGTCCCTGACTTAGTTTCTTATCTGCTTCTTCAACAAACACAGTAAATATTTGTTAAGTGCTTTCAATATACTGGACATTTTGCTGGGCAGTGGAGATACAGAAGTGAACAAGACATTAAGAAACCCAACCTTAGATAGCATAGTAGTCTACCAAATATTTTACTTACATAGCTTTAAAATAAGAACTGGATTCTCTCTAAGTTGCCATACATACCTTTATCTTTACATAGAAGAAAATGATAAAATTTAACAGAAAGCATGTTCGTATTGTCTAACATAATATGATGTTTATAAAATTTGTATTTACCCATAGGAAAAAATTTCTAATAATGGGATATTTGATGATTAGCAGAGGCAGCATGACAACATTAGTTTTTTATCTTTTTTTTAGTTGTAATGTGAAAGAATTAGTCTGTAAAAACAGAGAAAGTAGATTGAAGGAAGACGGTGGACTTCATATTTTGACCTTCGGCCAACCTTGCTTTTTTAAAACTCTTAGAATGTTGCTTCTATTCTGTATGTTCAGCCAGATAGTGTGACATTTTATCCTCCCTTTTTTTCAAAATTAATCTACTTCTATATATTCATAAGGGTGATCAGTTAGAAATAGTAGAAAATGTTTCAGTATGTTAAATTTTATATTATTCCAATTTTACTGAAGAAAAAATTTTACTATATGAAATCAAAAGGTTAGGTAAATTTATGAGTCTCTTTTAACTTTTTACTTATGCACATACACAGAGAGTGACAGAAATGGAGACAGATTGACAGGCAGAGAAATATAGTAGAAAAAAACCCTAAAATTGTAAGGAAGAAAGGAAAAACAAACAGTGATCTCATCACCCAGAAATAAACACTGATAACGCTTAATCCTAAAAAATTTTATTAATAGGAGTACTACTATAATTACCATTTTTTGGATGAGTAAATTGAATATTACATGGTTTAAATAACATATAATGGTGCTCAGCTAGTAGGTGGGGTAGATGTGATTTTAACCTGTCTGCTCATTGCAAATTGTGACTTCTAATGGATAATATATATGTATTTTATGTAACCAATACTTGATATTTAGATATTCAGCTTGTTTCACTTTTTGTCCATATACAATGCTGCAGTAAACATTAAGCATTCTTGCCCATTGTTTAGATAGAATCATGCCTAGAAATGAGAGGACTTGTAGAAGTTTCTTAAAAATACTGGCATTTTACAAACTACCTTCCAGAATTATTTTTCATAATTTTTGCAAATATATAGAAAAGTAGAAAAATGTTCAAATGAACCCCAATGTATCCCATCAGCCAGCTTCAACGGTGATTGTCATAGATGACACTCTTGTGTCATCTATGCTGACATTTCTTTTGTTTACTGTAGTATTTTAAAGAAAATCCAGATAATACATCATTTCATCCATAGTGTTTCAGTGTATGTCTCATACAGATAAGAATGGAGCTCTGTAATGATTTTCTGATTCTTTCTTGCAATTTACGTGTTGAAGAAATAAGATCATTTTCCCTCATAAACTTCCCATGATCTAGAGTTGACTAATTCATTGTAGTCTTGTTTCACCTGTCCCTCTTTTTCTTTTTTTCCTATGAACAAGTGGTTAAATTGAAAGGCTTGATGAGATTCAGGTTCAATTTTATTTATTTATTTATTTATTTATTTATTTATTTATTTATTTATGTAGAATATTTTGTCTGTGGTGCTGTGCACCATATCAGGAAGTACACAATTTCAGGTTGCCCCATTTTCACTGACGACAAGATTGGTCTTTGGATTCAGGCACATGTCCTTTTAGTGCGTCTTCCTTCCTTACTTTCTTCCCTTACTTTTAAAAAAATCTTTTTCAATTCAATAGCTTGAAATTAGTAACTCATTATTGTTTTCCATTTCTATGATATTGATTTTTTTCCACATGATTATTGGACTTTTGAACTGCTTTAGTAAATTACCTCTTTGTCTTTTGTTCTCTGCACTATTTGCCACTGTGGAAGATTAAACAAGTCTTTGTTGTATTTTCAGGTAGTTAGCTTAGGGACATGTTCAATTTTTTACATAGAACATTTTTAAGAGACAGTTCTTTAAAAAATATTCCTAATCTAACATGAAAACACATTTCTTACGTACTGATTTAATAAATTATAACAGTGGTTAAACTGTTATAAAATTGGTGAGTATATTAAACCTACAAGGCAAAAATATTTCAGATATTTAAGGGAAAGCACAGTTTTCTACACAGACTATTTTAACAATTAGTTTTCTATAACAAGCATCTTCAGGTTCACAGTTACACATCAACAGTTCTTGATTTTTTTTAATTAAATCTAATTATTTACAGGAAATATTGCTTTTGTTAAATATACTTAGATAAGAAATTCAATTTTATGATGAAAAGATATAGAATAGGTATAAATTTAATTAAACTATTATGGTAAATATACATAAATATTTGCTAAGATTTTTTTTTCCAATAAAAGATAATGAATAATCTGGTGCTTCTATTCTCAAAACACTTATGTCAACAACTTGTTTTTTCAGTTTCTCATTAACACTTTTGAAATTTTTGACCAATGATTTTAACTATAATTTTAACAAAAGCAAAATTAAAGTCATTTGTCTTTTTATATATTTTGTTTTCACATATTTTTCTATTGTTGTTTTTAATGTATTGGTAACCTTTGTCCTAAGTACTGCAGATATGTTTTCTACATTGTCATTTCTCTTTCACCTTATTTACCTTATTTTAGATTTGTAGTGATTTTAAATTACATATTTTAAAATATGTCAAGACAGTTGATTTTTGTTTTTTATGTTCTGATAAAGTGGCTACAAATGCTGAATTAGTGAGAACTGAATCTTTGCTCCTAGAAGAAATATAGGTTTAGGTTCCTGCAAGCCTCTGGTCACAATGTTTTTATTAACCAATCAATATATAACCCTGTTTTCTGTGTGCTCTCTTTAAAGGCACCTTATTTAATATATATTGTTGATTCATTAACATTGAACTCGTGGGTAACAGCGCTATAATTCATGCCTGAACAAAGCTAGTCTAACATATGCATATTTTCTCTATAAATTACAGCTTTCTCTTGCTTAGGAACACTAGACAGCACTTTAGCACTATGCTTGGGGAACATTTTAAAGAGTAAAATCACAAACAAAAAGTACGAAAAAGCAAGTAGGTAGCACTAAATACCTCAAAAAAGATACTTGTTTGAAGTATGAGAGATGAAGCAGGAAGACAAAGCATCTCCTCATTCAACTTCAGCCAGAAGTGTGCACATGAAGCAACTCAAGTTTTTTGCCACTCTCCGCCTATACATGTCTACCAGTGCCCACAAATGCACCACAAGTATTAGTTTGGGAATTACCAATAAATTGTTGTGAAAAGGCAACTTCATCAATTTGGAATCTCCAAATAACAAAATTGACTATATTTTCCATTTTGGTTTTTCCTTTGCTTTTCTGTGTCATCCACATTTTAATGATGCCTTTGAATGATTCCTCTTACGGTATAATGTTATTGTCTTATATTGCATTAAAAATAAATAAATGTATTGTAGCAAACTGCAATAAAACAATATGCCAGTAGTTTTATGAAATTTATGATTGTTTTATGAAATCAAATAGCACAATTTAGCTTTTTAAGAATTTAAAAGTTAAAGTGACCATATCAAACCTTGATCTGCTTTAAGATTAAAAAATTATCACCCATGCTTTCTTCCTGTCAGTAACAATTGGGTTTTTAAATTATTTTTCTGTATTGTTATGTTGGCATTAATATTCTAATAACTGGAAATATTGTAATATGTACAAGTTAAGTTTATGAGACATTTAAGAATAAGTTATTGGATATTCCGCTATATGCTTTAATATACAGGGTTTAATTACTATAAAGTGGCCACAGCCTGGCTTGAAAAGAAGCCATTATGAAAAGTTCTTAAGGAGAAGATTAGGTTTATTCTGAAACTTATTACTGACATAGTAGCTTCCTTTTGACTTAAGGGAATACCTATAATGAAGGAACATGTCAGGAATTTTAGACTGTTGGTGTGAGAAACTATTTTCTTCAGTTAGTTTGTGTATTTTATCCCAGGTAATGTAATATGCCGAAAACATTTCTAATGCTTTAAAATTAATTTTGCAAAATATGTGTACACAGACAGTCATTTTTTACAACACCTCTATACTGAAGACACCATTATCTCTACTATACAGATGAGGAAACTGAGGCTCAGGGGTTTAAATAATTTACCCAAGTCAAGTAACTTGCCCAAAATCACACAGCACGTAAGTGCTAAAGCCAAGGCTCATCTTTTCACTCTTGACACTATAAGCTCTAGTTACCTTAGACAATTTCAGGTTCTCTAATTTGGCATATTCTTTATTTCTTGGCCTTTCCAAATGTTAGTTGCTCTTCCTAATACAATCTTACCTTCCCCCATCATCGTCACTTAATGAACTTTCACTCATCCTTCAATTTTCACACCAAGTATCATCTTCCAGTCTGCAAGAGGTGTCTCCGAAATGTAGCCGCTGAACACTCAGTTGCATCTCTGTTAATATTAATCACACTGTATTATGTTTATTGCCTTTTTTATTCTATGTACAATTGGTAAGGTCAGGGAGTATATCTTGTTCACTGGTGTACTCTCAGCCCCTAGTATACTGACTAGCACGTAGTGGGCCAATTTGATTTGAAATATGTACTGCTTCAGTGAATGCATATTTTCAAAAGTTGAGTAAAGCAATATTTTTTTCTAGATTCAGCAAATGTAAGTATTTTAGTAACTTCTGAGAGGGTGGGTTTCCTGAAACTATTATAATTGACTTATGAGAAGAAGCTAGAGAAAAGAAATTATTCTGGAAAGATGTCTTCCTAGTGTCATTAGGTTATGCTTAAAGGGTTATGCTTAGACAGGAAAATATATATATATATATATATATATATATATATATATATATTTACATATATATTTGCATATATTTTTTTTACTTTTAGCTGAATTATATATATTTATATATATGTGTATATGCATATATATATATATATATATATATATATATATATATATAATCTCCAAGAGGAAAAGATAATGAAAAACAATTATGGATTTTCATTAAAAGCCTAGAAAACAGTAAGGAGTAATGAGAAAAATATGTAAGAATATCTTAACATATGATTGCGAGAACACAATGTTATCATTCATAAAGTCAGAGTTGGAGAACATTCATCTAATTGCACATCTAATAGCTCTGTTCTTGCAAACTGGTTCACATTTTATTCCACATTAAGATATAACCATGGATATATCACATACATACACAAACTCTTTATTGGAAAATTTTATTGGCTTACTTATGTTATCAAGAGCATTTGTTAATGACTTTTGTGCTTGAAATGACACACAGGAGGGACACCAATATAAAATGAGCATGACTAAAATAGATCCTTTTCTCAGAGAACTTTGTTGTTAAAACAAACACTCAGGAGCATAACAATAAACTGTTCATTGTAACAAACAATTTTCAAAGCCAATCACATTGCAAACATATTACAAGCATATTAAATACAATTGGAATACAACCCTGAAGTATATGATAATTGTGTATCACTCCTTTCCATGCCACTTAAAACTGAATGCAAATCGGCTAGTGAATGTGTTCATTTTTACCCATCGGCACTGTAGGCAGATAAAAGTCTCATTTGTTTTGGCCTCTGTGGCACACGGATGTAACTGACCAAACACCAATTTGGGCTGTGTTCTTTTGTGCACAAAAGAACAAGAGCAATTTAAATTGCCCTCAGGCAACTTTCATTGTCTTCATTCATGTTCCCTTTCTTGGCACTGATTACTTATCTTGGCTCTCCTATTTACTTCTGTGTGACTTGAGGGATACAGAAATTTAACAACTTGTGTGATTTATCTCACTTGTAAAATGCAACTAATCTACTTACTGTGGCAATGAGTCGAATTCCTAATAACAGAAGACAACTCTAATTAGTTGAATGACTAGAAACAATGTACCACAAATTTGGAGGCTAGACATGGGTTATATAAAATGTCTCTCAGTGTAACATATGAACATCTCTACAATGTATCCCACTGGGTAGGATAAAAACTACTTTAGGTATACTGTATTTATGTCTTTGCAAGAGCCTGGGGTAGTTTTCTTCTACATTTTCTTACTTTTAGCTAAATATTGTGCATAAAATATTCAGAATACATATAAATATGCTAGACTATAGATCCATGTAATTACTCTTCCTGCTTTAAAATCATTTGTTAGATGTTTATCAGATGTTTAATCTCTTTTTAAAAAAATCCATAAATACTTTGTAGCAAATGCTCTAAGCTCCCTTCCCCTTTGTCACTTGCATCTACAGGGGCTAAAAAATAATTTCCCAGTTCCCCAGCCTCCCTTGCAGAACATTAGCAGAAGACTGGGAGGTAGGACGATTCTTGACATGGTTTTGCTTTCTAGTAATAGAAGCAGAGGCTCCTTACTGATACTGTTTCTTATCCCTTCTTATCACATTGAAAGAAATCTACAGTAGCCATTTTGAGGAAAAGACCAAAATAATAGTAGAGAACAAGGAACTGACTTTGTTGAACTATTAAATCAATACCAACAGCTTCCTACTTTCAGAATTTTAATAATGTGAGGGAAAATAAAACCTTTATTTAAACCATTATAAGTGTATTTTAGGCTACACACGTTCTTGAAATAGGATGAGAGAGCATATATACATATACATATATATGTGCAATTATATATATGCATATACATATATCAATAAAGCAAGAAATTTGAGAGGGAAGGGTGCAAAAAATTCAGTTATATGAAATACAGGTTCACGTTACCATGAAGTTAATGAAAATCACTATTTTAGCAAAAGTAGTGTAAAGATATTTTAAAAACACTGTTATAACCACACACTGAATTGAGACAATCCCCAATGATCATGAAGCAATCACTTTTTCCCATCACACCACCTACCCCCCCCCCCCCGCACCTCCTCCCATACACACACACAATTCACACCCTCACCACAGAGAAGACAAGAATTTTAGCTCCTTTGGGGCTGGTCAGAGGCTAGGACTTAATCACCAATTATATATTACTGAGGTTTCTATCAATGAAACTATTAATTTATTGTCATTTAAAAGAAACGGCAACATTTAAATGTGATTATCAAAGGAAGTTGCTATTTCTCAAGTGCCATCTATGAAAGCAATGCTGTGCTAGCATTGCAAGGTATAAAAATGTATAAATTTTAATATTGGCCATTAAGAAGCTTACAATAAACATTGAATATATTAAAAATAACCTTCAAGATTATAATCATAGTGCACTAAATACAATTGAATGTCAATTTTAGATACCTAGAAAGTGGATTTGGGGATTTTTAGTAGTAAAATCTAGGTTATTATTAAAAGTGTGGCTAAGTATTGTATTTATGTTCTAAAATAATTAATAGATAAATTACTATCTGTTAAAATAAAATCTTTAGTAGTACCATACCACATACAAGTCCATAATAGTGCCCCCATAGTCAAATGTTTAGTAAAATAAAAATACTCTATAAAATAGCATATTGATACCCTCAAGTCCTGTGTGTTTGCTTCCTCAATTAATTTAGCAATCTTTTGTTTAAAGCTTAGTGGGAAAGTCTTTCTGCAAAAGCTTATACCTGATACATTCATGGACTTTATGATTGGGAAAAATAATAATCGAAAGCCTAGAAAGACCAATTGAAACTAAATTTCACTTAAAATATTCCACATTTCTAATCAACGACTAATTAATTAGGTTAGTTTGGGTTCTACCTTAAAGATATGTTGCCAAAAAATGTTGCTAGCTCTTCAGAGAAATAAAACACCCTGTATTTCATAGTGGAAGGGATGCAATCAGAATGACAAGGGATGAGACAGAGTAGGGACAATGAGAGTAATTGAAGGATTGTTCCAGAATGAACTCCTTCTTCATGCCCAATGAAACTTCCATGTTCAGAACATACTGCAGGAAAGTAAGAGGAACATGAATTCCTGAAGAAATTCTGTTCAGAACATGTGCCTTACTTTAAATCACTAGATCATATTTAAATGCTGGAAGTCAAGATTGTTCATTGTTCTTTGAAAAAAAATTAATTTCCATATTTTATTTGCATTTTTAATCCGACATCTAGTTATCCTAAACTACATGAAAAAGAAATTCAATTTCTAATCAGTAACGCAACCAGCAATTGTCTGGTGGCCAGTTTCATTGTTAGTGTCCCTCTTTTTAAATACATTTTACTCACAGCTGTGATAATTGAATGGATGTCTCAATTATATTGGTATATAGGTGGCAGCAGCAAGAGATTAAAGTTTAGTTCTAGACAGGTCTAGGATTTTATTTAAGTTAAATCAAGAAGATATACATCAAATGCAAATAAGTCAGCAGAAGCAAGCATATCACTTGTATGAGGGGAGGGATCACACCTGACCTGCATCATCGTATCACCAGCACCTACTACATTGCCTTGCACATAGTAGGTTCTCAAGCAATAGTTACTGAATATCCATTTAAAATAAAAGGTCAGAATTACCTTAGGAGTATTACTTATAAGAAGAACCACATTAACAACGAGAATAGAATGTGGTGCAAAACTATTTGTGAGCTGAAGGGGGTGTTATATACCTAGAGTCAAAAATCGGAAATACTCTGAGAGCTTATGGGGTTGAGTCTGTCTACATGTGGAAGAAATGACTTTGTCTGCAGGACACAGCATCTCAGCACTTATGGTTAGGGTAGCTGACTGCTGTTAACAACAAAAAAAAATCCCCAAATTTCAGCAGATAATTGTAATAAAAGATTCATTTCACATCCTTTTCAAAATCCAATACAGGTCAATAGAGTGCACTGTACACAAGCAGTCATTCAGGGATCCAGACTCATTCTGTTTTTTGTTTTGTTTTGTTTTGTTTTGTTTTCATCATCTCCCTCTAAATCTTTGGAATTTTCTGTATCAGCCAACAGATGGGGAAAGAGAATGAAGTATTTTTGTATTCAAAAATTGGCACACATTACTTCCACTCACATTCCATTGTCTAAACATAAGTCACAAGTTCATGCCAAAGGGCTATGGGAAATGTACTCCCACTTTGCTCAGGAAGAAGGGGAGAACATGGAAATTGATGAACACCAGCAGTGTCTGTTAGTCTACTCCTAAGAGCGTCACATATCTGTTTCACACTTTTTCCCATGCATAGGACGTACTAATTCCTCCTCTAGAAAGGCAACCCAAAATCCCATTTAGTCTCTGGATCCAGGTCAAAGCATAGGACCAGTCATTGGGTGATAGGCAGTCCCTTCCGTAAGATCTGGATGTGTTTCCTTGTGGGCCAGCGACCTAAGAACTAAAATAAAATGGTATCCATAACCTCATACATAACAATAATATACAGTGATGGAGCATAATCAGGAAAACATAATAGAAACTTGTTTTTAGATAGAGAAAGAATGGAAGACACTGGCCCATAACAATTATGAAGTTTGACTAGTAAGATGTGAAGATCCTCTACTGTGGTGGGGGTGGGAGGGATGTTCCTTAATTAGACTTCAGTTCTACTAAAAAGAACACATTCGTCCATTTTTTTTTCCTAAGACCCCTGGTTCCAGGCTCTGGAACGTTCTTCCTTTTTCCATTAATCTCCATTGCCAGATCTGATGTGTACATTGCGGCTGTGCCTAACTTGGTGGCTGCCCGATATTCACAGCTCTACTTCTGGCACATGCAAGTATTGGGGCCAGAGAGTTATTTTAAATATCAAATGGGTTGAGACTGCTGGTTTCTTTGGCCAGAACCTTCCTTGAAAACTTAGTAGGCTTTTGACCTATTTGATTCCAGTCAACTCTATGTCAGCAACTACACCCCAAGTTCTTTCCTGTACATGCCAGTCTCTCTCTACTTAATGGTAGCTACATTAGACCATCAGACATGGCTCGGGAGGCTATATCCTGAGTCTTACCTGAGACATAAGGTCTAAGACTTAGTAGATCTTTGACGCCCAGAAACTTTTTATTTTTTTACTTTTGGTCTTATTCCCTATTGTTTGGAGCCTAGAAGTATTTGTCTTCAGCATTCCTTCAAGGCCTCAAATTATGGACTTTGTCTTCCCTATCATTTCTGCCAACAAACCTGCGAGTTCTTGTTTAAGCTCATCTCTTTCTCATAATATTCTGCTTGAGACAGCAACACCATCCAACACACAAGATCATGTTACTTCCTTCTCATTACTTCCCCTAGAGCTATGGGATCTGTGAGCAGGTGCCTGCTTTCTGGAGCTATCACTGGTGATGGTTTTAGCAAATGTTTTAAAAGGCAAAATAGGGCTTTCTAGTCTCTTTGTAGCTCTGTCTCTGCCAATGGCCCAAAACTTAGCATTAGCTTAACACCCCATATTTTAGTTTTTGTCATGGTAACACCCAACTTCACCGTATCAATTTCTGTAACAGAGAGGCTTACTGCTACATTAAACAAACTTGGCATTGAGTGGCATAAACAATAAGAGTTTATTTCTTACTTGTGTCACCATCTAGTGTAACTCTCTGGCATGTATGCAGGTTCTGCTCTAGTGCTTCACACACCCATCTCATTCATCTGTGACAATTTCTAGATCAGCAGTTTTCAAATTGTGGCCATGCACCTTTGGGGAGGTAGGATGGCCTGTAAGGTCATAACTTTTTTCTTAATAAACATTCTATGTCTTTTTCAGTATGTGGACAATAGCACCGATGGTAAAAAAAAAAAAAAATCAATGATGAGTAAAACTGCTGATGCCTTCATACAAATCAAAGCTGTGGCATCACACTGTCTTCTTCACTGCCACTCATTTGCAGCCAAAACATCATCAGTTTCTTTTAAGAATGTCTCTGATGAAGGAAGAATAATTATTTTAATAAGTCTTGACTTTTAAGTGCAACTCTTTTTCATAGTCTGCATGAAGAAATGGGAATTATGCGTAAAGCACTTCGGCTGCACACCAAAATGTAATGGTTGTCTCAAGGGAAAGCCCTTGTTGTGTGAGTTTCAAGCTGAACTTTTTTTTCCCTAGAATGCTATTTCTGCTTGAAAGAACAAATAATTCAGACTTCGCCCTTTGGCAGAAATTTCCTCAAAAATTAACAAAGTGAGCCAATTTTTTCAAGGACAACATTGTCAGTATTTGTGGTAAATGGTAAAATTTCAAGTGATAATTAGAATTTTGGAAAATGTGTTTGTGCCACTGTGAGCTTGAAGCCTTCCCAATGTGTAAACAGTTTTCTGATGAGATTGGTGGTGATAGTGACATTGTGTAATGAAACATGTCAACATTTAGAAGATAAGTATAACTCAGTGCATGTCTCCATTTTACAGAAGAGGAAATCTAGGTGCAGAATGATAATTTACCCAACATCCTTTCATACCAGAACGCAAATCTAGATTTATCCAATTCCACTGTCTCTATGTTTCCCACTTTCTTACACTCTTTTATAGAATAATGACTACGCCCAAATCAAAGCTTCACCATCTGATTTTCCATTAGATTCTATTAGTTTATATAGATTCTCTACTTTATCTAAGATTGTTTGGAATCTTAGGATTTAAGGAGATCTTTAGAACTTAATTTAGATCATGTTCTTGACTCAGATGCATACAGGAGATTTTCTTGCACTAGAAAATGTCCTGGCTGAAATATCATAGTTGTTTAATAATTATACTCAATCTCTTTACTAGAATATGGTGTTTATTTTTCTGCTCTCAAAGTGTTAGCTTGTGAATTGCCTTGTCAGGTTCTATCATGTTTATTTGTACAGATATGTCTGTACCAGACTTTCTAATCAGTCTAGTATCAACCATTCTAGCCAGTTCAGTCTCTGGAAGAGGTAAATTTATCACCAATTTCCTTTTCATTTGCTGCTATCCTGCCTCTTAAGGATCTCATCACTTCTAGAACTGTTGTAATAAATATGTTATATAATTTACCTTCTTTTCATCTTTCTTTCTATTTGCTTCATTCCAACTCTCCCAACTCATTACTGATTGGTAGAATAACTTCCATTGTTCAAATGTTCAGTGCCCCTCAAGTGTCTGCAGAATCGTGTAAAAATTCTAACTTGGAATGTGCTATATCATTACTTTCATTGGGATTTTTCATTTAAAAAAATCTTTTGGAATGTCTACTTAATAGTTGAGAAACTAGAAGATTTCCTGCTAAAACCAGGAACAAAAAGATATCCCCTCTTACCACTCCTTGTCAACTTCATCCTAGCTGATGCATACCTTTAAAGAAATAAAAGGTATGCAGAATGAGAAGGAAGAAATCAAACTTTGTTAGCAAACGACTTAGTCATTTATGTAGAAAATACAAATGAATCAACAAAATAATCTGAAACTAAGAAGCAATTATAACAAGGTTGCAGGATACAAGATCAATACACAGCAGCATGAATAATTGGACTCTAAAATTAGAAGCACAGTATCATTTACATTAGTACCCAAAAACCTGAAACACTGCTGCATAAATCTAACAAAATTTCTATGGGACCTGTACAAGGACACCTACAAAATTCTGATAAAATCAAAGAGCTAAATAAATGGAGATATATTCCAATTTTATTGATTGGAAGACTCAATATTTTCAAAATGTCAGTTCTTCTCAACTTAGTCTGTACATTCAACACAATCTCATCAAAATTTCACCAAGTTATTTTGTGGATATTGACAAATTAATTCTAAATTTTGTATGGATAGGCCCAGGATAGACAACACAATATTGAAAAACAAGAACAAAGTCAGAGGACTGGCACGACTCAACTTCTAACTTACTGTAAAGCTACAGTAATTAAGATGATGTGGTACTGGTGGTGAAAGAATAGACAAATAGTTCAATGAGACATAATAGAGAGCCCACAAATAGACCCAGACAAATATAATTAACTGATCTTTGATAAAGAAACAATGGAGGCAGAATGTGATAGGAATGGCGGCAGCGGGCGCACTTTTTGAGTTCTCCTCCGGATCTTATCACAAACGGGACATGTATAACCCATCAAAGGACTCTCTGCTCATCACGCAGAACAGCTAAGAGACTCGTGCAAGGATTACTTGAAGGTGGGCAAATTGGGCAAGCAGGGGAAGAGGGAAGGGAGCGGAGTGGAAATGCAGCCGGCATCCGCAGCTGCAGTGCTGCAGGGGATCCCAGGACAGAACAAAGAACACAAAAGCCAGGAGGTGGGCTCTTTTCCTGCATCCCACAGCTGATCTCTCCTGCCGAGGGGGCAGCATATCCAGCATTTGAGGCAATAACCTCAGCTGAGACCTCCAGTTGGGCCCTAGGCCGGACAAAGGACACAAACTCTATACCTGGGCCCCTCCCCCCCACTCTTCCAATCCTATCCCCGCCCTTCCAGAGACTTAAACTGGTCCCTGAACTGAGGAGTAGTGTCAGATTACAGAGGAGCCTTAGTGCTCAGCCTTTGGGAAGACCGGCCTGCAGCTCTGACCCAGGGAAGAGGCTGGGAAGAGTGTGATTTTTGCTGGGCTAGGAGAGAAGAGACTCCTCCACCCCCAGCCACCACCTTTTCTGGCCTGCGAGAAGAGTGTGACATGGCTGGGCTGGGAGAGAGAAGACCCCTCCATCCCCAGCTCCCACCCTTTCTGGCCTGCAATTACAAATGCGGAGGCACTCCCAGGGATCAACAGTAAGCGGCAGAGGCAGCTCCCGGCTTTCAGCAGCTCAGAAATCTCCCGCCCGCCACACACACACACACACACACACACACACACACACACACACACACACGGAAGAAGTGCCCTAAGACTCAGGAGAACTGGACACAGGGCTGATGGTATTACTCTCAGTGCACATATCTGCAGGCAAGAGCAGAAACTGCACTGACTTTGTGGAAACTACCTTCCAGACCCCTCAGCTCCACGCATCTAAATCTGCAGTCCCAACGTCACTCTGGACACCAGGTGACTGGCTCTGCCTGCACAATACGCAGGGGACTCTTTGGTACAGCAGAGGACAACCTGGAGATTACTTGGTGGGCTTAAGCCAAGACTGGTACTGCTTTTTGTTTTCTTTTGTCTTTATATCTCTGATATCTTTACCTGTGTTGAGTGGGGGTTGTCAGTTGTTTTTACATGTGAATATATTTGATTTTTTCGTTGTTGTTGTTGTTGCTGTTATTGTGCTTGGTGATTTGCTTGTTCTGAAATTGCCCTACCAGGGCCCACCTTAAGAGGCACAAGATTCAACATACCCAGAGGCCAACTCCAGACCAAACCAGAGTACTACTGGGTTTGACCTACAAGTGACACACCCAGAGGGAATTCTCTACAGGCAAAAGACCCCATAGAGGCCAAACCACATTTAAGTGATCAACCCTCATGCAGCAGAACACCCTGCAGTAGGCAGAGCCAAGTCTCACAACTAGTCAGCATACGCAGAGGAGAATAACAAAGTAGTGCAAGTCAAATATAAAGAACACATACTAAATAAGATAACCCAGCAAGAACTAAGAACTCTAGAAGATCTACCTAATACGTCGAAGCAAACACAGAGAGTCAGCCAGAATGGGGAAACAAAGAAACATGTCCCAAATAAAAGAACAGAAGAAACCTCCAGAAATGGAACCAAATGAAACAGAGGTAACCAACCTATCAGAGACAGAGTTCAGAACACTGATGATAAGAATGTTTAAGGAGCTTAGAGACGACATAAAGAAGGATGTAGAAATCAAAATGAACAACCAGTTAGAACTAAAGAACACAATTACTGAAATAAAGAACTCACTTGAAGGAATTACCAGCAGGTTAGATGAAGCAGAGGATCGAATCAGCGACATAAAAGACAAGTTAGCAGAGATCACCCAAACAGAACAACAGAAAGAAAAAAGAATAAAAAACAATGACGATGGTTTAATAGACCTTTAAGATAACATCAAGCGCAACAACATCCACATCATAGGAATACCAGAAGGTGAAGAGAGGAAGCAAGGGATTGAGAACATATTTGAAGTAATAATGTTGGAAAACTTCCCTAACCTGATGAAGAAAACCAACATACAAGTCCAGGAAGTGCAGAGAGTTCCAACCAGGATAAACCCAAACAGGTCCACACCAAGACACATTATAATTAAAATGGCAAATATTGAAGACAAAGAGAGAATCCTAAAAGCAGCAAGAGAAAGACAGAGGGTTACATACAAGGGAACTACCGTAAGACTATCAAATGACTTTTCTACAGAAACATTGAAGGCCAGGAGGGAGTGGCAGGAGATACTCAAAGTGATGGAAAACAAAGGCCTACAACCTAGATTGCTTTATCCAACAAGGCTATCATTGAAAGTTGATGGAGAGATAAAGAGCTTCCCAGAAAAGAATAAGCTAAAGGAATTTATTATCACCAAGTCAGCATTGCAAGAAATATTAAAAGGACTTCTGTAAATAGAAGAAAGGTGAAAACAATCTAACTACAAATTTAAAAATGGCAATAACTATGTACCTATCAATAATCACTTTAAATGTAAACAGATTAAATGCTCCAATCAAGAGACATAGTGTGGCTGAGTGGATAAGAAAGCAAGACCCTTGTATATGCTGTATATAAGAGACTCAACTCAGATCAAAAGACACTTAAGTAGGCTGAAAGTGAAGGGTTGGAGTAAGATATTTCATGCAAATGGAAATGAGAAAAAAAGCTGGAGTTGCAATACTTATATCTGACAAAACAGACTTTAAAATGAAGAACATATTAAAAGACAAATATGGGCACTATATAATAATAAAGGGATCGATCCGACAAGAGGACATAACCCTAGTAAACATCTATGCACCCAACATAGGAGCACCTAAATATGTAAAACAGATATTGACTGACATAAAGACAGAGATCAACAGTAACACTATCATAGTACGGGACTTCAACACACCTCTGACAACAAGGGATGGGTCTTCCAGACAGCAAATCAATATGGAAACAACAGCCTTAAATGATACATTGGACCACTTGGATTTAATCGATATTTTCATAGCATTTCATCCAATGCTGCAGAATACAAGTTCTTCTCAAGCGCACATGGAATATTTTCCAAGATAGACCATATGTTAGGCCACAAAACAAGTCTTGATAAATTTAAGAAAATTGAAATCATACCAATTGTCTTCTCTGACCACAGTGCTATGAAATTAGAAATGAACTACAGGAAAAAAACTGGAAGACACACCAATTCATGGAGGCTGAATAACATGTTACTAAATAATGAATGGGTCAACCAGGAGATCAAGGAAGAAATCAAAAGATATCTCGAGCGAGACAAACGAAAATGAAAACACGACGACCCAAAATCTATGGGATGCCGCAAAAGCAGTCCTAAAAGGGAAATTCATAGCTTTGTAGGTCTACCTAAGGAAACAAGAAAAATCACTAATCAACAATTTATCTTCACACTTAAGGGATCTGGAAAAAGAACAGCAAAATAAGCCCAAAGGGAGTACAAGGAAGGAGATAATAAAGATCAGAGTGGAAATAAATGAAGTAGAAACCAGAAAAACAATACAAAAGATCAATGAATCCAAGAGTTGTTTCTTAGAGAAGATAAACAAAATTGACAAACCTTTAGCCAGACTCACTAAAAAAGAGAGAGAGAGGACCCAAATTAATAAAATCAGAAATGAAAGAGAAGTGACAACAAACACCGCAGAAATACAAAAAATTTTAAGAAATTACTATGAGCAACTATATGCCAACAAATTTGGCAATCTGGAAGAAATGAACAATTTTCTAGAGGCGTACAACCTTCCAAGGCTAACTCAAGAAGAAACAGAAAACCTGAATAGACTGATTACCACCAGGGAAATTGAATCAGTGATCAACAATCTCCCAATAAACAAAAGCCCTGGACCAGATGGCCTTGCAGGTGAATTTTACAAAACGTTCAAAAAAGAATTATCACCTATTCTCCTCAAGCTCTTCCAAAAAATCCAGAAGGAGGGAGGACTCCCAAACACTTTTTACGTAGCCACTATCACCCTGATGCCAAAATCAGACAAAGACACCACAAAAAAAGAAAACTACAGGCCGATATTGCTAATGAAGATAGATGCAAAAATCCTCAACAAAATATTAGTGAACGGAATTCAGCAGTACATTAAAAAGCTCATACACCATGATCAAGTGGGATTCATCCCTGGTATTCAAGTGTGGTTCAACATCCGCAAATCAATTAATGTTATGCACCACATTAACAAAATGAAAAATAAAAATCACATGATCATATCAATAGATGCAGAAAAAGCATTTGATAAAATCCAGCAGCCATTTATGATAAAAACGCTTAAGAAAGTGGTAATAGAGGGATCATATCTCAACATAATAAAAGCCATATATGATAAACCCACAACTAACATCATACTCAATGGGGAAAAGCTAAAACCATTCCTCTTAAGATCAGGAACAAGGCAAGGTTGCCCACTTTCTCCACTTCTATTCAACATAGTGCTGGAAGTTCTAGCCACAGCAATCAGACAAGAAAAAGAAATGAAAGGCATCCAAATCGTTAAGGAGGAAGTAAAATTGTCATTATATGCAAATGATATGATACTATATAGAGAGAACCCTAAAGACTCCACCAAGAAACTATTAGAGCTAATAGATGAATTTAGTAAAGTAGCAGGATACAAAATTAATATCCAGAAATCAGTTGCATTTGTATATACCAATAATAAAACATCAGAAGGAGAAATTTAAAAAAACAATCCCATTTACAATTGCTCCAAAGACTATAAAATACCTGGGAATAAATTTAACCAAAGAAGTAAAAGATCTGTACTCATAAAATTATAAGACACTGAAGAAAGAAATGAAAGAAGATACAAATAGATGGAAACACATACCATGTTCATGGATAGGAAGAATTAATATAGTTAAAATATCCATACTGCCCAAGGCAATATACATATTCAACGCAATTCCTATCAAACTACCAACGACATTTTTCATAGAAATAGAACACATAATCCTAAAATTTATATGAGACCATAAAAGACCCCAGATAGCCTCAACAATCTTGAGAAATAAGAACAAAGTGGGAGGTATAACAATACCTGACATCAAATTATACTGCAAGTCTACAGTAATCAAAACAGCATGGTACTGGCACAAAAACAGACACATAAATCAATGGAACAGAATAGAGAGTCCAGAAAAAAATCCATGCCTATATGGCCATTTAATCTATGACAATGGAAGCAAAAAGGTACGGTGGGGTAAAGACAGTCTATTCAATAAATGGTGCTGGGAAACCTGGACAGACACATGCAAAAAAATGAAGCTGGACCACCTCCTTACACCATATACAAAAATAAATTCAAAGTGGCTTAAAGACTTAAATGTAAGATCTGAAACCACCATATTCCTAGAAGAAAATATAGGAAGAAACTTCATAGACATTACCTGGAGTAAGATTTTTACTGATGTATCCCCTCGCGCGAGGGAAATAAGATTAAAAATAAACATGTGGGATTACATCAAACTAAAAAGTTTTTTCACAGCAAAGGAAACTATCAATAAAACAAAAAGAGATCCTACTGAATAGGAAAAGATATTTGCCAATGATATATCTGATAAGGGGTTAATATCACAAATTTATAAAACACTCACTCAACTCAACTCCAAAAAAACAAACAACCCAATTAAAAAATGGACAGAGGACATGAAGAGACATTTTTCTACAAAGGACATACAGATGGCAAACAGACATATGAAGAAATGCTCAACCTCACTAACCATCAGAGAAATGCAAATAAAAACCACCTCACCCCAGTCAAAATGGCTATCATCAATAAATCAACAAACAACAAGTGCTGGCGCAGATGTGGAGAAAAGGGAACGCTTATGCACTGTTGATGGGATTGCAGATTGGTGCAGCCACTATGGAAAACAGTATGGAGGTATCTCAAAAATCTGAAAATGGAACTACCTTATGATCCAGCAATTCCACTCCTAGGTATCTATCTGGAGAAATCCAAAACTCTAATCCAAAAAACTTTATGAACTCCTATGTTTATTGCAGCACTATACACAATAGCCAAGACATGGAAACAACCGAAATGGCCATTGGTAGATGACTGGATTAAGAAACTGTGGTACATTTATACAATGGAGTATTACGCAGCCATAAAGAAGAAAGAAATCTTACCATTTGCAACAACATGGATGGACCTAGAGAACATTATGTTAAATGAAATAAGTCAGACAGAGAAGGACAAATACCATATGATCTCACTTATGTGTTGAATCTAAAGAAAAGAATAAGTGAATGAACTAATCAGAAACAGTTTTGGAGACATAGAGGAAAAACTGAGGTTGCTAGATGGATAAGGGGGAAGGTGAGGGGATTAGAAAACAGTCAGTAACCACAAGATGGCCACGGGGTTTTGAAAATTAATTTGGGGAATGTAATCAATAATGAGGTAAAGATTTTGTAGGGTATCCAATGGACACTTGTCCCATTTGGGAGACCACCTCAGGGATGATGTAGATGCCTGATCACTGCACTGTACACCTGAAGCTGAACAATATATATATATATATATATATATATATATATATATATATATGTGTGTGTATATATATATATATATATGTGTGTGTGTGTGTATATATATATATATGTATGTATGTATATACTTACAAGAAATGGAGTACAGCATTAGGAGAGACAGCATTTCCACTGTCTCTACAGTGGAAATGTAATGGCTGTGTGCGATGTCAGAGGGATAGAGGATGGGGGAGGGGGGTTCACACAGTGTGAGGGATATAAATGATAAGAATCTAAGTATTACTTTGTCTTGTGCACCTGAAACTAATAATAATGATTAAAAAAAACAATGGAGAAAAGAGAGTTCCTTCAACAAACAGTTCTGGAACAACTGGATACTCACATGCAAAAAAAAATAAAAATTAGCTCAATATGGATCATACACTAAACTTTAAACTGAAAAACTACAAAACTGCTAGTAGATAACATAGGAGAAGATCTAGATGACTTGTGTTTGGTGATGACTTTTGAGGTACCTAACACAGGCATGCTCCATAACAGAAATAATTGATGGGCTGGACTTCATTAAAATTAAAAACTGCCGCTATGCGAAAGACACTGTTACGAGAATGAGAAGGCAAGCCACCGAATAGAAGAAAATATTTGCAAATGACATATCTGATAAAAGACTGTTACCCAAAATATACAAAGAATTTTTAAAACTCATCAATAAGAAAATGAATGGCCTGATTAGAAAATGGGAAAAAGAGCTTACGAGATACCTCACAAAAAAGACATACAGATAGCAAATAAGTATATGAAAATATACTCAACATCAGATGTCATTAGGGAATTGCAAATCAAAACAAAAAGATACCACTACACATCTATTAAAATGACAAAAATCAAAAACACTGACCACACCAAATGCTGGTAAGGATGAAGAGCAAACCGGAACACTCACTCATTGCTGGATAGAATGCAAAAAGGTACAGCCACTTGGGAAGACAGTGTGGCAGTTTCTTGCAAAACTAAACACACTCTTATCATATGATCCAGTAATCACCCTCCTTTGTATAAACACAAAAAAGTTCAAAAAGTTCAAACTGATGTCCACACAAAAGCCTGCATGTGAATGTTTATGGCAGCTTTATTCATACTTGCCAAAACTTGGAAGCAACTGACATGTTTCTAAGTAGGTAAATGGATGAATAAATCATGGTACATCCAGACAACATGGAATTTTATTCAGTGCTAAAAATAAATGAACCATCGAGCCCTGGAGATACATGGAGAAAACTTAAACGCACATTACTAAGTGAAAGAAGCCAAGATGAAAAGGCTACGTATTGTACAAGTCTAACTATATGACATCCTGGAAAAAGCAAAATTGTGAAAATAGTGAAAAGATCAGTGGTTGCCAGCAAATAGGGAGTGCAGGAAAGAAGGAACAGGCAGAGCACAGAGGATTTTTAGAACAGTGAAACTATTCTACATGAGACCATGATGGTGGAATATGTACATGTATTATACATTTGTATAAGAATGCATTATACATACATGCTAATATATGTATTCTATATTTGCCAAAACCCATCATTGTACAATATCCAGAGTGAATCCTAAGGAAAACTATGGAGTTTGGGTGGTTATGATGTATCAACATAGGCTAATCAATCGTAACAAATACACCATTCTGGTGTGGAATGTGGATAGTGGAGGAGGCTGTGGGAACTCTGTAATTTCTGCCCAATTTTTCTGTAAATCTCACACTTCCCTAAAAAATAAAATCTATTTTTTTAAAATCTATTCTTCTCAAAATCATTGTAATAACCGCTATGGCCTTTTCAGTTTCATAGGGATTTAGTTTAACTGCAAATTAAACTAGTAATTAGATTTGATTGACAGTTTTATGTATTTAGTATAGTATTTTCTTCGAGGCTTATGTTATTCATACTTTGGATTTGGTTATCAGCTGGAAATACCAACCCTTTATGACCTTAGTTAAGCAGCTCACTCTCTGCAACCTGCCCTTCTCTAAGATCAGTCACTGCCTGGCACCTCTTCTTCAAACATGTGGCTCCATTTCTGAGAATTCTATACTCTGTCGATTCTGTTTCATCTCCATCTTTGACCTAGTTTTGACTCCTTAATATATTACTTTAACCACTGTCTCTCAATATATCCTCAGTTCCTTTCTCCCTGTCCTTATTGACTAGTTCTCTCTTTGATTTTATTAACTGTTGACAAAAGTAAATAACCCCTTAGATTGATGCCATTAGAGTTACTATTTCTATATTTTTCTATAATTCTCTACTTCTCATTGTATTCTCTCTCTCTCTCTCTCTCTCTCTCTCTCTCTCTCTCTCTTTCTTTTTTCACTTCCCCAAAATCTAACTTGATTCCATCTCCTCCAACTCTCCGCAACTAATCTACATTCCTTCTTAAATCGTAGAGAATATAGACACTCTCAAATGTGAGATTTTCCAATCTCTTGTCACCAAATCTACAATCATACTGGCACGTGTACCTATTCTCTTCTCTTCCCTGTGTCACAGTTCTTAAAAAGTGACTGTTCTGTTCCATGCTTGGGAGTACTTTGGCTTCTACCTTTGTCTGTTATCCTCCATCTGTATTTCGTATCTCTCTCTTTGTTGTTCCTTCCCTTCCTCGTTTAAACGTCCATAAGTATCTCCCATGATAAACAAACAACCTGCCTTCCATTACTTTGGCTCCTGTCCCCTCTATCTATCATCTGTTTCTATCGACCTGTTCACAGCCACCCTCCTTAAAAGGGGTATTCACTTGCCTACCGAGGACTTTTTTCAATATTGTGCTATTCGAGACAAAAGTGATATTAGCACATATTTCTGTAGGGCAGATTTGCAAGATTGCTGTTTATGGGTTGTTGGACTTAGTGTTTAAAGACTTGAAGTTACTGACAAATCGCCTTACAAAAATGTCTTTAACAATTACCAGTCCATCAACAGTTTCATTCACCTATACTTTCCACCATCACTTTATTAATAACTAATTTTGGTTCATCTAAACGCTGAGTATTATACTTCATTGCTTTAATTATCAGTAGCGATATTAGCACCTTCTCCAGTGGCGAATATCCAGTGGCTATTTCCTTTTTCTAATAATTACCCAGTTCTATCCTTTGACCTCATATCTTTATGTTTCTAGGAGTTATTTATAAATGTATAAGTAGGTATTATAAATATTTCCCATTTGTCGTATGAGTTGCTTGACAGTTATGTAGCCAAATCTGTCACTCTTTCTGGCTCCTGGATCACATGCTTCAAAAGTCACTCCTTTTGAGGGAATTGTCTATGTCAGTGACCTGCACTTCTTTAAACCCTGTTACACCTGAATCTATTGCACTGTGAATATCGGTCTTTATCACTCCAATGAACTTGCTCTTGCCAAGGTCACTTCAGCACAGTGACCACAACTTCCATGAAATCCTCTTTTCTGCTGTTTATATGATATGGTATCCTACTCAGTTTCTCCTTGCTTTCTGACTTCTCTCAGGCTTCACGCTGCTTTAGCTTAAAGTCCTTGTTTATATTCCACAGAGTTTTGCCATAGAACCTCCTATCTTCTCGTTTTATACAAACTCTATCTTGTAGTGATAATAGTCGTCTCTGAGTTTAATGTTAGTTTGGTGATTTGGAGATCAGGATGATGTTTAGTTCTATTTAATACATGTGGCTGAGGACTCGGGGTTGCCAAGATCCTGCCCTGCCAGTCTCCCTTCTTTCCCCTCTCCATAAAGCCCAGGAAGACTTTGTGACAAAGAACAATAGCCAAAAAGGGGAGAGAAGATGTCATTTTCTTATGAAAGCTTGGCTGGTCTCAGATAATCCTCAACAAAGAGCTAGTAGCTCTGTTAAATTAGGTAATAGTACATTGTTTAGAATTCTGCCGCAACCTTCCCCTAAAACCCTAAACTCTGCTTTTGTATCTTACTGCACTCTAGCTGGCTGCTTGATAAAAAAGCACAATAAACATCATTCTCAGTGTGTTCACAATTTTTTTGACTTTGTAGCTATCCAGTGTGTTCATCTTAATCTCTAATCTGGTCATGTCTATCTCCTACTCCAGTCACTCCAAAGGCTCCCCGTTGAACTAAGCTTAAAATCCATAACTTTTATTATTATGGTTTACAAGACTTTTTTATTGACCTCTGTTCCGGATACAGCCTATTTTTTTTCTTTCTTTCTTAGTATTTCTCTTCTCTCTGCACTAGGCAGTCTGAATCTTGTTTAGACAATCTAATAAGAAGTATTCTCCCTAATGTTACGGACTTTTCACAAGCTCTTCCCCCGGTGAGGACCCTGTGCATTTCTTCCTATAACCTTCCCTTGAACTTCAAACAGGGTGAGTGGCCACTCTTAGGTGTGCCCTTAGCACCCATTGCCTCTCTCCATCCCTTTAGCACTTAACACATTATATGTTACTTTTCTAGATAATTTTTGTAACTCCACACTAGACTTTGAGCTATATGAGGAAAGAAAACAGTCAGTTTTGCTCAGTATTTTATCGCCCACATTCAGCACAGTACCTGGAATTTATTATATTGTCTATAAATATTTGTTAAATTAATAATTGAGTGACAAGGATTCCCTTATACCGTTTTAAATGTTCTATATCATTCAGTCTTAATTTTGCATAGTTTCGATTAATCTTTTAACATAATTCTTATTTAAAATCCCTGATTTTTATGTTTCAAGAAGTCGTTTTACATTCGTTTTTCACTTTTACATCTTTTGGTACTCCAAATCACTTTTTTATTTACCATTGTATTTTATTCTTTGTTTTCTCAGGGGGTTGTTTTGTTTGTTGTTGGGTTTTTTTTGGTTTTTGTCTTTTGTTTTCTCCTTCAGTGATTTGAGAACTTACTGGGTTTTTTTCTAATGAGTGAGTGAGTGAATAAGTGCCTCTTTCCCTTCTCCAACCAGACTCCAGAAAGCTAAGAGAGTAAGCTCCATTCAAGTGGGGACAGTGTTTATCTTGTTTATCACTGGAACCTCAGTGACTAGAATAATGAATATACATGGGGTTAATGAATAAATACATAATTTTAAGGCTATAATTTTGCTAAATAGTTATAGGTTCCTGTTTTAATTTTCTCTCTACCCTTAGAGTTCACTAGAGTATTTTTATAATTTCCAAACAATTGAGAGTTTTTTCTTTCTCTTTTTACTTTACATTATTACTTCACAATTTTCATGCAATGAAATCACAAAAATAGAGCATTTATAATTTGTGCTTTTGAAAAATTTTTAGGCCTTTCTTTGTGGAATAATATCTGATCAGTATTTTTAATCTTCCATTATTAAATATGAAGTTTTCCTAAAGTACTAAGTTTGACATGCAGCTTCTAAATCAATAATAATAATATAGTATACAATCTCATTCCTTATTTATTTTTGGCTTACTTGTTCTGGAAACAAAACATTTTCTGTAAAAATGAGTTGCATCTCTTATTACTGTCTCCTTTATTTAATTTTTTTGTGTTTCTAACATATTTGAAGATTATTGTTAATACTCTGTACTTGTTACATAAAGATTCTTGATTGTGGACTACACCCTTTATCAAAATTAAATCACCATATCTGTCTAATTTAAAGGTATTTGATTTTAATTTTTTTATATTATCTTAATGACTGATTTTTTTGGTCATTGTTCATGTTTCTTGGTATATATTTTTTAATACTCTACTTTTAACCTTTCAGTTTGCTTTTAGTGGGACCTTTATAAATAGAGGACAGTTAGACTTTGTTTTATGATTCAGTCTGAGAGTCTTTACAGTATGAGAGGAGGATTTAACTCATTTATACTTAGTGACATAAACTTAATATTTAATAATAATTAACATTTTGGAGGTACTTACTATGCATCACATACTGCTCTAAATACTTTTTGTCTTTTCACAAATTTAATTGTTATCACAGCCCAATCAGGTAAATAGTATTGATATACACATTTTTGTAGATACAGAAATAAACACAAATAGAATGACTTGCTAAGATGGCAGGGGTAAAAAAGTGAAAAAACCGGAAGTGTACCTAAGCAATCTGTTTTGTAGAGCCTGCTTTAAGGTCCAAACTTTATTGTCATCATTGTCAGCCAGTTTTATGTTGATTTTGATAAGTTTAGATAGTACGTTATATACTCATTGTGTGAAATGAAAAGATCTTTAAGATAGCCTTTTAAAGATGTTGCAAGTAGATTTTTAAAAATCTGTTTTTCCATGTAATCCAGCTGTCTGGTACAGTTTTCATCTATGCTCTAAATTTTAAAAATAACTCTTGATTCTGGAAAAAAACATTGTTCTACATACCTAATTTGTGGTTCTGTTGAAACTTTGAACCTTTTTTTGTTTTCCAGATGAGTAGTGTAAGCAAGTTGAATTCCATTATGTGGCCATAGAGTCTTATTGTTTTATATCCATAGCATCCAAATTATCCTTTTCTCTCTTAGCTGGTGGTAGGACCACAATTTTTGTGACCACCTCTTTTAGGATACTTTGGAATTGCTACTGTACAACTACTAGCATTTCAGCCTCTGGGAACATGGCAGGTCATGTTCCTGTTTTTAAGCTCAGAGATGATCATAGGATCACAGGAAGCCATGGCATCTAACAGTCCAGGCAGAGACTTGGCTGAAGATTGAAGTAAATATAAAAGATAATCTAATTGGAGAGGAAAACTGAGGCATAAGGAATGGGAAGTGTCAAACGTTCCAGTATTTAAAATAACTTGAGTGTTTTCTTTAAGCTTAGTGAATATGATTAATCCTTAATTACTAAAAGACGAAAAGGAAAAAAAAAAGATATTAAAACTACTTTCAATTAATTATGGAAGCTATTATGGAAATAATCATTTTGGTGCATTGAATTAATGAGGTAAAGCAGTAATTAAAAGAATCTAAAATAGATAATAAAGATAAGATCAAAAAAGCAGATATCACAGCTATGTTTTGTATAATACACAAGTATGTTCTTGATAAATGCAATCATTGAAACTGATATTTTTATTTATATCTAATTAATTTAGGAGGCCTGCATTTCTCTTTTGTCATTTTTTTAAAAGTTCTAAGTTTGGTAAATGAAATAGCTATGATTTTGAGTTAATTAAAATGTGGAGAATGAACCACAATCTTACTTCCATTATCTTTTCATTGGTAATATGAAGGAACAAAGATAATTTAGGTTTAAATGAAATCTTAATAGTTTTATTATTCAGAGTTGAGACTTGAATTTGGAAAAGACAAAATCAATAAAGATTGTTAGTGGAGCAAATACTAACATTAAGTCACAATATCTATGAAGTAATTATAGGCAGTATTTTACAAAACAAATAACAATAAATAAAATGATATTAGAGACTTACTTTTATTTCAAAAATGATATAAGAGACTTACATTTTTTTCAAAAAAGATATTAGGGATTTTTTTTTCAGTCAAAATGATTCAGGAATCAAAAAGTGCAGAGGTTAATTAAATATTTTTAGTGATAAAAAAACTTATTTTACCTGAATAGAGAAAACGTTGGACATTTCACAGAATGAACCCCAGTTATAAATGTATTCCTATATATCTTCCATGTAATACTTTGCAGTAATTGAATTTTAGTTCACATTCTCACCTTCTAATGCCAAATATTTCCTATAACAAATTATTGCTACTTGTTTTCAGTGTTGTTTAACATACAGACAGGAAGGTATGCCTGTACCCAGGATCATTAAACATAGAGATAGTAAATTATGTTGGTTTTTATTCCTAACATTAGTGTAAGTATAGCTACATTAGAAGACAAATCTGTTAAAAGATAATTTAATGTAATTATAATTTAAATCTCAATGACTTTTGAATTATCTGTCATTTCTTTCTTCTATGAGCAAGAAAAATTATTCTCATCACATGAATTACATTGTTGTTAAAGGGAAAAACATATTCTCTAAGTTCAACATAATATAAAAATACTACATAAAATGTTTTTTGGGTTTTTAGAAATTATTTAAAATGCAGATTTTAAGTGGCAGTTCTCAGCCTAGGAAGTAAGAACCTGATACATGGCATGATAAACAATGTGGTGTCCTTTGTGGTATATCACATTGAATTTCTTTTGTTAATAGTTGTAATAATACCTCATTGAACAGTTTGACATGTTTACTGCCTTAGCAGTCTGACAAAAACTGATATATCACACCAACAGTACCACCATTTACCCCAGGTTAGTCCTATGCCTCTTAACAGTACTCCAGAATGAGTTCTCAGGAGAAGGTTCATTTTAAACTGATGTGTTAAAATGTTAGTTCTAGGATTGTCCTTCAATGGTGAGCTTCCAATTCAGTTAGTGAATTTGAGAGGGCAATGGTGTTAAATCAGCCCTCAAAGATATATAGGTAAAGAGCTATATATCATACATAGGCCCCATAAGAACAAAAAGTAAATCTTCTGTATAAGGGACACAAAGTCCTCCTTGGTTTATAATATGTAGTAAAAATATCTACAAACTATATAAGTAACAGAGTGGTTAATGACATGTTAAACCTAATTTGGAATATGTCTTTCTAAATTATGTATAGAAATAATATACAATGACAAGGGGTATAGATTAAAATCTGTCACATGACCATTCAAATCCCAGTTTTGACATTTCCAATTTAAGGCTTAATTACTTCATTTTTTCCGCTCTCTGAGATTTCATTTCTTCGAAGTCTGTTAAATGGGTAAAACAAGGTTACTGAAAATTATACGGGACAGTAGCAATAAAATTCCAGTGAAATGCCTTGTAAAAACAGCAGTGATTTAGCTATTACCCCTCTCAGTAGATCATGTAATTATGTGTTTATATCACGTGCACTATTCTCCTCTATATCTAAGTGGGAGTTGATCTTTTCTTTCTTTGTATTCCCCATACCATTGTCTTTACCTTTTCATGGCTTTTATACTAAACCTTGTTTTATAATTAATTCTACTTATAAACTGTCACAATTCAGTAGAATTCAACATCACCCTTGGGGATCCCCCCTCCAATCCATAATTTCTACCACACTCTGCCTTTCCTGCTCCTTAAACACATTTTTGGAAGATTCCATCATTTTCTAATCAGTTTCTGATATGTAAATTTTCAGTCTAGTTTAAACACGCAATCATAAGAGATCCTTCGCTTCCTTCTCCTGAAACCAGCCAGCCAGTCTTCAATTCAGTACATGAGGAGAATGACCTGCTCTTTTGCTCCTCCTCCTCTTCTAAAACTCCTTTTGTGTGTTGGGTCATGGAAGAGAGAGATAAAGGTCAAGTGCCTCTTGCTCATCTGGCCCCTATCACAGACCTGAGTGGACAGTAACCACATGTCATCCTCCATCACTGCCCTCGGGGTGGAGGTTGTCCATTTGCTAGCTTTCTTTTGGGCCACAGGTATAATTTCTGCAAAGGAGCCTGTAGAGGATAACAGAAATCCCTGTCCTGCTCATTCCCCTCCAGCTTCCCTCAGCTGTTTCCCTAAAGGTGCAGTCCACATTCTTCTGCAGTTCAATCCCTCTTTTCTAGTGATGGACAATATGTCTTATGATTGATTAGCCATAGGAAATTCTTGCTCCTTGCTAGGTAGGTCAAATGGTGAGTACATCTAAAATATCCCAAACTTTCTATTTGTTCTACTGTTACTCTAAAATTCTTTGCTCTCTTTACTCAACAGTCTGAAGGAATAAAGTCAGATTCATGTAAACTGTGGACAGAAATCTCACAATTGTGTAATTGTTTTGGAGCACCCCTGCCTTACTTTGGGAAGATTGCCAAGTCACCTCTTTGTTGGCCTATGGGGTATGCTCTCTCAGTACAGCAATATTAAATTAGAAATTGATTTTTTAAAAAACTGGAGAATCTCCAAATATTTTAAATTAAAAGACTATATTTAAAAATAACTCATGGGTAAAAAAGAAACCACAAACAAAAATTAGAAAATATTTCACCTGAATGAAAATAAAAATATATAAAAATGTGTGTGATGCAGCTAAAGCAGTGCTTAGAGCAAAATTTTTAGTTTTAAAAGATTGTATTATTTCATTGCCCTATATTTGGTTTATCTTGAATGTATCCCATGTGCAGTTGAAAAGAATATGTATTCTGCAGTTGTTGGATGTAGTATTCCATAAATGTCAACAAGCTTGAGGTGATTGAGTGTGATGTTTAGATCTTCTATATTCTTATTGATTTTCTCTTTGCCTGTTCAGTTACTGAGAGAGAAGTATAGAAATTTGCAAATACAATTGTGGAATTCTCTATTCCCCTCTCCTATTCTGTCAGTTTTTGTTTCATGTGTTTTGAAGCTCTCTTACTTAGTTCATGCACAGTTAAGATTTTTATGATGAATTATCCTATTTATCATTATCAAAAGTCTCTCTTTGTAACTGGTTACATTTTTTGTGTGTCTTGTATTTTACATTTTTTGATATTACTCTAGTCCCACCAGCTTTCTTTTTTTCTTTCTTTTTTCCCACTTCTGGGGTCCGCGACCCGCCCCCGCACCAGCTTTCTTATATTTATAATTTGCATAGTATGTAATTTTCTATCATTCAACTTTCAATGTACCTGTGTTTTTATATTTTAAAGGTGTCTGGTAAATAGACAAAATGGGATTTTGTTATTTTTTAACCAGACTGTTTCACTGGTGAATTCTATCAAGCATTAAAAGAAGTGATAATACCAATATTAAACAGACTCTTTCAAAAACTACTGGAGAAGGAAATACTTCCCAACTAATCCTGCCACCAAAGCCTGATATTGTAAGAAAAGAAAAGTAGAAACTATCTCACCATGAAATAGAATCAAAAACCCTTAACAAACTGTTAGCAAATTGAATCTTGTAATATATTATGTAATGTAAAAATGAGAATACACCATGAATGAGTGAAGTTTATCTGAGGCTTAACATTCAAAAATCATTGTAATTCACTACATTAACAGATTAAGGAGAAAAATTATATGATCATGACGATAAATTCAGAAAAAGCATTTGACAAATTTCAATACCTTTTATTCATAAAAGTCCTTAGCAATTCTGGAAGAGAAAAGAACTTCTTCCATCTATGAAAGGGTATCTATGAAAATCCACAGCTTATATTTAATAATTAATTGATGCATTCCCCTAAGATAGGGCTAAGGCGAGACCATCCACTCCCATAACTTGTATTTAATGTTGTACTGGAATTTCTAGCCCCTTTAGTAAATTAAGACATAAAGTTCAGAAAAAAAGTAAAAATCTTTCTATATTTAAAAGTGACATGATTGATTTCATAGAAAACCTGCTGGAATCTATAAAACAACTATTAGAACTAAGCAAATTTAACAAGTTCAAAATAGTAAGTTTAATATACATAATCAGTTGTATTTCTGTATACTAGCAACAAACATTTCCACAATGAAATTTTTTTAAATGTACTATAGCATCAAACGTTATAAAATAGTCATATGGGAGGCTTTCACAACATAGAAGCTGAAGTCTTCAGTTCTGGAAAATTGCCTTGTTTGTTCTATTTGTTTCTCCATTGTGTGTATTCTTTTTGGAATTGCAATGAGTCCAGAATGTTGACCCTCAAAAATGGATATCTCTAATTTTATTTTCTCTATTTTTTCTTTCAGAAAATTTTCTCTCTCTCTCTCTCTTTTAAGTATCATTCTTCACTTTTTATAAATCAGGAGAGCAAGGCACAGAGAGCACAACTAATTATCCAGATCATTTAGCTAATGATCAGAGTTTGGACAGTTAATATCTCAAAGCAGGCTATCTGAAGGAGAACTGACTCTGGGTGGTGAACACAAAATGGGATTTATAGATGATGTAATACAGAATTGTACACCTGAAATCTATGTAACTTTACTAACAATTGTTACCCCAATAAACTTTAATTAAAAAAGAAAAAAAAGCAGGCTATCTCACTCCAGAGCACACAGTCTTAGCCACTGCACTCTGCTATCTCTTTTAGAAAATATTTTTGAAACAAATAACTTCATGTATAATAAAAAAATATGACTTATAAAGAAGAGAAACCACAAAAAGATATTACTATGCCTAAGGCTATAATAAAATAAAGACCAGGAGTTTTAAAAATCATACTCCAAAAGGTCCCAACTGGATTTGATTTAGAACTGTGATAAATTTGGGTGGCCCAAAGATTTTTCCAGTAAACATTTAAAATTAAATCCAATGGAAAAACTTTTTTCTTGTCCCAGATTGCAAAATCCTCAAGGTCACAGGCTATGTTATGTTAAGTTTCAAAAATAATAGTGGACAATTTGTAATAGGTTGTTATGAATGACGCATCACTGACATCCTAAGATTTGGGAAATTATATTATTTATATGAATGATTAAAATATACACACAATAGCTAATTGGACAATATATTTAGAATTAGGCTGATAGCTCTACTTCCTTTTTTAAAGCAGAGAAGTATGGATAATACACAGTATTTGTATTAAATTTCATTTTTGTAGCTGTAACTTATAATAACTTAGAATTGATATTAAAGTGCTATAGTGTCATGTATTTATTTTACTTTATTTTTTTTTCCATCTGCTAAGAGGTGTTTTTGAAAAGATCTGAGGGTCTGATGAGTATTTTTGCATAGATTTACACTTAAGCCATCATTTTACCTTTTTCTTTATCTTTTTGAAGTAAAGCTTTAGAATAGCACTAATATAAAAACCAGATGTTAGGGAATTACCCGTATTTGTCTTCATAATTTCTTGGCATAGTGAAAGTTAAAGGTTGACTTCCAAGTTGAATGTCAACGTTTTCTACTCTAGCTAGTAGTTCTTGATGCAGTTCCTTAAGCATATCACAGATTAGCTATGAAGATAAAGAAAGATTGAAGCATGAGATAGAAATTAATGAACAAATTTTGTAAAGACAAGGATTCTCATTGGCTGCTGTACTACGCTGCCCTAAAGAGAGAAACTTTCATTGAAAAGCAGGAAGGTTGATCTTTGTGCTCTCCTACACAGTATCCTCTGATTTGAGTACACATTCCCTGCTCCCCACAGTACCTAGTCTTTGGTTCTAAAACAAAATCTGTACTCTGAAAGCAGTGCAGCTGAACCTCTACAGTAGTGGTTCCCAATCCTGGCAGCATTAATATATCCGTGGATGTTCTTTAAATAATTTGACACCGTCAGAGGCTTTTTTGATAAGTTTGAAATGGGGCTTAATAAGAGAGAAAGCATCATCTTGAGCATTCAGTGGAGGAAAAGAACTCAGAAAATGATTTACTATGAAAAAATTTTTAAAAATTGCTTGGCAAATATTGATTGAAGAGTTATAGCCTATAAGAATAGAAGAAGAAACCTATAGGGTAGGATCTGGTTGAGACAAAACAAAAACCAAAGCAAAAACAAAAAAAACAGAATAAAACTGTCATCTAATTTCCCATGTTATTATTGTCTAGCATTTTAGTTTCATCATTAGCTTTAAAGGCTATCAATTTAGTCTTATTTAATTTTTAAGGTCAATACTTATTTAGATTTACCAATATATTTTACCAATTTCTTTGCTTACCAATGATTTTTGCATCCTGTTTTCCCTACCAAATTTGACTTCCTTCTTACAGTGCATCATTTAAAGATTCTGTGAAGCAGAATCTCAACTTTTTAATGAAAATGTCTTTATTTTGCTTTCAGTCTTGAGAGTTAGAACAGTGCATGTAAAATCTAACTTTTCGCTTATGTTTCTCAACACTGAACATGTTTAAATTCTGGCTACCATTTTGCTCATGAGAAGTCTGCTACCATTCTGATTATTGATTCTCTGTAGATTCCCTTGTATCTTTTAAGAAGTTAACTTTTGTTTTCATGTTTTTTATTCAAACTATAGTTTATTTAGGATTTGTTTTTATTTCTTTTGCTTCAAGCTGTGGGCTTTTTCAATTTGAAGTTGTATAGTTATTTACTTCCGGAAAAGTCTGTTACTTCTTTGAATACTACATCTACCTCGTTCTCTCCTTTTCCAAATCCCATTTTATATGTATTAACTATACACAAGCAACCATGCATCCTCCTTTATATTTCTCATTTTCTTTAGTAGTCTGCTTGCTGCGTATGGGGTGTTTTTTCAGGATAATCTTATAATGTACTTATTTTCTCTTCAGTTGGTTTTAGTCTACTGTTTAAACTTTCCATTGATGTTTTATTTATTTTGAGGACTATATATTTAATTTCTATTTGCCTCTTTTCCAATTCATCTGAGCTAGCTAGCTAACTAGCTATAGTTTAGGTATGTACATGTGCACGCACACGTGCGCACACACACCCACACACTTGTTTTCTGAAGTATATTTCTTCTTTTATATTTTTGAACATTAAAAAAAATTCTTACCCTACAGCTATTTTCTGTCAATCTTGTGGAGAAAATTGTGCCATTTGTTGTTTTTCAGACCTCTCTCATGGCAGTTTGGTTCTTCCTGGAATCAATAATTTTATATTTTGAGTTTATTTTCAGTTGGAATAACTTTCCATAGGAATCCCACTTGTCTCTCTTGTTCTGGATGGTAGAGACTACTCTCTATGGTGCAATTTTGCATTTATCTCTGCCCAGATAATATAGGAGTCATTGTGTTTATATTGGTAAATATGTTGGCCCAGGTTTAAGACCAAACATAGTGAAAGTGATCCCAACTCCTCTTGATTCACAGGTTTAGTGTATCAATTTTTTATTATCCTTTTTTCTATTACTACCCTGGATGTAGAGCTTGTCACGTCCCTAGGATAAAGTAACAAGCCACTCTAGCTTATTCCATGTCTCATGACTAGGACAGCCCTTGTATTATAGTTTCCAACAGTATGTATTCTGCTTAATTCCATATCTTAGCTACAGAAATGAGCTCAAAGGAATAGGGATTTTGTCTGCTTTGTTCACCTCTATATTCTCAGCAAATAGAACTGTGCCTGACATATTACCAATAAACATCTATGAAATAATGAATAAATGCAAGGCAGTAGTCACTGTAATTGATATATTTCTATTGATCAAGGAGGATTTATTAGTTTATAATATTTTTATAATAAAAATTATCGAACATGATTTCTGTCTGAATGTGAATAGAGTAACAATAGTCCTAATGTTTATTCTTTGTACATCATAAATTTAGTTCCTTTATTTTTCGTCTTACAAAGAGAGTACATTTCTGGTTAACTGTTACTCTGATTTCAGTGACTAGGTACATGTAATTTTTATTTATTGTTTCTTAGTCAAAATAAACCAAACAGTGGCTTATACTAATTTAGCAAGGAGTATAAAAGTAGGAGATTCCATGGTTTCTGTTTTTTGTTTGTTTTTTAGGTGCTTAATGATGTTTTAGACTCTGGTTCTCTTGGCTTTTCTGAATCTCAGGTCTCCAGTGGATTCCTCAGCCCCAAGCACTCCTAAAAGAAAGAAGGATTTGGCATGAAAGAGGATTCTTTCTTTGGGAAGGAATACCATTCCCAGAAATCTCTCAATAGTCTTCTTCCACCCATGAGCCAGAATCAGCTCACACGCTCACATCTAAGAAGGCTTGGAAAAATGTATATCTAGAAAACAATTAGAATCCCATGATTTGCTTCAAAAGGCATTGTTCATACCCTGGGACTAAGCACGTCATTCTCTCAAACCAAATTGGTGTTCAGTTTTTAAAGAAATGGGACCAGCTCTTTATTTGGTAAATCACAGTGTCTCCCATACTTACTCGCCCACATTGCTTAGGTTTCTTTATCTTTTCTTTCTTTCTTCTATTTTTTTAAATTAAAGTTTATTGGGGTGACAACTGTTAGTAAAGTTACATAGATTTCAGCTGTACAGTTCTGTGATACATCAGCTATATATCACACTGTTCAGAGTCAGTTGCTTAGGTTTCTTGATCATCAATAGAGCCGTGGCTTTCTTTTTCAATATTAGATAAAAATCTACTAAAAGAAAAACAAACTGTTTAAGACTTCAAAAACTTTATTCACTAAATGATTTTACTATTGCTTTATATAGCTATAGGATTTAATAATAAAAATGAGTTAATCATTTGAGGAAATTTCAGCAGTTCTAGAGAGAAATAAAAACCATAGTGACAAACTTCATACAAAATTTACTTCAGGAAGACTCTGAAACGGTCACATTTTGACATTCGTTCCCCTAATGTTAATGCATAGCTTTATCACCTAGAAACCCACGACTATTTGTTAAATATCCAGCATACTAACTTGTCACAGGTTAGATTGTACAATTCAGCGATTCTTTGAGTAAGTTTCTCTGAACACAAATGGAAATGCCTTTGGCTAATATGAAAAATCATTTTTGGACTTAGCCCATAATTCTTTTTATCATATTTGTTTCAAGGAACTTAATGATTTAATTTAAAAAGGGGGGGGGGCGGTTCCTACTGCATGTTACAACCTATAGTAAACACTAGGCTACTAATAGAAAACAAGATAGGTATGAACCCTGCTCTCATGAAATTTCCTGTCTAGAAAAAAATACAGACTTGATTGTAATGATTGTTGGTAGTTTTAAAGGAGAATGTGTGTCGCAGTTAGTGTCTGTTCCATTGATAATTATTCGTGGATTGTTAACTACTGTTAATTTTATTGAAAATACTTGAGGTGTTAGGAGAAGTGAGTTACATGGTTCTGTGAGGGGAATATAAGAGAAGCAGGGAGGCCTAAGAATGAGGCATTTGCAGGACGTGTAGGGCCTGGGCCTCTGTATCCTCAGACTTCCTCTGCGTTGCTCCATGTTCCAGGGGGATGACCTGTGAGCTGGCTTTCTGCCTGGAACTGATCAATGGGAGACTATGTTTGGAGAAGAGGGAGAGGAAAGGTAGAAGCCAGAATATTTCTCTTCCACTTCTCTGCCCCCAGGGGCTTTGCTAGCAACAGCTCCGTCCCCTCCATGGTTCTGGCTCCTGCTGGTCAGGTTTACTGTGGTTCCAGCTTCTGCCAGAGGAATTGACACCTTGGGCTTCAGAAACTTGCCTTCTCTCTCTGCTCTGTTTCTAGGCATCAGTGTGGATAGTGGTTTCCTGCTGTTGCTAATCTCTGTCCGCTGTTGGACTTCTCAGTCTTCCACCTCCTGCGTGACCAATTTCCCTGCATAAATATTTGAAGTGGTTTTTCTTTCCTTTATTTTTTTATTTTTTTTGGTTAAAACCATGAAATAGCAGGTAAAAATAGGTGAGACATGTTCTAGACAGTGCAAAGAGTAGAGTATATTTGAAGATCTAAATATGAGACAGTTTACATGAGATATTGTTTGTAGCTCATCTCCCAAGACAGTTGGGCACATCTAGATTCATAAAAATAGGTGATGAATGTCACTTGTCCCATGGTTTCTATGGATCATAGGAAGCCAACAGACAGTGTTGAGAAAATAATATCATGAGAAAATACTAGCGGGCTAAGAAGTATTGATTTATTACTGGTAAGAATTTGCAGTTTGTTCAAGGTTTTCAGTGTTCTAATATGTTATTTTATTGGAATGTGAGCATACAGATATTCTTGGATTCTCTGTCTCGCTGTCTGTATTCTTCAAATCCTGGCTCAACCACTTATTAGTTATGTGATGTTGTGTAAATTACTTTACTACTCGGTGCCTCAGTTTACTCATCTGTAACATGGAAATAATATAGTAACAATCAGGTTGGTGCAAAAGTAATTGTGGTTTAAAAGGTTAAAAATAACTGCAAAAGCCGCAATTATGTTTGAACCAACTTAATATCTCATGAAGTGCTTACCATGGTGCCTAACACACAATGAATACTTTAAAATTGTTATTATGATTATGATTATTACTCATTCCCAATTTTGAAAGAGGAAAAACTACTTTTTGCTTTAGGGATGAGGACTGATCCATCTGCTTTGCCTAACCGAGACTCTAGGCAGACTTCCAGGGCTATAGAAGAACAGAAGTGAACACTGGAGGGTTAATAGGCTTCAGATTTTGAAGGGCCTTGTATAACATATGAAATTTCACTGAATATCCAAAATATAGGGAACTGTCAAACAGTTAAAGGAGGTATTTACCTTTTCATAATTTTCCTTTTTAGAAAATAATCTCTGATGCATTTGGATAATGGAATTGGAAGGAGATGAGAGTGGAAATTGAGAGGAATTTTAAAAGGTCTAGAAACCCTCCAAGACAGATGTCAACAAAGACATCACTAGCCCACATGGTACCTTCGTGCTCGTTGAAAAAAGACTCCCCTTCCTCCATGCAGTTGCAGCAGCATATGGTTTGGTGACCAGAGCTCCTAAGCCAGGGGTCCTTATGCAGTTAACCAACTGCCCCAGGTTACACTGCAAGCAGCCCCAGAGGCTTTACTCAGGAACCAATGATGGGGTACGGATGACTTACATTGTAAGGTGGATTTCAAAAGAGACCCCCACTTGGCCTTCAATGATAGTCACATGGGGATGAGGCTGATTCCTCAAGGAGGGTTAATCCCAGGAGATATGAATGCTTTTATGAACAATGGCAGACAAGCCTACAATAAGAGAATATAAGATACAGTAGGAAAACCTACCAGTATTTTCTAAACAAAATATTAAAGTCAGCATGAGTCTCTGCTAATGAAACTCCAGGACAGAGCACAACTGTAAAAACATTGCTTTATTATTTATTTTGTCTTTTTTTTTTCTTCAAGGCAAGTTCTTTCCCTGTTACCTTACTATTAATTCTATTTCTTCCTCATAAAAAGGAGCAAATTTATTATTATTTCTTTAAATGCTTTGAAGTAGTCTCAAAAAACTTTCTTAACAAAAAAATGGCAAGCATCTATGTCATTTGTTACAGAGGAATCCATTCTTTCATATAGAGAGCAGGTACAGTAAGTCCTCACTTATCGTCTATAGGATCTGCCACTTTAAGCAAAATGATGTGAAACAAAACCAATTTTTCCCATAGGTTAATTGATATAAACAAGAGTTAAGTTCCTATGGCATCCCATCAACATTAAAACGAAACAACGTTGAATGAAACGCTGTTCCACAACCTGCTATATTTATTAAGCACTCACTGCAGGCTGATTGGGAAGTTTTTGACTATTTGATGTCAGCTTTGTATACAAGTAGTGTTTCTATTCATGCCTTCCGAATAAAATGTGATGTGCAATTTCTTATCATCAGAAAAGTTTAATTTTCCTTTTAAATGTACTCTGAGTGCTTCAAATTTGCAGACACACTTTGGCAGAATTTGGGAGCATATTATAAGCATCATTACTTTGGCACTGTCAAAAGCCTACCTAATTTAATGGGCATATTTTAGGACATTTTTCCATTCGATTATACTTGCCACAAATAGGAGTGCTCTCTTCGTGTGAAAGTTACAGCGGTGATGACAAGTACAGATGTCACTTCTAGGATTATGAACTGAGGCCTCAAGCTAACTCATCCCCAAGACAGTTTGGCACATCTAGATTTATAAAAATAAGTGATGAATGTCAACTTTTTCTAATTAGGTGACAAGCCAGAGGTAGCACCTGAATATAACTAAGTTTTGGAATGAACTTGAGACATAAGTATAACTTTTTAATATTTTATTCATACTATTCATATATAGTTTCAAATATGTAAATCTATTTAAAAATAAAAATGCTAAACAAAGTTGTTTCCTGAGGCAAGTTTAACCAGGTTTACAAATTAGGTAAGATACTGACTTAGGAAAAAAGCATTAAAGTTTGAAAGAAAAGTTACTAACTTTCTTTGTAGTTGAAACCAAAATTATGCATTCTTTAGGTCATAGTGGAACTTTGAAAATCCAACAACATCTGTCAATTCAAAGATTATTTATTTTGCCTCACAACATCTACTAGAGTTATTTTAAAAACAGTAGCAGATAAAATTAACTGGATAATTTATTTAAAAATCAAAAAGCACAGTGGGAATAGCATAGACATGATTCTAAGAGCCTTATATTTATCTTAGAAACAGGATAAAAATTATCAAAATATAGCAGTATAAGAAACTTCAGAAAAGTATAAAAAGAATGTGGAAGTTTTAAATGTATGCCACTGGTTTAGTTAGATTGTTACTTCACTTTCTCTTTTAGTGTATCTCTGTCTTCATCTTACCAAGAAATCTATATGTATAAAATTCAAAGAACATTTTTAGGTGAAATATGAAAATGTAAACTGCTGATCTCTTCACCTTTTCTTTAAACCAATCCAGGTGAAAAAATATATATATCTTAACTTGTGGTTATTCCAGTTTAAATTCCTACTAGATACTTGCTTCCAAAATGAGAACTGTGAGAAGAAGAAATAACAACCCTTACTAAAGTTGCCAGTCTTACCCTCCAGAGCATGTGCCAAATAAATCTTACGATGCCTAACCATGCACATACGTAATGATGCTAGGTGAAAAGCAAAGTTACCATTCTGAATACAAAGAATCTAAATTTTCAATTAAAAAAAAATCATTTCTGAATCTTTGCCCAATGTACTTCTTTTATGCATTGTAGATTCTTAAAAAAAAAAAAGATAATAGCTGCTTTTAGGCTACAAGAGAAGCTGCACATGTTATCCTTCTGCAAACAAGTGAGAGAAAACTTAAGACAGGTTAATAGTAAATATGGCAACTTTCCTGCCATTTATTCAACATTAATAAGTGATAAATTGTTTTCATAACATAAATGGGCTGCACTTCTTAGAAATGAAATTTAAAAATATACATTTTGATGGTAAATTATCAAAATCACTCACACCAGGTATGCTGGCCAATATTTCAAGTAGATTGGCTTAAACTTGTGTACCCTGTTGTCATTCGTTATAATCAAGAGGGTGCAATATTCCATGTCTCACAGCTAATTGGTCTCATCAAGCCAGTAAGCAAATGAATCCCGGGAGCAAGTTAGTTACATTGAGAAAGCTATGAACTTGCTCAAATGTCTGTGATAAATTTCTAATGAATAAGTAGTTAATGGAGTTAAATTAAAGAATTCACAGGCCTTATATGTACCGTGTTTCCCCGAAAATTAGACCTAGCCGGACAATCAGCTTTAATGCGTCTTTTGTAGCAAAAATTAATGTAAGACCCGGTCTTATTTTACTATAAGACCCGGTCTATATAATATAATATAATATAATATAATATAATATAATATAATATAATATAATATAATATAATATAATATAATATAATATAGACCGGGTCTTATATTAATTTTTGCTCCAAAAGACTCCTTAGAGCTGATTGTCCAGCTAGGTCTTATTTTCAGGGAAACACGGTGTGCTTGGATATGTTTATTATTAAAAGACATTTGTATCAGTTTGGAATTATATTCAATTGGGAGTAATATAAATCCCTCCCCCGCCCCCAAACTGACTTAAACCAATATCTGTTTTCTTTTTCTATTCTTACCTGCACTGCAAGTAGTAGTATCAGGCCAGTGAAGTAGCTCAGAGATGCCTCTAGGAACCCCTGCTTCTTCCAGCTGTCTACGAGCCATGTATTTTTCTTCCTGCTTATTGCCTGCATGTTGCATGTGCCATCGATACCATCATATCCATCTTGCAATCAGAAAGAAGAGAAAGGGCCAACGGAAGAGAAACAGAAAAAAAGACAACAGAGCCTGTCTCTTTTGAAGAGTTTTCCCAGGCGCCCTAATGACTGGCTTATAGGACTTTAGTCTGGACTGGGTCACACTGCCACCCTCAGCTTTAAAGCAGTTTGGGAGATGGAGGATTCTAACATTTAGGGACCTACTACCTCAAACAAAATCGGGGCTCTGTTAGTAAAGAAGGGGAAAAAGTGTACAAGGCATCAACTAGAATGTTTCTAAGAATTTGAAGCATTCACAGTACAATAACCACCAAAATAGAAATATTCTTAGTTATTTGTCAAGTTTTGAAATTTTGCACTCAAACATTGTTCTAAAAAAGTTTGAGGTCTTAAACTTATATGATGGTATATTAACTATCAGGTTGGCCCAGTGGCTTTTGTAATAATAATCATAAACTATGTAATAATATGAACAAAACTGCAACTGTATCAATAATGTTAACAAGGCCTGATGAGTTATCCTGCAAATAGAAAATATTAAATAACATTTGTTATATGACTTACAACAGTAGGGTTGACTAATGCTATTTGAAACAACGAGGTAGTGGGTTTAATTTGTATTATTTAGAATGGTAACTTTTTCTTGTTGACTGATTCATATATTTCAGGTGACACTCCCTCTAAAATAATTCATTGTAGTTTAAACTCCAGGTCTTATGTTATCAAGGTTTTATGCCAGTATTTGTTTAACATGTATCAAATGGAGTACCAATTTGTCCCAACCACTTTGATTGAAATCGAGGCTGTACTAGTGAAATGGCTCAGTTACTGCTCTCAGGAGTTGATAGTTTGGTCTCATGAATGTCCACGATAACTCATGGTTGCCAGCATCCACAATTCCAGAAACCACCATTCACACTATATTCTAAGTGAAAGATGCCACCCCCCAGGTTGTTATAATGAGAAGTCTCCACCTTACCCTTCTGTGTATTACAATAACTTTTCACTTTTCCAGCAGAATTGGAAAATGAGATTTTTCTCAACGGGAAAAATGTTACCTCAGAATGTTGTTTGGAGGATTACATACAAGCATTATATAGACGCAATAAATTTTAGCTTGAAAAGAAATGTCCAATTTTCTTGGTCAACAGTGTAGACTCTAGAGCCAGATGGCCTGAATTCAAATTCTGACTCTACCACGTTCTAGCTGTAAATGACCTGGATCAAGGTATGTCTTCCTCTCCGCAATGCTGATGCTTAGGGTTACTGTGTAGAGTAAATGAGTTACGTAATTCCTGTAATCATACATTCTCGATACATTTCGATTATTACTTTCTCCATTAAAGCTGAGTTCTTAAGCCTCAGCATGCATTTTATTGAATGGTATTTGAAGGACGTTTTCCTAGCCGTTTTATGCACTTTCCTTTGCCTTTGTTAATAAAATAGAGTAAATATAATTTAAACTTTTCCTCATATTTAAATATCATTATTACAAATATTGGTATTATGCTACAGTAAAATTATTAGCTCACATTTATTGTTTGCTCACTGAGCACTTAAATACTCCTGGAAGCATTTTACATGTCTAAACTCATTTGACTCTTAGAACAAACTTTGCTGTTATGAGATGTAGAGGTTTATTTATTTTTTTTAATTAATAATTAATTAATTAATTAATTTCACTGGCTTCCTTGCATAGTTTCAGCTATAATTCAGATAGTTGAGGCTTCTCAATAACTGAATACAAGATAAGTAAACATGAATATTTTTAGTACTTTGCAGTGAATACTGCTAAGCTCACAGAAGCATTCTAGGTGAATGCTTCTTTCTCATTTTCCTTTTTCCGGATAGCTATCTTTCAATACCGTATTTCCCCGAAAATAAGACTGGGTCTTATAGTAATTTTTGCTCCAAAAGACGCATTAGGGCATGTTTTCAGGGGGTGTTTTATTTTTTCATGTACAACAATCTACATTTAGTCAAATACAGTCATGTCATCTTCTTCTGGAACACTAAATGTGTCTGTCTAGCTGACGATCTTAACAGGGGCTTATTTTAGGGGTAGGTCTTATTTTTGGGGAAGCACGGTAGAAAGAGCATCTATGATTCTGACCTAGAAAGTTACCTACTCCCAAACTGTAGCTATTTGATTTACCCCTATTGATAATTATTGCTCTTGATGTTTGGAAAAATTAGGATTGACCAATGCCAATACTTCATTTAAAAAAATCCCTACCCACAGAAATTTATTTAATATCAGTATAAAATTCCAAACTTATGGAAGATCTTATTAAGAGTTAAGCTTTTCATTAAAACAGGATTCTAATTTTAAAAAATCTTGACCTACATTCCCACCAGAGAGTCAGTCTCTCTCCCATCTCAATCCAAAGTGACAGAAGCAAGCTCAGAAAATAGTTCCTCATTTGTTGGTCATCGAACTATAAAACCTTAATTAATAGAACAATCAACCTTTAGCACAAAAGATTAATAGAGATGCAATCTGTATTCTTTTGTCAGAGGTGTCATGACAAAATTCTACAGAATGGGTGGCCTAAACAACAAACATTTATTTTCTCACATTTCTGGAGTCCAAGAGCAAGTTGACAGCAGGTTTGATTTCTTCTGAGAACTCTCTCTTTGGCTTGCAGATGCCCACCTTTTCACTGTGTCCTCACATGGTCTTTTCTACATGTACCTGGTATCAATTTGTGTGTCCAGATGACCTCTTCTTATGAGGATACCAGTCAGGTTGGAGTAAGGCTTACCCTACCTGACTGATTTTTAACTTAATAACTTCTTTAAACACCCTATCTTCAAATACGGCCACATTCTGAAGTACTTGGGGGTAGGGCTTTAACGTATGAATTAGGAAGGGACACAATTCAGTCCATAACACAATCTGTTTAGAGATCACTTTTCTTTCATACCGCCTGGTTACTAGACATTAAAGTTCAGCTAAAATGCATAAAACAGGTCGTGGGATGAAAGAATATATCCTTTCATGTTGTAGTAATACATCATGATTTTCTGCTCAAGAACCTGTTTATTTTAACAAGGACCGAGGACAATGTATTTAAGTATAAGGTCTAATACAATCTTCGCTTTAGTGATGAGATCTATTTCAGATTAGATCGCAAATTGACATGTAATGCCTTATTAACGCTTCTATTTGTCTAACTTTATGTTTTTACCAATGCCTATTTACACAATGCTAGCCAGTGTATAAGAAAATGCCATTCTAGGAATTGTGCCATTCAATGCTAGCAAACAGAGCTTTTATTCAATACTAGCAAAATAGCTGATGATTGATCATTTTCAGATATTCCTTTGTAAAATAATGTTGCTAAAAGAATGACAAAATAAATTTTTGTATAAAGGAAAGTACATTCAAGAAAGATTTTTTTTTTTTTATTTGTTGTCATTTTTATCTCTTGACTTTTCTACTGGAATTGAGCCGGATTTAAAAGAAAGAGATTTTTGCTCGTTTGTTTGTTTCTCTCCTACATCTTCAGATAGATTTTGTTAAGAGTATTCATGATGTCTATTGGTTATTGGTGTTTGTATGCTTCAGTATTCATATTATAGTGTGTATCATGATAATGCTGCCAGGTAGCTCTCGAAATCAATTCAGTATGCAAAACTTCTAACCAGACAACACATAGTCAACTATACCTTCCTATGTTTACTATTGTACTTTTATTAATTCTGTATTCACTCAGTTACTATTTTCAGAATAACTACTGTGTGCCAGGTACAGTGCTAAGCACCTCCCCTTTCTTTTTTGTATTATTTCCTTGAGGAAGAGTATCACCAACCTCCAATTTACCAATTTGATCAAGAATGCCATGTTTTTTTTTCATTTTAATTTTGTAAATTAAGCTTATATTTTATCAGCCAGTCTCTTGTGAGCTTGATTAATGCATCACTCCACCAGGCCTGATCACCTCTAGGAAAATAACAAAAACCAAGTAGGTGGACCTCCAAAGAGTCAGACTCTGGAATTGTGGCAAACCTAATGAAGTCCTGTAAACTTCTCAAGGGCCACTTTTATATCATTTTTCCAATTCAAAGCTTTTCAGTTCTTATATTCTCACCAATCTCCTAAACCCCCACTCCCAGGCTGCTGACCATCCCTGAAGAAAACGCCAAACCAACTGGCACGTTTGCAAATTTATGTTTTCCAACTTCAGTTAACCAACCCTTCAATACGACTCAGCAATCCCTTATTTTATCCTCTCCTCTTCTTGCATTTTGTACCCCTCTTCCTTACTCTTAGCAGGAAACCTCACTTCGTGCAGCACAAGGAAAAGTAAAAGCCATGAAGCTCAGTATCTTTCCTCACCACTGAACTACAACTGACAACATGAGTCATCCTTAGAACTTCTCAGAGCATGACCCAGGTCCAGGCCAGTGTCAACTTGTGAGGATGTGGGCATTTTTGAATTTGGTATTGAGGAAATTATTTGTAAACACTGTGGTATATTTGTTAATTTTAAATAAAGTGTTTACATGATTCAAAAATAAAAAATAAAAAGAATGCCATGTTTTCCCAAACCAACCTCCCCAAGCTCACGCAATTCAGTGGTCTCCAGACATTGGAAGTTCATAGAGCAGTGACTTTTTTTAAGTAAGTTTATTGGGGTGACATTGGTTAATAAAATTATATAGGTTTCAAGTGTACAATTCTGTAATACATCATCTGTATATTGTATTGTGTGTTCACCACCCAAAGTATTTGACCCCACCATGTATTGGACCCCTTTGACCCTTTTACACTTTCCCCACTCCCTCCTTACCCTCTGGTAACCACCAAACTTTTGTCTCTGTCTATGAGTTTTTGCTTGTTTGTTTGTTGCTTTCAGTTTTAAATCCCACATATGAGTGAAATCATATGGTTCTCAATTTTTCTCTGTCTGGCTTACTTTGCTTAGCATAATAATTTCAAGATCCATCCATGTTGTTGCAAATGTCAGTATTTCATCTTTTCTTATGGCAGATACTATTCCATTGTGTATATATACCACATCTTCTTTACCCAATCATCCACTGAAGAACACTTGGATGTCTTTATATCTTGGCTGCTATGTACAAGTATAATGCTGCAATGAACAAAGGGGTACATATATCCTTATGAATAAAAGTTTTCAAATTTTTCAGGTAGATACCCAGAAGAGGGATTGCTGTGTCATATGGTAATTCTATTCTCAATTTTTCGAGGAAACTTCCTAATGTTTTCCATAGCGACTGTACCAATTTACATCCCCACCATCAGTGTATGAAGTTCCTTTTACAGGGAGGAGAACACACCAGTGAGCTCTCCTAGCCCACCCCATTGCCACCCTCCCTGGCTGATCCCAGCAGGACAGCTCAGGCAGCACAGCACTGAGTCTGGCTGCAGGGATTTCAGGGGTCAGAACCTCATTGCCCACCACATTCTTCCATGGGGGTGGTGCTCTGAGACCAAGGTGATTATTTTTTTTATTGGGACCATACTTTATTAGAATAATAATGATAAATTGTCATTTATTGTCATCACTATTTTATGAGAAAGGACATTTTAATACCAAAAAGATTGCTTAATGCAAACCTCAAAACATTGCTTATTATTCTCATTTCCCTAGTGAAACACTTGTCATCCACAGTCCAAAATTTGGGAACAATTGATTTGGAAAACAGAACAGAGGGGAAGAGGGGCAGTGAATATCAAGAGGACTAATTAAAGACCTGTACATAGAATAATATAGTACATCCCTCCTCAACATGTTAGTGATTTTCTAATTCAATCGTCAAGAAACTATTGCTTTGTAACATTTGAAAAATTACTGTTAGCTTATTTAGTACATCGTAATAGATAAGAATATTCTTTTTTAAAAATTGTGAGATTATCCACTTGTGGCTTATTTTCCTAACAAGATTCTCCAGGTTATTTAATATAATTTGAGTACAAACGTTTCTCTCAAAATGAAAAAGTAAAATTTCAAGGATTTTTGCTTTAAACAGAAACTATAGGTCCTAAATATTGATTAAATGCTGATAAATGTCTACAATATAAATGATAGGAGAGATAAGTCATGTTAGTGACAGTATAATGGGAAGCATCAAGAAATAACTACTATGATTCTTAACTATATTATATTTATTAAAACAAAAATAGAAGGAAAGATAGAAAAAGAAAAGAAGGGAAAATAGAAGACATAAATTTTCAATTAGAAGTAAAATCATAGTGATTAAGGTATAAAAATTCAGTCAATTATAGACCCCAAATTAGACACTTGCATTGTGAGTCTGTGTGAGAGAAAGATACTGGTGACTGATCCCAATTCACACTGACCTAATTTCTCACCAGCACTTGAATGTTACTAATAGTGATAAATATTCCTATATATTACACTCTATGATTAATCTGAAAGAGCAAAGTGTAATAATATTTTTAAGGCATAATTAGTAGTCAAAAACATTATAACTATTTGTTTAAAACAACAATTTATTGGAATCTTAAAGGCACTGTCTTTTCAATAGGTGATTTTGTGTAAAGAATTACCAGTACATCAAGATAGTTCTTATGGGAAGAATTACTTCAGAATAACATGTACAACTATATGTGGGACAAGATTAGAAAGTTACCTATATTGTCCAATTTGAAAAGTACTATCCAGACTCCCACGGATCCCTTTCATCCAGATGTTACATATCTGAACCGCCATAGGTTAAATGCATACAGATTTTTATTTGTTTGCCTGAGGTATCTTAGATATAAAATATTATAAGGGGTAATATTGCATGAATCCATTATAAGATATTATTAACTTAGCCAGCTCTGCAGAGCATCTAGATAAAATAAAGGCAGAAAAAGCATGAAAAATGAGGAAAATGAACAAAAAGCGACTTAAGGTCTCATATAAATAAAAATTTTCCTATTTAAAAATTTTTTCTAGGTATAGTCCTGCTGAAAGCATTACTTTTTATATTGTTATCTTTCAGGTCGTTCATTGATTTCAGTTCACAGATTTATTTATCCTCCATGCTTGTTCATAGACCATTTCTGCCAACAGAAAGAGGTTTCTTTAGTTTATTAATATTGAAAATGATAAAATCTATTGGTTAAAATCTGTATAACTTTACTGATTATCTTTAGTGTACTTTATAACAGCTGTTTTTTTAACTTGTCAATTTTATACTAATAGCATGAGCATTTAATAGCTCTTACTTGAACCAAAAGTAATTATACATATATATGTATATACATATATCTCTGTGTGTGTGTGTGTGTGTGTATGTGTATACACATATACAGAGGGTGCCAAAAAAAAAGGATACACATTTTAAGAAAGGAAAACTGTATTAAAATTGTAATATTCAATATATAGTGATAACCAAAGATGAATATAAGTTATGTTTGACTTCTGCAATTATAAGACGGGCTCAAAGTGGTTACCATCAGCGTCCAGACACTTCTAATTATGGCGAACTACTGCTTGAGCAGCATTGACCAAAGTGTCCACTTGCATACATTTTTTTGGCACCCCAGGTATTTGGCAATATTATTCTGATATAATACAAAGAAACCAAGATCCATAGAGGTCTCATAGCCTTGAGATTTTAGAATTCAGAAAATGTGAATTTGAATCAATCTTTCCTACTTCCTATTTGTGTCATCTCCTGCAGCTTATGTACTAAGCATTTCTAAGGCTTAATTTCCTCGTATTTTGAATACAATGGCAATATTTTAAGGAATTCTTGTTGATTTTAATCCCTTCTAAAACATGTCATCATAACAATTTAATTTGTTTCATTCTTAAAGATAACTTTTATTACTATCAGCATGCAGCACTGTATACCCTGAAAGTAACTTCACATAAAAACAACTAAATAATCTGGATAAAATATAAATTATATTTCTTTAAATGCATTGCTGAGCTGGCTATAAAATAGCCAAAAACTAAAGGAAGGATAAAATCCTGGAAGGTGGCTAAGAAATGAAGCTAGGTCTTACCCTACGGGCGTCTGCTAAACTCTACAAACTTGAGCTCCTGTTTTAGTGGCTGGAAATGGCCAGGAAGTCAGGGACTACAGCTTAGATATGCTCTGGAGTAAATACTCTCAAAGATAAAATTTTAAAAAAATGAGCTCGTCATATAAAATCACAAAACACACAAAGGAACCAGAAACTGACAGAAGCATGGCACCATAGATCAGGAGTTAGCAAAACAAGAACCAGAAAAATTAGATTGTCTAATATCCGGAAAGTCTTCAGATATTGCATTTATCTTAAAATGTCTGTGTTTTAAGACATAAGGACTTATAAAATGTGACAAGAGAACATGAGTCTATGAAAATAACCAAGTGGATTTATAAAAACAAGATAGGCAGAATTAAAGAAACCAACAAGCTATATGGTGAAGCATCCTGGGACCAACAACAGCAGGGAGCCATTTTCTCTTCTATGTCTAAAGGAACATGGGGAAAAGAGGTTATACGAAACTGGAGAGAATTGTAATTACAGCTATAGAAAAAGGTCATCTGAAAGGAACTACAAATTTTGGTAGAAGAATGTAGCTTCTGCTGACCCACAACCCACTAAGGACACAGATGGGGAAATGAATTCTCCCCTCTCTCTCTTCCCATACTCAGTGTCCTGCTGGTACCTTTCATTGGTCAAACACACTTGATACCAGAATCAAGGGAACTTTGTTGATGCAAAACACAGAGGTTAGTATGCCAGGACACAGAACAAAGTGGAGAAGGGAGGATTAGAGAGGCAAAGACAGAATCCCAGCTCAGAGATTAACAGATGGTGAGGGTAGAGTGCAAAGGCCTAACTTACATGTAAACATTGTTATTAAAAGAAAGGGGGGGGGGACAGGAAAAGCAAATATTCAAAGATAAAATAGAAGATTTTTTAAGACTTGCTGAAAGACACTACCCCTCAGATCAAAAAGTAACCCAATACAAAAAGAAATTCACAAATAGACAATATCATAGTGAAACTGAAAAACACCAAAGATAACAAATAGATCTTAAAATCAGCTAGACAGAAAAGAGAGATTACCTACCAAAGGAGAGCAGTTAAAGTCATAACTGATTTCTCAATAGCAACAATAGAGCCACAAGTTGTAAACACCACCTTCAGTGAGCTATGGGATATCTGTCCACATTTAATTCTCATCTTGAGAAGGCATCTCTCAAGAAGAAATAAAAAATGTAGACATTTTCAGGTGAACAACAACTGAGAGTTTCAAAATCTCGATTCACTTTAAAGACAATTTCAAAGGCTGAATGAACTTCAGGAAGAAGGAAAATGATCCAACGTAGAAAATCTGAGATGCAATAAAGAATAGTAAGCCAATATTAAACAGGTGGCTATAGCGAAACATAGAAATTATAATTTCCAAAGTAGAAGTCAAAAAAATAGAATGAAAATAGGAAAGAAAAAAAGAAAAACCACTTCAATTAAAAAGTAGGGAAGAAAAATAGAAACTCCATATAAATAGAAAGCACAACATGAGATCATAGAAATTATTCCAAAGTATTATCAGTAAAGTCAGTGAATGTAAATATAGTATTCTGACTAAAAACTGAACAAAAGCTGGACTTAAATATACAATGATATTTTATTTCCAAGAGACATACCTTAAATATGAAGACCCCCCCTCCCTCCAAAAAAAATCAAACAATTTAATCCAAAGTATTGAAAATGACATTCCAGGCAATGGTTACCCAAAAGATCCCTTGCAATTATATTATTATCAGAAAAATAGATTTTAAGCTCAACAGCCTTATTAGATCTTAAGATCACCACATAATCACTAGACTACATAATAATAGGTTCAATTTATCAGGATAACTTCTATATAATTAATAATATAGCCTCAAGTCACAGTCAGCAAAAAATGACAGAACTATAAGCAGTAGATAAATTTACCATCATCTGGGGGAAGTATTCACACTTCTCTCACTAATTAATAAACAGATACAAAAATCAGCAACACTTGGATAATATATGTTCTTTTCAAAGCACATGTGGACTTTTACAGTCAATAAACAATGAATTCTGTATATCAATAGATTAAAAATTGTGTTAAACATTGGTAAATCCCAGGGTAAAGGAAAATGTACAACAGGGGAAGGAGGATCAGGAGTGTTAGTGCAGGAGTGAAGTATTGAGAAAGCTGTTCAGAGTGCAGGGTTGAATGTCAGGTTAGACATCATTGGCATAGCAACATCCAAGTCAAGACTAGACCAGGTTGACCAACGTGAAGGCATGAATTCCAGAGAGAGGACACTGCTAGAGTGGAAGCCTGAGGCAGTAGCATCCTGTGTCTGGGGCTAGATGAAGAGGTGAAGAAAAGATTTTGAGGGGAGGTTACAGGCAGCAGACCACAAAGGGCCTCTTTGGCCCGGCAAGGACTTTGGCATTTACTCTGAGTGAAATGGGGAAGCCCTCAAAGTGCTGGCAGCAGGGCAGTGAGTGACAGTCTGATTCATGAATTACAAGGACTCTCTGGCTGCTGAATTGAGAATAGACCACAGGGAAGCAAGGTTGTAGCACAGGGGCCTGTGACTGAATGTAAGCCCTAACATCCCTTTAATGGATGAACTATTTACTTACCCACAAAAGAAGCTATTAGATAATAAACAAAAGGAAAGAAAGAAAAGCAAACTACCCCCCCTCTCCTCTCCCCTCCCCCCTTCCCACCCGCTGTGTAATGGGGAGGAAAGGAAAAAGAAATGCCAGGTGAAGATTTTTAAGGGGAAATTGCTATGTGAAGTGTGATGTGATCCTTTCTCATGACACCATAAATTTTTAGAAAATGCAAAACCTCTTTATAAATACTCCTAGAATTAGCACATCGTTACGTGATGTCCATTTCAGTAGTTCATGCTGTTCGGGTACTCACTCAGTCTCAAATAGAAACTTAATTGGGTTTTTCCTGAAACCCATCTTCCTAACTAGATGAGTCATCTCAATTTTTTTTCTATAGTAAAAGATACAGCATGTTCTATTTTTCTTTTCTTAGTATAAAATACTAAGAGATTGAAAGTATTTGTTTTTACACATCCTAGAAATCATAAATATGATTCTGATTTTTCTTTTTTTCTAATCAATAAGAATCATAGCCATCAAATAAATGGTACTCACTTGATTAATCATAACAGTTAATTTATTTAAACAAAATGCTGAGTATCTTCTGTGCCTCGCACACACCATATGCAACAACTGTAAAGAGTTTACTAGGAGAACATTGTCCTACCCATTCACAAATTTCAGTCATGTGACTGAGAACCGTTGGCCGATGGGAGGTTCACTACAGCTGGAAGAGATTTATAATTTATCGGAGGTAGGAGTCAGAAGGAGAAGACGCAGAAGGCAGAGCTCTAGGTAAGAACCAGGTCCTCATATCCCTGGATTATAAGAACTATGGTATCGTTTATACTGTAGATTACAATAAGTGTTTTGATATGTATGCACATTTTAGAAAGAATAATATTTATTTATATTTGCCAACTCTACCCATTTTACTTTGAGAAAGGAATACATACTCTTCTTGTGGAATTATGAGAGTCCTTTCAGAAACATTTTTTTTTTCTTTTGCATCTAAACTACTTTATATGATAGTAGCCCCTTCCCTAATACTTAAGGGGGCACCAAGTGAAATGGAATAATCTAGAAAATGAGCAGAGTAGTTCCTCCATTTAGGCAGCTGTGCTCAAGTGAGAAGATCAGGAGGAATCAGAAAATCCAGGCTTGGATGCTGACCTTCGGCAAGTGAGTCAATTTCTTCATCTGTAAAATACTAAGCCCACAGGCTCTTTATGAGGGATAAATAATATATATGAAGATGTTGTATAGCTGCAGATCACATTAGAGCTGTCTCAGGCATGCATTTATTTCTAACACCATTCATTCAATTAATCATCTAAAAATGAATATTTAATTTCTATTCCATTCTATGAATTGTGCTATGTTCTCTGGGATGATATAACTTCTGCCCTCAAGGATTTTTAGTGGAGGCTGGGATGATAATGTGTGTGTGTAGGACCCTGTAATAGGACAGAGACAGAGGATATATGGGAGGTGGGTGAAATTGCAGAAGTTTTTCTAGAGGAGAGCTGATTCTGTATTCTGGTGGCATTAGTCTTCTTATTTCACAGTAAATGTTGACTGAAAAATCACGAAAGCCAAATGTTGACACAGGTGTTTTCCTCTTTCTTTAAAGTCAAAGTGTGTGGGGGGAAGAAAAGAGACTGGATAAAGGGAATCAAACTAAGCTAATAAACGTATTAAATTGTATTAATTTCTAGATGGCAGGTAATTATATTGTATTTCTCTATTTTACCTTATTCAAAATACAAATAAAAAAATAGTTTCCATATGCTATTAAATTTTAAAATGATGGAAAATTCAGGTATAATCTCTTATCATAATCTGAATTGTAATAATCTTATTAAAGTACCTAGCATTTTTTTCTGTAGTTTTTAATATCAATTTTATTTCTGCATAATTATGTTGATTCAACATTAGGACTTTTTTGACAATTCTCACCATTCTTTACTTGATATATTTCTTCTACATTGCCAGTTCTGTTTTCGCTCGAGAGCATTTTAGATGTATTGATTTATTTCTTATTATGTGTTCTTTACATTTTTGCTATCCTGTGAACGTCACTCATTTTTATAGGGAAATGTTTTATTAATTTACCCACTAATTTACATAGTTTTGTGAGACTTCTTTTTTTAATAACTCTTTGAGTTTAGTAAACTTAATTGGTTGTTCTTTTGTGATTTGGCAATGAACATATTCCTAAATCTTGCATGTAACTCAATTATTTCTGTAAAGACCTTCACTCAGAGCAGCTTGCTATTTCTTGTATCTACTCAATTTGTTCATAAAATACTTTCATACAGATAACAGACTTCTGATATGTAAAAAACACAAAAAAAATGTTTTTAAAAAGGAAGTAATTCAGTTTAAAAACTAGAATTTTGTGCATAGTGTGCTTCCTGAATTTATGAGGAGGTTGACTTTTTCCCCATTGCTACACATGCTCTTCTCATTAATTTCATAGCTTTTTTGTACAATTGTTTGCTACAACCTTTATAGAGTAAATTATATGCCATTATAAATGAACACAGCTGCCTAACTGAAGGAACTGCTCTGCTCATTTTCAGATTATTCCACTTCACTTGGGTCTTTCTTAAGTCTCAGAGAAAGGACTACTATCATTTATAGATTCAATCTAGATTTTTAAGAAGTCTATAACAATACCTATCTACTTTGAATTCTATTCCTTTGAGGAAAAAAAAGATGAAAACCATATACTGTTGTGTTTGTCATTCCCTAAATGTGTGACTTAGCAATGGGAAAATAAGTTGCTCCTCTTTGAAACTATTGATGATTCTTGTATTCTTGATAAGTCATCACTGCCCTTAAAAATCAGGCACCTGCTTCTTTCCCAACTCGACAGTGTGTCATCTATCTTTCTGTTCTGTTAAACATTTCACTCTTTTTCTAAGCAGATTAAGTGTAGTTGAGATGTGATTTCTTTTCACAATAATCTTGCTGTTGAACTTCAGTTTGTCCTCCTTAGCTATCAACTCAAAATATTTGGCTGAGATAATTGGGTATTGATTATTTTTGCACTGTCATTTGCAGTTCAGATTGGATCTTTATAAACACTTGAGACTCTTTTTAATGTCTATTGTATGCTTAATATCCATGCATACCTCTAGTCTGGGGTTTAGGTCACTGTGCTGAATTCAGGCTCAACTTTCCTTAAAAGAAAACAGCAGCTCAGTGATAAAGCAAGAGCACTTTCCACTGCTTCAATTCTTTCTTTCTTTCTTTTTTATCCTTGAATTCTAAGCCAAATTAAAAATTCTGAAACTCTGGGGGTAGGGAGTGTCACTTGGCTTTAGAACTTTGTTGAGGATGGATGTTCACAGCATGCTGCCCCCTTATTCTCTTTGCCTGGGCAGGACAGACTATTAGTATTTCTAAAAATAATTTACAGATCTTTTTACCACATACTTAAGCACACTGTCCTTTTGTAATCCCTATTATTTTTATTTTAGTTTGCCATAAATTGTTTCTGTTGAGTTTTTAGACCTACAAAAGCATAAGTCAAAGTGACAATAACTTATAAATAGTCAATATTTACAATTTATTGAAATCTGTGACTCGCTGGGTAAGACTCCTACTCTATGAGACACTAGATGAAATGAAAGACTGACAATATTATCTATGCATAGTGGTGGTACGAAGTGAAGATTGGGCTTTGGGAGTCAAAGGACTGGAGTTCCAGCCTTTACTTTGCCCTTTCTGTGTTACTTTGCATCTGTCACTTAATTGCTCAGACTTCCAGTTGTCTCATGTATAAGTAGTGACATACCAATACCTACTTCAGAATTGTCATGAAAATGAAATAAAATAAATTATGGGAAAGTATTTTGACAACTGTAGTGCACTATATCAGAGAGGTCAAATGATTTACAATCTGTGAGTAAAAGGCACAAATATTGAAATGGAGACTAATACTAGCTAGAAGATCACTGGTTACTCTTCTAAATTTTTACTAGATATAATATGGAAGATTTAGAGGGCCAACACTGAGTATATTTGAAGTGGTTGAATTTGTTTCTGAGTCTAATTGGGACTTACAAATTGGCCTTCAAGGATGGGTAAATTTTGTAATGTAAAAGTAGACTCTTCCAAATGTTCCCGCCAGGAAGGCGCAGACTTCATTCATCCATTCATTAAATCGTTTGTCAAATATTTGTGGAATGTTTACCACAGTCTGTGTCTTCCAAGGGATACCATGGAAGGTGAAGTGGCTATGAAAAGAAAAAAATGTTCGACTTTTCTCACATGATATACATTTTAATCTTTGACAAATTAAAAGATACTACCTCCTTTACCACACAGACTGATAGGGTAAATTTTCAGATTGTAGTCAACTTTCAAAGAACTTTAACAGAAATGCTCCTTGTATATATATTGTCAAATTTGAAGGCAGCAAATGCTACCGTGTTTTACGCTATATCATACTAAGCTTCCTATTAATATTGAATGTCATTTTAAACATAAAGGATTGTGTTTATTTATAGGTATGTAGTTTATTGTGTCCAATTCTGCTTATAATCAAATTAAAGAAAACTCATTGAAATGCCAGTCTGATTTTTTGAAAAATGACTGCACTTGTTCAAGATTATTTAATTAAAGATAATTATTAAAACATAATGAAAACTTTTATTTTCCTGGAAACTAATAAGTCAAGGATATTTGTGTACTCTTTGTAGTTGATCTTATATCTACTTAACTGATTAAAAAAAAATCCTTAAGGAGTCTCAGGAAGCCTACAGAGCATAAAGCAAAGAGGCTTGCAAATACTGAATTCATTGCTTGTGCACTGACCTTCATTTACAGACTTATCTAAATTGTCTATTTATCAAATAAACCCATTTAAGCACTACATATCTCCAGTTTGGGTTGTGGTCACAAAGCAGCAAATACACTAACAAGCTCAATGAGAGGGGGAAAAAAATAGCTTCAGTATTTTTGGTAACTTGTAAGCATAACAAGTTGATTTTACTTTCCAATTAATTTCTTTGATGTTATGATTAAAGCACTGTTCTTGGTCAGAACCCCGTCTCCTGGTGGAGGCACCTGGTCCCCACAGAGTTGCATCACACTGAGGAGAACGCTCCCTAATGAGCTCCTCCCACCGGTCCCCTGAGCCCTGCAGCAGAGGAAATCTGGGATTATATGACAGCCCTCTGACAACTGGTCAGCCTGGGCAGCTAGTGAAGACTGCAATGGTGGAAGGATGCTGTTGAGTGCAAGGTAATGGCCTTCTGTGGGGACAGAGCCAGGAGAGCAGTTTCCAGGCTCTTGGCCTCACGTGGAAAGGTGCTGGCTCGGGTAGTAGATGGCCATCAGCTGTGACTGGTTGGCCGTCAGCTGTAACGGTTAGCCATTAGCCACTGATATAACTGCTGTGGCTGAACTAGCAAGCATGGATTGCAGTTAGCAAGTGGGGTTGGTTGGTTGGCAGAGAAGCAGACGGCAGATTGAGAATCATGTTGGTCCTACTTCTTGTGTCTTGACCGGCCGCCAGCGAGAATGTAGTGAGTGGTATGAACCCCCATCATACCACATCCTTTTTGGCCTCACCATAGCCTGCGTTCCTTTTTGGCCTCGACATATCGTGCGTTCTTTTGCGGGGAGCAGGACCAGAGACTCTCATGACACCTACCTGCTGGGAAAGTGTTAGGAGATGCCAATGCATGTCTGAGGGAAAGCACACAGGTTGAGGGTATTGGAAAAACAGCATTATTTGGAAGGTCCCTCGCTAGTTTGACTACCTGGCTCACACCGAGTGATCACAGGAACATGTGTTTTTCCTTGTGGCAGGATTAGGGGAGATAGATTTATTCATTCGTTCAAACCACAAATAACTTCATGAATGCCAAACACTGTGCTGAGTTCTTCCAATAGAGTAGAGAATAAAACTGACGTCAGCCCTGTCTTCATACAACTTACAGTCCAGGAGAAAGGCAGACATTAAACAGAAATTCCAGAAGACTAATACATGATTGCAATTTGTAGTAAGTGCTAGGATGGAAAACCCCAGGCTGTGGGGTGGAACCGTATTTGGAGACATAATTAGATTATGGGGTCAAAGTGATCTTTCGTTATCTCAAAAAGTGGTATAACAAAGACTGGAAGGATGATTAGCAGTTATTCAGATAGAATAGGAGGATCCTTCGAAGCAAAGGGAGCAGCACGCATAAAGGTCCTGGGATAGGAAGGAGTTGTAAGTGTGTACTCAAGGCACTTAGGTGTGCTGGGAGGAGAGCTCCATAGTTGAAAACCATAGTTGTATGAAAAAGCGTGTTTCTGCAAGGAGGCTCTTAGGAGGTTACTGTGAGCGAATTCTACGGGGAGGAGTTAGTTGATTTGTTCATTTGTCAGCAAAAACCCCGATATGGAACACTTTTTTAAGACTTGACTTCCCTGCTCTTGTTGTCTTTAATTCAGAGGTCTTCAGTGGAGAATTGTATGGTAACCAGCCATGTGCTAAATAGGGGCTTCTAGATATGCTGTGTTTTCCACTTCAGTAGTCAAATGTGGCTATTGAAATTGAAATTAAAATAAATTAAAATTCAATAAAATTTCAAAAATCACAGACTCAGTTCCTCACTCACAGTAAGCCATATTTCAAGTGCTCAATTACTGAATATGGCTAGCAGCTACTTTATTGGACAGCACAGATACTGAACATTTCCATTAGCACAGAAAGTTTTATTGCACAGTTTATATAGTAGTTAATAGCATGGGCTCTGGAGTCAGACAGATCTGGATTAAAATCCTGATTTTTACACTTGCTCGCTATAGGATCCTAAGTAAGTTACTTAACATCTCCAAACCTGAGGTTAACCCTAGATAAAATAAGAATGACATAGATAATGTATATATAAAGAACCTAACCTAGCACCTAACACATAATAGGCATTTTAGAAATACTTATACCTGATAGCTCTATTCTCTCAATCTAACTCCCTGTCTTCTAGGGATTCCATCATTCTCTGTCTTCCTTTTTTATCTAGGGTAAATTCATTTCAACCATATTTTCATCCAAACTTCACTTTCTTTATTCACTTGTCACATCCTCAACCCAGTCCAAAGTTCTACAAATTTGTTCTCTGATCCAGCTGAATCTGCCAAACTGTGTTGGAGAAAAACATTTAACTATTGAGATCATCAGCCTTCTAAATGGGCAGCTTTCAGGTTCATCTGGTTGACCTCCAGGCAACTTGGCAAGCCTTCGGCTCCACCTCTTTGCTACTTTTTTCATTTTTGATAGTACCTGTCCTAAATGCAGACTACTTCCCAGATCCTTACTTCACCTTTGTATCAGCAGATGGTAGTTTCTGGAGATGATTCATTGAACTTCTGTCTCTTACATTTCCGACTGTATATTTTTTATTTATAGGGTTTCCCAAATGTCAGTATTGGGGACAGTGTAAGGCTACTTTAGAAGCATTTGATTAATGTTAAAAAAAAAAAAAATACATCTACCTGGACCTGACCCCAGCCTATTGAATGAAAATCTTTAGTGTTTGGTTAAAGGTCCTCCAGGTAATTTTGTGACCTAATTAAGTTTGGGAGACACCACCAAAAGAGTTGTGGATACCTTTGCTCATAACCTGATTGTTTTTTTCATGCTTTCACATTAACCTGGCTGCCTCTATTTCTTCCCAGCAGTTGACATGGAGGCTGCACTTTTCCGAGCTCTTCAGTGAGTTGTTAGAGCATCTGTCTTGCCTGTGCTCATCACACTTAATCTGCCCTTGCTGGCACTGTTAACACACTCCTGCTGGTGGCTTGCCAAATTAGTTAGAATAGCTCCTTTGCTGTGTCCTGGCTATGCGTCAAGAGGTCGTTCTTGGTCCTCTAGTCTGACCATTAATGTAAACTGTAGATCACAGATGACACTGGTGGAAGAGTTCAAGCAGCCAGCAATGTAATCTCAGGAAGATGGAAGTCTCACAGTTATATAATGTTTGGACATGAACATTGCTTTGCAAAACTTTTAATTTGATTCAATGTGTTTTCTTCTGGGTATAACATTTAGCATTCCAGAGAAAAAGGGACATTGAAGGCTGTGTTAAAATGTTTTTATCTATTAGTGTGTTGTATATGTAATTGATAGTGAGTTTCTTTGGCTCCAGTTATCTTTTTAGTGCTTCTCAAAAACTTACAATGTCACTGATAGAAGCAAACATTTCAGTAAAATACCTAAATGATCAAAAACAACCTGTAATTAGCAGATCAACATATATACTAATATAGATACTTGTGTAGTATTATATTTTACATTTATATGTATACTATTTATATATAAATATATGTTAATATAAATATCAACATTATGTTTAATAAAAGCTTTATCACAATTAACTACATTATATGGTAGAATCTCAAGTATTTGGGCTCCTAGTGGAATTATAATGAATAATCATAGTCATGGAAATAATGGATTCAGAAACAACTAGAAAAAGATAAAGTCAGAGAATCTTGATTAAGTCTCAGTTGAGAATCTTACTCCCTATGTGCCCTTAAGCAGATCACTGAACATTTCTGAACCTTAGTTTCCTCATCTTCAAAATGATCTTTCAGAAGGTTCTTGTAGGGATTCAATGGAATAAGTGATAAGTGTTAGTACATTATAAGATATATTTATTGTTGTTTCTAAGGTCAAAGGGCACAATTCTGAAATATCTCCTAAATTCTCTAAGAAAGATTAAGGTATGTAGCACTTTAGAATAATGACTCACTATTATCCATCTTCATTGGAAGATTATCATATAGTATATATTAAATCTTATTGAATAAAATGAAGTATAATTTATTAAATTCTTCATTTCTGAAAATTGGCAATTTATGTTCATGAATGTTTTGTGTTTTTCTAATAACCAGAACATTTAAGTCAGAATTTTGTTTTTCCGCAACCGTGCCATCTGCTCTTTTTCTTTATTAAATAAAGGCCAGTTTCCATATTTTTCTTAATATAGTTGACATTTAAAATTTTGGTATATGATTTCATTTTTATTTGGGATAATTATGATGAATAATAGCACATTTGCTAAGCTCTTGCGTTGTGAAAGACACAATGTGCAGTGTTTTACACATATTAACATATTTGTCCTCACAACAATTCTATGAGGTGGCTGTTATCCCCCTTTACTTAAGAGAAAATTAAGACACAAAGTAGGTATCTTTCCCTAAAGTCATTCTTTAAAAGATGAATTGGAATTTGAACCCAGGCGGTCTGATTCCAGAACCTAGTCTCGTCACACTTAAGCCATGCTCCATTGCTAACATTGTATAATCTGCACATCTGCTTGTGAGCGTTCCCAGAATGCAACTTTTGGGTACCATGATTCTTGAGGGGTTGACTTGGGGTTCTTTGAGATAAATAGCAACCATGTAAGTGAAATTCTCCTGGAGCCCTGTTAGTACTTTCTAATTTGTTTTCAGATTTTCCTGACATATCCTCAAACAGTTACATGTAAATCAACTAAACTACCTTTGTTTTCACATATTTGATTGCTAGAGATATAAAAGAAAAAATAATAGCCCATTCAAGAGAGTGATTTACATAGATTTCCAACCAGGATAAGTTGCCATTCCTCATCAGAGTGTAATTATGATGAGTAAAAAGTGGTTTCTAAAATTAAATCACAATTTTCTGTAGATATTTGCATGCACAGGTTATGTTTGTTATATCTTGAGCTCTTAAATACTAGTAAATAACTATTAGTTTACTTAAATTGTTATTTGATCATCATGGAAATTCATGTTTTTGCTGAAATCTAATCAGAATTGCACATTGAATTAGTTCAAGATTCTGAAACTAGAAAATTTTGTATAGTTGAATTTGTATGACTAACCCTCATGGTGAAATGGCAGGCACAGGCTTGGAAGCTCTATCCCACCCCCTCTCCACTGCCACCCCCCATTTAAGACAAATCATGTCTTAAACTCTTCAGGTCTTTTGGTTTCCTGTTATTTTGTTGTTATAACCTTGAGAGAAGTAACTCTTTTTCGCACTTGAAATGGGATTCAAGTGAAACTAAGCCTCAAGTTATCATTGCACATTGAGAAACATTTTCCTGTACTTTATCTACACAAGCATGGACATATGAATGCACACATACACACACACACTCACACAAACGACATATAAATGGACTGACATCAGGAAGTATATTTGAAAAAGTGTTTTTAAGAACCAGTGACATTTTCCCACAGAAATAGTGTTATGTTATTATTCCAATGCAAAAGGTTATTAACCTTATATTTCACACTATTTCAAATAATGCTTTTTCTGGGATCGTCCTTTTCTAATTTTCCTCTCTAAACGCCAGAAACATAATCCTCTGTACCACTAACCCCAGAAAACCAACCATCACCATAACCTGTAACGACCGTGCTGTTTTCAAAGGTATACATGCTATCAATCAACACAGTTATCAAAACCAGTGATACCCGATTAGAATAATCATTAGAATAATCATAGGTTAAGAAGCTATGTTTATATTTTCAAAATGATAAATAAGTATCATGGTTGTATTCTGAATTTTCAAATCTTAAACACTCAATAAGTTTTTTAATATTAACAAAATGAATAAAGTGTATATTGGTAACAAAACTGTAAAGCTTCCTGAACCCAGAAAATACTGATCCCAAAGTATATGGTATTAAGTATGCTAACCTACGTTGCATTTGATGCATTCATTTTTGTTTTCTGGTTGTCAGTATTGCTATAGTAACTGAGAATTACACTTTATATTAATCATTTCTTCAAGAAGTCACAATTACTGGAATTAGAAAACCCCTCCCAATTTAGTCATTCACATGGAAAGAGAGCAGCAATTACACTCTTGAAACTGATATTCACAATGTTGGTGAAAGATGTGTTCTTTTTTTCCGAAGGGTGACCTGAATTTTGATAAGTTTGTTTTCTTGACAAATAATCACTCTTTAGTCAATAGTCTTCCACCTTAGTCACCTGGGCTGCTATAACAAAATACCACAGACTGGGAGGCTTAAACAACAGAAATTTATTTCTCACGATTCTGCAGGCTGAGAAGTCTAATATCAAGGTACCAGCAGATTCAGCTTGTGGTGAGAGCCCTCTTCCCAGTTTGTAGATGACCATCTTCTACTGTGTCCTCATATGGCAGCGAGAGAGACAGAGGCAGAGACAGAGGCAGAGGCAGAGGCAGAGGCAGAGGCAGAGGCAGTCAGAGACCTCTGGTCTCTCCTCATCTTCTTATAAGGACACTAATCTCATCATGGGTGTCCCACCCTATAAATCTAATTACCTCCCAATGGTTCCACCGCCCAATATCAACACTTGGTCTTAGGGCATCAAAATATGGATTTGTGGAGTGGCGGGGTGGGACACAAACATTCAGTCCATAACAATCTCTGATTGGAGAATGTGCCTATGAATTTTACCTACATGGTGTTTTTATATGTTTTAAACTGGAATATCTTGGAAAAGTCAAGCATTCTCCAGTTTACCCCGTCCCTGACACTCCCTACTGATTATTCTTTACTGGATACTCAATGAGTTGTCTACCAAGCCTCTGTGGATACTTGAATAATAATTGACTCTTGATTTAAATCATTTAACTTCTCAAAATTTAGCAAGATTTGGTATCAATACGCTCTTTTGATTCTCTTTTATAGGATGGAGAACCTAATAAGGGGAAGGAATCCCCCACAATATCAGAGGAGTCCTTGTAAAGAAGTTCGTGCAGCACTTCGGAAGAGACCTGAAGAAGAGTGTAAGTATGTTTAATAGGATTGTCTGTGTCCTAGATAAATTTTGGTGAGTAGCACTGAAAAACTAAACCTTTAAGTAATTAATCGAATAATAGAGGTACTTGATACATATTTATTGAATCAAATTGAATTTATTTTTAAAAAACGTATTACCACACATTACCTGGATTGAGACAACACTAAGAACTTTGTTAAGATGCTCTCCTGATAATTGGTTTCCACGTTCAAATGAGATTGAAAAGGGTGTACAATCTAACATATCTTTCTTAGATATTTATATCATGAACATGAATATTTTTGAGGAGGCCCGAAGTTGAAACATTTTTCTTGAAATGTGTTTAAAATCAAAATTTTTCAGTTTCCTTTGACCATAATGCTCTTTCAATTTATATATTTTTTAAACTGAGGACTCTTTGGAAACCACTACATTAGACTAAAGAATAAATATGTAGTGGTAAATATAAACTCATTGGACAAGCAGAAACATTTGATTTAATCCCGTTTTGGAAAATATTTTTGAAAATGAAAGGTATGTATCCCACCATAAACTCATTTTACTCCATCTTCATATTATTTAATGTTAGAATATATAATTGTGTGTAGATAATTTTTAAATATTTCTAGTCTGTAGCACTGTTGGAAACGTTTGGCATAATATTTGCATTTTAAGTTTCTAAGCAGTCCCATAATGCTAACTTTCCTCAGGGTAATTGCATGTAATTATTTTCATGGAAGTAAATCACATACCATTATGACAAAAATTTATCTCAATTTTGTCCTTTTCCAGGAACTTCCATTTTATAAGGATAGAGCTAATGCAGTGGGTTTACTGGAGGGTACAGCTTAGAAGACTTTTAAAATTACATTGGCATTTTACATTAGTTTGAAGTACACTGTTCTAAATAAAGACCAAATACATGGAAGCTGGGCACCCTCATGGCAAGTAGAATGTTTTTTGTTTTGTTCTGTTTTATTATAAAGTCAATAGACAACCTGATTTGGCATCTATGTCATTCAATGTAGTGTTAGTTTTCTTTTAATTGGTAGATTTATAGTTTCTAACACTCCAAACGATATCCAATTAAAACTAAAATTTGAAAATGGAGATTGAGTTCATAGGTATTCTAAAACAAAAACTATGATATGAAAACTATAAGATCATACAAAAACGTTGTGGTTTCTCCTGTGTGATAGTTCAACAAAACCAGCTTAGTTGCTAGTATAGTTCTGCAAACTTTATTTAAAAACTTTGAAGGGATATTTGTGAATAAAGCTACAGTTGATTCTCACAGAGTTGCTTTTTAACGTATATAAAGTAATTTTTCAGGCCTCTATACTGAGTTGGTCTAGGCTAGAGAGCAACCAGCTATGTATGGTATATTGCTCAATCCAGCCTGACACCTATTTTTGTAAATAAAATTTGATTAAAACACAGTCATCTCCTATTTATTTAGGTATTGTGTATGGCTGCTTTTGCACTACGAAGGAAGAGTTAAGTAACTGTGACACAGAATATATAGCCCACAAAGCCAAAAGCATTTTTCTGATTCTTCACAGAAAAAGCTTTTTGAACCCTGCTGTAGGCCAGTGGTTACAAAAGTGTGGTCTTCAAACTAGCAGCAGCATCGGAGAACGTGTTAGAAATGCAAATTTTAAGGGCTGCAACTCACATCTACTGAATCAAAAACCTCTTGCGAGTCAGGTCCAGTAACCTGTGTGTTTTGACGTGAGCCCTACAGCAGATTCTGACGTAAGCTCAAGTAGGAAAACCACTAGCTTAAGTCAAATGACTGGCTGCAGATGATAACAAATCATCCTGGATCAAAAGACTAATGGTTATAGGCATATTTCAGAGTCTAATACAAGACACATAATATAACTGATCTTTGTGTTATAACAAGACGGTCCTCATCAGTTGCACTGTGGCAGTCAGGGCCATTTTGAAAATATTACTACAGAAACACAGCTGGATTGACTATGTTACAGAACATGGAAAGACATAATGAGAAATGAGAAACCTATAAAATATTATTCTCTTCCAGAGCGGTCTTAATTATCCCTCGTTAGTACAATGAACAGTTCTTTTTGTCCTGTTACAGACCACTGTCAATTCCCTAAGAAAGAAGCCTTTTTTTTAGAATGCAAGTAGCCTATTATATTAGTTAATTAAGACACTAACTTTCGCTAATTACGTAATTAGTTAATTTTAGCCAATTAGTTAATTGACATTAACACAGGAGGGGTTTATTCTCTAATGTGACACTTAATGTGACCAGCTGCAGGACTCTTCGGTATTTTTTTTTAATCTAAGACTCAGTTTACTTATCTGAAAAATGAGAAAAATGATAGAGCTTATCTTATAGGATTGTTTTGAGAATTAAGGGAGATGTTTACTTGGCACAGAACCTGGGACAAAGCAAGTTTTCTTTCTTTCCTCTCTCTTTTGATTTGTTATTATTGTTCTTCTTATTTCAAACTAATCATACATGTGAGGATAACAAACCATGTTTCCAATCACAGAAAGGAAAATTCACAGAAGTCACCACTATTATTTTTAGAAACAATAATGCGTGGCAAGGAATAGGTGTTAAACAAATGACATAAAGCTGACATTCTTGCAGCAGTGTTGGTAATGCATTTTAGGTAGTAATTTGTCTTACACAATGGCATAGTTCTTTCCGTATCATTCTACAAATTCAATAAGGGATATAGACAAAGACTCGTTGGTCAACTCCCAAGGAAAACTGTCACCTTAGAAAATCATCATAATAAGACAAATGGCAGTGGCTTCCCTGTGCTGAGAATTGAAAGAACTTAACTCAGAGGATCTTCCAGCTGCAAGGAGAGCCTTCTTGCATTGAGAAATACTGCAGGAAGATTTTGCAAAACAGCGTCATCCATAATGCTTCCTATCATAACACTTTATACTACTTTTCCAATATTTCAATGTGAAGATCAACATTAGTTCACCACACATAACTCTTAACCAATTGTTTCACGTGAATTACATCTAACTATGCTACATCTAGCATAGCCAAGCAGCTTTCAGTAAAACTAAATTGTTCCTTGTAAAAGATACACTTTAAAACATGCTCAAGGTACTTCCCGTTAGAAAACAAAAATAAAATCTTTGTTCTCAAAACGCAGAGCCCCCTTCCGCCATAGACCCACATTCTTGTTCTATTCACAGGTGAACCTCTCTAAAAGGTTATCTATGCTCACCCCTTTTACTTAACCCCCACTCACTCCTCCAAACTCATGCTATCTGGCTCCTACCCAGTTATTCTCCTGAAACAGCTTTCATTCACACCGCCAGTGGTCTCTTTATGTTGCTGTGTTCATTTTCTGTTGCTGTGTAACAAATTACCACAACCCTAGTGGCTTTAAACAGCACTTGTTTATCATCTCTCAGTGTCTGTGGGTCAGGAGTCCAGGCAGGGCTTAGTGGGGTTCTCGGCGTTAACGTCGTACTAGGCGGAAGTCTCTTCAGAAGCTCAACTGAGGAAGAATTTATTTCCAAGCTTCCTTTGGCTGTTGTCCGAGCTTGTTTCCTTGCGTTGTATGACCAAGAGCCCTGCTTTTTGCTGACTTCCAGCTAGAGGCCACTTTTAGGTTTTACAGGCCTCCTGCAGTTCCTTGCTATGCTACCTTTTCCATATGACTTCTCACTTCATTGAGCCAGCGAGGAGACTCCCTCAGGGAGGGCCCTGTCCTCTTTTAAGGGATGTCACCTGCATAAGCCATGCTCAGCCAAGATAATCTCACTTTTGATTAATTTACAACCAACTGATTTGGGGCCTTACCTACACCATCACTTTTCCAGTATTCTGTTGGCCAGAAGCAAGTCCCAAGTCCTGACAATCCAAGGGGAGAAGGGGGATTGCACAGGACTTGAACACTTGCGGAGTGTAATATCATGGGGCCATCTTAGAATTCGGCAGACCTAAATTCTGCTAAATCTATCAGGCTTTTTTTCCCCCGAGGGCTCTTTTTACTTCTTAGCATAAATCAATAGTTCATTATTTCCTACTTTTGAAAACCCTCTAAGGTCTTGGCTATCATAACATAATCCTCTGCTGGTTTTCCTCCATCTCTCTGCTTATTCTTTTACACGATCAACTTTCTCTTGCCAGCCATTACATATTTGAATTCTGAAAACTGTTTGAAGTCGTCTTCTTCTAAATAAATTCTTTCCATAGACAATCTCATTACACCCACAGCATCAATTACTCCTATAATCGCATGACTCACAAATTGATACCACCAACCCAGACCTCTTTCCATATATCAAAATGTCTACTTGACACATACTCTTGGATATTTTGACAGTACTCAAACTCACCAAATCTATGATCTTTCTCTCAAAACCTGAGCTGTTTTCCATGTTTTTTTTTTTTTTGTCTGATTGCTAGGTGCTCTTAATTAGGTTCAAAGGACATAATCTAGGAGTCATCTTTCATCCCTTCTCCTTTTTCCTCTCACATCCACTATGATTTCAAGGCCTTCATTTTCAACTTTTGAATATGTTTTGAACCTGTTCATAGATCACCTCCTCTGCACAGATTCTAAGATTCTACCAGATACTCCCGTAAGTAGCTTTCCTATACAAAGTTCTGAACACTTTTCACCTTAAAATGATCCTATGGTGATTGCCCATTCAAGAAAGACACAAGCCTTACTGTTGTTTATAGTATATTGCATAGTCTGGCCTCTAACCGCTCTTCCCCCCTTAAGCTTCATCTAACATTTTATTCCTTTGCCCTTTGTGTTCTTTTAATTTCTGAACATATTCACTGATAAAAGAACAGAATACATACTTTTTAAATGTTATAGAACCAGAGAACAAAACAATTATTCTGGAAATGAAGAATATACTTTTGGGAAATAATGAGTGCAGAAACTAGAAGAAAAACGTAGAAAGTGGTTTAAACTTTTCAAAATCACAAGAAGATGAGTACTCTATAAAATAGCTTCAAAATAAACAATACATCCATATTTATGTGGGTTTATTTCTGGGTTTTCAATTCTATTCTATTGTTCTGTGTGTCTGTTTTTCTGCCAATACCATGCTGTTTTGATTGTTGTTCTGTAGTACACGCTGAAGTCAGGGAGTGTGATACCTCCAGTATTGTTCTTTTTTCTTAAGATTGCTTTGGCTATTCGAGGTCTTTTGTGGTTCTGTACAAGTCTGATGATATTTTGTTCTATTTCTTTAAAAAATGTCATTGGGATTTTGATGGGGATAGCATTAAATCTGTATATTGCTTTGGGTAATATGGCCATTTTAATTATGTTGATTCTTCCAATCCATGAACATGGAATGTCTTTCCATGTTTTTTGTGTGTCTTCTTCAATTTCTTTAAAAAATGTCTTATAGATTTCAGTGTATAGGTCCTTCACATCTTTGGTTAAGTTTATTCCTAAGTATTTTATTCTTTTTGTTGCAATTGCAAAAGGAATTGTTTTTTTAATTTCTTTTTCTGAGATTTCATTGTTAGTATATAGGAATGCAATGGATTTTTGTACATTGATTTTGTAGCCAGCTACTTTACTGTATTCATTTATTGTTTCTAATATATTTTTAGTGGAGTCTTTAGGGTTTTCTATATGTAGCATCATGTCATCTGCAAAAAGTGATAATTTAGCTTCCTCATTTCCAATTCTAATGCCTTTTATTCCAATAAACTTTAATTTAAAAAATTAATTAAAAATAAATAAATAAACAATACGGAAAAAAGCAATTTTTTTACTTCAAAAAGTAAAGGAAAGAAATAAAAATGAACCCTGATGAGGAAAGGAATTATAAAAAACTAAACACGAAAGTAGACTTAAAATCTCCCCTGGAGTCAATAAAAGAATTAATAATGTAAAAATACAGTAAAGAACAAATTTGAGGAACAAATACTGGGAACCTATGAATACAAAGGAAATATGACCAGATAATAAGTATGAAGGGAAATAATGACAAATATGGACAAATAAAGAATGGAAATCCAAGTTAAGAATTATAAATTGTTCTAAGAAAGAAATCAGAGCAATTTACAGGGGAAAAAATCATCAAAGCCTTAATTGAATATATTTTTCAAAGTTATAAAAACATCTGACTACATATTAAAATGTCTTACAGTGTACTATACAAATCAGTTAAATGAGATCTACACCCAGATACATCAGACAAATATTTTAGAATTATATTATCAGCACTTTGAAGAACAAGATATTTTATTTACAATTGTGTCAGCAGCTCCCTGCATAGTGCCTGGGAGTTAGGAGATATTTAACAAATATTTCAGATTGAATGAAGAAATGAATTACTTAATTTTTAAAGTAAAAGTGCACTGCAGGGATCTGCTTGAGGAAAAAGAAAGAGAGGGGGAGGGAGAGAAAGTAAGAAAAAGTAAGAAAGGAAAGAAAAACAGAGAAACAGAGGGAGAGGGTGAGGGAGAGAGAGAGGGAGAAGGAGAAGGAGAAGAAAGTGAAGAAAGTGAAGAAGAAAAAGAGGAAGGAAGGAAGGAAGGAAGGAAGGAAGGAAGGAAGGAAGGAAGGAAGGAAGGAAGGAAGGAAGGAAGGAAGGACAAATTTCTGATTATGGGACAGAAAGCATGGGCTCACTTTCCCTGTTCCTCCATTCAAAATACTATTAAACAGCCCAGAAATTCTTCAACAGACCATGGTATTACAACCTAATAAAAGGACTCTGAAAGCTTAAAAGAAGAATGCAGACTGGCTGGGACATCAGGACTTGACGAAAGACAACATGATGTGTTTCTTGCATTTTCTTTTTATCTTCCATATATCCCTGGACTGGGCACTGGAGAGACCGACAGCCTGACACTGTCAAAAGACATAATAATAATAGTAATACTAATAATTTATTATTAGTATTATTATTAGTATTATTATTACTACTACTACTACTACTACTACTACTACTCTTATTATTATTATTATTAAGCAAAAAGAGCCTGCTCTCTCAATTCACAGGAATGGGAGAGGGGAAACCCAACAGACCTTACAGAAAGCCCCAACCTCCATTCTGTATTCCATCTGAGCTGACAAGCAGTTTGATCCACCTGCAGCAGCACAAGAGTGAGACTCCAGGCCCTCCCAGCCCGGCTCTCCTTGGCAGGCATACCTACGTGGCAGTAATAGTGACAACAGTGAAACTCTGTGTCTCTGTACCTTCCACCCAGTGGCATAAGGAGACCCAGGCACATTGCCTTCTGAGCCTTCCCAGAAGGTAACTCAGTAACACCAGGGAGCCCAGAAAAGCACCTTCCTACCCTGGCAGATGGCACCAGTAGGGTTTGATTGAGAGCCCAGCAGTGCCAGGAGAATAAAGCTGACCAGAATAGCATTAGCATTACAAGGGATCAGAAACTGTTTCCCCTTTGAGTGTCAGCCATGGAATGACTGTGAGTCTGTATAGTGGCATGGTTTCTACAAAGTCTGGTGAGTAACATTAGAGGCCATTGCCATGAGGGATTGCTTAGGCCTATACAACTGCTGTCATTCTTATTTTTCTCATCGGGAGAATTAACCTCATCATGTTACTAACCCAAAACAGCTGTTGTTACTTCAGAAATGTGTGCCTCTAGGGACCCAGTGAGGATAAGTGTGTACTCTTTCAAGAAACTTGCTTTCTTCAACATTGTCAGGCCTTGAGTAGAATTTCTTTTATTTATATATATATATATATATTTGGGGGGGGTTTGGGGGTTTTTTTTACAGATGTGAAGTAGGCCTGTTGTATTTGATCTCCCTCTATTGGTTTACTGCTTTTTAGGGAAAGGTTACCAGTTAAAATACAAGACACCTGGTTAAATTTATATTCAGGTAAGCAACAAGTAAATTTTTAGTATAAGTGTATCTCAGACTATATTTAGAGCATATTTATACTAAAATTTATTCATTCTTTACCTGAAACTCAAATTTAATTGGGTAGCTGTATTAGGGTTCTCCAGAAAAACATACTGGGGGTGCCAAAAAAATGTACACAAGTGGACACTTTGGTCAACGTTGCTCAGCAGTAGTTCGCTGTAATCAGAAGTTTCTGGACACTGATGGTAACCACTATGAGCTCCTCTTGTAATTGCAGAAGTCAAACATGACTTGTATTCATCTTTTGTTATCAGTATATATTAATACAGTTTTTTCCTTTCTTAAAATGTGTATACATTTTTTGTCATCCCGTGTGTGTGTGTGTGTGTGTGTGTGTGTGTGTAGAGAGAGAGAGATCTATCTATCTATCTATCTGTATATATCTATATCTTTTTTAAAGGAAGATCCAACAAAGACAAGACAAATGATTTATTAAAGAATTGGCTCACATGCTTATGGAGGTTGGTAAGCCTGAAATGTGCAGGGTAGATCAGCAGCCTGGAGACCTAGGGAAGAGCTAGTGTTGCAGTACAAGTCCATAGGCCATTTATTGGCAAAATGCCTTTTCTTGGAAGGATGCCAGTCTTTTTCTATAAAGACCTTCAACTGATTGGGTGAGGCCCACCATATTATGGAGAGAAATCTGCTTTACGCAATGTCTACCGAAATTTAAACATTAATCTCATCCCAAAACACCCTCACAGAAACACCCAGAAAAATGCTTGATCACATATCTAGGCACTGTGGCCCAGTCAAGTTGACATAAAATTAACCGTCAGAGTTCCTTTATTTGCTAAACCTATAAAACCTATTTCAGGGGTCTGAACTGAGTTTCTAAAAGTTTAAGTTGTTCCTTTAGTTGATCTATTTCTTTCTTTAACAATATAAAACTAGTACTATTTACTAATACTTATCACTTTTCAGTTTTTTGCTTTTGGACACAAATATATATTTTTCTAACATATTTTCCTAAACTTTGTCTCATGAGGTCTCCCATATGAGAAATATGAAAACAGTAAGTTCTGAGTCTTTCAAAAGCCTCACTATTCAAACAGGTCATATTCATCCCCACCTTCCTGGATCAGATAATCCCACTGAGAAAGAAATTTCCTCTGAAATCACCCTCAGATTCAAACTTGGACTTGATCTCTTATTGTTCTGCTGCCTTTTCCTGTAACATGTCTCCTCTAATATATTTTGTCTTTGCTGGATCTTCCTTTAAAACACTAATTCTATAAATTTCTGGAATGTTTTTTAATGGCAAGGAAATCCCTGTACCCTCACCTCTAATGATTTTTACCATTTTGAAATTCACTTAAGAATGCTTTAAATATTATTTTGTTGTTTTTCTGCCTTCTACCCTTAATTTTGTTCGGATTTTGTGGAATCTTGGCATGGCATCCCCAACTCTTCAAGTTGCTGTCACACTAGACTCTCTCCATAGCTTTAAGAGGCCACATCATCAGTAGTTTCCCAGATTTTGTCCTCTCTCAGGGATTTATTCTAGATTGTCCTCTGAAATTCTGTCTCTCTGCTTTGGTTAGATTTCTTTAGGCTCCAGTCACAGTTGTTTGACTTGGTAAAGCTGAAACATCTCCTGCCTTTTCTGTAAGATTAGTCAGAACTGGTTCTATTCATTTCTTTTTAATGTTTGTTTCTCTCGACTTTCAAGATCCCATTTTCTATTTTATATCTCATTTTCTATTTCATATCCCACTTTCAAGTTCATATCTAATCCCATAAAACCTCAATATTTCTCCTAATCAAATCTCTCTTTTCCTCCCAAGTAAGCACCCAGTTTTCCTTTACTTTGTTTTTATTTTTCTACTGCCTTCTGTTACAGTAATAAAACTGAAACATGCCTTTTTTCACACCACTCCACTTCCGTCTGGATACCTCACATTAACTCAGTTCTTACAGTCCAAGTGCTCCAAACACAGTCTTTGTTATTTCTTTTCACAGTCTTTGGTGTACAATAATTTCACTGACTTCTGTTATCTCTTTCAGTGTCACCCAAGAGGGGGGAGTGTCTTCATTGTGAGGGCTCCCTATTACTTTTCATTTGTTTATTAGTCAAATTCACCACTGTTGTGCTGGGACATCCACAATAAGTGTTCTCTGAATTATGAAGCCATGGATAGTGCTTTTGTGATGATTCAGCCCAAAGTTCAAGTTCATACAGCCATAACTCAAACACTGTGACCAGTATCCACTAAAGTCAGCAGGATCAACGCAGTGTTGATAAAAAGTTGGTAAAAATTTCCATCTTGCTTAGGAGTAAATCTGCTGTGAACTACCCATCAACCCTCAAGTCAAATTCTGCATGGCTCACTTGCTAAAGCTGAAAGCCCAAAGCCATATGCTCTGGTCCCAACAAAAACTCCAACTGTTGTTTGAGTCACCACGATCAAGTAAGCACTCTATGACTTTTTTTGACTACTTGTGTTTATTACTGATAAAACATATTGGAGGATGTGGCTCGAGTGCATAGCTACATTGATCTTCCTAAGATTTAGCCCCTCTAGCATCATAACTATGGGGCGTGCTGCTGTACTGCCAAGGCCTTGATGGGCAAGAGCATATGTCCCAGACGGGCTCCCAAAGGAAGAGAGGAGAAGGGTCTGAGCTCTACCGCTGTGCTCCGTTCCGAACTAACCAATCAGATATCTCCTTCCACATCCATGGAGAAAAGAATGGGTCAAGAGCCCAGGAAGTTTAAGGAAAATGCCTCCTCATGGAATCCTTAGAAGTAAAACTTCTACAAGAAGTCCCCTCCTACAAGACTACCTACCATGGCACTTACAATCATGAAACAGCTCTGGCAGTTTTTGTGGGCTCAGTCTGCCGTGAAGTGACTGCATATAAATGTCTGCAGTACCTGCTCCAGGATGAAAGACCAACCCAAAGAGCTTCTGGTAAAACATTCATGTCCATGAAGCACCATAATTCCATGAAGTTTGTCCTATGCTAGTTTAATTTAGTTTTCAACCCTTGGTACTTTCTTATACTGAGGCCACCTCTCTGGTGCCTGACGAAATGACCCCCTGCCAAAACACTTGATCCAGAATGACTTCCAAACCATGCCCCAGAAAGAAAAGGCTCTATCCAGAGCAGCCATTAACTAAATTAACAAGATGCCTCCCATAATTTGAGACTCCCATCTGGCTCTTCTTTTGTTTTTCTGCTCCCCAGGAATATTCAGAGAAGTGCACAAAATTTCTAGTACCCTTTCTTATCCCTACAACCAAACTCATTGCATTCTACTTCTATCCTAGACATCTTTGTATAAGTAAGATGTTAAACAACCATATTTTATGACCTAATTGATAGGGAACTATATTTTTGTCTCCCTCTGTCCATTTAAAAGGGGATAATCTCCTCCTACCCCTGATGTCACTGACCGCCTCTTAGGAAATAGAGAGCCCTGTGATTGTTTTAAGTCACAAAACAGCCTCAATTTTGTCATTAGATTGTCAATCTAAATTATTGATCAACGCTTTAATCTCCATTTAAATGTAAGACTTTTCTTTCCTCACCTCCACACCTGTCTGACTTTACGTAAGTAGGTGTGGTCAGAGCCTTTTCACTCCCACCAGCTTCACTTTCTCTCTGACTTTCAAGCAACTGTTTCAGAGCCCCTCAAATTAAGGAAGGATCTGGAGAAACTTGAAGGGACAGGGAAGCTCTCGTGTGCCTGTGGCTGGAGGACTTTATTCTTTCTAAAGAGACATTCAAAGTAACTATTTGAGGAGTGAGTTTCATGCTTTCTCTTTGGAGAATCCCTTCTCTGGCAGAACCTCTGCCCGGCCTCTGCAGATACATCTCCTTCCTGAATGTCGTTGCAACACTTTCTGCATCTCTTATGAAGCCAATGTTTACCTTCAGGTTCTCGCCTGTGGGTTCATGTGCCTCTCTAGGAAACTATGTCGGGCAGGACCTAAGATGACCCCACATTAGTGGGGCATCTCCCTCGCTCAGGCGAACTTCGGGCATGTAGACAGATCCCAACGCTGCCATGTAGCCTCCTACACCCCGTTGCACGGGCTGCATTCACCCTCTAAGCACAAGTGAAGCACCAGTCTTCCGTGTTTTCAACTGCAGGAAAATAGTTCAAGTTCTCTGAAGGCTTCCATGGAGACCTCTCCCACCAAGCCTGAAGTGAGGGAAGTAGCATTAGGAATTCCTTACTGATTGATGTGAAGAGCCGTCATACTATACCAACGCCAATGAAATCCCGTCACCACTTCTCCTCCTTCAACACTTCAATCCCTTTTAAATCATTAATCAGGCTGAGGGATCCAAAAGCACACGAGCTTCGCTGGCACAGAACAGATAGGAGAATACAGATCCTGGAGGCAAGCTGCCTGTGTTTGAGTGACAGCTTTACTATTTACTAGGTGTATGATGCAGGCAGGTTGCTTAAACTCTCTGTGCTCCAGTTGATTCATTGAAGACAATAATGGTAAGGATTAAATTAGTTACTATGTGTAAAGCTCTTGGAATGATTCCTGGCATATGGCAAACACTATATAATTATTTGCTATTACTATTCCTTTGTAAATTCTGCATACATCATTCTGGCTTTGAACTATAACATCTATGGTATCTTGCTGTCTTTATTGAAGTCTCTATTCGAACATCCTGTCATACTTGTGAGTATATGCAGTTCTTCTGTCAGCCTAGCAGAAACCCACATTAACCTGGCATCTTCATGTGTTGTCCTCACAGCACTGAATGGTAAACCAGAATACACCAGTGAGGCCATGAAAGCCTTCTGTATCAGCTGTGAGACTGGTTCTGCTACTTCACAGAGTAGCAATGGTAGCCCCTAAAAAAGATATCTAGGAGCTGGCAACACATCCAACTTCCTCACTCAAGCCACGGGGGGAAGAGGGGAGTAAAGAGGAAGAAAGGGATAAAGACCGAGAAAATTCTAAAGAACTCAGCAGTAGGAGTCCATAGCTGGTCTCTCTCACACCATTAAAGCAACTCAGTTCCAAAGATTTGAAATCAGTATCTCCCTACTTCAACTTTTATTTCTCAGCAGAGAGATAATTTGCCCAGCCCAGTTTGAGTCTTTTTTTTTTTTTTTTTAGTGTGCCAAATCCAGGGTCATGTAGTGTTGTATATTAAGGCCATTTCCAGGAAGAAGAAATCCTTGTTATCCAGACAACTTCCCAGGAGGTGTCCATTCTAGTTTGGAGTATGCGGTCCTCCCATACCCCACTGTGGCTGCCTCTCTGTCATTACCCTCTGGCGTCCTTGACTTTTGACCCGCTGCAGTCCTAGCTGCAAAACCACAAGTGATTTGCAGTAGGGTCAAGGTTTAGATTTTTGTTTTTTTAATTATGCTAAGTAAAACTGTACTTGTGGCTTTAAAGTGGTGGATAAAAGATATAGACCAAGCCTCAAGAAACTTCCTCTATAAATTGTCAAATCAGCTGTTGTAAATAAAAGAACAAAGAAGTGCATGAAAAGGACAACTTATTAGTTAGGAAATGTATGCATTTTAAATATTTCAAACTCACTGGAATAAAGTTAGTATAAAATAGCCCCCACCCATAAAAAGCAGAAATAATATTAATAGAACTTCCTGTTGTGAATTTTGCTTCATGAGAGACGTAGCGCTGTGGAGATAGGATCTGTGTCTCTGTGGTGTAACCTGCAGGGCTGAGCCCAGTGCCTGGTACTTGGAGATGCTTGTTAAATATTTGCTCATTGAATGAATGAATAGTAGAAGACATCTTCATTAAAAAAATACATACACTTCAATTTTTGTTGTTGTATCATCCATACTAAATGAAGAGGAGTCCTTACATTGAAAGCATGTTAAAGCCAGTGGTGCATTGATGAATTCATGTTCCTTGGAGTTTACTGAGAGCCCATTAACAACTAAAACTCTGCTCCTTGTGAGGCTGTTTTTAATGTGTAGAATAAATGAGTGCTTCTATGTAATAAACGTCCTGAAAGCAAGGAATGTATTCTAGCTCCTTTGGAAGATTCTCTGGTTTTTTTTTTTTTAATTGGAGCATGCTATTTTAGAAAGAGTTGGCTTCATTTATTTCCAAATTAGTACACAGAGAATATTTGTACTCAAAGATTTTAAAAGTATCTCCAGTACTGTATAGGTCGGAGGAGAGATTGCATTTTATCTGTTTTCATTGTTTGAATTGATGGTGGGTCCATGTGGTATGATGTACAGAAAGTTATTGCATCAATAACTTGTAAAATTCTGTGTTTAAGTTCATTTACATTTTTATAACAAATGTCCAAAAATCAGGCATTGTGTTGTTTTATTTTGTGTGAGTTTGAACATTCTGCTGTCAAAACCAAAGTGAAATACTTTTTTAAAAAATTTAATGGTTTTTAAATTAAAGTTTATTGGGGGCGACAATTGTTAGTAAAGTTATGTACATAGCTTTCAGGTGTACAACTCTGCAACTTTTTAATTTTAAATTTTAAAAGCAAAAATATATGTGACTTGTTATGCTATTTGGCTGTATGCCTGAAGAGTGAATAATGTCACCTGTCTGCTGACAGGTCACCACACACCACGTTTAATCAAGAACATATTTTCAGCTATAGTATGTGACATGTCACATGCCTATCAGTTTACTGTCAGACAAGATAGAACACCTCATAAAGTGCATCAGTTCTCACTGCTCTCTTTTGGAGCCTAGCACTGTAGATAGATGACAGTAAACATGACAGCTTTTGTGATCAGCACATCTTTGCTGACATCCTGTTCTTAACAATATTTTGGCTAGACAGTATTACCAGGAATAATCCATGGTGGAACAATCGTTCCTGCATCCTCAACCACCAAATGGTTTTTAAGCTTTTCTAAGGGTTTGTTTTTCAGACTTTTGTCCCATTCAACAAAACTCTTAACTAAACTTGTTATAAAATTAATTGGGAACAGGAAAAAGGGAAAAGAAACTCTTAAAACCTCACTCTTTCATTCTTGACTCAAAGGCTGTATTTACCAACTTTTAAGAACCACAGTGTATAATGAAGGATACAATCAAAACTCAGTGCGATAGAGATGTGAACTTAAAGTATATAAAGGAGGCAAAAATGATTTTTGATTGAGTACACAATTATAGTGTTTCAGAAACTCATTGTTGAGATACATATTTTTGATGATAGGTGAAATGTAGACAATATTTTAGGCACAGTATAATAGGTACTGAATAGCCACGGTGCCTTTTTGTTGTTGTTTTTTTAAATCAATGAGTCAGGAAAGGGTGAGCAGTTTTATGACAAGCCATTATCCAGACATGTTTTCCTCTCCTAGGATCAATTGCAGTGTTTATTACATAGACATGATTTATATTTCTGGTGTTATGTATTATCTACACAGTCATTAAGCAAGTTCATGAGGTGGCCCATTCCCCGGCTCACTGATCCGTCTGCATAGACTCCAGCCTTCAGTTATTTAATGCTTTTTTGTTCTTCTGCGATCCTGGAATAGTCTGAAAACACTAAAACTTTTAAATGAGTCTTACCTCAGATTCACACATGACCTTTCATTTTTGCCTGTCCTGATTTATTTTATCTTGAAAATTCTCACAGAACTGAACCTTTCCTGGCATCATTTTTTAAGATAAGTGGTTAAACAATAGATAAGTACTTTATCTAATTGTTTAATGTTTCAAGGCAAAGACAAATCTTGTTTTACTTTTTTTCATATAATTTGTGTTCTGTTTTTATGTTTCAATATTAAATCTAAGTGTTTCAGATACATTTTTGGATGGGGCTATGAGAATTGAGGAGGAGGTTATTTTTTATTCTTAAATTGCACTCGTTAGCTAGTTTATCCAAGAATGGGATAACTTTAGAGTTCTTTATGCTATCCCGCTAGTTACATATCTGCATAACTATTCTAAGAATAAATTTAAATCTCTGGTCTATAAAAATCCTTCAGTAGATTATGTAATTGTTGCTTTAAATTCCCCAAATTGTGTAAATATATGTTCATGAATGTGTGTACATATATAGCATGTATATAATGTGTATGTTAACATATTTTAACTTCAGTTGGAGCCTTGTGCTTTAACTAACATAAATGTTTCATAATAAAAGGGTGTCAACATACGAGGATAGATAGATAGATAGATAGATAGATAGATAGATAGATAGATAGATAGATAGACATAGATAAACATGCATTTAACTTAATCCCTATTCTTTATTTTATTGAACTATCTTCCATTTCCTTTCTAAACTTGAAAAACTAAAGGATTAGGTCAGTGTTTACAGGTAGTCTAGATTATGAGATACATAAATCAAGAAATTAAACATCTTTAAGAATTTTGCATCAGATTTGATGTGCCTCCTGGAAGCAGATTAAGAATATTTGTGGATTACCTTTTCTCTTGTTGCCTCTCTTCCAGGAAGCAAAAAGAGGCATTCAGTGGGTGGCACGGTAAACATATTAGTCTTATAACAAGATCTTTTCTTTTTTTTTTCCTTTTTATGGTTCTATTTTTTTTCTTTAAAACTATTTTGTACCTACCTTTTATTATAAGCTTCCTCAAATACTTTTATGAAAGAGATAAAGAAAAGGGAAAAAATAAAATGTCTATGTTTTGTGCACTTTATCCATTAGTTCAGTGAGTACTTACCGAGCACTTGCTACTGCTATGTGCATAGTTTATTTACTCATTTTTTCTTAGGGACTTTATGTAAAATAAATTTCTTCTCATTTTAAGGAATAATTTATCCACTTGGAAAAGCAAAACTTTTTCAAAAGAAAAATCAACTGGGGAGTAATTTCTTCCAATATACAAATATCTATAATACCTAAGACCTTACTTGTATTTGATAATTTAGAAAACTTTTATTAGTGAATATACATTAATATTGTAAAGGCAAAAAAGAGAATAAAGTACATTTTATGAGCATTTGAAAACCATTTTGCAAATTGTAGAATTACTAAATTGAGTAAATTATCATAATTTTGGCTTTGGGCAACTTTAATTTTTCTGAGCCTCCATTTCTCCTCTACAAAATGGGAAATATTTTGCTACTTCATAATGACTCGTTGAGTTTTTAATGTTACAGAAAGGCTTTTGTACAAAGTAAAGACTGTTTATGGTTATTTGCAATTTTAAATTAATTTTTATTTTGTAAAAGTTAATATTTTTAACTTTAACATACTTTTTCATATTTTTAAAAAGTTGAACATACAAATCTTATTCTATTTATAAATCTAGTGAGTTTTTCAAATCACTTTAAAACTTTATTATTCAAAAACTATTAAATTTTTAAAAACATTTCCATTTTGTTCATAAATCAAATACATTTATCTTCTTGATTAGATATTTTATGACCTGATGTAACAAGCAAAACCTTCTCAAGGAATTACACCACTCTTGAACATCTAATAAATTAAATGTATAAATGTAGTAAATTCCAAGCTCTCACAAGCATTACAATGCTATTATTAATCAACTAAATGAAATTCTATGCATTTCCACTTAACCTCATAGCTCAGTAATTCATTTTTCATTTCGTTTGGAATCACATGTCCTTATGCCATAACACGTCAAATTCTTTCGAATATTATCAACACTTTTAATACCACTTACAAAATTTTGTTACATTAAACTTAAAATTATGAATGGAAAGTGATTTTCTTCATGATCTCAATTTTTAATTTGTAAGTGTTCCCAGAATTAGACACTTTTACCCACTCCTTATGTAACTTTCCCCATTGCAATGATAAACAACATTAAACCTTAGTGTTACAACAAAGCTTATTTTCATACCATTGCCTGTTTGCTACATATTGGCTGAGATTCTGCTCCAACTTCTCTTTGTTCCAGAATCTAGAAAGGAAATGAAGTCCATATCTAGGATTTACAACAGAAGTCAAAGAGCACTAGTAGTAGAAGCATAGGCTGGCTTAAAGCTTCTCTGGCTTGTCTTCCATTATCCAAAGTGAGTCACATGACCTGGGCCAACATCTTTGGGGCAGGAAGTATGATCCTCCTATAGGAAGAAACACCCATAAGGAGGAGCCTGACAATATTGAGAAATTGCTGCAAGTATTTTTGATCAATCAATATGTTCTACCACATCTTCCCTCCAAAAACACATGGTCATATTATTACCTAATTATTTCTTACGTGAATTTTCAACCTAGTACTCAGGCTACAGCTTTTTAATTTTTTTCAGTAATTTCTTTACTGCATGACAGAAGCTATTTTTTTAATGCCTTTATGAGGCATTACACTCATGATAAATTACCTAAGACTTAAGTGAGATAATGTAAATAAAAGCATCTACACATCCTCAATAAATATAAGTAGGAATACATTGATTTTTATTCTTTTGTTTCTGACTTCATCTTTTTGGGTTCCATTTTGTATAGTTGTATGTTTTTTTGTTCAGTCTCAGCCATGTGAAGCAAAATCACTCACCTATGCATGGATAAAGGAATTTTGCTGTTCCATCATCAGTTACTCTGATTTCCAGTCATTCTGGGCTCAGAAACAGAATCTTAAATTTATCATTACTCCAACCCACCCCTCTGACTGCTCTAGAAATTATATTTATATTCATTTAGCCTTTCACATTGGTTTTATTAGTGGCCAGATCACACTGTTTTCTTATATTATTGACAAGAAGCAACCTGCAAGTCATTTTCACACATGGTTTTAAGCTTTTCAGTTATCTTTTATGTATGTATTTGTGCACTAAGTTTTTTAAGATGCAAGACTAATCTGACTAGCCAGATTATAGAAAGAATGAAAGTCAGGCAGAGGAGTTTAGATTTAATGATGTAGGAAACAGGAAATAATTGAGTTTTCTGAGGCAGGAAATAGGAAAACAGCATGGTGTCAGTATCACAGTGTAGTAAAAAATATGGGATTTCATGTCATAACATCCTGGATTGATCCTGGCACCATCAATATAGCTTCAGTATTCACATATTGTAGTGAAGATCCCACTGCCTAACTCATAGGGCTATCATTTCTTCACTGATTCCAAAAATACTGGGCTCCTAGTTTTTACTAGATGTTGGTGAACAAATGAAACTTAGTGTTGATCTCATTATGTTCACAGTCTAGGGACAAATACAGGAAATATATAAGAAAAGGAACAAGTTAATAGTGAACAGTTGTGATAAGGACTCAGAAAGAAAGGATCAAGTGATAGAAAAGTGGGGTATGTGTCTTTAAATTCAATGGTCAGAGAAAGCCTCCCTAACACAGTGACATTAAAGAGAAGTAAATGAGAAAACGGATCTGTAGCTGTTGAGGGCCCTCTCATGTCCTCTTGACCCTTAACGTCTGGTATGTTCCCATGGCATCTAAGGGCAAGCCCTGTCACATCCTCCTGAGAACATTCTTTCAGCTTGTGTTCAGTGCAACCTGAAGTCAGAGGAATTAATGTCTCCTAGTGCAACCCTCAGTCGTTGACAGATGGGAGTGGACAATAAGTTGCCCACCTTCCTCCTGACTCCAGCTGCTTACCCTGAGCTATACTGCACACTGAATCTCAGAGTTCCCAGTAGGATAAAGCTTTAGTTGCCCAGAGTGGTAATCGCTTCATTACACACCCCTTACAGGCCTCCTTCCCTTTCCTGTTTCAATTCTTTGCTCTTCCACTGGTGTTTCCTAGGATTGACTCCCAAATAAAGTATTTCTTCTCAAATCTTTGTGTTAGGCAGAATCTGTTGTGGAGTGAAACCAACCTTAGAGAAATACCATCTCTAATCACCTAGAATAATGTCTGAAATAAAATATGCACCCAATAAATATTAATTCTCCTTTTCTTTGCCCTTCTTCCCCTGAGTCAAACATGCATAATATAAATGTTTTAGGAAGTCATCTCTAGACTATGTTACAGTCTTGGAGGTAGGTACAGTTAGAGTCCTAGAGTCTGTTGAGAGGTAGACTATTGCTTTAGAACTGACAAAAAGCAGTAAAGACCCAGCTAGGCCAAGGTGACATGCCAGTGAAATTTAGTCACAATGGCCTGATTATGACTCTCATGTATCCCTGACTGTGTATGACATGCTTTTCTGGACCAGATGGTTCTATGAAGTGGTATAAGAGGGTAGTGGTGCCATAAAGCTACCCCTGGGTAAAAGAAATTATATATATTATTAGGCCAATGAAAGTAGGTGGAGAGATCAGCAAAGTGTTCTGTGAAACGGGGCAGAGTTTTCCAGGCCTCCTGCTCTTATTTCTTATGTCTGGCCTCCCAGGTAGTAGCGGTCTCAGGGGAAAATGGGGAAGGGCCTCTGATCTCCATCAACACCTCAGAGCCACCAAATATAGGATATTGTTCCTTCTCCTTGGAATTTCTTTTTAAGGATGTATTTTAACAGAACTGTATCCTTCATGCATTTTTTTTCTCAGCAGCTAACTTAAAATAATTTCAGCTTTATTTGGGAGAGAAGACAGTGATAGAAGTCAGAAAGAAAGAGCAAAGATGAGGTACTTAACCAAACCAACTGTGTTCAAGTCTCTCCCACATAGGATCAAAGTGTACCTGCCTTATTTTATGTATACAGTGTAAAATTAAAGTATAAACAATGCTTTCTATATAAGTGCGTTTTCAAGTCAAGAAAGTGTTTCTTGTCCTCTCTTCCAACTTATTTTCCTCTTCTAAACTAGCTTTAAACGGACATTCTGAAGTCTCTTGTGGATCTTGGAAATTTAAAAAATTACCTTCCTACCAAAACCTACAAGTCTGATCTGTTACCTGCTTCTCTTTCCAATCCATTCTGGGACTACTCTCCTTCATGGTGGTTAGGCTGAGGCATACTTGCCATCATTTAGTTCCTCAAAATATGCCCATATCTTAGTATCTTTTTTGGATGTTGTTGTTTCTTCTCTCTAGAAGTTTATTATTAGGTACTTACATAGATAGCTCTCTCTCATTCCTAGGTGTCTACTTCAATGTTACCTTCTTAGTGAGGCTTTCCCTGACCACCTTATCTGAGAAGATGTATCAGTTAGCTAGTAATAAAATAATGCTGCATAACAAACACAAACAAAATCTCAGTGACATGCAAAAATGAGTATTTATTCAGCCCAAATGTCTGGGGACTGGTTGGGGGCTTTTCAAACCAGGCTGGGCCTCCCTCTGTGGCTCTGCTGATCTCATCTGGTCTTGTTCATGTTGGGAAGTTAGCTGATCTCCGGTGCTTCTGCTGTCCAGCTCTGTTCCATATATATCTCATCTTCCTTCTAGGACCATGGACTAATCTGGACATATTCATTTTATAGCCCATATACGACAGAGGTGTAACTATCTGAGCAGAAACATGCAAGGCCTTTTAAGTACTAGGCTCAGAACAGTCCATTACTTCCATTTGTTCTATTGTCCAAAGCAAGTCGTAAAGCCAAAAGCATCAACAGTGTGCTACTCCCTTGGAAATGCGGGGGGTGTGAAGGGAACATTTCTGAACCATGATCCAATCTGCTCTAATAGGTCTCCTCTGTTATTCTAGTTCAATGTGTATTGTGTTTCCTTCAACGCATTTTTGTTTTTTGTATTCAATTGTCTAGTGTCTGTCTTGCCCATGAAACTTTGTTTTAGACAAGAAATAGATATACTGTGAAAACAAATTAAACCCCAAATATCAGCAGTTTAACAAAGTAAGTTTGTTTCTCCCTCATGTCACAGATTGCAGATTGGGAGGTATGTCTCTATTATAGTTATGTCAACTAGATCTGTGCAGCCTACTCAGGGGAAGAGAGAACCAAAAGATCAAATGAAGTGATTTTTTTCCAGGGCCAGAAGTAGCTTCTATTACTTTCACCAATCATTAACCAAATTTTAGTCACATGGCCCCAATCTAGCTGCAGTGAGAGGTAGGAGTCAGAGAAATACAGGCTTATTGTATATGCAGGAAAAGGAAATGGTGTGGTGAACACAGAGCTTTCTTTCTACTGAGACTATGAGGTCTTTGATAGCAAGCTGTGTCACTCGCACCATATTGCCTGGAAAATAGAAGCTCTTCACTTGTTCAGTGAATGAATGCATGATACCTGACTTCAAAGTCAGTTTTTTCATCTATGAAAGAGGATAATGATACACACCTAACAGAATCATTATAAAGATTAAAGAAGTAATCTCTATAATAGAGAGTTTTATAAGAAAGCTGTGCTATCTGGGGGCCTGCTTAATTTCTGACTTCATTTCTGTTTAAAAAATGCTTCATAAATGTTGAGTATGAATTATTGTGATAACGAGGAAAAATTATTGACTTATGCAAATATGTGTAGACATTTGAAGCAAGACTTTACTTTTCATTTCTTAACATGATGGTCAAGAGTCTATGATCTAAAAAAGACTCAAGACAGGATATCTAGGGCAAAGAGAGGCAGAAGGGGTGGCCCCATCTAGCTAGCCCATTGGCTACATTATAGCTACAGGGCTTCCTTCTCTTACCAGCACCACCCAGGCCAAGCAGGTCTACACTTATCTATTCTTTCCCACTCCCTATAGAATTTGAGGGATTTAGAGAGGGAAGTAGATATAAAAGGAACAATGAAAATATTATAGTAATCCATAAGGCTCTGCTATATGTGTAGGTGTGTGTGTGTGTGTGTATGTTGTTTTTTTGTTTTTGTTTTTTGCCTTTTTACAGACCTCAAGGTAAAACGCACATATGGGAAAAACAAGGAATCATGGTTTTGTTAAATTAAATTCAATTAAAATTTCAGAAAATGTATAAAATGCTAGGGGCATCCAAGGCACTAACTGATCACTGGATTGGAAGGCTTCCAGGAAATCCCAGATTGTTCTGAGTGCCCCTTCTCCTGGCTCCCACAGTACAATCTGGACACTCCTGTCATATCACGTCTCTGATTATATTTAAATCTGATTTGGATCGTTGCCCCTCAATGACAAGTTTTTCTAGGGGCCTTATTCACATTGTATCCCAGAGCCCACGCAATCTGCCTACCCAGAAGGCCTTAGTCTCATATTAGGAATTCTGTTTGCCCTCTTGTTTCTGAAAGGCCTTCATGTCTCTACTTTAAAGCTCTGCCTTTAAATTTAAGTGACTTAACAGTGCTCACTGCAAAGACAACCCTTGTTCCACCCAGATCTTACAATTCCAATGTTGAGCGTATGGTGTCATGTTTTCTGGAACGCCCTTCAACTTGAGTGCTTTAGGGTGGCACCTGCAAGAAGTGACAAAAAAATCCTAATGCATTTTCTGAAGATACTGGTGACTTTCAAAATAGAGTAGATTCTCACTCGCTAAGGATGGTGGTGGTGAAATTCCACCTAAAATTATGAACAGACTATGCTATTTAAAATTTCTTTCAAGCTTGACCTGACAGTGATTTTTGCTTGGATTAGTGCTTATCAAATTTCTTTGATGGGCAGTACCTGTACTTAATTAGCTCCTAGAACATTATTGACAGTAAATAATCAATGATTACTAGTAATCATATCACAAAAACACCAAGACCATTAACCATTAGAAAGAGTTCAAGTTCTTAGCCAATTCAGTATCTATTTCAAAGCATTCTTGACATTTCAAATCCGCTGAATTTTTCATTTATGCAGTAGTGGGAAACCTAAATCTAAACCTTAACCTTTAGTATTATCATGAGCGCCCATTGTGCCCTCTGGTTTCAACAGGTTAATTTTAATGAACATCGAAACATTTGCATTAGGCTGTCTCATTTAATTACAATTGAGATGTGAAGCTGGGAGTTGTAGTGCTTGGCATACAAATCTGGCATTTACTGTGCAGCCAGGCTCGAGTGCTGTAGCAACAATTGTTAAATAGTGCAGTGTCAGCAGAGTGATAAACACTTATTAGAAGTATTACTGCACATGGTGTGTTCACCTCTATTATAACCAAAAGGTTCTTTTTTTCTCCCTTCAACATTAGCCTTAAAAATGTGATGTTCCCTGTAACTAAGTATATTAGGTCTCTTATAAAAGAAAAGTAAAATACTGTATGGAAAAGAGTGTGTACTCCTAACATTATCTCCCTTCTCTGAAGAGTGTGCATGTCATGCTAGCCATTGCAGGGCCCAATTCCGGTGATTTGTAAAGAACAGAAACAAATCTACTTATTCTAAAAATAACATAGCTATATATTATGCTATTATAATATAACTATAATATAGTAATAATAATAATATAACTATTATTATAATATTGTAATGTGGTATAGTATACTACAGCACAGTATTGTATAAATAATGATATAACGATAATAACAATACATTATTGTTCTAAATTCAGACATATATTCCTTTCATTATATTGAATGGGTAATCTGCCTGAAAGTGAAGGGGCTCTTTTCATTTTTAACAAAACAGCAACAAAATATCAGAAAACGAGATTATAATAATTTATTTTTAATTTCATATCACTTTGTTGGGTACTAGAATAATATATTTTAAGCTTATAATTTCATTTTTACAAGAAAACAATAAAAAAATACCTTCTTCCTAAGGAGAATGCTTAGCTGTTAGAACTATTAAAGAACCAATATTCACATTTGAAGATCCAGTTGGCTTTACTGAGCAATTCCTAAGTCAGACATCATCCCATCTCACAAATAGAGAGTTGCTCCAACAAGTTGTAAAATATGGAAGGCCTATGTAGGCAGAAACTAGTCAGGACAACAAAGTTATTAAGCAAAAGAAAAGAAAGGATTGTTTCAGGCAAGGTTAGTTTCCCTTAGGGGAAGGTGGGAACTTATCAGACAGATTGCCTCAGTTCCCTTTGGGCTTTGCTGGGGATGGAACGGGCCCACATGACAAATTACCTCATTGGTACTGACCAAAAAATTCCAGACTGACCAATTAAGATTACATTCCTGGAGAAGGTTGAAAATGTAAATCAGGTCAGGTATTAAGTCTAGATTCCATGTGATGGGCTTTAGCACAGGTGACTCCATTTTGGGCCTGTTTTCTCTTTTAACAGAACTTATTTTACATTATTTTAAAAAAAAACTATTTATGAGCCACTTAAGGTTAATTTTGCAATTTTATAGGTAAACAAGTTAAAATAGATTATTTCAGTTTTCTAATCTATAGACCTAGACTATATTAAGTGGTATTTAATCAGACTGTATCTTTGAAATTCTACAAAATTCAGGATAATGTATTGCAGACTATAAGCATTTCATAATGTAACACTGTAATGGTGATATGTAAATCACTTTCAATTTTAGTATACAAATAAAAACCAAAAGTATTAAGAATAATTATAACTACAAAACTTTCTATTTCATTTTAATAATACATTTGTAATCAGAAAATTAATTCAGCCTAAACACATGGTTTGCTAAGCTTTACTTATTCTAAGACTGCATTTTATACAAGTAAAGAATTGCATCAATTAAATACGTAATTTCCAGCATTTTAACTACTCTTTAATATTTTCACTACAGTTTTTATTTCCAAAATATCTTTTAGAGTTCTAATTTCAAGGAGAAATTTTTTTTTAGTATCTAAGTCTTACTATGTACAGTTGAGTTTATTAATCAGATCTTGAATTTTTTTTTGTCCTTTCACTTCCCATTTAATTCTTTTATCAGAAAATTACACTGAATTATAACAAGAGAGCTTCCCTGCATGACTCCTAAAACACACCGGACAGTGCCTGACTCGGTGCATGGGCTAGATACTTCTCTGTTCCACTGATAAGTGAAGGTTCCCTGTAGTCCTCATTTACACATTTAATAATTATATAGAGATTCTTGTGTTTTCTAAATGTAAAGCCTTCATATTAAGTATTCAAACAAATAATTTCAAGTTACCATTTTCTTCTTTATTTCCCATATCAACCGTGGTTTGTAAATGTATGGAGTGCAAACCACAATACCAAATAAATGTGGATTTCGGCATTAACCTCATGGCAGTCACTTTTCTAAAACAAATTTATTACAAATGCATATGGGCATTTTAGGCTCAATTATTATGATTACAATATAGCAAACACATTAAGCTATGCATATATACACATGTAATAAGTACCAGTCTCAAAGCACTTTGTTTTAATGATCACTAGGAATTACCAAATCAACGTTTAAGGTCTAATAGTGAGAACGTAAAACTTTATGTGTTCAAAATATTTAGAGGAAAAGGCAACTCTGACTGGTACGAATCTAAATGATGAAATATTTTAAAGAAATTCCGCTTTTATAACTTTTACTATTTAGTTATTAGGACTAAAACAGGAAAGGAGGAAAATCCCTATACAAAGAATTTTCCTTGCAGCTATTGAAGTGTTGCTTTAAAAAGGAATGTTGGACAATAATGTCATCCTTTTTATCAACACCGGATTTGTATATTCACAGCTCAAATGTTTAAAGTGGTAGTTTTTGTAGAATTATTCTGATAAGATGTGTAACCTGACAATTAGAAAAACTTCTGGTTAAGCAGTTCACATTCCAGTTTTGCATATTATGTTCATTTAGATGTATTTGTCCATTTATAAGTGCAGTTAATTAAAAGTTTGTACATTTTCTTTTTTTTTAAAGGAGCCCGCTACACGAAAAAAATGCAAGTCAAAGTGGCCACAACCTAGAAGTCTGCAGAGACAGAAATAACTAGCAAGTAGATACTGTTATTTTACTATGCTTAAGTATATAGAATCCAGTAGTGTTCTGAGAGTTTTACTCTATAATGACCGAATAGTCTCGTAATGTTAAATTTATACTTAGTAATATTTATGTTAACTATACATCACAAAAATAGGAAGAAAAATAGTAACTATGGATTTAAGGAAAGTAATTTTCTGTCAATAATAATGAAATGATTTTGGTCAGGAAGGTGAGTTTAAATATTGTATCCTCTCTCAGATCTTATTTTTAGAGCTCTACTTCAACAATATATATCTTTATAAAAAGAGTAAAAATCTCCCTATACCTTGTGACGTATATAACCGCAATATAAATATATTAATTACTCTCATAAACCATGAATAAAAATTACACTATAATCATTATGTTTTTAAGAACTGGAGTGAAATTACATTCACTTTTGAAGGTTACATTTCAAAATTTCAAGGTGATTTCAAATGAAATCCAGACACAAAGCAGGAGCTTTCCATTTATCAGTACTTACTGACATTTTCAAGAAATGAAATAGGAGGTTCAATGATGAAATCATGCGATGTTTGGTTAAGTGAATAAGAAAAGGGTAAATAAGATTATTTGAATGGGAAGAAGACTCTTTGAAAAATCTCATTGTTCCACATTAAAAAGATTGGAGTTGATTCTTTCTCCTCAAATATATCTTGAAAATTGTCATCGCATCACAAAATATTAAAGCTAAAAGGATTTTAGAAAGTATTTACATCAAATCTTTCATTGTACGGATTAAGGAACTAAGTTTGCAATTAGAAATTTATTTTACATGTTATAATTACATATATATGTATAAACACAAATACATATAGATTTATATGCACATATATACATAATATACATATATTTTAAGATGAAACTTAATACAGTTAATTCTTAATTTAGCAAGTATTTTTCAATGGTAATGATTAAAATATGTTTACAAAGAGAAATGTGTAAGAAATGATGGCAATATCCACAATCAAAATGTTTTAGAAATTGTACATATTTTTATATTTGAAATCCTAGGGTAGTAGAAATTTCTATAATTATAAAAAATGTTTAAAATTGTGTTTCAATTGCTTAACAGTACAGATTCCTAAAGAATTATATAAGCCAATAGAAGTTTCTTCCCTTTCAATCTTATTTTACAGCTGTATAAATGACAAGTCATGGATGATAAACACCTCACATATGAACTCTATCAAATATTTATTTGATTGGAACCACACATTTTGATAAGAAGAATGCTAAGCATAGAGATGAAAAACATCATTATAATGTAAATTATTAGCCCTTAATGTATTTGGTTTATAAATTCAGACTTTTTATCTTGGGTTTTCCTGCAATGATACAAGCTTGCACTGTGAGTCAGTGGAAAGAAAGTTATTTTCAGAATACAGAGACTTTTCAAATAGTTCAATTGGGTTATCTTTGTATTAAAGGAGAGAAAGTTGTGAAGATGTGTTTAGAAATATGTTGGTAATAGTCAACATCAATTCTAGCTCAGAAGGAAATGAAGACCGTAATTTAAAAGGTCTTGAAGAACTTCAAAGAAGAGTTAGTGAAAGAAAGGAAAAACATCTGGTGCACTGTTGGGAGAGAGTCTAATGGTGGAAGACCAGAAAATTGATGCATGCAGTAATCCAGATGGAAAATTTTAGGAGTCAAAGTGGTAGCACTAAGATACAGAGCAGGACTTTGATTTGAAAGAAATACCTTCTTCATTGGATTCTACACGAACTTGGATTGGGTGAATACTGATTCCATTATCTGAGATCTGGAACATTAAAAGAAGAGCAGTTAACTTTCCATAGAGGATGTTAAAATGCTAACTTTAGTATAGAAAACTGAAATTCAGGTGCCTCTAGCATAGCAAAATGGGGTATCAAAGAGATGGTGCAAATTCAGAACTGGATCTCTAGGACTAGAAAACAGACGGGCTTGATTTATCTAAATAGGAATAGTGATTGAAGCACCAGAATCAAATCCGGCAGACAACACACACGGAGTGAAAGGGGATTATTACCACAGGGACAGTTCCTCGGATCATGAATATTCAGTCATCAAAATTCTGTGTAGAGGAAGCAGAATCAGCCACAAAAACTGAACAATAGTCAGAAGTATGAAGAAAACTGGCTTCCAATGCTGTTGTTTTGTTTTTTAAAGAAACCAAAGAAGCAGAGAAATTCATAGAGTTTAACAGTGTTAAATGTTGCTGAAGAGTCTAGGAAAGAGATGGCTGAGGGAGAAAAAGGTTTTGCACATCACAATTAGTCAGTCATTGGGAACCCTAATGGAGATAATCCAACTTTGATAACCCGATGGATTTATGAATCCGTTTCAATACAGTGATTTTATTCTTTGCCTTATGTCCTTCCTATATCAATCCCAATAATAGAATTATATATTTTTTTAGATTTATCTTTGCATAGTTTAATATATTTTTAAATTCAGATTTACTCAGAATATCTTTCGGCTATAAACATGCTGAAAGATCCCATAATTTTACTTTGGATAAGGAAATCTTCATTACTGGGTGATCCCATCAAATATAAGTGGCCTATGATTATTTCATTTAATAATCTCATAAATGAAAGCTGGCAAATATTCTGTTTGCCTCTGTGTTGGGAAAACCCCAATCCTCCTCCTGTGTTTCCCCTTTACTCTCACACACTTCTGACAGCAGATGTGTGGGGTTTTACCTGACAACAAGGAATTTTCTGTGATACCAGCTCAGTTCTGATACTATCTACTGGAGATACCGTGTTTTCCCGAAAATAAGACCTAACCGGAAAATAAGCCCTAGCATGATTTTTCAGGATGACATCCCCTGAACATAAGCCCTAATGTGTCTTTTGGAGCAAAAATTAATGTAAGACCCAGTCTTATTTTCAGGGAAACATGGGAGCATCAGATCCTACAAGTTAAAGATTGAATCCCCCAAGACTGCCCCCGACCACACTTCAGATGGCAATCTCAAGTAGGAGGACCCCAGGTTACCCCCAACTTCTGTCCAACATGACTACAAATTATAGGTCCCCATGACTTCCTCCCCTTGGTTTTTATTGTTTTTTAGAACAGCTCACAGAACTCAGTGAAACACTTAAAATTACCAGTTTATTAAAGGACATGATAAAGGATCCAGATGAACAGCCAGATGAAGAGATACATAGGGCCAGGTCTGGGAGGGTTCCCAGCACAGGAGCTTCTGTCTCTATGGAGTTGAAGTATGTCACCCTTCAGGAATGTGGATGTGTTCACCCCCTGGAAGCTCTCCGAACCCCATACTATTAAGATATTATGGAAGTTTACCGATGCAGGCAGGATCAACTACTAACTCCATCTCCAGACCCTCTCCTTGGAGAATGGGATATGGGGCTGAAAATTCCAAGCTTCTAATCATGGCTTGGTCTTTCCTGTGGCCAGTCCCTGTCCAGGGGCCCACCCAGGGTCACCTCATTAGAACAAATGACACTCCTATCCCCCAGGAAACACCAAGAGATTCAGGAACTGGGATCAAAGACCAAATGTTAGAATAAAAGATGCTTCTAGTGTTATCACTTGGGAATTTACAAGGGTTTCAGAGCCTTGTGGCAGGAAAAGGGGGAAGAACCATATATATATATTTATATTTATATATATAACTTTATATATATATATAACTATATATAACTTTATATATATATATAACTATATATAACTTTATATATATATAACTTTATGTGTGTATATATATACATATATATACACACACATATATATATATATATAACTTTAAAATTTCACAGCCTTACATAGTAGGTACTTGTAAGTTATTTTTGAACGAATGAATTAATGTTTTTCTCCATTGCGACTATTTCCACATTTTTTTAAAGTACCATCTTCTCTCAGCAAAGACACTCAGAATTATTTGACTATCTTCAAATCCTTTAATAAGCAAATGAGACTAAGTAGAAAAATAAGAGTAACACTTTTATGTGAGATTTTCCACCTATTTCTCATTAGTTCTATTTTTTTTATTTTTCTTGCCCTGGAACTATAGACAATTTTAGTAGTTGTAATTAGGGCATAAAACCCATGAAATCTTTTTAAACATTTTATCTAGAAACAGAGTACTTTTAAATATCTGTATTTCTTTCTTTTCTTTGTTTTGGTCTGCATTAAAAATAGTCTTATAAAATAGGTTATATAATCTATGCTCATTGTAAAAAAAAAAAATTCAAGCAATGCATGATAGTATGATGAAGAAAGTAAAAATTGCTTGAAAAGCCAGACAAGTCAAATAGTCACAATTAACATTAACATTCCTTGTGGAATGACCACTTTCTCATTATGCAATGTTCCTTTTTTATTTCTAATAATGATTCTTGCTTTGAAGTCTACTCTTTCTGTTTTTACTACAAATACTGCCAGCTTTCTTTTAGTTAATATGTGCATGATATTTCTTTTGCATCCTTCTACTTTCAACCTTCTTGTGTTCTTATATTTGTAATTTCTTGTAAGCATCACATAATAAATAGCATCTTTTACTTGGAATATTTAGTCCATTTACATTTATATTTAATTGCTGATATAGTTGAGTTTATATCTACCAAGTTACCATTTATTTTCTCTTTCATCCACCTGATTAGGTTCCTTTTTCTCTCTTTCATTGCTCTTTTGGAACTTTGGATTAATATCTACTTCTTGTTATTCATTTATCTCTATTAACTTATTAGACATGTATTCTTTTATTGATCGTATAGTGATTACTCTAGAAATTTCAACATTCATCCTTTACTTACTACAGTTTAATGCAATATATTAGAACAAACAACTGATATTACTTTAAACAATAACCTGATACTGATATAACATTAGAAGATTTTACCTCCATCTTACGCCGTTATTATTCTGATACATGTTTCCATGGGTATCTCATCTTAATCCTCACTCAAGACATTTCTATTGTACAGTCAATATCCATTTATATTTACCTGCATATTTACCCTTTCCACTGTCTTTCATTTCTTTCTGCCTATCTGTTTTCCATTTGGGAATATTTTTGTTACGTCTGAAGGACTCTCTTTAGTATTTCTTTTAGTGCCAGTGTGCTGGAAATAAATTTTCATAGTTTTCATTTCTTTAAAATTTCTTTATTGCATCTTTGTTTCTGAAGATTATTTTTACTGATTATAGGATTTCTTTCAGCACATCAAAGATGTCATTTCAATGTCTTATAGCTTCCATTCTTTCTGTTAAAAAGAAAGTCATCTGTCTTACTGGTTTTCCTTTGATAATTATTTGTTTTATTCTTTAAATGATTTTTAAATTGTGGTAGCCTACACATAATATAAAATGTACAGTCGGAACCATTCTTAAGTGTACAGTTCAATGGCATTAAATACATTCACATTTTTGTGCAACCATCTCAAACTTCCATTTTTATAACTCTTCATCTTGCAAAACTAAAGCTCTGTACCCATTAAAAAACAACTTCCCATTCTTCTTCCCCCCCAGCCCCTACCAGCCACCATTTTACTTTCTGTCTCTGAATGTGGAACTTCATGTAAGTAGAATCATATAGTATTTGTCCTTTTATGATTGGCTTATTTTTCTTAGCATAATTTCTTTCAGTTTCATATATATTGTGGCATATGTCAGAATTCCCTTCCTTTTAAGGACGAATAATAATTCGTTTTATACATGAATTTTGTTTATCTATTAATCTTGATGGACACTTGGTTTGCTTCCACCTTTTAGCTATTGTGAATAATGCTGGTATGAACATGGGTGTACAAATGTTTCTTTGCATCTCTGATTTCAATTCTTTTGGGTATATCTCCAGAAATTGAATTGTTGAATTATATAATAATTTCTTTTTTAATGTTTTAAGAAGCTGCCATACTATTTTCCATAGCTGCTACACCATTTTACATTTCCTTGAACAGTGTACAAGCAAACTAAATTTTCCACATCCTAGCCAACAAAGTTTTGTGAAAGTGAAATGGCATCATGTTAACTTTCAGAAAGTGGAGTATACCTCTATGTGCCTAGATGTGGTTTGCTTTCAAGTCATTTTGCTTAGAGTTTGCTGATATTCTTAAAATTCTGGGTTAAAGCCTTTCATCAATATTGAATCATTCCTTGCCATCATCTTTTCAAATACTGTTTCAATCCCCTTCTTTCTAGGACTTCAGCCATATATATATATATATATGTGTGTGTATGTGTTAGATTTTTTTACTATTTTAGATTACTATTTTACTATTTTTTACTATTTCTCTTATATTCTATCCTTTATTTCATATTATTTTTCTTGTTTACATTAATTGAATATTCTCTAGTGATATGCCTTATAGTTCACTAGTCCAATTTCTAACCTGATTTTAAATTCATTTATTGAGTTCTGAATTTCAGATATTATATTTTTCAATTTTGTAATATCTATTTGATACTTTTTATATATTCTAATTGTCTGGTGAAATCCTATTTAATCTGATCTATTTGTTCACCTTTTCCACTATTTTCTTAAACATATCAGTAGCTGTTCTAAAGGCCTTGTCTGACAACTCCAGTATCTTGTTAATGTTTTAAGGAACTGCCATATTATTTTCCATAGCTGCTGCATATGCATTGGTTTTTAGTATGTGTTTATTCCCTTATATTTTGGTCATTGTCTCTTGCAGTAATGTTTTTATTAAATGCCAGATATTGAATACATAGAATTTTAGAATTTTAGAATTAGGTGATAATATCGAGGCAAATAAAGTAGAAAAAGTGTTCTACCTAATTCTTTCAGGGAATGAGATGAGTAGAGGCTGGGTAACTCAGTCTATCTCTGGTTGTCCCCTCTTTCTAAAGAGTAGCCCTCTAGGATTTTCACCTCAAATCTTGGTGTTTTCACCATGATCCGTCCCCCTCTTGAATCTGTCAGTGAGGCAAGACATTCTTCCATGTGTTTCAGAGGTTTCTAGCTAAAACACTGGTTTTCTATGTCATGAAGCAGCAAAATACAGTAAATGACTCAAAGGAAAGATTGGTACATATTTGAGCTTCCTCAATTCTTCAATTTTTACTTCAAGCTCGATGAATCAGAATATGGAGAACTAGGAGATGTCAAGATCAGCCAGGAGGCTATTTCTCTTTGAGATGAGAAATCTTAGAGGCATATATTTGCGAATGGCAGAGAGACCTGCAAAAATTGCACAATTGTGTGGTTACTGAATTTTTGTAAATACAATTATTTCAATATAAAATGGGGACTTGCTGTTTTAAAATAAATCCTCTTCAACTGTTATTACAAATAATTATCCATTCATTTATTTGGCTTCTTTAAAATGTAATGTCTGTGCTACTACCAAACAAAACAAATAAACAAACAAACAAAACTAAACCCAAACTACCTCCAAGTGCTCAAATACATATCCTGAGAGTGCATCAGTAATTGTGTTTACTAGACAGTCAGCGAGAAATCAAAAATAGTATATATTTTCCATGAAGAATAACCTAAAATTTATAATCAATTTGTATAGGTTACAAGCTGCATCTCTATGGACAGAAATTCAAAATCTAAAGAATGAAATGAATGACACAATTCTTCAGATCTTATAATGTCAGTTTGCAACTTTGGTGTCTAAAGGTTATAAATATTATGAGAAGAAAGAAAGTTGTTGAAGGCTAGGCGAGCCACAAAGTAGTGATTATATGCTAAGGAAGCCAGAGATAAGCAAGGAAGTTGACACAAAGGGTATTTGACTCTTAGGGCCGTGATGGGCAGAGAGAGAGATTACTACCAGCTGCTCACTGCAGGCTCCTGGCCAGACCTGTGCTGCTTTGGGTGTCTCCGTATGAGCCAGCAACCTGGCTTCTGTGCCCTGAAGTGTTGCCAGGTGAATGAGTTCCTGATGCTGCCATGTCTGTCTGACTTAATTCCTAAATTATCTGTGCAGAACAAAGAACCCAGTTCCTACCTGCCGTCTGGTTGAGGATTTTGAAGCTGGAATTTAGGAACTGAGTTTAGTTGTTTAAACCATAGCTGAAACCATAAACCTGGAGAGGAAAGGAAGAAGGGAAGAAACCTGACATTTATTGAGTAACTTTTGTGTAGTTTTACATTTATACACCCATTTTCTCACGTAGTCTTCATGATACCTCTATAAGAGGGATGAGAAACTAAGCAGCAGAGAAGTTAGTTAAGTAACTTTTAATTACTAAGGGGAAAAATCAGTATTACAACCTATTTCTATGTGACTTATAAGACCACTCTCTTTCTACTGTATTGCCAGGAGAAAAGAGTTTGCATGTGAGACATTAGATCAAGAGACCATCATAAAATGTTACCACTACCATGAAACTCTGTTATAGAGTCATAGCTTCATGCAATAGAAATGGAACAACTTCTTAAAGCAACAACAATGGATCAATGGCAATAGCAGCCAGTATTTATGCTTTGAATGTGATGCCTCTGGCCGGAGTATAAAGGGTAGATTGGTGGGAGGTAGGAAAATCTGGAACAGCCACGGAAAAATTCAGGGAATAATACCAAGTGGGCTTTTTTTTAATCATAGGACAGAGATCTGAGCCTAAAGATGTGGATTCAGGAGCTTTTACCAGGAAAAGGGGAACTAAAGCCAAGAGTGTAAATAAGATTTCCCAAGAAAAAAATGCAAAGCCAAGTCAGAAGAGAACCAAAAACAAAACTTGGGTTAATAAAACAAACAAACAAAGAACTCATTTAGAGAGGTAGAAAGAAAGGAATTTACAGAAGCAAAAGAGGAAAAGGGTACTCAGGAAAAAAAAATGCTCAACAGAGTTAAATAAAAACTGCGAAGAATTCTAAAAGTTAATGGCATCTGGTAGTGAAGATATCGTAGGGGTCCTGTGGGAGAACTTCATAACAGTGTAGATTAAGGAATAGAGTGTGTCCTTAGGTAGAGTTCCTTGGAAACAGTCTCTGAGATAAAGAGAATTATCAGGAGTGGCAGGTAGAGAGAGAAATTAAACTATGATGAGGTTACAAGAGAAGCCTTTGTAGAGCCTAGGGATAGCCCTGGAGCTGGGAAAACCTTGCAGAATTATGCCACAGTGAAGCAAGGTGGCTGGGCTTTTAAACCAGCATCAGCCAGTCATTGGAGGAGTGTAATGTGGACAAGTCGATCTCCCATAAAGGCAGTGCCGAGAGGGATGCACCTATGATCCATTAACAGGCATCCTGCCAGCAGCTAAAAGAATGAATGGTTCCTTCCAGTCAGGGATGTGGGCTGGAGAATGCCTCGCGGCATCCCAGGAGAGAGTGGGGAAAATGAATGTGCAGGGCTAGGCGACTGTTGTAAATACTTTGCTATAAGGGGTTTTATTATTGCAGCCACTAATCTTCTCTTCCAAATCCACCCCCCTCCCCAGCTATCTTCTTGCCAGCTAACTCCTTTACTGCCAGATTTTCTTCTTAGAAAAATGCTTCATTTGCTTATAAGGCCTCCAATTAAGTAGCTCTCTTTCCCTTTACTTTCCTTTATGAATTGTTACTCTTAACCTATCTGTACCATAAGGATGGATATAAGCCTAAGTGGATTCCTATAGCCATCCACATTAGTATGTGTTATGTGAAAAACAACCATATTTTACAGAATTGCTTTTTCTATATGAATTGCCATTAAAAAAGAGGCTTCCCACGGGAACTCTAAGTTAAGGAATTTAAAAATTACAAACCGAGACTTGATGTATCATGGTGAGGCTTTGATTGCAATGAACAGTCTCATTTCACATATTTCATGTGGGGCTTTACATTTTCTTAGAAGATGCTAAATAAGCAGATTGAACAATTAGAAATGTAAAATCTTACCATAATAACATGCTCATGAATATAGAAAAAAAGTTAAATAAAAGCTGTTAATCATTTTGGTGATTATTAATTTATGGCAACTCTGAGTGTAGGGGTAGTGTCAAAATAGTCCCCAGGAGGGATTTGAGTGAACATGTATTTACTTCTCAGGGCAACTGCAATGATCACCTTGCATCTTTATGATCGCTGTATGTGCTTAATGCAATATCAAGTCTCTTGCCTGGGATATGTAAATACTGGCAGTTGCATTCCTTTTTTTCAGAATAGATGGAACAATACTTTTATTTCTCTCTTTAAATTATCAGTATAATAGTTTAATATTTAAGATGTATTGGTAGATATTTTTGCGGGAAACTGAAGTTCTAATATATTAAATCCCCATTTAACCATAAAAATACCCCACCCCCACATACACATAAAAACAAACAAACAAGAAAACATGTATAGCTATATGGAGTTGTAACTAAAGACTCTTTGGAAAAAAGGCAGATTTGTTCTTGCTTTGAAAATACCATATAAACATTAAAAAAAAAAAATCCATCCCATCTGTCAAATTGCCTGGAGAATGCTTTTAACAAGGAACGAAGCTACATTAAAGGCCATCAAATATGCAGCAAGGGAAGGAAGGATAAAGCTATCCTGACGTTCATTGGCATCACCCACTGTGCAGTGTTCTCCTTGTGAACAAGACAGATTGGGTAGTTATTACTACTGCATCAAAATATCTGCCATTGTGGGAAATAAAAGAATTAGGAAGAGAACACTGGACTCCAAATTTCAGTTCCTTCCGTGTTTATTAGCCAAGAAAATGTGAAAATTAATAACATTTCCTTTCATTTTAAGGGAACGGATCAACTTTTCTACTAGGAAAAAGAAATCCACTAATTTTACTTACAGCCAAAGAGACTTCAACTCCATTAATATTATTACCCATCTGGCAAATGAGAGAAAGGGACTTTGACTTAACAGGTTTGCAGCTATGCCTAGAGGAAAGGAACAAATTCCGAAAGAGTAGGCTTATAAGCTTGATATTGACAATTGTATAAATGTATTACTGTTTTACCAAAATTTGGAAACAGCCAAGAAAGTAAGACTCGTTTGGAGGATGCTAACAAAAAACTAAACTGCACCTAATGTAAGCTTCTGAATAAAAGAGATAAGACAAATCATCTAGACACCCTTTTCCAAAGTAGATTGTTGCTTGGATTGTAATTTTGAAAGGTGTTCACTTTGCTATCAAATAACAAATTGGAAAACTGTTATTTGGAACAAAATGTTCACTGCTAAACTTATTGAAAGTGGTCTCTATCTGTGAATGTCAGCAAATCTATCCAAGGATTCTCTGTTGATGCATTTTGAGGACAAGAGAATAACATCAGATGTTTGAACAGTTTATAAGCACTTATGAAATAGGAGTGACACTATTAAAAGATTTTGCTCGTTATTAAGAAAGTATTATTTGGTATTTCCAGGTGAAATGTGAAAACATCCTCTATATGTCCCTGATTTTCTCCCTTTATATGAAAACAATGACATTTTTAGTGCTAACTAGATAATTTACTTAAGAACACTAGACAAAGTATTTTACTTTATTTCTTTATACATACTATGGAACTATTTTTCAAACCATCTAATGCCTAGGAAATGTAATAAAATAACAAAACAGTCACTCAATAAAAATGTATTACATTGCAAAAATAATCCAATTTAATAGGAATAATAATCAGCTGATTTTAAAAATGCTGAGTATCTTTAAAAAGGTTTAGAACATAACCAAGGAAAATGTTTGCTTGTTTTTTGTTTTTTTAAATACAGGAAACATTTAACACTATGGCAAATAAACTGATTTTTAAAAGGCTTTTTAATGTTTTGAAAAGTTGGACATTGTTATATAATCTAGTGAAAAACAGAAAACATACATAGCCAATCATCCCAAAGAAGATGTGCACAATTATAACTAAAATATGCAATCACTGAGAAATTCCAAAAGTTTTAGTCAATTAAAAAGAAGTATACCTAAAAGCTTAGAAATAATGAATCTAAATATCTTGTCCAAATTTAGGAAATATAAAACAGTAATTATTTTAAAGTTCTTTATGTTAAAATTCTGTTGTAAGGGAATGAAACAAAGATTGTTTCATATTGACAGAGACATAATCTAGAGAAAAATTAGATTTAAGTAAAAGTAATAATGGACCCCTTCCTCCCCCGCCATTGAAGAAGATATAGAGTGTTTCTACAATGCTCAGTTGGGCTTAAGATATACTTGCAGTATTTTGAATCTAAATTTTGACAAAATGAAAAACATAGTTGGCTCTATTTTCTTTTTATATATAAAAAAATTATTTCTTCTTGTATTCAAAAATGAGATGTGAATGAAAACTGGGGTATAACCAACATGTTCCTTTGAATATAAACGTTTGCCAAAATGTACGTCTGTAGATTAGATATAAAGCATTTTTATGGTTAGTAGGACCTCCATACATTCCTGAGAAAGTGGGCGTTAGTCAATGGCTCAGGATCCATTGTTCCAGAGGCTCTGTACCAGCTAGATGTGAAAGGAATATCTAATTACTAGGGAAGATGCCAGTGTAGGAAGGGATCTCGATGAGTGTTCATAGAAAAAAAAAAAAAGAAACAAAAAAAAATACGTCAAATATGTATTTTTTAATCTAAGACACAATAAATTTAGGAAGTCACAGAAACAGGGACCAATGTACTCTATTTATACACAAGGACACTTAAAAATAAAAGGTGATTTGACTCAGATTATGTGGCTACTTAATGGCAGAACTGGGATTAGAATTCAAGTCTCCTGACTCTTAATCCAAAACCTTTTAATGGAATTCTGGCAAGATTCCTGATGATACTTGATGTTCCCTGTTAGACATGCAATTAAGCTTATAATTGGTCCTTGTTCCACTTCTCTGTGAACATGCCTTTCTTCAGAGTCTATGAGAGGGCACATTATTCACCCAGGGACAGGGAAGAGAGTGTGAAAATTAAGTCAGTGAAGTAATTTTATTTAAGTCATCCAGAAAACAAGGATAATAACATGATTTGATTATTTGTCATTTTCTGCTCATGTTTCCTTATTTGCATTAACTGAGTATTTAATTCATCTATCTTAGGTACAAGTGACTACCAATGTATTTTGAATTTTATTTCTGAATACTGGTGGAAAATTGTTGTAAATTGCAGCCTCGCACAGCAATTCTTGCAGACTTCCCCTTCATTTTGGATTAAGTGTCCTGCCCAACTTTTCTCTTCTTTAAGCCGTCAAAACATACTTTGCTAGTGCTAAGAATTTTTTCCACTGATTTCTCAACATTGTACCTATTTTTATGCAAATACTGTCCTTGCTAAAATTGTAATTTTCTTCAAAGGCATTTAGCTTTACTCTATCAGATTGTACAGCTCTACAAGCAGGAGTTTTCCATCTCAGAAATTAATTACCCTGCTTTCTATCACTGTTAATTGCCCTCATCTAGGAAGTAACTCAGCTAGGCTTAGTGTCTCCTGGTGCTATTTTAGGTGGTCACAAATAGGAGTTTGAGTTGGTGATGTGATTCAGTTCTTTGTAATAAGGTACACAGCAAAGTTAGAGCTTCACATAAAATGGCATAAATAGCAGGGGATTAAGGATGGGGGGTCACATATGTCAAAAATCCAAGATCATGCTTAACTTTACTTTGTTATATATATATATATATATATATATATATATATATATATATATATATATATATATATATATATATATATTAATTTATACTAAAACAAAGCACAGTCATTGTAGAAAAGTTAAAAAATACATATAATCAAAATGAATAAAATTTAAAACATCCATAAACCATCAGAGATAACCCCTATTAAGCTTTGGGTACATTTATCTAAATATACTTACACACACATGCACACACTCACACATACACACACGAAAAGGACTAATTCTAAATCTTTTATATGTTAAGGTTTTTTTGCTCTTAGCAATATATGACAAATATTTTTTCTCTTAAATATAATCAGTTTTAAATTTTAAAAATAGTGATATGTGGATTTTACATTAATATTATCTATAAATAACCAATGTAAGCATCTTATCATTATTTATCTATATCATTTTTAAAGGTAGCATAGTATTCCATTATGAGTACATTCTATATTTATTTAACCAGTCCTCTATGACTATATTTTAAGTTATTCTAAATTTTCTTTGCTTTTTTAAGCAATCATGCATGACTTTATACACATTTGATTCTGGATAGATTTTTAAGGTAGAATTACTGTTAAGTGAAATATCTGAATGACGGTTTTGAACTCCTCAATTCTTATCTTTTTTTACTTCCTAGTCCCACTGGTAATTCATTTTTATGCTTGAGGCAGATTTTTCTAAATTTTAATTTTAGGGCACTATAGACAAAATGTCTGATAGATAGTTTTTAAAAGTTGTGTGGATAAACAGCATCTCTGGTAATATACAAAAAATTATGAAAACAATAAAAAATATTTTCTAAATTTTCAGAAATATCCGTATCTATAAATAATTAAGAATAGGAAATGATAGCCCTTATATCCTTTTCGTAGATTCACCAATTGTCAACATTTACCCTCATTAGCTTTATCTATCTATAAGTGGCAGACATCATGATACTTCATCTTTCAATATTTCTCTCTATAGCTCCTAAATTAAGGACTTTTTCTATAACTACAACACCCTTACCAGGTCTAAGAAAATTTACAATTATTCCATAATATCATTCAATATTAGTCCATATTTAAATTTCCCCAATTATCCCTCAAATGACATTTACGACTGTTTTGTTTTGAATCCAATGTTCATGCATCGTAGTCATTATATGCCTTCATTCTCACATCTGATGTATCACAACAGAACACATATAATGTCAGTTTGTCCCATAATTGATGATATTAAATTTGACCACTTAGTTGAGGTTGTGCCAAACTGTGCCATTGTACATTTGTCCTTTGTAATTGGTAACTGATGTGTGGGTTTTGAAACTGTGAGAATATTCTAACTCCAACTTTTTACCCAATAGTTTTAGCATCCATTGATGAGCCTTGACTGAATTACCATTAGGGATTATAAAATGGGCACAGTGTATCATTGTTCTACATTGTATTGGTATTCTTTAAAGAAGTTCCCCTTTAAATCCCAGACTCTCTCTCTTTCTCTCTCTCATGGACTCGTGGATTTATAATTCAAATATATATATATTTTTTTTAATTTAAGAAAAGCAATAGAAACTTAATTGTTAGTCTTGCCTGCTTTTGCTGTTAAAAATGCTCAAATTTGGTGTTTGGGAAAATGTATGAATTTAGTAATATTAACATTGCTTCATTATTTTTTTAAATGATAATTTTACTGCTTTTCTGCAAGTCTGCGTGACATATGTTGAAATTATTTCACAATTTTTATTTCGAAAAATGACATTTGAAATTTTCAAGATTAAGCACTGCAGAAAAAGTATTATATAGCTTGCTTTTTAAATTCCCATAATATTTGATTAGTTTTTTGACCAGTTCACTAAGAATAGATAATTATTCATTTGTTCATTAACTCTACAGTGTTTAATATTTGAACATTTACTAAGTCACTTTGCTGTGTCTTTACCCCTTTGAGAGAAAAGGAACTTTATAATTACGAGTTTTTATTTTCAGTTCTAGTTTTTTACACAAATAAAATGTACTTAATATTTCCTCCATATTTGAATAGTGTTTGAATAATAATGAGACATTTTCGATCATCAAAAGCTGATTTTAAAAAATATCCCATCAGTGTTTGTGAAAAAGTTTTGATTCTCCTTCAGAGGAACAGACATCTTCTGAAAGATGAAAATTTGTATCTGCAAAGTCACCAGAAAATTTGGATGAATTTTAATATGAAGGTCCATTCTCAGAGGGAGTGTGTGTAGACCGTACATACAGATTTTGTAGTTAAACCATTGTGTGTTTGAATCTTGGTGTGTTCACTGCTTTGGGACTTAGTTTCCTTGTCTATGTAAAGGGATTAAAGCTGCCAGCTCTTTCACCTTGTTAAGAGATTCATGGTAGGACTTCACCTAATTAATATTGCTGTCATGATTATTATTGTCACCATTGTTATCTTATATTGCTTTTGATGTTATCAGCCCTTGAACTGATTGGAGCCATCAAGTTGTAAATAAAGGTCCTGAAAGTATGAGTCTTTGTTATATAAAGGAGTTAAAGATGACCTCGTGTATTGGCTCCTATATTGTTTACTTCTCAACAAGCTAGGACTGTCAGCTCAACGCATGCCAGAGCCACGCTTAAATTCTTACATATTCAATTGCCTTAAATAGAGCCCCCCAAAGCATAGGTTTTGCCATTCGGAGCCTATCCGTTTTGTATGCTCCACAACACTGCATCCAGTATATGCTAGCCATAGACGAGACAAATCCTGTGCCCTGAAAACAGCCCACAGGGCTGCTACCCTTCACAGCTCTCCTACACAGAGACCCCCAACTTGCTGCGAAGCAGCATCACCTAGACATAAAAGCCCCTTCTCCAAGTCCTCTCCCCCGAAGGAGGTCCCTTGTCCTATTCCCCTTCTGGGTGTAGTCCCACACCACCGTCTCTTGGTGGTCTCCCACAGTGAGGCACATCTTAGGATTCTTGCAAACCTTCCACGTACCACCCAGGAAAGCTGGTGGTGAAATTCGGCCGTCCTATGTTCCTCTCTTTCCCTTGAGCAGCCCTGATAGCCTCAAATTTACCACAGTCTTTTACTGGAATTTCGGATCAAAGACTAAGAAGCTGAGGCTTTTCATAAATAATTAGGCCTGGAATTTACTCTTTTGCTTTTTTTAACAGGGAAGGGAAGGGAAAGAAGAGGATTTTTGCTGCATTTATTTCACAACCTCGCCTCGGGGAATTTTATTGTGGGCTCACATGGTACTTGTCCAACAGAGAAGCTAACTGTGTTTGGCAGAAACCACCTTATTTTATTTCAGAGGGCAAAATATCTGCCGGGGCTTTCTCAGAACTGTCTTGGGTGCCAAATGAGTGCTAAATTGCTTGAGGGGAGCCACCTTTATCTTACTGGGACCATAGAAGGAAAATGTACTGAATTCTAGTAAGGAATTTTGCATTGATTACTTCACTGAGTCCTGTTCAGAAGACAATTATTTCTATTTCATTGGGAAGGTAACTGAAATGATAGAGCTAGTGATTGGCAGAGGTGGAATTTAAATCTAGATCTTATAATTTCATAGGCCATGTCCCTACCCTGTCATCATTCTGCTGTGACTGCTCCACGCCTTATGCTAATCTGCAGCTAAGCATCTTATAGGATCTCTAATAATGATACAAACCTTAGTTTAAAAAAAAAAATGTTGCCAGTTTTTACGTTTTTTCCCCTTCTATTGTCAATTTACCTTATAAATTGAAACCTGGAACTATTTAAAACAAAATGCCTACTTTTAAAAAATTGCCTTTTATGTGTTTCTCTTATTATGCAAAATGTTAGTTTATCCGCTGCTGTATGAGTCAGTCTCTTAGAAATATTGAATAGTACCTCTTTGAGAGAGAGAGAGAGAGAGAGAGAAAGAGGCTATTTTTATTCAAAAACAACACACTGATGGATCTGTTAGTTGTAAAACACAAGACCCCTCCCCCCTCAGGGGTAGTTGATGTGAGAGAAATAAGACATAGAAAGAGCTAAACTGCTTTACTTAGTAAATTATCAGGTATTATAGATTTAGCTCTTGGCAGCTTGTAAAGAAAAAAAAAAAAACTTAACTGGACCCTGGAGACTCAGTAAAAAGTAGAAAGGCAGGAGTAAGTTCTTGGAGGACTCTTAAGAGCTTGAAAACAAACAGGACGTAGCAAAAGATGGTCAAGTAAGAAATTTCTTAGAGAGGGAAAACAGTCTATAATTATGCCCCAAACAGCCGTTTTTAGGTTACTGGGTATAATGCAAAATTTCTATATTGAACAATAAGAGTGTGTGAGAAACCTAACAGCAAGACAACAGTATAGCCAGTGGTCACTATGGTAACCAGCGGTGAAATGATGCTGATGGGGAAGAACACTGTTAAGATTAGGTGGAGGCCATAAAGAAAGAAATCGAGTTGCTTTTTTCCCATTTATTTCTTTCTGACTTTGAAAAGGAAAGATACAAGGATAGGCACTAGCTAGGAAATACCACAATATGAATTATATAGTTTGCCCTGGTCTTGTTGGGGTTAGCAGAGGGCAGGCAGTGATAAGGATAGGGACGATAATTAAAGGTGTTAGTCATAGAGGGGGATAGCTATGGGCTTTCAGCAGGCCCACTGTACCCCCAGGAATATAGAAGAAGAAATGCTTCCAACCCACGCAGGATCAGGATGGCTTGCAGCCATCTTTCTACTGCCAACTCTGCTTAGCAGCTACATGATGGTTTAAACTGTACAGTCTCAGAACGGATACAACATAAGAGAGCACAAGATTAAAATAAGATTCGGAACACATTTTTAGAAAATTAATTGATTTGACTGTGGACCTTTGTGTTCATGTTTTTTCAATTGCTTTGAATATTTACATTTTTATTATCAAAGGGGAAGCAGGCTGTTTACTGGTTATCTGGGCAATATATTGATGATATATGTGGTAGATAATTTACATATCATTTAATTCAATGAGAGAGCTAGTTATTGGAGAAATAAGGTCATATTTTGCCAAAAACATTTTAATTTGCGTATAATGATGGCTATAAATCTGAATTTTCAAGACGTCAATCACCAGAGAAGAAACCGGCGGCCCGTTTATGTTATTAGATAAGGAACTATTATTAGGCAAACTGAATTCACATGACAAGTTAACGGTAAAAAAATGACCTTGTCATCTGTTGGTCAGAATCTGGTTTCATAACTACCCAGCATTCACAGATATGAGCAACTTCAGAAAAGACCTCTAATATACAAAGGAACCAAGTGGGGAAAATAAATAAAACATGAGGGGTTATGTGCTCTACTGTATGATTGGTCAGTTTTCTAAATAGAAGGGGAAAAGAATATTGAATTATGATGTCTATATACACCAAGGATTGCTATACTAGTCTGTTAGGGCTACCATAACAAAATATCACAGCCTGCATGGCTTAAACAATAGAAATTTTACATTCTCACAGTTCTAGGGGCTGGGAGTCCAAGATAAATGTGCTGGCAGAGTTGGTTTCTCCTGAGGCTTCCCTCCTTGGCTTGTAGATGGCCACCTTCTCAGGGTCCTCACATGACCTTTTTTCTGTTTGCACGTCCCTGGTGTCTCTTCCTCTTTTTATAAACACATCAGTCCTACCAGATTAGGGACATAATCCTTATAACTTCATTTGACCTTAATTGCCTCTATAAAGACCCTCTGTTCAAATTCAGTCACATTGAAGATTAGGGTTTCAACCTAAGGACTTTTTTGGGGGTGGGGGGCACAATTCAATTCATAGCCATTGCCAACCCTCAAAACAGAGCAATCTAGTAGAAGTATCTATTTATAGATTAACACAAGAAATATTTATTAAACATTCACTATGTGTCAGATACTGCACTAGACACTGGAGGAACTGCAGTGAGGAAAGGCAGACTTGGATGTTAGTCTGAAGATTAATGGGGAAGGGAGTCATTTAAACAATTTTATTACATTAGCTAAAAAGTGCTGGGTTCACCGAGCTATGTAGGGGCATGTAACAGAGCTTCCAAATCTAGTCTTTCCACATAAAAAATAGAACACCCAGTTAAATTTGAATTTCAAATATTATTTTAGTATAAACATGTTCCAACTATTGCACAGGACATACTCATCTATCCATTATTTATCTGAATTTTGTATGTATTTACTTTTTAAAATTAAATTTATTGGGGTGACATTGGTTAGTATAATTACATAGGTTTCAAGTATGCAATTCTATAATACATCATCTATATATTGCATTGTGTTCACCACCCAAAGTCAATTCTGTTTCCATCACCATGTATTTGACCCCCTTTACCCTCTTCTACCACCCCCACCTCCTTACCCGCTAGTAACCACTAAACTGTTGTCTGTGTCTATGAGTGTTTTTTCTTTGTTTTGTTTGTTTGTTACTTTCAGTTTTATATCCCATATATGAGTGAAATCATATTTAACTGGGCATCCTATTTTTTATTGTTGCTGTTTTTTCTTTTTGGTTTTGTTTTAGTTTGTTTGTTGTTTTTGTTTTGCTAAACCTGGCAACTCTATAATCCAATCCATAAGGATTAGGAAAACTCCAGAAATGAGGTGACATGTCACCTGAGACCTGAGGGAATGAATTAAACCAGGAAAGGAATAGGAAACCAAAAGAAAAGGAAAAAGAAAAGAATCCTGCACAAAAGAAAGATGCTAAAGACCAGCAGTGAAGGTAGAAATCACTAAAATGCAGAGTATTTGAGAACCAGCGTTGAGAAGCAGACATTTGACAATGATCAGCCACAAAATTAAAGAACAGAGACAAGCATGGGGAGGAAATGGAAGAAATACCAAATGTTACTAGCCTCCAAAGTTTCTCAGTATAGAAGCAAACTAAAGGAGATATACCAGTTGTGACCAATCAATCACTGAGTTTGGGGAGTGCCACTCTAATTTATTTATTTACTTAATCTGTTACTATGCTTACTTCTCTCATCTCTACCTCCTTTCTGACCACATTTTCTCAAAACCTCCTGTCTGTCAAATGCTTTTTCTGCATCTATTGATATGATCATATGATTTTTATTTTTCATTTTGTTAATGTGGTATATCACATTAATTGATTTGCAGATGTTGAACCACTCTTGCATACCAGGAATGAATCCCAGTTGATCATGGTGTATGATCTTTTTAATGTATTGCTGAATTCTGTTCACTAATATTTGGGTGAGGATTTTTGCATCTATGTTCATTAGGCACAGCCTGTAGTTTTCTTTTTTTGTAATGTCTTTGTCTGATTTAGGGATCAGGGTGATAGTGGCCTCGTAAAAAGTATTTGGCAGCCTTCCCTCCTTCTGGGTTTTTTGGAATAGTTTGAGGAGAATAGGTGATAATTCTTTTTTGAATGTTTTGTAAAATTCACCTGTGAAGCCATCCAGTCCAGGGCTTTTGTTTGTTGGGAGCTTGTTGATTACTAATTCAATTTCCCTGGTGGTAATCAGTCTATTCAGGTTTTACATTTCTTCTTGAGTTAGCTTTGGAAGCTTGTATGCTTCTAGGAATAAAAAAAAAAAAAAAGAATAAATGAGTGAACTAATCAGAAACAGTCTCAGAGACATAGAGGAAAAACTGAGGGTTGCTAGATGGGAGGGGGTGGGGATAAGGGGGAAGGTGAGGGGATTAGAAAGCACAGTTGGTAACCACAAGATTGCCACGGGGATACGAAAGACAGTTTGGGGAATGTAATCAATAATGTTGTAAAGATCCTGTAGGGTATCCGATGGACACTTGTCTCATTAGGGAGACCACCTCAGGGAAGATGTAGATGCCTGATCACTGCACTGTACACCTGAAGCTGAAGCTGAACAATAATAAATGTCAACTATAATTTTATATATATAAATATATAACTATAGATAGATAGGTAGATATAAATATATAGTTACAAGAAGCGGAGTACAGCATTAGGAACAGAGACAGTGGAAATGTAATGGCTGTGTGCGATGTCAGAGGGGTAGTATATGGGGGAGGGGGTTATCACTGTGTGAGGGGTATAAATGATAAATGTCTAACTATTGCTTTGTTTTGTGCACCTGAAACTAATTTTAAAAAAAGAATAAAAAAAAAAAAAAGAAAATCTCCTGATTGGTTTCCCAGCCTTCTTCAAACTATTCTTCACTGAGCAGCAAGATACAGAACAGATCTGATCAGATCTTCCCCCCACCGAGAACTCGCAGAACATTTCAAGATGAACTTCTTTCTTGTTTAAGCCAGTACAAATTATTCAGAAAGTGATGCTAAGATTTAAGAAGCTGATGGAGATTTTAAGATAATTTTTAAAAAGCAAGATTGGAAATATAAAATCTATAAGTATGTGTGTGTGTGTGTGCGTGTGTGTGTGTTTATGCAAGTTTTGTGACATAAAAATTGTACCAAAGGAAAACTGCCTAAAATCCTTACAGATTCTAAATTATTTAAAGCAGAGCAGAGCTATATATATGACATAATTAGAATGATACATCATACTTTTGGTAAAGATTTGAGTAATTCCATTTCAAAATTATTATTTTCTATATGAAAAACTGAGCATCAAATAGTGTAAGATACTTACTGGTGAGCATCAGAATTAAAATTAGAATGAAGGTTTCCTGGTATCTTAATACAATGTACTTGTACTTTTATCATGCTGCTTTGTATAAATTATATATAAACAACTAATAGAATATTTCCAGTGAAAGATTTCCAAGCCAATAGTAATTTTAGCGGCCAATATTTTTTATGAGTAAAATAATTTTACATCACCTTATGAATTTTATTTTGGATGTGTTTAGTGTCCAGATTATATGGTCATTAGGTTGTGTGTGTGTGTGTGTGTGTGTGTGTGTGTGTATGTGTGTTGTGTATGTGTGTATGTTTATATATTGTGAAATATCTCAGCAATGGTTATGAATAATTTTAGGACATGAGACCCATTTATTTAATAATATTTACCCAATTCTAGATTAGATGGTCAGTCATTCTCAGATTAAAAAAGAAAAACAGTGACTATTATTTCACAAAGACATGCCATAGACCTTAATTATTTTAAATTTTGGTGATTGACAATATAATTACATTAGTGCTTTTAATTTTGTCAAATATTTTGTTGTTCACAGAGCATAATTGTGATGTATGAGTGACAAAGAATTTTTAAAATTTAATGTGTATTATTTTGTACCTGAAGCAAAGTAGCATTCTATTGTTGAAGACAGCAGAGATGGTGTCTGGTTTGTTTATAACCTGCCAGCAAGTTATTTAGAACATAAATATTACTATAAAAGATGTTTTATAAGAAAGAGGATTCATCATTTAGATGTTGCCTATATGTAATGTCTAGTAAAGCATGAAAGTGCTATTACTTTTCTTTCTGGCAAAATTTTAAAAGACATCTGAATTGTCAGCTTGCTAGGAAGGAATACTTTTAAAGTGAAGAATTCTGGAATCGTGTGTCTCGTTTAGGGTTGTAGTCATGATGATTCCTCGGAATGAGCTTTGACAACTTACCACAATAAATGTTAGAAAGTACTCTAAGGACAAACGAAGAGAAACTTACATCCTGAGGAAGTTGGAAGGATTCGTAGAGGGCATGACATTTGAGCTGTTTTGAGGATGAATAATTAACATTTCTTCAAGTTAAAAGATGAATGAACATTCCTGGCAGAAAAATGCATTTGAAAAAGCATAGAAAAATGCAGAGGCATTGTGACTATGTGTTGGGTGGAAGAAGTTGACAACATTTATAGAGTAGGCTGTGTGGAAACCAACTAGAAAGCTATTTCAGCTGTCAAGGGAAAAGAAGGCAACATCATCCAGCATTCCAGCAATGATTACACAGAGGAGGGGCCACATTGAAAAATCTGACTCATTCGTGACATTGAAAGTGGAAAATTATAGAAAATATAGAGTAGGAGATGGTTCCCAAGGCTTAGCTTAGGAGACTGAACGAGTTGTCAGTTCATTAACTGAAAGATGGCGGTACATTTTGAAGGTAGGATTTGGGGGAGCATATAATGAGAGGATGCAGTAAACATTGTTATCAGTTTAAAGGACAGTAAGAGTAGTAGTCAATAAGAAAGTCTATACAGGGGGAGAAATTCACTGGGGAAATTAATCTAGTGAGGCTTACTTGAAGTATACATTTTTAACAAGAAAATAAAGGATTTTGCCTCTTACTCTGATATTGAGGTTAAATGATTGTACATATTTACTCTATTTCTACATAAAAGTGGAAAATGTCTAAAAAATATGGTAAAATACTCTTTAATTTCTATACTCTGACCAATTATATCAGTTATAATATTTACAAAGCAGACCACTAAATCTCATCGTAACTCTGAGACAAGCAGGAAAATTTAATTATTCTAAATATATTCTTTTTACTATGATTGAGGAAAATATTTTTAAAATATAAATAAACCGCTTAATCTAAGAAGCTAAAAGGATTACTCTAATTATATGGTATAGTCACTTATCTCAAAATATCCAACTATCCCCCTACTTTGACACTGCACTCTCTCAACCTCAACATTCAGATACACACACACACAAGCACAATGCAGATAAACCCATTTAATGAATTCTTTTCTAGTTTCCTTAAAAACTAACCAGATGGTCCAGGAGAATGATGAGATTATGTTACTTTTCTGCTTCAGATTAGATTTGGTCCTTGGTTCAGAGCCAGTCTAGGTAGACAGTTTTTGCTACATTATAAGAAAACAGGTACATTTTTGTCTCCATTGATGTTCATTTCTGTACCTTATTTTGTTCTACATTTATCTAGAAAATGTGAAATAGAAAGAAGATTTGTTCTGACAGCATCTGTATGTTAATCTCACTGTAATTGCTAGAGGTGGATTGAGTTCGAACTGGGTTCATGAAAGAAAGTAAAACTTTGAATTTATATTACTAGGAGTTATTTGGTCTGTGGCATCCTGCATCAGTAAGAAAAATAAATATTTGTTATCTAAGGCTTGGTGCAAAATTTCAAGGTCAGTCAACATAAGTGCTATCAAGAGGCATTTCCATTTGAAAGGGTTCATTTGTGACAAAGGAGAAAAAATCTGAGGAATATTTTCTCTCCATTTATTCATATTATTGTAAATATCACTTCCCTGAAAACACAATGCCAAATGAGGGCTTAAATTCTATTAACCCTTCACATATAAAGCTATACCCTTTGTGTAATCATTTACGTGATTCTCTTTAATGGACCGCCTGCTCAAAACCAAACAATGGCCACTAGTAAAGTTCCAAAAATATCTGGATTATTCACACATTATGCTGGCTCTATACCTGAAAATGAGTCTCATTTTCTGAACGAGACTGTTCCTCCATTATATAACTATAAAATTAGAAAGCTTTGGGAACTGGTATAAGCTCTTGTCTGAGAAGGGAGCAGAGAGTTTCCAAAGATGATGTGTAAAAGCAGTGATTGGTGAAAAATGTAGTGTTTCCTATTTGTTAGCCCTTCAGTTAAGTCCATTCAACAAAGTGGTTTTGTAAGCATAAATCAAGGGAGGAACAAATAAAGGAAAATTAATTAAAACACCTTATATTATATTTTGCTCTATCAAACTGACAGAGATTGAAAATAAACTAATAATATCTGCTGGCAATGGTGAAAGGAAATGGATAGTTATATATATTACTCTGGTCAGTATTAGTTGATACAAATAATTGAGCAATTTTGCAATATTTATCAAGAAGAGTAAAAGTGTTCTAATCCTTTTCACACAGTAAATGCACAAGAACTTATATTTGAGTTCGTTTATCAAGGCATTAATTACAATTTGGGAAAATACTGAACTGTATAAATTTCTAGAATAAGAAAAAGATTGGTCAAATATTTTGGTAGACATATTCACAACAGAATATTTCATAGTCTTCAAAAAGAATGTTTTAAGGAATGTTTAATGATATAAAAAATGTTCACAATATAATACTAAGTAGAAAAATGTGACACAAAACAATATATTTAATCTTAATAATATATGTGTGTGTTGCATGTGTGTATGTGTGTTGTGGGGGAGGGAGTTTGGGTTTGTATGTACTCTGTTTCCCCAAAAAATAAGACCTAGCTGGACAATCAACTCTAATGTGTCTTTTGGAGCAAAAATAAATATAAGACATAGTGTTACTTTATAATATATTATATTATATTATATTATAGTATACTATATTATAATATAGTATAGTATATTAAAGACCTGGTCTTCTACTATAGTAGAATAAAACCGGGTCTTATATTAATTTTTGCTCCAAAAGATGCATTAGAGCTGATTGTCCGGCTAGGTCTTATTTTTGGGGAAACATGGTATGTACTTGGAGTGCAACCTTGAATGATAGGAAATAGTCCATTATGTTAATAGTGCTTTATATTTGGACGATAGGAGTATGTTGAATTTTATTTTCTTATATATACCTTTCTATATTTTCCAAATTCTTAATAATAAATATACATTACTTTTATATTCTGAAGAAAACAAGTGGAATTTTAAATTGCAAAATTTCAAGTGAGCATAATTATATATCCAAAATCTTTAAACAGTTCTTCTTTCTTTCTTACTCTTATTTTTTTTCTGTGCCAGTGTAATAATGTTCATTAGAAAAGTATCACTCAGGTATATTTCATGTGATTAAATGGTTAATAGTGTACTTTCTAAGGTAATATAATTTCTAATTTTATCCTCTCTCAGATGTTTTTCAATTTACTTCCATTATCAATTTAGGATGTCCATATTAACATATAATGTTCTCTCTTTTCTGTTAGAACTGCTTCTTCTAAACAAGATATACCCATCATTTCTATATGGTAACCATCATACCAATTTTTCAAGATACTTCTGAAATATTTATGTAACTATTTGTGTTCAATATTTAGGTTCAAGTAGTTTATTATATTCACTATGCATATTGATTCAAGACATTCAGTCATTTATTTTCCTGGATGTTTATTTCTAAGGAGTGGGTAACCTATCCGTTCTGTTCTTTCTGTGATGTCACATACTTTTCTTCAGAGTATCTAATTATATACTTTTGATGGGCAATTTTACTTATACGTGAAATTGCAGTTTTAAGTCTTTTTCAACAGGTTGGTGAATCTAAGGCAAAACAAAGTTTCTATTTTTGCCTCTAATGTAACATTTCTCTGTATAAAAAAGAATTTCGTATTGCATATCTGTCTTGGATTAGGAATACAAATAAAAGAGAGACCTCATGGTCTAATTAAGAACTCATGCTACCTCAAGAGATTGACAGGGAAACAACTGTAATAAATTTATGCCAGATTGGGCCCTTGTTTCTATAGATGCTGGACAAGAGACACCTAACTTTTGGTTGGAAGCTAAAGAGGAGGTTGTATTAATTTACTAGGGCTGCCACCATAACAAAGTACAAACTGGATGGCTTAAACAGAAATTCATTGTTTCATAAGTCTGGAGGCTGGAAGTAGAAAAATCAAGTATTATCAGGTTCGGACCCTTTTATGAGAGAAAGATCTGTTCCAAAACTCTCTCCTGGGCTTGTAGGTGGGTGTCATCTCCATGTTTCCACATCACCCCTCTATGTGCATCTCTTTTCATATGGCCTTCTTTTTATAAAAATACCTGTATGACCTCATCTTAACTAGTAATTACATCTGCAACAAACCTATTTCTAAATATGGCCACATTCTGAGGTACTGAAAATCGAGGCTTCAACACATGAATTTGGAAAGACCCTGGGATAATAGAGGAAAATATTTCTACAGGGATAATCTTTAAATTTAATTGAAAATGATAAGGAAGAGTAATCTGGGAGGGATGAACAGGCAAGATGGTTTAGGAGAAGAAATAGATAATTCAAAGGCCCCAAATCATGAAAGGTAAGGTGTGAGTGTGGCGGGGAGAGGAGACTAAAACCATGGCAGCTGCTTACATACCTGGTTGTGCAACATTAAGGGGTTGGTAGTGAGGGTCGCAGGGAGCCAGTGAAGAATTGTACACGTATTCTCACACAGATGTGAATTTGGGAAATGGTTGTTGTGGTAGTGCTGTGATCTTTGTGAGGTGCATTCTGTCCTCCAACGGGACCCCATTACTTAGGCACGGTCTTTTCTTTTAAAAGCTCATCTGCTTTCTTAAAATCGTTTCCAATTCTCTTTGCAAAACTTTGACTCCTGATTTTAGTCTCTTCATTCTCTCAACTCCTGTTGCCTTTCATTTTTGCTTAAAGAATTTAATCCAGGAAGAATTTAAACTGAAAAAAATCCATACATGGCATTCATGACTTATAAGGTAAAGATCTGTATTTAAATACTGAGAATATTTTATATTGTTGTTTGAAATTGGACTTCTAATCTCACATCGTAGACTAACAATGAAAACAAAATTCAGAATCATAACAAAATAGTTTGATTTTAAAATGAGCCCTGATTGTGCCATTTTAAGCTTTCATGAACCTTTCATTTAACTGTTATTCTATCTAAGACTGCATTCTCACATGCTTTTAAGTTCCTTGCAGCTTTAAACTTCTTAAATTAATTTCCCTTTTATTTTAACTCTTCTTTCAGCCTGAGGGTGACCTAGCAGGCTTGTATGTTTTATGAATCTCTCAAAATCTTTCCAATTATAAAGTAACTGCCTAGATTTATACCCAAAGCAACTTAATTTATTAAAAGATTATTAAGAATCCCTGTTTATTTAGTTGAGTTTAAAAATTGCAGCATTTGCTCTAAATATCCTGAACACACAAGTACCACCATCATCAGCATTAATTAAAATATTAATAAACATAGATACTTTCTGAAGTTACCTATTGTTAAGATTGAAAAATGAGTATAGAGCAACATGAGTTGCCATTTAAAATTGCTTTCTCTGAGTTGTTTATATCAGATTGAAAACAGGTCTTTCATCACGTCTTGTGAAGGGCACCGTATTGACATTGTGTCACATCACAAAAGGCAAGGAGTTCCTGAGATGAGACAGCTCCGTGGAAAATGCTTTCTTACGATTTGAGCTCCTACTCAAATCTTTGAAAGAAGGTGTGGAGTGAAGCGTTTCACATAAAGTGGAACTTTTGACAGAATTAATATTAACCGTCATGCACCCAAATTTTCATTAAATAAAATATTTGACTAACCTACATCTAAATATATTATACACATGTCTGGCTTCTCAACACATCATGCTGAATAACTGATCTTTCTCTTAATAACACATTCATCATTAACATAAATCATTATCTTATGCTACAGTATAAAATAGCTCAGGAGATATTGAGGTCTAAGACCATAATATGAGTAATTTATTTAAGGATGAGACGAGTTATTAGATAAGGTTCCAACCAAAACCTAAGATTCTATTAATTAAATAGCCTCTATCTGACTACTTCTGTTCCATTCTCTTATTCTGTATCTCTATAAGCAAGCCTTCAGATATTATTCTAGAAACTTATTACTTTAGCTTGTTACCTTATGAAAGTTAGATCTTTGAGAGTATCTTAATGCTTAGAAATTTGTTTCCTCATACTGCTCTTGGCTAAGGTTCACAACTTGCCTGAAAGCAAAATTCTTTTTTCTTTTTATTGAAGTTTATTGGGGTGACAATTGTTAGTAAAGTTACATAGGTTTCAGGTGTACTGTAAGAGTTTCTTACAGAATTGGAATTGTTTTCTGAACTTGGGCTATTTTAATCTTATCTTGAAGTCTGCTTTCTACTGTCCTCTATAGCTATATTTTCATATTTAAATAAATCAATAGATGAGAATTCCAAGAGACGATGTGTGGAGAGAGAAGGACAGAAGGATTAAAATATTGTTATTTACCCGTGTGATACAGTAAAGAGAGATTTTGAGTAAGCTTGTATATGCCACTATTTAGTACAAATCTTCTCTCAAGAGAATTTTTTCCAGAATGAGTCTATAATCCTTAGGTTGATGTTCTTTAAAGTAGTTGGTTAAGATTATAGTAATAACAATGATGAGGAGAAGGAAGACAAGGAAAATAGCATTATTTATAGTCTGGAACAGTTAAAGAAGACTTTAAAAAGGATTTGAGCTTCAATAAGTGATCCAAACTCAAATTCTATGGATTTTTTGTGAACATACACTGTGACTCGTAGGCAATGACCTAAATAAATTAAAGAGTAAAACAGAAAATTCTATTTATCATTCCAAGTTGTTCCAGATTACAGATTTCTTTAACAGCAACTACTGTGATGTTTTAAGACCTGCAAACAAATTATAATAACCAATGAATAAACATCATTCAACATGGTTTAAAAGGATATTGTGGTTTTATCATAGATTGGCAGGATTGGTATAGATGAAGAAAAAGGATAAAGGACATTACGTAGTGGGTGTGGTATAAGAGAGAGCACAGAAATGGAAAAGTATGCTTTTGGAAGTACTGGTAAAAGAGCTGAAAAGTTAGGCTGAAGAGAGTTTGAATGTCAAGCTAAAAAATGTCATAGATCAGCTTTCCCTAAAACGTGTGGTTCAGAATACTAATTCCTAATTACAATAATAAACTTTAACATTTTTAATCTTTTAAAAAAGTGGTTAGAAAACACTGGTTTGAACAAAGATAAGTGTATTTATCACAAGACCTCTCTGAGCCGTTAATATGCTAATGAGCACTGCTTTTTCTCAGAGGAAATGCAGCTCAGGAACATGGACTGGGAAAAATGGCTATTGAAAATGTGGACTCAATGAAGTGTCTAGAACTGGGAAATGGACGTGCATTTTAGCAGATTAGTCAAGATACTTAATGTATGTGTTAATATATAAAATGGATACAAATCTAATATTTACTTTTATAACAATTATCATAATATGCAATTATGGACTTATCTGCATAACTTTCTATTCAATGGTCATTCTCCCTCACTATCCAGTTACCTTATTAGAGCATGGACCCGAGCTCTTACTCACTGGTGTTTTCCATTTATATAACCCAATAAATACCTATCTAGCACATAGTAGACATTTAATAAATATTTGTTGAATAAATGATTGTAAAGGAAAGATAACATGGAAATAGTTTACTTCCATACAGTTATATTTTGGTAGTACTACTCGGATATGATATGGGTCTAAACCAGATTGAATAGTAAAGAAAGAGGGAGAAGTAAATGTTTAATATACAAGTAAAAAAAGGAGCAGTAAAAGATGAATACAAGGTACAGAATTAAGAGGATTAAAACACAACTAATCAAAACAAGAAATCAAGAAGGAAGGCAGTGTCTAGTACAGAATAGAAGATTAGTAAATATTTCCAAGTTTTGCTTTAGACTAGTTGAGTTTTGTTTTAAGATAGGTAGCTCATAAAACAGAAAATAAATTAGGAATGATGGTTTATATTAGGAAACACTCATAGAAAGAGACTCTTGAAATCAGTAGATGAAAATTCTTGGGGAGAATGTGAATAGAGAGAACAGAAGCATTGCTGTTCTTAAAAGAAGTAACTTGTCTAAAAGCATAACTTAGAAATATTTGATAAGCTTCTTTTTGGTACCAGGCACCACACTTACCTTCTTGATTTTTTGTTTTGATAGCTAATGTAATTATATCATCATTAAAGACTATGAGAATTTTGTCCTAATAATCCATTGATCTTTATCAAGACAAACTGATATCCACATATTGATAGCAAATCATATCATGTATAACAATTGCAGGGTTTCAGATAATTGTAATTATAAGATGAAAACAAACCCATGAAATCTGAGTGTTTTTGAAATGTGATCATTTCAATGGTCAAAAAGCAAACAAAGCTTCAGATGCTCCACTTGGAGTCCTAGAATCAACATGCATGGTGTCTTGATAAGGGGGTTTCAGAGACATACTTGAGGTTAGGTAATGGTTTTAAAGATGTTTCTTGAAGTAGGACATGGAGAGAGCTTGGCAGTTTTCCATATCCCTGTGGCACATTTAGTGAAGCAAATGGTTTCTCAGTGAATAAATTAGAAACATTTGTCATTTGAAAAATGTAAGACTGTGCCAACTAATGAGGACAGCCAGAGTATTTGTCACAAGAAATCTTGGAAAGATTGAACTTTCCTTTATCCCCTTATCTTTCAAGGTATGGAATATTATGCAAGGATAACATAGACACAAGTCTAAAATCCTAAGAAATGCAGACATATTGAAACCTAGGTATTTTGATACATATATTCTTATAGCTTGAGTCAACTATTGCAGGCATAATTCTCAAATGGTTAAACTTCTTTTTGGTTTAAATTATCAGTAGAGAAGAATTTGAAGAATGCAGCAAGATGAGTCTTCCTTTTACTTCTCCTAGGTTAGGCCATGTTAGCAAGCCATGCTATTTAAATGCATTTGATTCTGGGAGAGTGTTGAAATGAAGGCTGCTCCCTGTACTGTGGTTGTAGAAAAAAAAATCGCCTTTAGCTACTCAATTTAGATTTTTTAAAAAATATGATTAAGAGAGAAGGGAATCCATGCAGTGTTGTGAAAATCCAGAAAAGGATGCTCTTACCATTGATTTCAAGGAATTTACATGAAGGACCTTAACAGAAAGAGATAAATACCTGTTTTGCTTTTGCCTTTTTAACTCCCTTTGAAAAACTGAAAATCCAAGAATTTGTCATTTGGATGTGTGCTAAGGATATGTAGTAACACAGGAAATTAGAATGAATCTGAGTCAAACTCCAAACCCTGGTTTGAAACTACATGCCTCTGTGGTATACTGGGCAATGGTCATGTTTCAGCAAAAAGCAAATATTTGCTTCTGTATATCATATATGTAACGTGCATTCTTGTGTTTTGTGCTTCACTCAATTCCTGAAAATATTTCTCAATTCTACCTATTTTCATTTCCATACTTTTGACATTCAAATAATTTAAAACTGATCACTAGGTAAGAGGACGATATGAGATCCCATCTCAAGTCTACTAATTATTGTATGTGTGACTTTATGCACGTCACAGACTCATTAAACCTTAACTAGCTTATTAAAAAATATGGGAAGTAATACATAAGTGCCTATTTCTTATGAAAAAACAAGGTGATAGATTATAAATTATTTTGAAATTTTTCAAAGACACTACAAATAAAAGTCATAATTAGCTCCCATATTTATTTGCTAATATTTATAATACTTTTAAAGTATCTTCTCTGAACCAGGTACTAGACCAGGGAAATGTGCCTTGCAGAGGCAGCCCTATTTCTGAAGGCCCGAATAAGAAAGATCACGTAGTCTTAGGAATATAAAAGAAGCTATGATTGCAAAGAGCACAGAAAGCAATGAGAAGAGTGACAACGGGTGAGGCTGTGCGGGGGTGGTGCATGTGTGTGGAAGGCAGCAGTCAGACTCCAGAACTGTATCATTCTGGATAAGCCTCAGTCAAAAGACCGGACTTTGCCTAGAGGTCAGAGAGGACTCATGGAAGTATTTGTAGCAAAAGCCTGGCATCACAATATTGATGTTTTAAAAAGGTCACTCCAGCAGCACTGTGAAGGGAAAACCATAGAAAGAGATCCATATAAATGCAAGAGATAATTGTTTGAGCTAGTGTTCAAAGCAGTTGAAATGAAGAAAAATAGTCTTGGTTCGGGAAATGCTAAGGCTGTTTAACGGTCAGGATTTGATGATAATTGTGGGACGTGAGGGAATTAAAGTCAAGAACAGTGCCAAGGTTTCTATATTGAGAAACCAGGTGAATGGTTTGCCATTCAATGAGGTTGAGAACACAGGAGGAGCTGGGGGTTTGGGCAGAACCGTCATCTCTAACACTGTGAATGATTAAAACTTGAGGTCACAATTTTAAGTGCTTTGTATGTACTCTGTTATTTCACAGACAACTAAACTGATAGGAGTAAAATAATATGCCAAAGTCACGCACCAGGGAGTTAGCTACAGAATCTTGACCCTCATGATGTTTTCCATACCTTTCGAGAGCATCATTTCAATTTTGAACATGTTACACTTGAGATGCCCATAACATGTAAAGTGGAAATAATAAGGGAATTAAATCTGAGTAGAGATAAAAAATACTTTACAGCCATCCACTCATCGACATTAAAGTGAGAGTTGGGAAAGACGAATGTGATTGTAAAGGGAGAGAGAGTGTATAATTAGAAGGGCAACAGGCCTGGTGGGGGCGGGGGCGGGGGGGAATCTAACGCTATCAATCTTTGGTGGAGAAGATGGCACCTTCTTAAAAGATTGAAATGGAGGAACCGAAAGGGAAGGATAAATCTCAGAAGAGTATAATGTAAGAGGAGCCAAAGAAAGAAAGTGTTTCCGGAAGAAGGATGTGGTTCTCTGCCTAGTACTCCTAATAGGTTGAGGGATTCAAAGTATGCAAGCAATTTAAAGGAAAATTTTCCTTTATGCATGGAAGTTAACCTCCCACCTTCCTTATTTATCTATTCTTACAACCAAGATTCAACTAAGCAAAAAGAAAGTTTAAAATACATATACTCATAAGGACAGAGAAAATAGCAGACATCGGGATATAAGAAATTTCAGCAAATTTTGAGCATCCAGGAAACAGAGATGCTGTGTATACTCGTCTACATGCAAAGTGCATCGTTGACTCCATCATAAAATACCCACAAAGGAATACACAAATTTATTGACTCTGTAGACCTCTTGAAAGTCTTGGAGACAACAGGTACCAAGCAAGTACCTGAAGAGATTTAGTACTGAAAATAGACAAATTGACTGAAATTCTCTGTGTACAAAACTATGCCCCAGGCAGAACATGAGAATATTCTTTGGCTTGCTGCCAGAGCATCCTGCAATGAAACCTATTATGCATACAAAGCTTTCAATTAGCTTTTTAGAGCTTCACTGTTCAATACTGAAGGACAGCCAGGGATCACCAGATATTTTAATAAAACCCCTATCATGAAAGATAAAGAACTAAATAGACAAACAAAAAATAGAACTCAGAAATAATGCCGGAAGCAAGGGTAAAAAGATTTAAAGTTTATAGTTAATATCTTCTGAGAGAACATGAAAACTGTATGGCCCCCAGAAATACAAACAAGATACTATGAATAAGGAATGTGCATTCAGGAAGCAACAAGTAATTTTTGGAGAGTAAAACTATGTTATAAGATAAAGATAATATAGTAGATGGATTTAGAAGATATAGTTGAGAAAAATCTCCCAGAAAATAGAATAAAAAGACACAGACATGGAAATTACAAGAGAAATAATAGTTGAATTACCAGATAAATCTAGGAGGTATGTTCTAATCCAGTTAATCAGGATTGCAGCAAAAGAAAATAGAAACAATGAAGAGGAAAAAATGTCAAATAATAACAGAAAATTTAACAGAACTGGCAGAGAAGTGCTTCCAAAGTGGAAAGGTCCCCATCAAGCACCAGTTCAATGGATTGGAAAAAAAATAAAAATTAAAGCACCCTGTCATGAAATTTCAAAAAACTAAGAAAAGACAAAAATTCTAAAATGATCTGGTGGAAGGGAAGGTGGGTATAAAACAGGATTTTGAATAGTAATGGAACTGAATTTCCTGACAACAGCTTTAAAAACTAGAAAATAATAAATTAAAAAGGCCTTCAAATTTATGAAGGAAAATTATTTCTGACCTGAAAGTATATATGTGTATATATCCAGCTAAAATTTGAGTTGTTTGTGGGTGAAATAAAACCATGTTCAGACATGCAAAGTTCTCAAAAGATGTACCTACCATAGATGCTTTCTCAGAAAGTTATTGGATATAAGATTCCACCTTTGGCTGTGTGCCAACAAATCTAGAAAGGCATGGGATCCAGGACGTAGGAGATGTAACACAAAAAAGAATTGAAAAATTCACAGAATGATAGTGAAGAGAAATTCCAGGATGACAGATATATGGCAGGTCTAGAAAAGCCACCACTCCAGACAGGAGCAGGTGTGACTGCACGAGGGGAGACAGGGAATTGGATTAGTGGAAGGTACATAGAAAAACCAAGCAAAGAAAACAAGAGACAATTTTTAAAGAGACAAAAAGATGCACAAGAAATAAAATATGATTGAATTGCAAATGTATATAATCATCATAAAATAAATCCTATTAATTTAAAAGAAAATTGCAGAGAAAGAGAGAGAGGTCGGTAAGAAGTATGTGGGAATCTACTAGAAGAAGGTAAACTGCCACATTACATACTAATAACCTGTAATTTAAAAAATTCAAGAGTAGAACTATAATCAAGTTATCTAGAAATTTAGGGTAGAAAAAAGTTCTAAAAATTTGGAAGTTATTATGTGTAGGGAGCATAATTCAGGAATGGAAGGAATTGAGAATCCATGCATTAAATACCAAAATTATCAATAGATGGAAGAGGATGTTCAAGAGATGCTAAGTTAACGGTATAAGAAGAGTGGTGAGATGTTACTGGGTAATGAGACCATCAAAGAAACACGAATTTTGGAGGATGAGAGAAGAGTAATAATTTTTAGAAAGCAAGGAGGATAACAATTCCACTTGCTAACCGTGAAGCGTTTAAGGTGTTTGAAAATCAATGTGCTCCACTTGTAAAGGCTGTAAGTGAACCAAGTTTCAGTTGAGACTATACTGGAGAGGGAGCATTCAGTGAAGAGGGTGAGGCTTAATGACGTGTTGATTTTGATATAAGGCATAATCTTTGAGTTCAGAGGAAGTCCAGGAAAGAGAAGTTGGGCTGGCGGAAGAGCTCAGCACATTGTGGGGGACAGAAAAGATGACCAAAAGAGCCCACGTTTTGGGCCAATGAAAGGCAAAGCAGTTCTAAGTGAGTTAAATTCCAAAAGTTTCTGTAGACAGTGAACACTCTCTCCAAATGGTTCAGGAGCAGACCTAGATATTCTCTTTTTTTCTCTTGGTTCATAATAAAAAAATTGTGGTAGCAACAGATAAGTAATAAAAAACAAAACAAAAATGCCCATGTGGTTCAGCACAAAGGATAAATGCAAGGTACGATGCAACAAAAAGCATGAACAATTGATTCCACACTCATTTGTGGGTCATCGAGGCAGACAAGGTATATGCCTTCAGTCAGCTCTATGGCATCACAGCTGAGTGGTCAATATGGCGACTAGTGACTCAAATTACAAACCTGGGAATCTCTCAAGATACCATCCTTTCCCCCACAGCCTCCCCTTTCATCTCTCATTTAATCCATCACCAACACTTTGGATTCTGCGTCTTAAATAATCTTTCCATCACTTCTGTCCATACTTACTGTTGCTGTCATAGTCTGAGCCATCATCATTTTTCTTTACAACTGCAATGACCTCAACAAACACTTAGTAGGTGCCTAATATATGTCAGGTATTTACTAGGTGCATTTACTGCTTGCATAATATGTTCTAGATCCCTCATAGAGATGTGGAAGTCACTAATCTATGATCAAGGATTTCACGTAAGGTCAAGTATAATAACAGTTACAAAACCTTGTGATTCAGGCTCCCAGAAATGAGAAGTGTAGGAATTCAAGAGATAGAAAGTAATGGAAAAGAAAGGTCATCTTTTTAAATGTTTTTTAGTTGGCCTTCTACAGATTATCATGTGCAAATAGCCATCCATTGAGGAGAGAGAGAATCCCCTCCTCTAACACTTTAGTTTGTATGGCTGGACTAGTAATTAAAACAGTAAAATTGACACAAGACTAAATTAATAGGAGAACAATTAATTTAATATATACACACAGGAGAATCATAAGATGCTCAGATCATAAAATGGGGCTCAAAGAAATGATCAAACCAGGCACCTTTTTATACTTTTTAGACAAAGAAATAATACATTTGTGAGAAATTGACAAGGCAAAGAACGTGCTCATTGCAAGGAATGTAAGCAGGGTTCGGGTATTCGTTAGTGAGGAATCTAAACAAAGTTTGAGTTTGGGTAGTAACTTAGTAAAGGCCTTAACAAAGCTTGTTTATACAAGCTTTTGACTCTGTATTCTTTTATAATAAATCTCGTGATAAGGTTGTCTCAACCCTCAGGAGTAGGGAGGGCACGTATCACATGGGAAATGTATTTCCTAATTTTAGAGGGATGGAGTGGTCAGGGCTTTCTTCTTCCATGAGCAGTTTTTTTTTTTTTTTTGGTTTCCTTAAGTTTTCAAGGTCAGCACCTTAGGTACCTATTTCTTTTTTTTTTCCGTTTTTTTAACTAAAGTTTATTGGGATGACAATTGTTAGTAAAGTTACATAAATGTCAGGTGTACAAGTGCATGGGCAGTTTCTTAATTGAGTTTAATTCAAAATACTCAGCATACCATTGTGGGATATCTTGGGGTGGCCTGCCATGAGCCCAAACAGAACCCACTTAGCATATAGGGAAATTGTACACATAATTAAGAAGCAACATGATTAGTGCTCTGAGAACTCAGAGGAAGATGCCCGTCATTATTCTTCCTTGGGAGACACACAGAGATTGTGACCTTTTAGTTAGGATGAGAAGTTTTTCAAGAGAATTATCAGTAACTGATGGTGGTTGTGGAGAAAGAGTCCCAAACATGTTCATTTATTCATTCATGTATTCATTTGCTCATTCTAGATTTGTTAATTGAACGTCTATTATTTGTCAAGCACCAAGACAAATGCAAAAAATGGATAAAACATAGTTCTACCCTCAAGAGGCTTACAGTCTATGAGAAGAATGACATGAAAAACAATAGATTTAATAAAGTGTTATAGGTGCCGGTATCTAAGTCTCTACAAGAGGTCATGGCATTTAGTTTGTTTCACCTAGAGAGGGACTGGTCAAGGATGTCACAGGTTTCTACCATGATTATAAGTTGTTTTCTTCCATTAAAATCATAGGATTCATAAAGATAGGCCCTCATTCTTAAGCACAGATCAATCCAACTCTAATCTGTAGCTCCAATAGAATATAAGCCTTCTATAAACAGAGAATGTGTTCAATTCATCACTCTGTCCCCAGTACCTGGATCAGTGCCTCGAAAAGAATTGTTATTCAATGAGTATAGGTTGACCGATGGAATGAATTTGTGGTCAAAAAGAAGACATCTTAAATGTTAGGGGTGAAACCTGAATATTTTTGAAGAAATGGGAGAAAAGTGCTTTTTCCAACAAATTCTGGAGATTTCCATTCTGTACTGTAATTTGTGTGAAATGAAAACCATATTACAGATCCACATTTCAAGTGAGAGTGTAAACATAGCGATAGTATTGCAGAGTCCTGATTGTATTCTGGCCCAATCCTGCCATTCCAAAGCTGTGTGATGGTGGGAAGCCTCTTACCCTCTCTAAATCTATTTATTTGTGTATTAAATTGGAATAAACCTATCTCACCTACCTTATAAGACTGCTTAAAGGATTAAATGATATAATGCATGTGCATATATATACAATACAAACTTTAAAGTATTATGTCATTATAAAATATATACTAACTTTAAATTTCTCAGTTTTAAATATAACAAGAATGCCATCCAAAGGCAATTGATTAAGCAGTTGTTTTCTTTTGTTTGTTTGTTTTTCTCTAGTGCAGTGCCTGGAGATGACCACCAAACGGAAAATAATCGGCCGTCTAGTGCCGTGCCGATGTTTCCGAGGTGAAGAAGAAATCATCTCCGTTTTAGATTACTCCCACTGCAGCCTTCAGCAGGTGCCAAAAGAGGTCTTCAACTTTGAAAGGACATTAGAGGAGCTTTATCTAGATGCTAACCAAATTGAAGAGCTACCCAAGGTAATTTTTGACAACCTAAAATATACCCTGCCAATGAGTATTTCATAATTTCCAAAAACTTGGCATAATGATAATGCTAACTACAGCTCTCTGTGTGGGTAATTTACAATTCATTCAAATTGGTATAACTTTCCCCACTATTCTCATTGCCTTTTAATACCACTCCATTTGTAACTTCGTGTAATATGTCCATAACCAATTGACCTCCATAGAAATCATCATTTTATGGATTATGCCTTGTTGTTTTAATTTAAAATGCGCCACCCCCAAGAAAATACAGATTGGTGGATGAGATCAACAGCTAATGTGTAAAAAAGAAAGGAAAAACATGACACTGTTTCAAAACTGAAAGTTTTATATGTTGTATGTTAAGGGAACATTGTTTTAAAACTTGAATTATATGGTCTAAGAAATACCTTTATACACACACACACACACACACACACATGCAATTAATACTATTATGGAAAACATGCTGTTGTTTCTGGAATTTGAAATCTTAGATTATTACAAACATCACTAAATGTATATAGCATACAATTAAAAAACACAATGTAGCAAAATGTTTAATTAATATCAAACTTTGCACACGCGCGCACACACACACACACACACACACACACACACACAAAGAGCCATTATAACATTGTGCTATGCAAAGAAAATGTCTCCTGTGATCTTGTTCTCCATGGCAGAAAAGATTGGATGATAAGAGATTAGCTACAGCAGACCAAGGCCACAAAACAGGGAGGTTCAAAATCTCAACCACTGGATCCTAATGGTCACTTAAATAAGTGACTCAGATTAAGTAATCAGAATGGCATTACCTGTGAAAGATTTGCACAATGGCTCTGAGGGGGAAAAAGTGTCATGCAACATGTTTTCATTATTGATACGAAATGAAGTACGTATTAAATATCTAGGAACTAGAAAAAGAATCTTCCATAATAAAACTAACTTCATTATCAAAAATCTAAGTATAACATGCTGATCAAAACAAATTATGAATAATTATTTTCATTTAGGATTATTAATTATGGTGTTTATAAACACTTCAGAGGCAAGAACTATTTAATGTGTACATCCAAGCCAATATGCTTCATTTTTGACAACCTAAGAGTACAGTGTCATCTTAGATCTTTGCTCAGGAGAGCTGTGTCAAGGTTAAAAAAAAAAATTTGACAATATGGATTATCATCTGGATTGCACATCAAGTAGAGGCTGGACTGAATTGGTGTCTCTTCTCCCACACTATGAACTACTTGAGGTAAAGATGACATCTTATTCATCTTGGCCTCCTGTATGCATGCATGCCTGCTTTCACATGATGGTTACTCAGTTGATCTGTTGTCACTGCCAGGTGGAACAATGCAGAGAATTTCATGCATTACAGGACTCGATTAGCAAAATTATATAAGGGTAAACAATTGCTAAATGTGGCATTTAGGTCTAATTTAGAAAAATAAGCACAGGTGTTTTTGTAGGGAAAGCCAATCTAGGATTTCCAGATAAATAACATCCAGTGATATTTGAATTTTAAACTAAAAAACAGACACTTTTTTTAGTATATGCATAATTATGCCCCAAATATTGCATTTGATGTGCTTATACTAAAAAAAAGTTTCATTATTTATCTGAAATTTAAATTTAACTGGGCATCCTATATTTTTATTTGCCAGATCTGGAAACCCTAAGCCCGTCTAGTCATTTAAAATCTTTTTTAGGTCTATGTGACAGATTCTGTAAGACAAATAGTAAAAACACGGTTAAGGTTGATTAATCAAGCAATATTTATTTAATATCTACTATGCGGTATGTTAGGCTTTACTGGTGTTACAAGAGAATTAAGTATCAATCCTTGCTCTCCATGATCTGACAACCTAATTACAGAGAAATCGGAAGCATTCGAGGTAAATGTACAGTAACGTATAATCAGAACCAAATACTGTGGCGGAGCTTATATATAGAGAAGAGTTCTGTTTTTGGAGGGGAGTAAGGGGTGCTTGACCCAAAAGCACAGATGTAAAAGTTAAGATGGTACGTATGGAGAGGGAGACAAGAGAGACAGCAGAGTTATGAAAAGTCTGGAGCTGAAGGAGCACGTGATGAGTTCTGACTACATGTAGGTACAGTAGGGAGAGTGGGAGGACCCAGATTATGAGAGGTTTTAAGAGTCCCACAGCATTGTTTGACTTAATGCATTAGGCAGATAATGCCATTAGGGAGTTCTATACATCAAGTAAGTCACTAGGAGCTTAAATAGGCTTGCATTTGTAGTAAATTTAAATAATAAAAATGAACCAATGACCTCCTCAATGGATTAGACGTACACTTCCCAATGCATTATAATTAAGATAAGAAGAAAGTATCTTTTATTATTGGTATGCTTTATATATTTCAAAGATCTTTTACATAATCCCTCAAGATTTCTATAGTCCCCAAATTCAATGCTTTCTTAAAAGAGCCCTGTAAGTTAGTTTCTTCTGAAGTATCTGATTTTGACCTGTAATCTAAATTATCTGACATTGAGATATATCTTAATGATGCATTTTTTGTGCATCATTATATTTGTGCATTTTTAGAAAAATAGGAAATTAAGAAACAAAAGGAGTGATGTATCAGTTGGCTTCCCTATATGTGTTTCAAGTAATAGAAAACCCAATCCAAACTAATTTAAACAAGAAATAGTATTTATTGGCTCACATAACTGGAAGATCCATCTTAGGACAGGCTCCAGAGCTGGTATGTTTTTATTCACCTTGTGTGGGATCCAGTTTATTCTGAGGCTAGCTTCTCTCATGGTGGCAGTCTGGTCGCCACGGTTCTAGAGTCCACTTCCACAGCATCCAAAAAGAAATATCTGGCTCCTGAAACTTTTTTCTGAGAAGGACAAGAAAGTATCTCCCTCAGAATTGCTCAACTAACTTTTCCTCAGGTCTCATTGGCCTTAATTGTGTCACACGTTTATTGCTGATTTAATCCCTTTGCTATGCAATCCCATATGGCAAGAAGAAAGGGATCATTATGATTGGGTTAAACAATGATGGGCCTCCTCTATGGAGCAGTGATTGTTGGCAGCAACTCAAGGGGGAGGGTTGGAAGGACTGCTGGGGAGATTACCACAATGGACACTATAAACAAAATGTTATACAATGATTTCAGGAGATCAATTTGTTCTTAAGCAAAGACAACATATAACAATTTTAAGGGCTTGTAAATAAAATCTTAAACCCTTCTGGAATTTAAATCTTTAAAGTTAGATTAAATAACATGTTTTTGTCTGCCATCTTATTTTATTGTTTTCTTTATATTCCTCTGGCATTGTTACCATGTGGTTTCCGATATATTCAGTAATGAGATAGCCATTCCTATTCTTCATTTTACATTATGGCAAGACTTGCCTTTTATAAACATTTTTATTCTTTTCTTGCTGATATTTTATACTGAGAATATTCTAGCTGGCCATGACTCCCTCCTGTAAGATGTTATACAACAGGTAGAGAACAGAGTCAAGGTTAATGGCATCAGGAAAAGATATGTCAAGAGTGTGTCAGAAAAGATGCAAAAATAGATAGGAAAGAACATGAAGTTTTTTGATGAGGAATAGCTCAATCTGTGTTGCTTAATTCTCTATTGTAAAGGATAAAAATACAAGTGACATGCCTTTCACACAGTGATAGAAAGCGCCACAACTTATAATTCAGTACTTTTTTGCTCATTATTTTAAATTGGAAACTTAAAATTATAGACAGATAATTTTAATAGACCATACCAGGTTGTACGTTACACATGAAGTAGTGTGGGAAGGCAAATGTGAAAAAAGCAATAAAGAGAAAAACTATAGAGAAACTTCCTGAAACTGAAGAGGAACTTTTAAAATGAGAATAGAAATAATTTTGGAAAAGCCAATATATGATCAAAATTGAAAGACATGGAGAGTGCATTTAGTAGAGGAGGTAAATTTAAACATGTGTACAAGAAGGTGGGACTAAATCTGAAGCACCATACTTTAAAAGTTTTCTCCATTTAAAAGTTTACAACCTACTCCAGAAATATTTTATAGATTTGAACCTGAGCTTTGGACCCAGACAAACCTGGGGTTAGATCCTAGCACTGCTATTTGATTAAGAAGGGATTTTATTTTCTGGAATCCTCAATATCTTCATTAGCAAAACTGAGAAAATAATAGCACTACCTCCTGTGGCTAAATCGATGATAGTTACATGATTGATAGATAGATAGATAGATAGATAGATAGATAGATAGATAGATAGATAGATAGATAGATATTATAGATAGAATGTTGGGTGATATAATGAATGTGGAATACCTGGAATAGAAAAATATTTAATAATTTCTATTCATCATTTTCCTATCACAGATGAAAAAAATGTATGTAATTACACTGAATCAAACATAAATAAGATTTGGTAACATCTCAAGATAGTTCTGGGTATTGACTCTCCAAAAGAAACATGTTGTGTCATGACTTCATCTCTTTCTGAAATCTCCAAAGACAACTTCTAGAAAAACAATTCCCTGCCCATAATGGGTAAAATGTTTTTGACCCTAACAGCTACACCAGCACATTTGGGATAACACCACCACTTCTGCAGAGAATTTCCTTGATTCACAAAATCACAATGTCACATCATTTTTGAGTAGATGCAATCTTGGAGATTATTTTATTTAGCCCTTGTTGGTACTAATAAGCAAGTCCAAACCAGAAAAGTTAAGGAACTTCTCTTAGGCCACATGGGATGTTATCTTCTATCCAAAACTATTACGAAAAGATTATGTATTAGTCAGGATAAAACAGGTTATACTATAGTAACAAGTCAAAATTTCGGTGGATAACTGAACAACTGCTTTGTGTCCCATGAGTATTCACAGGGACCACTGCTCTTGAGGAGCCCACAGCTAATAACTAGTTTAACTTTCTACCCATGCAGAAGTATCTGTTTTTGTCTTTCAACAGTCATCCAACCTCTTTATGTACATTTCTGTTATGGAAGAAATCACTAACTTAGAAAGCAGATCATTGCATTAGTGGAGAGTTGTGATTATAAGAAAATTCTGTAATTTGTTGATGTTTCCAAATGGCCATCTATCTATCTATCCATCCAACACTTGGCTGGGCACTCGGGGTTATAAAAAGATTATTAAGGCATGTTTTCTATGGACAAGGAACTATGCTTCTGGCATTACTGCCTTGATCCTTGAAATATTTTAAAGGAATTCGTGTACTTTGCCTTAGAGTTCTTTTTTCCAGGACTAGTTTACAAGTTTCTTTGACCATTTTCAAGGACATGCTTTATAGTTGCTACACCATCTTGGTTCCTTTCTTCTGGACACATTCTAATTATTAGCTTGATTTATCAAATGGCAATATGTGTCCAAGTGGAAGTACCCAACAAAGTGATAAACAAAAGGTAATGAAATTCAAGAGCAAGGTTAGAGATGGATTTAAGAGTCATCCTCCTAGAGGTGAGAATTAAAACAATGAGACAAGATGATGTTCCTTAGAGAGAAAGGAAGAAGAAAATTGCAGAGAAGTAAATGCTAAACTTTAAAAAGCAAAATGATACTACAAACTCATACTAGAACTTGCTAGAAATTACTTGTGTTTTCCCCAGCAGTCAGGCGACTTTGTATACAGGGATAAAATTTAGAAATTTTATTGTGCTCATGAAGCTAAGAGACTGTGGGTAAGACAAATCTGGCATTTCAACTGATTTTTATCTAGCTTCTAAAGAATACAAAAATCTGTTGTTCATAGTGAATAGAAGAAAACGATATAGCCTTTATTATGTAGCACTTTCAAAGATAATTCTGGGTATTTCCAATCTTTCAAGACATGTGAAATTTAAGATCATGAGCATTTCTCTTGTAGAGACCTCAAATGAATTGTTTGTTTTATATGTGAGGAAGGCAAGGTCCTCCCTTCCTATCAGAATGCCATAAAACAGTCGGAGGGACACAAAACAAGTGAGGTGTAGGGAGGTCATTCAGATATTTTAAAACAATTAGGAAAGCCAAAGAAACAAATATTAATTTGAATGTTAAGCTCTGTGTTCTTAAATTTTGCTCATTTTTTTGGAGGCATGTTGATAATATCTCTATTTGGGCTCTAGTTTTGCCTCAGCCTGACCCAGATCAGTAGATCCCACACTTCTCAAATTGATAATCCAGCAAAATGTGGAAACTGACATTCTCTTTCTCTTGATAAATAAGTATTTTTAAAGTCTTATATAAGACTTTTATTATTTTATTGTAAAAGCATAATTCAACAGCCAAATGTGGAAAACACTCAAATACCAAATAAACGGTACAACTTTACAAGAACTGAGAGGCAGTAAACCTATACTCTCTTTTTTCAAATAGCAGTTTTATTGAGATGTATTTCACGTACCTTCAAATTTATCCTTACAAAGTGTTCAATGCAGTGGTTTCATTATATTCACAGAATTGTACAACCATCACCACTGTCTAACTCTAGAAATTGTAATCACTTCCCCCCAAAACAAAGTATACCTGTTAGCAGTCACTCCATAGTCTCTGCTTCTCCTCATCTCAGGGAACCTCTTTCTCCACGGATTTGTCTGTTCTGGACATTTCATGAAAGTGGAATCATACAACACGGAGGGTATTTTGTGACTGGCTTCTTTCTCTGTGCATAATGTTTTCAAGGTTCATCCATGTTGTAGTGTATTCCTTTTATTGCCAAATAATATTGCGTTGCATGGATATACACTATACCAATTTTTAAAAATAGGATATAATACTTTTTGAAATGCAGACATATTGCTAAAAAATGTTATTTTGCTATAACATATTTGTTTTCTCAGTACAAATTCATCAGTTTGCGGTCTTGTAGTCTATAGTACACATGAAGTTAAACTCCAGTAACCAACTTCTTCCAGTGCTTTGTTTTTCATTAAGTAATTGTTGAAATTCAATTTCATAAACACACACACACACACACACACACACACACACACACACACACACACACACACACAGAGGGTGCCAGAAAAATGTATATACATTTTAAGAAAGAAAAACTGTATGTCAATCCTCCACGTTGCCACTCTTGTATGGTTGTGGAGCTGAAACAGATCATTCAATATGAAGTAACCAGGAATTTATCAGAGAGATGTTTTAAACTAGTGAAAATATTGTCATGGCCTGCCTCCAGTCACTGGACCATAAATAGCAAAAATCCTCATTGACTCTCCATAAAATAAATGAGCAACAAAACATGAACCCGAATCATGCCAGCAGCCAGCAGGTAAAATAAAGTTCCAAGTTAATGGCCAGCAAATGGGCTATGACTACTGTGTGGGAGCATTTGTGCTGAGCCTTTACATAAAAGCTACACAAGCTCTCTGCTCAGAGACTTGGCCCCTGCTCTTTCCTCTGCTAGCATTGCTTTTCCACAAGACCTGCTCCTTCATTTCCTAAGGTCTCTGCTCAGAATCACCTTACCAGAGAAGATTCACCCCTTTGTCTTATACAAAATAACAACACCCACCACCACCATTACTTATTCCCTCTAATAAAATTTTAGGCTTAATTGTATCTCTAGAAAATTTCTAGTACAATTCAATTACGTTAACCTGTATTAAGATGCTGTCTAAGTATCATTTCTATAAAACATCAGCATGAAAAGATCCCTCTGATATGATGTGTATTATTTTACAAAGAGTCAGATCTTTGACTGTGGTGGGAGGTCAGGAAGGGCAGGAAAAGTTGGAGCATACCTGCATAGGACACAGAAAATAAAACTCTCTCGCTTAATGGCGTTTTATTTTATTCTATCCTATTCTAACTTTTTGATGCTGATTCTGTAGGTTGAAGTGAGGTGGGATAATTTTTGTGGCTCCCCCACAAGTTATTACCTAATACAGTGCACTCTGCAATTTTTTTGTACCCTCAAACTCTGAGTACTTTATCCATATAAATTAGAGCTGCCACATAATATGTTCTTAAATAAAGGAATGTTGTCTCTGACTCTAGAAGCAGTCAAAGGGGGGATGTCATGGAAAGTATTTTTACATGTATGGGGGTGGAGAAGGGAATAAGTCAGCAGCTCTAGTTTACAGATTCCATCTCGGCTGCCACTGACACTGAAGTTACCTATCCAGCTCCTGTAGGAAATTGAATGATATATACTTTGCTGGTCACTGGGAAAATAGTGATTGAACAGACTTATGTCCTCTTTAGCATGAGAGACAGACATTAAACAAGTAACTGCATCAGGTAAGCTGTCTTTTATGATAGAAGGGGAAGCAACAGGTGTTGTGGACAAATTCAGTGGAGCATCCTCCCTGAAGAATGTCACTACAACTAAGACTTAAGGATGAGAAAGAGTTCACTCAGAGAGGAGTGGCCAGGTTCCAGAGACAATACAAATGAGACATATTTAAGGAACTGAAAAAAGTTAAGTATTGCTTAAATATGTAGTGCAAGAGTGACAATGGGAGAAACGAGGATGGAGAAATTATAAAGACCTTCCATGATAAGATAGGAAGTTTGAATTTTCTCTGGACATTTCACTTAAGTCCAGCAATATCACGTATGTATTTTAGAAAGATAGTTCTAGCTGCACTAAAAATAGACATAAAAGTGTAAACCTAGAGGCAAGAAGACCAGTAGACATTTGTGAGAGGATGATGACCTAGTTCAGGGTAGTGACGCTGAGGATAGAACAAAGGACACAGTTTGAGAGACTTTTTGGAGGCAAAATTTACTGGATTTGGTCATCTGTTTGATCTCTTGATTTGGAGGGAAGCGGCCAAAAGAGTCACACGTGACTCCCAGTTTTTTACTAGAGAACAAGGAGTGAACCAAAAGATGGAGGTATGGAGTCCAGGAAACCAGAACCCAGTTCAGGAAGGTAGCAAATGAATATCTATGGAAGCCATGTGTGTGTCACACAGAGAGAAATCCGCCCATCCGCCCAGACTGGAGCCAGCTACACCAGGTGCAGGAATGAGTTCCTCCAGAATAAAATGTGGACCTAGCAATTTATCTGATGTGCTTTAGCAATTGGAAATATAATCGCTGGGCATTTGACAGAGCTGTTTGAGTATTTGAGGGGGAAAATTAAGGCTAAATGTGTAGAGAACCTAGCAAATAAAAAATAAAGCAACTTCAGAAAAAAAATTAAGAGTTAAAAAAAAACACAGTGTGCAAATAAACATTAATATCAGCATTAACTACTGATATAACAAAAAATTGGATGTAAATATATCAGGAAGATAAGAAAAAAGAATGATGATGGTTGTTGTTGTGAGAAATATGATTTTTCACCTGCCTTAATATGAAATAAATGTGCAGTATTTGTAATTGATAAAACTAGAAGTGGAAATACATGTGTATTCTATAGAAATATAGAAGAATATACAAAAAATAATAGCTAAAGAAGTTGAAAGCAACTACCTCTAGAAATGGGATTGTGGGATGTGAATAAAAGGATAAAGAACCAATGTAATGCTTTTACAAAAATAAAAATTAATTTTAAAGAAAGAGAATTGAACTGGAAGAGAAAAGCATGAGAGGTTAACCTTTTGGTAGCTCTGATAAAATTATGGTACTTCTTTTTGAAAATGGTCCGTATGACACACTAATAAATGTAAATGTCCGCTGCTCAAGTAAATTGTAAAGTAACATTTGAGCAAATTACATGACATAAGTTAAAACGTAAATTTATAAAGGTGGGTCAGTCGATATTTACTATCTACTCTTCAATAGTTCTTATAATACTAGTTAACTTATTATTACATGTTTTAATGTTATTTCATTCCTGGCTCACTCCTTAGTATGTGAAGTAGTTCTAAATCAGAGGGCATTTACTAACACGGCAATTTGGACTGACTTCTGGAATAAAATCTGCATTTAGGGAATTAATTTCTCTAAAGTATACTTTTTTTTCTGAAGTTGCTTTATTTTTTATTGCTTGTTTTCTATCTATCTACCCTCTCAATTTTTAGACTAATTCTAGTATATTGTCTCTCTAGTATTTATTCTTATACTCTAGAGAAATCCCTTAAAGGCTGATTTCACTCTAGAAATGAGCAAATTGCTGCATAAGTGGAATACCTTCTTTGACCGAGAACCACATCAAGATAACAGTTCTTGACCGGTGACTCCTGGGAAGTCAGGCCATTCTCAACTTGTTATAGGAACATGGGATTACGCCAGTGTGAGTCCAAGGTTGACCTTCCCTAAAATGGGCCTGTAGACATCTGAAAATCACCACATGAACACTTGCTTCCAAAATTGGTACAGGTGTATGAGGCCGTGAGTTAGGACCTGCTATAGCATACAAGTGATACATTTTTTAAGAATGACAATGAGCGAAAAGATTTCTAAGAGAGAAACATGAATGTGTTATGGAATCAAACGCAAAATTCAACTAAATTGCTGGGCTAAAAAAATCACGTTCACTGTATTCTGTTGTTAGAGGAATTGTGGGAGAAGTGTAAGAGACCATAGACTAAACTTCAGAGATAATGATAGTTCCTCAGGTAATGATAGGAATGCAGAGAAGGATACGAATAATGTAAATTCACACTTATTGCTGGCTAGCTACTATATTTAACTTCAAAGGTCAGATCCAAAAATCCCAGTAGAACCTCTAATTGCCGAGATGAAGAGCAGTTAGAAGTGAAATGTCTGGTGTGATGGAAAGCAGTAGAGCTTTAAAATCAGGCAAATTTGGATTAGAGCCCCAGTGTGAGGAAGGTTCTCCATCTACCCTATTTAGAAGAAAACATCTACCCTGCAGGATTGTTTGACCTGTACCTTGTTTTCATCATGTACTGACCTTGTGGTCCTTCTTCTTCCGTGTTATAGTTTAAATAACACGTCTGTGAAGTATGAGTATGGGACCTGGCAAAACGCAAAGCCTCCAACAAATGGTGGCAATTGTTAAGAGCTGTAGTACCATAAAGAACACCAAAAAGTTGACTTTTTTCTATAAAATGAGAAATGGTAGTCCCACTTCACAAACAGGAAACTATTTTCTTTTCTAAATTAATAGTGATATAAAAAGAGAGACAATCTTTTGTAGATATCTATTCTTCCAAAATTTATGTGAAAATTATTTTTAACAAAATCCCAGAGATACTTATCTGTCCAATACAAAGAGGCAGTTTGCTGTTTCTGTAATGAACCCAAAACAACAATAAATAAGTTAAATTGTGACCAGAGATTAGAGGAAATACCAATATTCTATCTTTCTCTTTAGAACGTTTTTACTGATTCTTGATTTCCTGGTAACAGTGTAGCCTTGCTCTTATTTTTCATTTTGGCATCTGTGTGTATGTGTGTGGTATTTATCGCCTAGAAAGTTAAGTTTTCTCTTGTCTTTAAATTTTAAGTGTGCGTATTAAAGATTTGTGCTCTTTTTTTTTTTTTAAAATGACAATAAAGGTTAATTAAGTTGACTTTAACTCCCATCGTCCTTCATGGTCTCTTTTCTGTCTGTCAGTGGCTTTAATAGGATAAAGGTTCTCTTTATTTGTTCTAAATAATTAAGAATTGACTACATAAAAGCTTGTAATCTATGTTCACCCCATAAATTTACCCATTAACATTAATGATGGCTGTTTCCATCATTGCCAGTGAAGCACCACCAGCCTGCAGAGAAGTTCTAATTCCTAGGAGAAATGGAGCAGGTCCAAGGCCAACAGGGCAGGGTGTGAGAATGCTAAGAAACAGGAGAACAGAGTTACAGAAACCAAGGGAGAGGAGAGTTCTCAGGAGGGAGGAAATGGAATAGGAAAGCCAAGTAAGGCAAAAACTAGAGAATCCATTAGAATGGGTGGTAAAGCTTCATTCGTGACTTTTTTTTTTCTTTGAAACATTTAGTTATTTAGTTTATTTTTTTTCTATTAAAATGTATTGGGGTGACAGTAGTCAACAAAACTGCAAGTTTCAAGGGTACGATTCTATAATACATCATCTATGTATTACATTGTGTGCTCATCCCTCAGAGTAAGTTCTCCTTCCATCACCATATATTTGGTCCCCTATACCCCCTCCGTCCTACCCTCTCGTAACCCCTAAACAGTTGTCTGTGTCTATGAGTTTTTTTCTTTACTTGTTTGTCTTGTTCCTTTGTTGCCTTCAGTTTTATATCCCACGTATGAGTGAAGTCATGGTTCTCGACTTCTTCTGTCTGACTTATTTCACTTAGCATAATGATCTCAAGATCCATCCATGTAGTCGTAAATGGCAGTATTCGTGACTTTTACAATAACAGCTTCGGGAGGAAAGGAGGGAGGATCTTCTTGATCTTCCCATTCTCTCTAGGTGATCATATTCATCCATTCTCACATTCTCAGCCACCGCACTGAAGACTTACAAATCGATTTTGCCAGCTACGCCCTATTTCTCAATCTTTAGATTTATACGTGCTTTCTGGATTTATTTGAATATTTGTCTTCAACAAATTTCCCCCCTTGAAACCTGTCTCCTGTCCTATATTCTCTGTCTTATTTGAGTGACTATCCAGTCCCAATACCAAGACCCTGTCGTCTTTTACTCTTACTCCTTACTCACCTTCCTCATCAAATCAATTGCCAAGTCCTGTCAATTTGGCCACTAATTTCTTAAATCTAATCTCAGCTCTCCATCACAGAACCTTTGACAGGCCCTCATCCATCTCTCAGTGAACTAATGGAACAGTCTCCTTATTGATATGTCTTAAAGCCACTTTTCTCCCCCAATTTATTCTTCACACAGCCGACAGTGATATTTCCAAATGTAAATGTGACCAGGCCCATAACCTCGGTTGAGGCTGTTCTGTTTCCTCTCTAATTTGGGGGTGGGGGGGTGGGGGGGGAGACAGGACTGAGAATTTATGCTGATACGAGGCCTCCCGTTTTCTGTCTACAACCTCCCTCTCCAACCTCTTCTGTTCTCACACCAAGTGTTCTGGAAACACAGAACTCTTTCTTGCCTCTAAACGCATGCTGTTTCCTCTGTCTCCTATGCTACTTCAAAACTCATCTCAGTTGTCACCTCCTCCCACAGTCTTCATTCTGCACTCACTGGCACAGTGATTTAACTCTCCTCTGTGCTCCATATTACCATGTGTACAGTTCTACAAATGCACTTACCAAACCTATGGCAATTGTTCATTCGATACATATTTATTGAATGCCACCTCTATTCCAGGGACACAGGGTTGAAGAAGGAAGACAGTAGAATATGTGACAATGTCTACTTGATCTTTAAACTATTACTACTTAATCTTTAATCTTGTTTGGTTCAAAGTTAGGATCTCACTAAATATTTGTTGCACAAATAATTGTAATATGATTTTGTAAAAGTGGGTCATAGAAATATGTATACAAGACCAAACGAAAGCACAGTAGAGAGACAACCAATCCTGCTTTCCTGAGGGGTCAGGGAAATCTGACTGGCAGAAAGCAATGCTAAAGATAAGACTAGAACACAGTGTAACGGGGCTTTTTAAGTGGTAAATGTGAGCCTTAGAGAAAATTTATGGAACTTGCTCAGTAGCATGTGGCTAGTTAAGGGTGGAGTCAAAATTCAAAGTTAAGTCTGTCTGATTCCAAAGTTGGTAATCTTTCCACTATGACCACAAGTGGAGGAAAGACTCCAGCTATACCATAAGCCATCTTTTTTCTGGGTTGCTGACCTGAACAAAAAGTTAAATATATATATATATGAGTTGTATATATAGATATATAAGTTGTATCACCTTATACTAGTATGGAAGTCTATATCAATGCCATTCATCTCAACTGTTCACACACCACATTGACTACTGTCTATAGCCAGAGCCAAAACCTTCATAAATGTCAATTACCAAAAATTTTACCAACTCGTAGTTACTAAAAAAGTAATTAACAAAAAAACCAATGCATATCTGTGCTCGTATACACACACACACACACACACACACACACACACACACATGCACACACTCACACATTCGCGTGCATCACTTGCCTTAAGGCTTGTCTTATGTATAGCGGAGTTATCAGGAATTTGCCCCAAATGCCTATTAACAATAAAAATTAAACATTTTAAGATGTGCTTTTATATTCAGCTTTCACTTTTTCCAGTTGTCTTCTTGGTGTTATTAACTTGCTTACAAGTAAAGTAACCATAGATATATAAGTTAAAGAACATTTTAATTTTTAAAAATGTAAAGGCATTTGTTATTAAGTAGAAAGTGTATGGTAAGGTGCTATGCCTTGTATATTCAAACCAACAGCTGTTATTCCAGTAAAATAGACATATTCCCTTCCTTCTAAACAATGACAAATGCTAAAATAACCTTGTTGTTCTAAAGGGAAAAAAATGATTTCAAGAATGCCTTTGAACAAATTGTTGCTGAAAAGATCTGTATTTTAAAAGTAACAGCAGTGGTATTTATTGTTTTCTAGGATAAAGTGCCTAGGTATTTATTGTAGATGCCATCTTTCTGCAGGGAAGAAAAGCACTCGTCTCTGCAGCACATTCAGTGCTACTGAAATGCAGAAGGTGTTATAAGGGCTGCCTTTTTCTTATTGAATGCTGCCAGCACTTGTCCAGCTCCACACTGCCCATGTCAGCCCACAGCTTCGTTGCTTCTGAGATCTTAAAGTGTTGTCAGACCACAAAACTTTCCCTCCTTTGACTGTGATATACTACTGGCGCCGTGTTAATGATTTCTCCTCTCATGAGTCACCCCTCCTGACAGTGCCTTAAGACTCATTATGTTTCACCTAGATGTTCTCTAATCATCTACCTGCCGGCTTCTGGTCACAAGTGCCAATTGTTTCTCAAAAACAAAATTCTGAGTCAGTCACATCCCGACTTATGAACAGTTAAGGGGTGGATGTTAACATGAGGGAGTGGTGTAGAGTACTTTGAAAAGCAGGCAAATCCACACGTACAAATTCTCTAGGTCAAAGGCAAGGTCTAGGAAAGGTATTTTTTTATTATTATTATTAAAATGCAATGGGCAAAGCCCTCTCTCTTTCTGATAGTATTTATTTAGTATTTTTTACATTGCATTTTATTTTATATTTTTGTATTTATAACCACTGCATACTTGAGGAAGGGGATACTTTGTGAATTCATCTTTGGGTTCTGGAGCTGTGCCTGCTAGTACAGAAGTAGATGTTTAAGAGGTGCTCTCTGAGTACAAACCATCAGGAAGGAAGGGAGATGGGAAGAAAAGAAGGGAAGAAAAAAGTTGGAAAGGAAGCAGGGAGGGAGGGAAAGAAAGACAAGAGTCGATTGCTGTCATAATTAGAAGCTTACTATTTCACCAAGTGCATAGATAAAACCATATTTACACTATTGTTTTTGAGTTGGCTCTTTTCTAACTAAAGATAATTATTCACACTTGTATTAAACTAAAGAATTTTAAAACATTTTATTATAATGTGCACAAAAGAATTATTTCCTTGAAACAGCTTTCAAACAAACTTGAAAATACTATACCCTGAACACTTTTAAGGTGATTCAAAGGAAAAACTTCTAAGAAACCAGCCATTCAGTGATGCCAACTCATTAGACAATCCTTTTTCCTGGTGGAATCCGCTTGTGCCAACACATGGCATCAATATCCTTCTCATTGAATATTTATGATTTTATATGAAACTTTTCAGGAAAAGCAGTTATCTTTTTAAAATTCACAAGCAACTGATACTTTTTTATTTGTGGTGGAAAAATAAACAGCTTATTTCATATTTTTTCTAAGGAACTGTTTTAAGATAGAGTCATTCACATTGACGGAGTTTTTATTGTATCTTTATTTCTCTACGCTAGAGTATGAAAGGGATAATAAAATCCTAATACAAATGGTAACAGTTTGCATTTATATAGCACTTCTGTGTTAGCAACGTGCTGTAACATATACTCACATTTACTTTAATTTAGGTCCTTGCTGTCAGTAGTCATTGAGTCTGAGTCTTCTTTCCTATACCCCCTGGAACCGTTGTGGCTCAGGGTTCCCAGTCTCATTCACTGTCCCCTCCCAGGCATCCTCCAACTGTTGTCAGTTGTCACTGTTATCTTTCCAAAGCAAGATCTGCTGGTGCAGAGGGAGCGGTCCTCTGCAGTGGAAATGGCTTTGTATCAGACAAAATTGAATTTGAAGTCTGGCTCTGGCACTTCTTAAGTATACGGCCTTGTAAAAGTTAACTTTCTGAGTTTTCCCACCTGCAAAATAAGGATAATAATACCTTCCCTGACACACTGTTGCAAGAACTAGAGACAATATATTTTTAAAACTAGTTTAGTGCCCTGCACATATATAATAGGCACTCAACAAATGGCGACCATCTTATTTGCCACTTCTCTACATAAAAATATTCATGGAAGAACAACTAGTTAACTGAGAAAGTACCATGTGACAGGCATTGCATTATACACTGCAGGTGCTACAGGGACTAGAGAAGTTTACAGCCTGATAATTCCAAAGCAGGGACATCCAGGCTTCAGTAGGGATAAATACAGAATGTTATGAAAGTACAGGAGTGGAGCATGTAAACTGGTATTAGGCTGTGACTTCAGAGTTGGGAGGATCTCACCGTGGAGAAGGGGATAGAGAGGTGGTGGGACAGGGTGGGGAGGACCAACACTTCAGCCGGAAAGCTGGCATTGGCAAAGGTGAGAAAGAGCACGGTGGGTGCAGAATCTGTCAGCCACTGAGTGTGGCTGCAGATATGGTAACACAGCACAGTACAGGGCAAAGTATGAGCAAGAGACAGGGGACGGGAATGACAAGATGAGAAACTGGAGAGGTGAAGGGCACTGACTGCCATATTAAGGAATTTGGACTTTGTCCTGAAGAGAACAGAGAACAACTGGGGGAAAAAATTATCAGGAGATGGACCTGATCACATTTGCTTATTCAGAAGTAACATGTCAAGACCTGTCACAGGGGTCCTTCACCTGGTCCACAGATCCATGCATGGGCTTCTGGTGATTTGCAAGTTCCTTGAAATCGGACGCAAATAGGTATGTGTGTGTGTGCATGTGCATATGCATGTATTTTTCTGGAGATAGTATCCATAAGGTTGACTCAAAAATGACTGAAAATCATCATCTGAACACCTCCTGTAGGATAAAGCCCAGACTTATATTCTTTCTTTCACATTCTGGCTAAATTCTTCATTTTCTACTCACCTCCACAAAGTTTAGAATATACCCACTTTTAATTTATTGCCATTCCTGATGGGCCCCTGTGTCTTTTCTCCTACATAGTACAGCATTCTGGACTGCCTTCCTCTTCCAAATTCACCCTTCCTCGCCACCTCACCCTCTGCTCACGGAGCTACCCCTCTCTCAAAACCTAGATTAGCTCTTTCTTCCTTCTCCAGCCATTCTCTCGTTTTCCTTCCCCAGTCTTCTTTAGCTCAAGCACAAATCACAGTTACAGAGTGCAATTGATCCAGCTGGACTGAGACATGGACAAATAGACCAGTGGACTAGAAATAGAAAGTTCAGAGACTGACCCATACTTATGTGGAAGTCAGATGTACAGCAGAGCTTGTGCAAATCAGTGAAGAGATGATTGCTTTCAAAATGGTCCTCTATAAAGTGAAAAGAATGGATGCTCACTTCACATCATTCTTAAAAATGAATCCCAAATGAGTCAAATCAAAGCATGAGAACTTTCAGGAAAAAAAAAATATCGGAGACATCTGCACATGTTAAAACTGAGATGAATTTGACTATTATAAACATCTTTTATTGAAAGATACCATAAAAAGAATGAAAAGTTGAACCATATATTGAGACAACTGTCAAAGAATTATTATCCAAAATATGCGACAAACTCATTCCCATTAATAAAACGAGAAAAAAATGTTCAATTTTATTAGTAATTTGGGAAAAGGTATTACCATTTTACATTCTACAGACTAGAAAAAATTAAGTAATCTGAAAATACAAATTTTGAATATAGTATGAAGAAATAAAAGTTCTTTTCCTTGTTGGTGGCAATTTAAATTGTTATAGCCACATTGGAAAACCATTCTATTACTTAGTAAATTTGAACTTATGCCTACCTCCTCAGAGAAACTTGTGTATGTGCACTAGCAGATATATTTAAGAATGTTCTTAGCAGTGTTGTTCATATTGGAAAAATTGGAATCAACTCAAAAGTCTATGAACAGTAGAATATATAAGAAAATTGCGTTCTATGAAGCATAACGTAGTAAAAACGAATGAATAGATTTTGTACATCAAGATGGTAACAACATAATATTGAATGGAAAAAGTCAACTTGCAGAAGAAAGCATACAATATTATTCTATGCATACAAAGATAAACAGACAAATCTAAATATGTGTTTTTAGGATTGCTAGACCTGTGGTAAACATATAGTAAACAGAAAAAAAGGGAATTTTATTAATTCCAGAAATCAGTTGCCTCTCGATGGGTCGAGTAAGACAAAGGGACACGATTGGGAAAGACATCAAGTAGCTTTCCAAAGCTGGACTGAGGAATACGGGTCCTTGTTTTATTGTCAAATTTTCAAAGAGCCTACATATCCCATACACTCTTGTGTTGAGTATTGCACCATAAAAATTTTAAATGACAAAAACAATTATAAGATACATGCAATGACCCATCAAAGATATGGTTCATCTCTTGAAGAGCTCCCAATTTGATGCTTGTTTCAGAATCTCTATCCTTCCTACTTCATATACTGTCGTGAGGAACTCTTTTCTTTCTTGTTTCTTCCTTTCACATTCTGTTCTTTTTTTCTGTCTTCTTAAGTTGCATGCTAATACATTGTTCTCACTCCTTTTTTCTTTTCTAATATAAGCTTTTCAGGCTACAATTTACTCCCAGTAACTCTAGCTATATCCTGTCGTTTTTAACCTGTAATGTTTTATTGTCACTTGCTTGTATTTTTTAAATTTTCAGTATGGTTTTCTCTTGACCCATCAATTATTAAATTAACATATATATATGTATATATATATATAATATATTTTATATATATATATAATATATATATCTCCAACTATAAAAGCTTTTAAAGTTATCTTTTGGTTAGTAATTTAATCACATCATGGACCAAGAATTTGGTCATTTTATTAGTAATTTTTTGAAGTTTGTTGAGACTTCCTTTATGTTTAGTACATGGTTAATCGAAAGTTTTTTCTTATTTGCCTTAAAAAAAAAGCACTCGGTATCAGTCAAGTTCAGTGTTCTATATGTGTCCACTAAAACCAGTTGTGGCCATCAATTCTTCCTATAGCTTTTCTTCTATTTCTGTCTGCTTTTAATCAATTATTGAGAGAAATGTGTTAAAATACCCTATTAGGATAGTAGATTTAGAATATCTCTTTGTAGATATGCCTAATTTCTCTTTAAATATTTTAAGGCTATGATACTAGGTGCATACATGTTTAGAATAATATATTCCTGATGAGCTGAAGTGTTTATTAATATGTCACTCTCTCTCTAGTATTGCATGTTGCTTTAAAACAGTATTGCTGCATAAACTTCCTTTTAGTTAATTTTGCTAGTTTAATCATTTTTCCCTCAAATTTTAGGTCCACCCCTGGTAATAGGAGATAGCCTATCTTTAATTTTATGCACTCTGATAATCCTTGTTTTTAAATTGGAGAAATTAATCCATATTTATTTATGGTAACTATTGGTATATTTGCATTAATTTATTCCACTCTATTTTTCATTTTTATCTATCTTGTTTCTCCAAAGTATTTACTTCTTTTCTATTATATTTATTAAAGATATTTTTTTCTCTTTATCTCATTTCATTTATTTTGCCTCTATCTGCTAGGAAATTATACATCTCATTTCTATTTCTTCAGTTGTTACCCTAGCAATTTTAACATGCACATTTAACTTTAATCTAAAATTAATCAGTATCTTTACCCTCCTCCCAAACAATGCAAAACTCTGAGAATGTGTTTAATCTGCTTATCTTTTTTTCTGATACATATGCCTTTGTTATTCAGAATTTTAGTTCCACGTGGATTTTTCCCCAGCTTTATTGCAATATTATTAACTTATATGTAAGTTTAAGGTGTACAGTATGATGATTAGATATATGTATCTATTGCAAAATAATTACCAGAATAAGTTAATAAGGTACCACGTCTCCATCCCTTCACATAATGATTTGTGTGTATATGTTGATAACATTTAAAATCTGCTTTCTTAAAAACTTTCAAGAAACAACACAGTATTGATAATAATAGTCCTCATGCTATGCATTAGGTCCCCAGATCTTCTTTATTTAGAGCTCAGAATGTGTCCCCTTTGACAAACATCTTGCCATTTCTCCCACCACCTCAGCCCCTGCCAACCAATATTCAACTGTCTATTTCTATGAAGTTGACTTTTTTATATCTACATACAAACAGTCTTTCACTGTCTCTCATATTTCATTTAGCATAATGCCCTAAAGGTCCATCATGTTGTCATAAGTGGCAGAATGTCTTTCATTTTATGGCTAAAATATTCTGTATTATATGTATTTCACATATTCTTTATCCATTCATCTCTTGGTGGACACTTAGATTGTTTCCGTGTCTTGGCTCTTGTGAATAATACTGCAATAAATATGGGGTGCACAGATATCTCTTCAAGATAATGTTTTCATTTCCTTTGGATATTTACCCAGAAGTGGGATTTCTGCATCATATGGCAGTTCTATTTTTAATTTTCTGAGGAAACTCCATGCTGTTTTCCATAGTGGATATACCAATTTACATTTCCACCAACAGTACATAAGAGTTCCATTTTCTCCACAGCCTTGCCAACACTTGTTATTGTCTTTTTGATGATAGTCATTCTAACAGGTGAGAGGTGATATCTCATTGTGGTTTTGATTTGCATTTCCCAGAAAATTAGTTATGTCAAGCATCTTTTCATATACCTGTTGGCCATTTATATGTCTTCTTTTGAAAGGTATCTATTCAAATCCTTTATCCGTTTTTTAATCAATTTGTTTTGTTTTTGTTTATTCATTATTGAGTTCTATGAGTTTCTTATACCAGGGGTACTAAAACAATGTATACAAGTGGACACTTTGGTCAACGCTACTCAAGCAGTAATTCGCCATATCAGAAGTATCTGGACACAGATAGTAACTACTTTGAGCACTGCTTGTAATTGCAGAAGTCAAACATGACTTGTATTCATCTTTTGTTACCGGTATATATTGAGTATTACAATTTAAATACAGTTTTCCTCTCTTAAAATGTATATACATTTTTTTTTGGCACCCTCTGTATATTTTGAATAGTAAACCTTTATCAAATAAATGGCTTGGAAATATTTTCTCCCATTCCATAGGTTGCATTTTTATTTTATTGATTGTTTCTTATTCTGTTCACAGTTTAGTTTTATGCAGTCCCATTTGCTTACTTTTGCTTTTATTGCTTGTGTGTTTGGTTTCATAGCTAAATAATATTTGCCAAGACCAATGTCCAAGAGCTTTTCCCTGCTTTCTTCGAGTAGTTCTACAGTTTTGGATCTTACTTTTAAGTCTTTAATCCATTTTCAGTTAATTTTTGTGAGTGGTATAAGATAGGGTCCAATTTTATTCTTCTATATGTGGTTATCCAGGTTTTCAACACCATTTATTGAAGAGGCAATCCTTTCCCCCATTGTATCTTTATGGTTCCCTAGTCAAGTATTAGTTGTCAATATATAAGGGTCCATTTTGGGGCTCTCAATTCTGTTCCATTCATCTATCTATATCTTTATGCCATTTCTATACTGTTTTGATCTACGCTGATGTTTTTATTCCACAGTTAGACATTTTGTTAATCATTTTATATATTTGATGTTTGTTTAGATTTAACCAAATGTTTCCTTTAAAAAAATACATTTTATTGCTATTCCTTCTTGCAACTCAGACCTCTCCGCAAGGGTCATTTGCCTTCTTCCAGAAAGATACCTTTTGACAGCTGCTTTAGTGAAAGTCTCTTGGTGGTAAATTCAGTTTGTCTTTATCTAAAATTAAGTCACTTTGCCCTTTTCCTTAAAAAAAGCTATAATTTGCTCTCAGTTCTTAACAATAATATCTAACGAATCATTGCTTAAATTAAGTTCTCTGCATTTCTCATTCTCAGTCATTTGAAAATAATCTCTTCTCTCTGACAATGTCAAGATCTATTGCCTTTGATACTCTGCAATTACTTTTATCTTGTTTAGAATTTGTTAAATTTTCTCAATCTGAAGATGTTTCTGGAATTCCTCAGCACTTCATCCTCTTTCTCTACAAACTTTTCCTAGAATTTCAAAAAGATCTTCACTCTTTCATGTGATTTAACCAGTCTTTTCTATTTTTCATCTCCTTGTCTCTCATGTTACATTCAGCTAATTTCTTTTTACCATCTCATTCGCTATTATTTTCTCCAGCAATGTTTAATCTCCTCATCTACTAAGCTCTCTTTAATAGTCTCTTATTTTATCACCATGCTTTCAAATTCCACTTTTATTTCTTTAAACATATTAAATGCATATATTTTGTACTTTGTATTTTATAATTCTAATATCTGCATATTCTGCAGCAAGATTATTTGTTCTTTTACATCTCATTCAGGTCAATTTTTTAGTCATATATTTAGTGGTTTATTTTTTTGATGACTTCATGTTTATTGGAACTTTATTTGTGGGACTTCATTGAGGCCTGGATTTAAAGTTTATTGCGTCAGAGGAGATTTGTGTTTACTTCTACCAGGCACTTGGGGGCAATACTAACACAGAACCACCTGAAACTCTGGATTGGGTTTTAGGGAGTCGCATAAACACTGGCAATTCTGTCCCTAACTCAAGGGAAGTTAGGTTTGTGGTTGGTACCATGTATCCCCGAAAATAAGACCTAGATGGACAATCAGCTCTAATGCATCTTTTGGAGCAAAAATTAATATATGATCCGGTCTTATTTTATTGTAATATAAGACTGGTTCTAATATAATATAACATAACATAACATAATATAATACCGGGTATAATATAATATAATATAATATAATATAATATAATATAATATAATATAATAAATACCGTGTTACCCTGAAAATAAGACCTAGCCGAACAATCAGCTCTAATGCATCTTTTGGAGCAAAAATTAATATAAGACCTGGTATTATATTGTATTGTATTATATTATATTGTATTATATTATATTATATTATATTATATTATATTATATTATATTATATTATATTATATTATATTATATTGACCCAGTCTTATATTATAGTAAAATAAGACAGGGTCTTGTATTAATTTTTGCTCCAAAAGACGCATTAGCTGATCATCCGGCTAGGTCTTATTTTCGGAGAAACATAGTAGGTAATCCCTAGAGGATTAATTTCATTTTTCTTTCTGTTCTATTATTGTTGTTGCTACTATTATTATTTCTTCCTTTTCTTTCTTTTCTCCTTTCCTTCCCTCCCTCCGTTTTTTCTTCTTTCCATCCATCCTTTCCTTTCCTTTCTTTCTTTTTTCTTCATCTTTCTTATTTCTCTCTCTCTCTCTCTCTCTCTCTCTCTCTATATATATATATATATATATATATATATATATATATGTATATATATATATATATGCAATCAAGATATCTCTTTCTTTCTTTCTTTCTTTCTTTCTTTCTTTCTTTCTTTCTTTCTTTCTTTCTTTCTTTCTTCTTTCTTTCTTTCTTTCTTTCTCTCCCCTTTCTTTCTTCTTCCTTTTATTTGTTTTCTTTCCACTCAGTTTACTCAGAGACAAAACTGAGAAAGGCATGTATTCCCCCACTGACTTCTGAAGGACTCTGTTCATATAGACACCAACTCTATATGGAGTGGTCTCTAAGCCAGTCTCCCACTTCATTCAGACCCCAGGCAGTCTTCTATCCTTTCACTTGCTAAAAAATACCAGCTTTCAGCCACCAGTGACCAATAGATACCAACAGAGTAAAAGCTAAATACAGACCTACTTGACTCTATGTGTTAGTATTAACTTGTTGTTCTGGAATTTGAGGAATTCCTGTACTTTACAGCCAGAGCTCAGTTGTCCATTGAGAGAGAGAGAGAGAGAGAGAGAGAGAGAGAGTAGTTTTGCTATACTGAAAGGTTTTTCTTTGAATATTTAGTCCACCATACTGCTGAAAACAGAAATTGATGATATCTCTTCATGTCTTTATCTTCAGTGCTAAATGTAGACCATAGCTTATAATGGATATTCAGTAAATTTATTTGAAATGCGTTAGAAGTTATATACTCTTGGATCTTCACTTCAAGATCCAAGTCTCCTTATACTATCAGGCAAATGTCCAAAACTAGTTTGATTTATAAATTTGTTGAACTGGGAATGTCTTTGGATGCTACAAAAAAGGTGCAACATTATCCCTCTTTGGTCTTCATCTGCTTACTTGTGCTGGCTTTTGGGTAATCCATTTTTTCCTCACTCTTTCAAGTTTGACTTTCATGAGTCAAACTCACCACCATCATCCACATAATCTGGTGCAGATATCTTATCTGTGTGTTTTTATCACATCTGATGTTTACCTTGGCACCATTTTTTCACATTGTGTGTTTAATTTATTGTCTAATATTAAATTGTAAGTAGTCTGAGCTCAGCTGTTATGTCTCGTTCACTTAGTGTCCCTTGCACTTGACATAGTGTTTAGTTTGTAATGTGTATCAATTAATGGTTTTCCAGTAATGAATGAATAATACCTTTTAGAATATACATTTTAGCTCTAAATATGCTTTTATTCTCAATCCTCAGGCCATTCTCTTTTGTATCATCACTCTTAGAAAACACCTAACTATTAATTTTTTGAGTCAGTAATTTGAATTGCATACTCTTCTCAAACTATTTTCTATGAGAGTTAAATAACTTCCATTAGCCTAAGTAAAAGAACACTTTAGTACACAAATATTTTTAAACTAAAAACAATCTCATCTTTTTTGAAGTGGGAAATATCATTAGCAAATGAAAGGCAAGATAACTATAACCATTAACAGTCTTACTCTAATTAGCAATTAATTATATTTGCTATTTTATACTATGTTGAAGAATTACAGCTATTTCGTAATCTTCCTTCACTTTGTTTTCATTCAAAATTTGCATCTTGAAAGAATCATTACAATGTCTTTTTAATTTCTTTTCAATTTATAGACATCATGATTCATATTCAAAAGTTCGCTGCTTTGTTTATGAAATTAGATTCCGCTGAGATTTTTACCTCTATGAAACTGCCAAAACAGAAAAGTACCACATTCAGCGACAACTCAGCACTCTCCTCATTTTCCCTTTACTTATCTAAGTATACATTCAAATATACAGAGGGTACCAGAACAATGTATACACATTTTAAGAAAGGAAACCTGTATTAAAATTGTAATACTCAATATATACTGATAACAAAAGATGAATTCACAAGGCATGTTTGACTTCTGCAAATACAAGAGGTGCTCAAAGTGGTTACCATCAGTGTCTAGACACTTCTGATTACGGCAAATTACTGCTTGAGCAACGTTAACCAAAGCATCCACTTATATATATATATATATATATATTTTTTTTTTGGCACCCCCAGTATTTATTAAGCATGTGGTACATACAAGATACTGTGCTAGTGACTGTGGTACATACAAAGGTAACACAGGTTGATAACAAGGTGAATTAGATATGACTCCTACCTTCAAAACCTCATCATCTAGACAAGTAAGAAATAGATTAATTATATAAATGTGCCTCGGTATTCATGTAGTTAAATATTAATAATGGCTAATAGTTATCAACTCTTACTATGTGACAATCACACAGTTTTGCACGCTCACAAGTAATTCATTTTATCAAATCAAGGCCATTGGTTATTTATACACATCATTATTGTAGTAACACTTAGAAAGAAACATTCCTTAAAAATTATAACTTACTCTTAATTGTAAGATGCATCCCTAATATCAAAGATGTTAATATGTGAAACAATGTAGGACTTACAATTGATGAAATATATTTACTCATTTAATGCTATCAATAACCCGTCAAGTTAGGTAATATTATTGTTCCCATTTTACAGATAGGGAAATTGATAGGATTCAGAGATGTTAGGTAACTTGCCCAAGATCATAGAGCTAATAAGTAGATGAGTAGGGATTGGACCCAAAACAGTATAATTTGAAATGTCATGCTCTTCACCTCTATACCAGAGAGGTCTTGGATTCTTTCTATAATAGGGTGTTCAGGAGTTTCTATATCTTTTGTTCCTGGCGTGGCTTCATTTAAAGTTGGAGAAGAATACAGGAACCTCTTTTAATTCCTGAAGGAAATTGAGAATTTAGTTGAGATTATGAGACTTGAATTTCAAAAAAAACTCTTTTTTGGAAATTATTGTTATAGTAATCAGACTAAATAATAGTATATCTTACCAACAGCAGGCATGAGGCAATTTATTTTTTTAAATCCATGAATTTATAACTTACCACCCTGCATACAGATGAATGATCCTTACAGGACGATATAGACTGGACAAAAATTTAAATTAACTTGCACTATGAGTGTATGTAGACATCTGTTTTTCTATTTTTTGTGTTTGTTTTTCTATTTTTTAAGAGAAAATTAGTAGTTAGTAAAAAGTATCCATCACAGTTCCTTTTTATAGCTTGTATTTAAAAAGTAGCAATATTTGCAATTCTAGCACTACATGATGTATTGCAAATAATCTTTGTAAGGAGTCCAAAATGACTAACCAAAAGCAAGAAACTGTATATTTCATCTTAGGTAGCTATTTTTTAAAAGCTAATGAGTTAAGAAATACCAACCATGTGCTACATTGTTTTTGCCTATAAATAATGAATTACATGTAAGAACAAGAGGAAGTTAAATATATGCTGGGCCAATTGCATCGTCATGGATACCAGAGACTTTATCTGTAGAAATTTAGCAAAACACAATTAGAAATGTCAAACAGAAAAGATGTCATTAAGATAATTCTTCCAGAAATGAATAAAAATTCTGTCCAAGCTGTTCCTATCTTGAGTAGTCAAGAGGAGATGGACATAGCTAAAAAAAATCTTACTGTTTCCCAAAATATGGTACTGGAAACACCTACATTAAAATAACCAGCGCAGTAGAATGCTTGTTAAAAATACAGATTTTGTCTTCTATCCCAGACCCAGGGTATTGGTCCTTCTTTGGGTAGGCTCAAGAATCCACATATTAAACAACACCTCCGCCCACCGGTGATTGTAAGCATGCTGGGTTTGAGAACCATTGTTTTAACACTTGATTCTTCCCCACCCAGTACTTTGGCCTGATGGCAGAAATGAACCAATCATTAGTGATTTTTTTCACCAAATATCAGAGTTTGAATGGTTGGTTTACTAGATGTCTATGCATCAGTGTGTGTGTCGGGGTTAAATAAGAAATAATCCTAAGATAAACAGTTGCAGGAAAAGAAAATTAAGATAATCCTAATAGCGGTGGGAATGGAAGAAAAAGAGATAACTCCAGTTTTTTTCAAAGAAAAGAATATCTGTAAGATCATTGGCAAATCAAACGTTAATGGTAAACAGAAGGAGGAAAAGTAGAATACCTTGGGTTGAATCTGGGTAGCAGAAAAAAGTGAGGCACTAACATGGGGATGGAATGTGAAACATTCTGAAAACAATCTCGAGTATGGGTGTGAAAGAAGGTGAGATTTTAGAGCTGGCCCTTTACTACCACGTTTATAGAGATGGTGAATTGAATTTTATTACTGAGTTGACATATGAATGGATTTAACCAAATTGAGATCTAATCAATCATTATGTTTTTTACAGCAATTGTTCAACTGTCAAGCTCTACGAAAACTAAGTATTCCTGATAATGACCTTTCAAATCTGCCAACCACTATTGCTAGTTTAGTTAATCTTAAAGAACTCGACATCAGTAAAAATGGTAAGATTTCATCTCATCTCTAAATAACTTGAATTTTTTTTTTTACTGAAAATATGCTTTAATGTTTTCTCTTAGCAAATGATATAACACTTTTCCTCTGATTTTGTTACAACTCTAAGTTAATTTTATTGCAAAGTTAAATCTTAATTGATAAGTCAAAGACAGAAGACCTCTCTCCCCTTCTCTCGCTAGTGTGCCTGACATGCTCAGATTTACCTCTGCATTCAGATGTTTACCTCTTATTTACCTCTGCATTCAGATGTTATTTAATCTTTTCCAGAATATTTTACTGCCTTAAACTGCTTATTTTCCTCATTCTCAGTATGTGGGGTGGAGAGGCAGGAGCAATTTATATAAAAATGGAAAACATAGATCCTTTCTTCAAGACATTATAATTGATTTGGAGATATGTTTGATATTAAAAATAGTGTCTATAATTAACAACATAGCATTGTGAACTTCAACATTTGTTAAGAGGGTAACACACATAAAGTGTTTTTCACACACACACACACACACACACAGAGCAAAAAACAAAAGATGAAAAGCAAAACCAACAAGGGGACACAGGGAAACTCTGGGAGGTATTGGCTATATCTATAAGCTTGATTGTGGTGATGCTGTCATTGGTGTTTGTATTATGTCCAAACTTGTCAAATTGCACATATTAAATATGTACAGTTCTTTGTGTATCAATCATACTTCAATAAATCTATTTTTTAAAGGTAAAAGACTAATTTAAGTACCCTAAAAAAAAAATCAAATCGAAGTTAGGTAGGATTGGCTTGACATTCTAGGTAAATCGGATCTTAAATTAATCTGTTTTGTTAAGAACCACCAGGAAAACCTCTATTAACCACATTAAATTGACATTTCTAAGAAATCCTGGAACATCCTGCTTACAACTAAGATCTTTTTTGTTAACAGCCACTAGAAGCAGACCATATTTCTCTTTCCAGTTTTATTTTCTTAATGACATTTATGAGAAACTGACATACTATATATTTAAATCATTTATGTATATTGTCCAGACTCCTATTACTAGGAGTCTCCTATTACTAGGAGGACTCCTATTACTCCTATTACTATTAAAATTCAGTGATGTCTCAATGTTGTTGTTGTTGTTTTCATTACTGGTATATCTGTATTGCCTAAAACAGTGATTGGCACATTGTAGGAGCTCAACAAATAGTTATTAAATGAATCATGAATTAATGGCTCTGCTGGATGAACATGGGACATTTGTTGAAATGTACCAGTGTGAATGACTATTAAGATATCTTCAGTTTAAGTCCATGAGAGTCCTAGAGAAGTTTACAGTGTCACTGGAAAGATAAGACTAAATAATCAGTGAATGTCATAAAACACTATACAACGAGTTGCTCCGTTATTTGGCACTAATTACACTTGTGAATTCTTAGAGAGTAGGAAGATTAATTGAGACTGCTTTAGTATTAGGGGAGAGTTCCAGTAAAGGATATAAGCTGAGGATTTCCATGAAGCACAGTAGTATCAGAATAAAGGAGAGCATTTCATTTGAAGAAAACAGTAAGAATGCAAACGGGGAATGCACACACATTCTTCTATACCAACTTGGTTTACCACTTAGAGGGTTTTCAGGAAAACAATTTTAAAAAGACCTTATGCAGACATAGAAAGAGAACACCAATTAGATTAAGGCCCATTTAAAGATGATATTAGGCCTACCTTTATTCTTTTGCAGTTGGATTTACAGGTCACACATTTATATGGATTGGTATTTCTGTACTTGAGTAATAATTAATACTGCTTATATACAGAGGGTACCAAAAAATGTATACACATTTTAAGAAAGGAAAAACTATTAAAATTGTAATATTCAATATGTACCCATAACAAAGATGAATACAAGTCATGTTTGACTTCTGCAATTAATTACAAGCTGTGCTCAAAGTGGTTACCGTCAGCATCCAGACACTTCTGATTACTGGGAACTAATGCTTGAGCAACATTGACCAAAGTGTCTACTTGTATACATTTTGGGGGCACCCCCAGTATTTATATACATTCACACATCAAATGCTATTTTCAACTTACAATTTCTGAGAAATATCATATAGCCAAATATATTACATCCATTGACCTTTAGAAAGGTTGGGCTGCAGAGTCCACATAAAATCTATCTTATTTTTAAAGAGGGTCAGAAAAAAATCATCACCGAATACAAACACAAAACTCCTGAGAAATAAGAGATTTCTGTGAGCACTATAATTATCTCTTAGTAGCCCTTTTGCATCACAAAATTTTGTTGCCAGGAAGTGAATTGCAAGTTCTACTTCTTCAGCTTAGAAGTAAATCTGTGAGCATCCTTAGAAGTCCTTGTGAGTATTATTTAGGGACTTTTAGCCATATTTAGGATCTCTATGTCCTGGAAACATTTATGCACATAGACATGCAAGACATGGCAAGCCATTCTGCAAAGTCAGCACAGTATAAAAGTTTTGGTGAGCATGATGATATATGAGCCATTGCCAGAAGTTACAGCAAAAGATGTCAACACATCACCCCTTTCAGAAAACCATACCTAAAAATGCTGTCACTGAATTCTATGGCAGAGACGTTGACAATTACTGAGGAGCATAATATATTCTTTGGGAATCTGTCAAGTGAAGAAGGAGCAGAGACCAGAAATTAAGTGCAGTGTCAGCCTTAGAGTTCTGGTGGAAAAAGAGTCAAGACATGAGACAACGTATCATGAGAGAATATCAGTATTAGTATTTAGTATTAGTATGAGTATTTAGGAGCAGAAAATAGAAAATGTTTATTTTGAGACAGAGGCTCATTTAACTACTAGTCAATCTAGGTAAAAAATTTGCCTGAAATGTGTGTGAAGTTGATGAGTGACGCCTTATGATGAAACTAATTCACTTGGACGCTGAGTTTAAACCTGATCTTGGTCATCCATGTGGCCTCCAGTCTTTACTTTTCATTTCCAATTCTTCCACCTGCCCTCCTGATTCACCATTTTTTCCTTCCATAATTCAAAGGTACTGTTTTATATTAAAACCTTTAAATAAACGACTGTTGTGTTCAGGAAAGTATCTACATAATTTGTGTGAATAGCTTTCAACTACCTCTCTAGCCATTCCAGCCAACCCTTCTCCCTTCCATGCCATCCCCAGGTAATTCCCAAATGCATCAACTGTTTACTTGCGACACAAGGAACCACACTATTTTCTCGCTCAAAATATTCCTTCCTCCCCACTGCTGTCCCTCATTAACCAGACGTAGGTCCTCTTTACCTTTAAAAGGACGTTTTAGATGTCATTATTCTTGGAAATTTTCCTGACACCCTATACACAGAGAATTAATTGTTTCTTCCTCTGTTATACTTCGTATATGTTTTTGATTTAAACTTACCTCACTCTGTAATTTAATTTCTATGCATCCTTATTTATTTGACTAGATTATGAAACCCTTGAAATTGGGGACTATCTTGTTCATCTCTCTATGTGGAGTGGCTAACACAATTCCAGCATACGTGATGGTGCTCAATAAATGTTTGGCAGGTGAATACCGTTATGCAGAAGCATTGTTTTGAAAAATATAGTGTGTATTTATATTACATTACATACATTAGGGACCCTACATAGGATGGTATCTTCACCTTATACTGGGGTCTTGTTAAATAGTGTAACTGAATGCTGGCAAACATAGAAATGGCATTGTAATAAGTAAGGAGTAACCACTAAAATCAGTGTTCTTTGGGGTAATGATTACTTCATGTCAAGTTTTGAGCTTCCCTCCAGCTTCAGACTGGTATAGCCAACTGCATGCTGGACTTAGCTATGATATAGTCAACAAACACCCCCAAACATAACATATCTAAAACCAAATTCATCATCCATCCCAAAATGCTTTTCCTCCATTATCCAGTTCTTTGTTAATGTTACTATCATCCACACAGGCATTGAATGCAAACATTCATTCTTTCCTCTGACTCCCCTATGCAGTCAGTCGCCAAATCCTGCCAAATAGACCTTCTAAATATAGTCAACTCTGTTTTCTTCTCACCATTCCCATACAATTTTAATTGTCTTTCTTTTTCCTAGACTGCTTAAATCACCTCCTAATCGGTGTCCCCAGCCCCATTAATTGCTGCAAACATTCACAAACCCATCTTCCACAAAGGAGCTTTATCACTCTTTCTAAATTGCAAATGTGGTTAGGTTACTCTCCTACTTAAGATATTTCAGTTGGTCTAGGATAGAATGTAGGTTCCCGAACAGAGCACTAAAAGTCCCCACAATTGACCTCCATCTACACTTGCATTTCATCTGCCCACCTCACAAAGATGATTAGCACTTTTTAACCTTATGGTCTAGAAACTGAAGAGTTGCCTCAAATATTTAATGCTGTTTCACCATCTCCGTGACTATGTTATTTTCTCAGCCTAAATCACCTTTCGCACACCTCTTTCACCTGGTTCAATCTTACTCATCATTCAAAACTTAGTTTATTATTAAAAACATTCAACAGTTACATTAAAGTGTTTATGTACTCTTAATTTCAAGCTATTAAACATTTTAAGCGTGAAAGAAATAATAGGACACAGCAATATGCTTAACATGAGATTAAAATATTAGCACTTATTATATATATCACACTCTAGTTTTTTTTTTTCAAGTAGATAAAACATAACAGAAACTTGTAACTTCTCATCCTCCTCCCTTCCCACTTCCTCCCTCTCAGAGTTAGTGTGTTTAAAATTTCAGTGAAGTGCTAATTAATACATTGTACATATTGTTTTGCAAGTTTTTCGTTCTACATTATATTTCTGAAATTTGTCCTTAATGATCAATGTGAATGGATCTAATTGTACCAGCAAAGTACCAAGCTTCCGCTACTTCATATCTCTGCCAGCACTTGGGGTTAGTGGATATTTTAAATGTTGGCCAATCAAATGGAAGGGTAGCTGGATATTTTAGTTTATGTTTCCCTAATCATTAGAGGAATTGGAAATTTCTCATTTCTTCTTATTGGCAAGTATAGAGTATCTTGCTCTATTAATTGTCTTTCTTGGTCCATTTTTATTTTGGATTGTTTATCAGTTATGGATGTTCTTGGTGATTATATGTTGTGGACACTAGTCCCTTGGTTAAATGGGTTACAAATATTATCTCCGAATTTGTGGCTTATCTTTTCACTTTGGACAAGATACCATTTGCCCTCAAGAAGTTGTCATCTATATATGTACTAAAATGTATCACTCTTCTCTTTATAGTTTGCATTTTTATAGCTTACTTAAGAAATTCTTTTCTAATATCATATATTGTCTATATATTCTAGTTTTTCTTTTTACATTTGGGCCTTTAATTCACTTGCAGGTAAGTTGCTAGTTTAAGTTTATAGATTGTATCCTTTTTTAAAAAAGCATTGTATCTAAATTTAATTGATTCATAGAAACATTACTAATTTTTATATCTTGATCTTATATTCAGCCCCAGTGCTAATTTTAAGTTCTAATATATAACTAGTAGATTCTTTTGAATTTTTCTGTATAAAATCATAACATCTGCACATGACAATTTATTTTTCTTTCCCATCCTTATACATTTATACATTTATATATTCTTGAGTCTTCTTTTTATAAGTTAATTTTCTAGGAAATCATCTAGTGCAATCCAGAGGGTAAATTTTATTGTCAAACTTTGTCCTTAGGCGTCTCTTATGCATTGTATAAATATCTACCATATCTGTGGCTGTTTCTTCCTTTGTCTTCCTAATGTTAATTGTGCTGTCCATTTTTAACATTTTTATCATCCATCTTGCCAGATGGTTTTCTACTTTACTAATCTTTTAAATAATACTCTTTTGACTTATTAGTCTCTCTATTAGTTGGTTGGTTGGTTTGCTGGTTGATTGGTTGGTTGACTTCCTAGTCATTAATTTCTGCTTCATTACTTCCTACTATGGCTGTTTTTATTATGCCTCTTCTACTTCCTTAGGGTTTACTCAGTTGTTTTTAGTTTTCCAATATGTTTATGTATCTTTTAGTCATCATATTTTTATTGAAATATGTTGCAGACTACATGGTCTAGATGATACTAATTTCTCATTATTTATTGACTTTCACATTCTGGCCAAGTATGGTCAATTTTTTAAATATACTTTATTTCTCGTAATATAAATACATATTCTCTGATTATTGGGCACAGGCTAGGGATCTACTAATTATATACTTTATTCTCCATTACATTAATAACCTTTCATTATGACAAATACTGTTTCTTAATGATTTTTGCATACTTGGAACATTGAAAGCACCCAGTGCTTGGAACATTTACCTAGTTGGAATATTGAACACACATAATGAACTGAGAAGAAATGAACTGGAAAATGAGATCCCAACCTCTTGTGTTCAATAAAGATTCTATTCTTTCATAAAGATTCTACTCTTTCTCTTTAAAAATAAGTACTTTAGCCTTGAACATTCTTAAGACATTTTCTAGTCAATTTTTTGAAATGTGGATACATGTGTGTGTGTGTATGTGTATGTGTGTGTGTGTGTGTGTACATATACACACACATACAGAGGGTGCCAGAAAAATGTATATACATTTTAAGAAAGGTAAAAACTGTATTAAAATTGTAATACTCAGTATATACTGATAACAAAAGATGAATACAAGTCTTGTGTATACATTTTTTGGCACCCCCAGTATATATATATATATATATATATATATATATATATATATATATATATAGGAGAGGTAAATAAATATCCATGCTGCTTGTAAATTACCCTTCCTCTCTGAGTCCTTCTGATCCCAAATTCACATGCAGCAATCGGTAGATAAATACCAGTTTTCATATCAATAGGTCTTTTATCCTTTATTCCTCAGATCTTAATTCAACAGTAAAATAAAAACCTCCTGTCCATCAGAAATGTATACATTTTATATAGTGTGATCTCTGAATAGTATCTGCCTGTTTATAAAGCTGATTCATGGTCATAATGGAGTAAATTGTTTTATATGATAAAGCCAGGTAATGAATGATAAGGTTTAATTAGGCAGTGATTCAGTTTTAAGTATGATTGTTGATTTGTCAAAGCTTCAGAGAGACTATGACACTATAATTTAAGGACTTTGATGAAAATGAATTAATGTGAAAGCCCTTCCTAATTCTGCAGCAATTAAGTGATTTTCCTCTCATCCTCTAAAACTTATTTCTATACAAGAATGGATTTTAAAAGCATCATAGTGGCAAAAATTACTGTTGTTAGTTGTAATGAAATGCAATCAGAGTTGAAGGCATTATTATATGTTTTACCAGCTTGCCAATTATTCTTCCCCTTCCCCAAATGCATGCAAAACACTAAAGACAAACAGTATCTTCTCAACTTTCAATGAAGAGAGAGACTTTCCCTCAAACACACTAGAAAAGGCAGATTTGAGTAACCAGTTAAATGATAAAAATCTTTAAAAGTTTGAGCACATTAAGAGAAGAATAAATTCTGGTAGTATACATGCATATATAAATTCATAAGGAAGTCCACTTTGGGATCTCTTATGTGAGTTGGGGAAAAAATGTTACCATGCATTTGTTCTCAAGAGCAATAAATATGCTCTTTGGTGTTGGGCAAATGATTAGGCCATTTGTTTAGAGTAAAGCTTATTATGCTTCCTTATTAAATGCCTGACTTTCAACACTCTTAATGAGTTATTTATCTGAAAAACCACTAGCACTTCCCTCACTATAAGACTACTTTCCCTTTTCTCCAGAATCTACTTCTGTCCAAGATTATAGTGCTAAACTGAGGACTGGCTCCTTCTATTTCTGTTAAAGAATATGAGGACAACAAAAACCAGGTCTGCCCTCCTGCCACCTTCTCAGCCTGATGACAGACCTTTTAACTCTTTCTAATGCCATCATCATTAAATAAAATCAACAAATATTGCATATGTGCGTTACCAACACTTAGTTCCTGGGGGATAGAGTTTGCAATCGGGTAATATATCTAATTATAAGGCAGAAAGGAACTTTTCCCACCCCCTCCTCCTCCTGAAGTCTGTGTTGGGCTTTATCACCTAGACGGATACATTTTTCTACAGTCACAGCAGAGCATTTTCTGAGCTGAGTGATTAAGCTGTCTTCTGTGTCCTTGTAAATCCTGGAAAATTGAAAGAGAACAAAATTGAACTGGTAATGAAACATTGTGAGCATACTCCCTCCCAGTTTCAGTATAAACCGTTTGAAAGCTAGAACCGCTGCACCTTACACTGTTTATAATAGCCTCCGTCACAGTACAAGTCCAGTAAGTGCTCAATAAAGGGGTTGATTGATAACGAAGGAAAAAATTATTAGTCAAATATGAAGTAAGATTATTAAACAGTTCATTTCACATACTAGTGACTGAATACATATTTTGTTAAAGCAGGGGGAGAGTAGGGGAGGGAATCAGGTGTCATTTTAATTCATTTTGACTAAGTCAGATTCATTCCTTTGTGAATGAACTCGGTCAAGGTCATAAAGACTTTTCAAAATTGTCTCTAGACGTGTCCCTCAGGTAGAGTCAGTAGCACAAGTCTGTCAAATTATTGATTACCTGCATTTGTTTTCTTCTCTTTATAACGCCACTAAAATAGGCAGAGTCTTGCGGGAGACCTTTAATTCTTCTTGCTTAGATTCTGACTGAGTTCTCGGCTCTCTTCACTAGAGTGGTTAGAAGTAAAGCAAACCATTCCAGTCTGTTTGTTCTCTCTCTCTCTCCCCCACTCTCTGATTTAGCTGACCTGTTTCTCCCAAATTTACTAACCCAATGGCTGAAATCTCCCTCTAATCCGTACTTCCTATTTAACAGATATTGCCCCATTTACCAAATATCCTTGGGAAATGTGGGTTTATACACAAAATAATTTAACAAAATCAAATTACAGTTTATCCCTTTTTAACATAAAAGTTTTTACTGTGTTTGAATAATTCTGAATGATTATTCAAAAAAGTTTCATATCGCATTATTAAAAGTTTCATATCACATAATTATGAGTGTAATTAATGCAATTTAACTTTTAAGTGGACTTGGGTTCCTCATGGATTGCGTTATTGAACTTGTTTTTAAGTATGTGTGGCTGCTTGCCTCTACACAAAATAAGAACGGTAGACTTGAAGAGTCCTGGTGTTAACTTCGTAGTTTTTATAACCGCATCTATTATCAGACCATCAGTTATTGTTTCTTCATATGGACATCCCGCCTATTTTGAGTAGCCCGTCTTCCTATTTGTTCCTTCTAATAACTATCTGTTGAACTATATATAAAGAATAAAAAGATCTGAGCTAGGTTTATGATGCCTGATTGGTTGGTATATTAAATTCAGAAGTAAAGAACTTTATTACCTGAACATTACACTCAAAGTTCCAGAAAAATTGATACTCTGTGAAATTTGACCAAAGGTAATTATAGAACAAATGCAGTTTACCATGCCCTGTCAGAATGCTACGTGGTCAATCTTGAGTACGCATTAACTCAAGTTCCAGAATGTTGGTTGTTTGTATTTGACCTGGAGGTATGTAGGGAACAAATGCAAGGTATAGTACTCTATTATAAATGTTGCATGGCCAATCTTGGGTAGCTAAAACTTATACCCCAAAGTAGTTTAAATCCTAGATTTGATGGAGACAGTTTTAATATAGGTAAAATATGATAGTATTTGGAATAAGGTTGGCCTGGTTTCAAATCCTGGCTAGCCTCTGAGCCTCAGTTTCTTCAGTGGTTAAATGAGAATAATAACCCACAGTATAAAATTGTGTGAAGACAAAATAAAACAAAGTGCTTATAATATTTCTCAATAAATTCCATTCTTTCTGCTCATAAATCTAATTCAATTTATTAGATATACAAATAACCACCTGCCTTCTCAAAACTGAAAAATATTATAAAAGTTGGTATTGGAATTAAAATATCACATAAATATTAAAATATCATAAATAGATTCCCTTTTTTATATACAAGATATAACTATGATTTTTGTCTTTTATCAGCATATGGCACTTCTATCACAGAGTAAGTGGGCTTGATGATATCTATGAAATTCAGAATAACAAACATTTCAAAATACATTATCCATAACTATTGTCATGTGTACTGATTTATATAAAGATTTATAAGTAATAAACAAAAGGTAATGCAGTTACGAGAACACTAAAAAGTTTAAAATTTGGTATTTATAAAAAGTTTTTTTATATTATATTGTATGGAAAGAGAGTTACCTTTTTCATGTAGAAAATGTAATTTGAATCTAAAGGCCTCTGCACTAAAATTAAATATGTCTTTCCATTTTGTGAAGTTATGTTCATTGCTTCAAGGTATTGATGCAAAATATAATTCGATGCAAATTAACAAACACTTGCCAAGTTACCATTGTTTTCCTAGGTCTGAGCTAGGATAATGTCAGGAATATCAAGAAATTGAATGTCAAAGGACAAATCTCACTCTATTTCCATCCTCCTTCTTTCCAGAACACTTTCTCTTATAAAAATCCAACATCCTTTGACCCCACCAGAACCACCAGTCTATTAATACCACTGCCTCCTCAGGAATTCTTTCATCCTTGCTGTTTTCTCTGCCCTTTTTGCACATCTCAAATTCCATTGTCAATCGTCAAATAACCCCCTTGACACCCTTGCTCCTCTCCTGTCACTGTGTATGCTCAGTAAAATTCAATCCTGGTTGAACCCAACTCTCTACCTATTGCTGAAAGGATCTGGAAAAAACAATTACATTGACATAACTTGAAATTCATCACAGAAATTCTAAAGTACAGCCTTAATGCTTCCCAGCAATCATGTAATATTTCCTTTGTCTAATGACTCTCCTCTTGTGACTATTTCAATGTTTTCCTCTGCCTTGAACCCTTCCACACCTCCTCTGCCATCTCCGTGGCTGTCGATCCTATTCCACTGAATACATTAAGGCTCTCAGAAGATAACTTCTACAGGCTGTTTACCATCATATGTACCCATCTACACGCATCTGCACCCATAGTCTCTGACTCCTGCCTGGTAGTGTAGCTGAACTATCCCTGTTCCTCTCGGAAGCCAATTTCTTCACTAGATAACCACCCTTACTTGCCTATCCACTGATATCACTCTAGCAACTTTCTTCAGACTCTACTATTAATACATCATCAAGATTTCCTCTCACTTGTTTGTTTTAATAGGCATACACACCTCCTATTATTTTTTCCATTCTAAAGAAACCTTGGTTCCTCTTCCCTTTGACATGCAGACATCTGTGTCCCTTATCTCTCTCACCTTCTTCACGTCTTTGTTTAAAAGCCATCTTTCCGATCAAGGCTTACCCTAATCACCCTAATTAAATTTGAAGTTGCCAGCATTTCTTTTTTTCCATTTATTGTTTTATCATTAATTCTAGGTGTACAAAACACCATAGTGATGAGGACATTGACACCCCTCACAAAGTGATAATCCCAACAAGTGTACTACCTATCTGACATCATAATAGCTATTATAATACTATTAATTATAATATATTCCCTATACTGTACTTTACATTCAGTGACTATATATTTTTTTAGGTGTAGTTGACATTCAGTATTATTTTATGTTAGTTTTAGGTGTACAGCATAGTGGTTAGGCATTTATAATTTATAAACTGATTCCCCCCCCCAATAAGTCCAGTAACCACCTGACACTATACATAGTTTTTACAATATTATTGCCTATATTTCCTATACTATATTTCACATCCTGTGACTATATTGTAACTAGTAATTTGTGCTTCCTAATCCTTTCCCCTTCTCGCCCATCCCCCAACACCCCTCCCTTCTAACAAACATCAGTTTGTTCTCTGTATCTATGAGTCTAATTTTATGTTTTGTTTGTTCATTTATTCAGTTCTTTAGATTCCGCATATAAGTGAGATCACATGGTATCTGTCTTTCTCAGTGTGACTTACTTGACTTAGCATAATGCCGCCTAGATCCATCCATATTGTTGCAAATGGTAAAAATTTCTTTTTTTCCTATGGCAGAGTAATACATATAGATAGATAGATAGATAAAAATAGATAGATATAGATATATGTAATATACATATAATTACATTATGTATATACATATGTATACATATAATTAATATATATTACATATACCGGGGGTGCCAAAAAAATGTATACAAAAGGATGCTTTGGTCAACATTGCTCAAGCAGTAGTTCTCCCTAATCAGAAGTATCTGGACACAGATGGTAACCACTTTGAGCACGCCTTGTAATTGCAGAAGTCAAATGTGACTTGTATTCATCTTTTGTTATCATATATATTATTACAATTTTAATAGTTTTTCCTTTCTTAAAATGTGTATACAATTTTTTGGATATATGTGTGTGTGTGTGTGTGTGTGTGTGTGTGTGTGTGGGTGTGTGTGTATACACATATATATATGTATATATATCAATTTCTTTATTCAGTCATCTATTGATGGGCAATTCGTTGTTTCCATATCTTGGCTATTGTGAATAACACTGAAGTAAACTAGGGGTGCGTATATCTTTTCAAATTAGTGTTTTGGATTTCTTTGGATCAATACCCAGGAGTGGTATTGCTGGGTCATACCCAGGCATTTCTGATCCATCTTTGATAGAATTTAAATGTATTTACATGGATATATTCTTACTGAGGATTTAGATGTGAGAGTATATAGGGACAGGTAAGTATTATAACACATTAAATAAATATATTCAGACAATTAATTAATTCAGAATATGAGATTAAAAAACAGAGTATATGTTATAGAAATGTCTTACACTCAGGTTTGCCTTTCAAGGATCTTTCATTTATGATCATAAGGGTCAGTGTTGCTATTGTTATTGTTAGGCTCTATATTTGATAATGAGAAGATTGTTTGGCACATTTAGATTCCACACTTACGTATTGCATTGGTAAAAAGCATTTGCTTTTATACTTTAATACCAACTTAAAGCCTAACACAAGATTTTAACAACACTTTAGTTTGATTTTTATTTTTACATCAGTAATCTTTTTTATAATTAAAGTTGAAAACTATATTAATTATCAACTTAAAATCCTTCTATCAAGACTCGATTGTCTGCATTAGTAATAAAAACAATTAACTGAATATACTGAAACCTAAACTTAGCCATGACTTCTTTTTCCCATGGTAAGCAGAAAAGATTCATATTTGATTGATTTCTGGAATTCTCCTTTCTCCCTTCTTCTGGTCACCAGTGAGATGGTCTAATGGAGGTAGTAGGCAAGAGAAAAAGAATGAAAACCCCACAAAGTGAATTAGTTCTTGAATAATTAAAGTTGAGCAGGAACTTATTCAACCTAGTTTTTTAAAAAGGGGAAAGACAGAAACAATCAGATATTCTATTACATATTTTCTTCTTCAAGATATTAATATTTTGTTAATGCAATTATGAATAATTCCATTGCATTAAAAGCTTTGTTTCTAAGATATTTTAAGTTCAGAATACAGAAATGTTATTTCCCATTTGACAGAATTTCTGTGGACATATTCCAAATAGATTTGTGGTATAGTTGCTGAAGTAAACACATTGGGAAAAGTATTACCACAGTGTCCTAATTTGGATGATAAACATTTATTGATGCCATCTGCTATTTGTGAATAGGACAATTGTCCACTTTTTAGCTAAATATACCACTTTACCTATAACTCACAAAACTTTCTGTGTAATTATTTTAGAGTACAGCCCTTATTTGTTGTTCAGCCCGGATTTGAATCTTGTCTAAATACAATAAACTTGAATCTCCAGGGGTTCCCAAAATAAATGAACTTGTGATGCCCTTAGAAGATAATTCCTTGTGGAGCTCTGTTAGAAAGACGGAGATGTGTCAACTGAAAAATAGGGGTTAAAACTTGAATTGCATGGCCTACAAATGCTTGATCCTTTTTCCTACAGTAATCACAAGTAAAGGCCGGAATAAGATATATTGTTAAAGTAAAGGATATTTATCCCCCTATTTCTGGAAAAATAAATTTGAAAATCAATACAAAGTCCATCTTAGAAAATGTGTATGTATGTGTGCATTTGTATATATATATATATATATATATATATATATATATATAGAAAGAGAGAGAGAGACAGAGAGAGAGAGATACATAAAACCTTTTTATAAATTGAAAACACTGTGCTCAGAGGACTAGAAACCAATCTCAAAGACTGGTTAATAAAAATGGGGTTATATAATAAAATCTAAAATAATTTCAGTAGTATGTAAGCATAATGGAGTAAATGTGAACAAGAGTATGGTGTTAAAAAATGAATTAAATCCCACCTACATCCATTTCCATCTATAAACACTCATTAGATATTTAAATAAGTCGCCTAATCCTTGCGAATGAGTGTTTCATCATCCATAAAATGAAAGTAATATTGCCTAATATATCTTCCTCACAAGGTTATTAAGAAAATTAAATTATTTTACACACAGGCATAGAGAAGTCTAAATGAACTTTTCTCTTATTAATACATGAGTTTTATCTAGTATTTATAAGGTATTTATGTGCCAGACATGATACTAAGTTCTTTACATTCAAACCATCTAATACTCAGAAAAACCTTTTGAATTAAGCAAGGAATGAGTGAGTGACACTTGAATATTATAGTGTCTGCCCAAGGTTACATGGCTAGTTAGGCGATAATACTGGGATTCGGTCACCCTTCCAACCTGTGACTTTAACTATGCTATGTTTAGCATAGTTAAACTCTCCATGTTTAGATTGAACTACATGTTGAGGTTATATTCTAAGTATTTTTCCTAAACTCTAGGGCCCATATATTGGTGTATATGGAAAAATTCCTGTCACCTATTTTTCCAAATTTGTTCCAACTTTCATAAACAAACTAAGACAGCTATAAAACCTCAGCAAAAATATACAAGTATTGCTGAGCATAAACTTGTTATATATTTATATGTTGTTGGTTCCCTTGTTGACTGATACCCTCTGCTTCTGTTTATTTCTGGTAATTATAGATAATATCTATGCAGCATTTCCTGCCTATTACTTTATCTCTTTCAATCCTCACTGCAACACTCCAATGAAACCATTTATATAATCACCATTTTTCAGTAGGAAGCTAAGACATTGAGCATTCAAGTGACTTGCCTAGAGTTACTCAACCAGTGAGTGGTAAAATTGGGATTCTATCCTAATCCAATGGGCGCTGCTCTGGACACTTTTAAGTTTCAGCTGTAAACAGTGTAATACAAGTTTTTAAACAAATACTGTGGTAGCATTTCCACCACAGCAGGGAACTCCATTTTCAGTAGAACACAAAGAGATACAGTATTTCCTTAAAATCGTATTTTAATTGGCTTCTGCTCCCATGACTTGTTTTATGCATAATTTAAGGAAATATCATCCTAATGCAGACATACAGCATCAGGCCTACCCGTGTGTAATGAGCCCAGATTGGTGACTAACTAGAGAAAGGTAAAAGGAGAAAACAAGAAGGCATATACCTTTGTTGGTTGTAGATATCCAAAGCAAATATGAATACTGAGGTAAAATATTGAGGATAGCTCAAGGGTTAGCCTATTGACTTTTTGGCCATTTTGTTCACATCCAGTAAATGAGGGCAGCTCTAGGTGTTATGGCCTTTCCAATAAAGAGAATTGGCCTTTCTCATTCAATTCATACGTAATGGAGCTCCTAAAATACCTTGGGCATATTAAGAAGGTGAAATGCTTGAGCAATAATTTTTGGAGAGCATAGTTTATGATGAAATTTCACATAAGGAAAAATGGCATGAGAAATGTCCCCATCCTCTCTTTCATACCCTTACTTTACACTGAATAAACAATCTGCCTTGGTCTGACCCCCCTCCTGCTGCTTCACTGGGCTCTGAGGTCCTGTGGACACGCTGGTTTGGGTGAACTAAATCTAGAAAGTGGAGGGTTTTCTTTCTTAAAGAAACAAAGAAAGGTTCAACTAAAACCTGCCACATGAAGTTCCTCATCCTTCTGTCAGATATGAAGTGCTTGGCAGGACTCGTATTTATGGATATTTTTACATCCTTAGTAATGGTTTCAAAAATTGAGAGCAGGTGGTATTGCAGGCATATAGAAATGGCTTCGGATAGCTGTTTTCTAACCTTTGCAGGGCCTACTATATTTAACTCATTTGTACCAACTGATTGAAATGTCGTCCACATCTTTTACCCCTCACACTCATATTTGTGGATTAAGTTTTGTGACTTACTGATTTTCAGTAAGAAAAACTTGTGTTTTTTCTGTCACACAGCCAACAGCACAGCTGTGACAGCAGATGAATAGTTCTCCAAGGGCAATGAGCTAGGCTGGCTACCTCAGAGCCTCCAGAGATGACCCAGGAAGGGCTGCTCACCTCTTCACCTTTTCAGGCAGATGCAGAACTGCAGAACTTCACTTTGTGCCAACAAGGAAGAATTACATAAACTTTGTTAAAGCCCCGTATTAGTTTGAGAATATCTAGTGGTTTTGTGATTTGTCCTTAGGTATTTTTCACACGTATGTGTTCAATCTTTCCAATTTTATAACATGAAGGAAGCAAAGATTTTTCTCTTCTGTTTTCTATCATCTGATGATTTCCCCTTCTTCCAGTTGCAGAATATAGTAACTATCAACCTAAACTATTTTTATATCTTTGGATACATAAAGAGCCAAGATCTGTCTTACGTCAAATATACAATTGTCCTCAGTTGCATATCAATTTCCAATTATTACTATCATTAAATATTGACATTAAACTTTTATTTTTGATATGTATGTATATATGATATGACACTAACATGTAATATTAAGTTATTGTTCTTACTTAAATGATTATCCCATAAGTGTTTATACTGTATATTTAATTAATTATTCTTAATATTAGAACTATAATGGAGAGAATTTGTACTGGGACATTTTCATGTTTTTGTGTTTTGTTTTTTTCGTTTTTTTTTTTACATTTTAGGTGTACAAGAATTTCCAGAAACATAAAGTGCTGTAAGTGTTTAACAATTATTGAAGCCAGTGTCAATCCCATTTCTAAGTGAGTATGAGTGATTTCATTTTATTTATTTTATGTTTTCACTGAATAACATGTACCAAGATAAAGAAAATTTATATAGTAAATTAATTTTAAATGCTGCACTTAAAATTCAATTCAGTAGAATGATGTGAAAGGAATAATCAAATCAGAACAGTTCAGCAAAAGATGATTAAAAGCATTGCTGAGTAACAATGAAGGCCTAATTGGTGCATCATGGTATTACTCTAAAGCAAACTATGTCATCATTTTTTTGTGTCTCTCAGGCAACATTCCATGGAAGAGCAGTGAAACTAAGGAAACAGTTATTAGTTATGGTCATGATAGAAATTAGCATCAAGGATGTGATGAAAGTTCAAGAGCATGCAAAAGTTTAAGGGATTAATAGGTGCATGAAAATAGCTTATCATATAGTTCAAGCTGGTAATAGAATTAAGTATGACCAGAAGGAGGTAGCATTTGTGTGCCCACGATTACAGGAAGAACAAAAAGACAATTCTATGAGGATAGGAGAATGAAAAAAATGGATAGTAAAGATGCTAATAATTAGACATAGGGTATTTGTGATTTGTTATTAGAAAAATGCCATGGGAAAATGAGACCCAGCCGTGACCATGTTTGTGAATTACAGTTACATCATAATGAGAGAGGGTGTACTATTGAACAAGTGGATCAAGAAACCGCAAAATGAACAGGTTAGATGAGCCATGAGCCTCCATGTTAAAGTCATTTAACGGTGGAAGTGAACATGAACTCTAGAAAGGCTATTGACAGTTGTAGTACTATTTGGAAAAGACTGAAAGGAATCAGTGATATTGGGATGCAGATGAGTTCCAGAGTAAGACTGGCATTATAATTATACAAACACTTCAAGCAGGGTTGGAGAAAACTCCCTCAGTCCTTTATCCACATGAAGTTGGAGAGACTGAGAGAACCTGAAGCCCACTGGAAACTTATTTAATGAATGTGGTGTTTTTAGAAGAAGACCAAAGGAAGTTTATCAAAGGAAATTTGAAGGGAAATTTTTCACCAACAGAGTTGAGGAGAAGGAGTAGTGAGAATGGTTTCTCTATGGATCATGAGAAGAGGCTATAGATGAGAATAGGAATGGAAGAGAATGTGAAAGAAGGAGATCGAAATTTAGAAGGAGATCTTTACAGTGAATGGTTTGTGGAATAATTGAAGGCCTTTTGTTGCAAGTGGAACATCAAGCAATAAAATGTGTTTGAAAGGTACAGCTTTTCTACCTGAAAAGTAGACGAAGGAAGGAAAAAATATCCTGTGAGAAGTGTTTCCCAAAACGTTTAGACCTGAATGCAATTTTCTCAACAAAGAAATAGATGTTGCTAACTTCTCACATCAATACTACAGCCGTGGCCTTGACTTGAATCATAAGCCACAGGCAGATGATGAATTGTTTTGATTTCTAGCTCTTTAATTCTAATAGCTCATCTTATTTGGGAATCATGCTCAGTTCGTTGGGAGTAGGTTAGATGATAAATCACATCTTTAAGAAGCTTAAAGTTTATAGTCCTGTTGGTTATGTCTCTGAATTGTTTTCATATGTTGAACTTTTTAAAAGATGACTGAATGATCTATTTCATCAAAAAAAAATGCCTAACACTAAAAACATTAAACAGTTTGGGAATTCATAAAAAATTATTCTATAGAAGAGTCAATTTACATAGCACACTAATTTTAAAGTTAGGCTTTTTTAAAGATACAATTTATGTGCAGTAAAATTTACCCTTTTGGGTGTAAATTTGTGAATTTTGACAAATGTATACAGTTGTGGAACCACCACCATAATCAAGATATGGACTATTTACATCACCCCAAGAAGTTCCCTCAGCTCAATCATCCACCGATCTGATTTCTATCCCCATGGTTTTGCCTTTTCAAAAATATCATATAAGTGGTACCACACTTTTGTATCAAACTTTTTTTACTTAACACACTGATTCTGAGATTTACCTATGTCATTTCAAGAATCAGCATTACATTCCTTTTTATTTGTAGGTAGTATTCCATTGTATCAATTTACTATAATTTTATAGACATATAGGTTGTTTGCATAAGCATATGTTTTCACTTCTATTGGTTATACACCTAGGAATAGCATAGTAGGTAATATGGTAGATGTATGTTTAAACTTATAAAAAATTTTCAAACTGTTTTCCAAAACAGCTATTCATCGTTCACTCCCATCAGCAATTTATTAGAGTTTCCTTTGTTCCTCATCTTTGTCAGAATTTGGTATGATCTGTTTTTTGGGGTTTTTTTTCCTATTTTAGCCAGTCTAGATGTGCTGTCTCATGGTGATATCTCATTGTAATTTTAATTTACATTTTTAATATACAAGTAACATCTTTCCATGTACTTATTTACAATCTGTATTGTTTATTTGGCAAAAAAATTCAAATCTTTTGTTCATTTATATTGACTTGTCTTTTTATTATTGAATTATTAGAATTCTTTATCTATATCTATATATACTGGCTAAAAGTCCTTTATCTGATATCTGTTTGCAAATAATTGCTCCTAGTGTGTGACTTATCTTTTTATTTTCAAAATAGTGATTTTCAAAAGAAGTTTTTAATTTTGATGAAGTTCTAATTATACATTTTTAATGGCTATGCTTGTTGTTCCTATCTTAATGATCTTTTCTAAATTGATAGTCATAAAGATTTTCTATAGTTTTCCTCTGGAACTCTTATAGTTTAGGTTTTACACTTAGGTCTATGATCAATTTGAAGTTGATTTTTATATACGTGCAAAATGTGAGGGTCATGTTTTGTTTGTTTATTTGTTGGTTTGTTTGTTTGAATATGGATATCCAATTGTTCTACCACCATTTGTTGAAAAGATTATCCTTTCTTCATAAAATTACCTGAATATCTTTTTGTAAATCAATTGATCATATGTATGTGGTTCAATTTCTGAATTCTCTGTTTTGTACTGATCTATATTCCATCTTTTTACATCAATTCCATGCTGTCTTAATTACTGTACCTTTATAGTAATTCATACAATTAGGGAATGTGAGTCCTTCAACTTTCTTCCTCTGTATCAAAATACTTGAGCTATTCTATGCTCTTTGCTTTTTCAGATAAATTTTATAATCAGCTTGCCAATGTCTACAAAAATATAAGATTTTTCCAGATAGGGATTACATTGAATCTGTAGATCAATTTGGGTGAATTGACATCTCAAAAATCTTGAGTATTCCTATCGCTGAGCATAATTTGTAATATATATCTATACTTTAAAAATGTATTTTTATCAATGTTTTGTAGATTTCAGCATATAAGTTTTGTACATGTTTTGTTCATTTTATTCCAAGTATTTCAGGTTTTTTGTACAATTGCAAATGATTTTTCTATTATTCAGTTGTTTATTGCTGGTATATAGAAATACAATTGATTTTTTTTATATATCCCTTACGTCCTAAAGTCTCACTATTAGTTTTTACTAGTTTTAGTAAATCCATTTATTAGTTCTAGTAAATATTTCATAGATTTGGGGTGATTTTTTAGGTAGACAATCATGTCACCTGTGAATAAAGACAGTTTCATTTTTATCCTTTTCAATCGGTATGACTTTTATTTATTTATTTTTTCCTATTGTCCTGGCTAGGACCTTCTGTACAATGTTGAATAAAAGAGATGAAAGGGAAATCATTGCCTTGTTTCCAGACTTAGCGATAAAGTATTCTGACTTTCACCATTGTGTGGAATTGTTACTTGTTGTTTTTCATACGTGCCCTTTATCAGGTTGAGGAAAGTTTTAATAACCCGTACCTCACTTCCTTTTAAGCCCTCCTCAGCAGGGTCCTCAAAGTTTAGATTTCTACTTTCATTCATTTCAAGGGAATCTAGGCTCTGTTTGCTCAAGTCATCCCATTTTACACCTCTTGATGTGGCATGATTAATAATAGCTCCCTTTTAAACTCTCAAAAATGTCCTAGTTTGGATGATAAATTATGGAGTCACTATGGTTATATAGCAAAATTGAAAGATAATTGCAAAGTAAAGGGAGAAATCATGAAACAAGTTTGCAGTGATGTTAAAAGAATTAATTGAAAATTAGATTAGAAATACATGAAATGGTAATGATGGCAATGTTAAGGAGGTGGAATTATGAGAAGTATTTTTCTTTTCTCCCTATTTTTCAAATGTTCTATATATTATTATATTAATTTTAAAATTTTAAGTTACATAAATTAATATTTAGATGTAAAATACATTTTCCAGTAAGGGTAGAAGATTTTACATTAGCTTCTTAATCACAACTTATAATTTAATTTGGTCTAACTCTTCTGTTAGAGGTCAAATGCCTGTAATAAGTTTTTATTTAACTACTAAAGTAAATGGAATTAGAAAAGAAAAAATGTTGAAACAAGGATGTCTGCAACCAATCTTAATTGGCCTATTCCAATAATAAAACAGCATTAATAAAAATAATTAATATTCTAGTTAACATTGAAGATCAGAATAAAAACAATACTACTATACCAAATAAAAATAATATAATTGCTCCCATTTACTGAGTTCTTACTATGGGGTAGGTCATCATTTAATCATTGGAACAACTATGGAAGTAGATACTAGTAATACCATTTTTTTTATTTGTACAAACTCTTTTTTTTAATTAGTTTCAGGTGTACAAATAATGTAATAGTTAGACACTTATCATTTATATCCCTCACACAGTGATAACCTCCCCCATCTACTACCCCTCTGACATCGCATACAGCCGTTACATTTCCACTGTCTCGTTCCTAATGCTGTACTCCGCTTCTTTTAAATATATATATATAAATTGTAGTTGACATTCATTATTGTTCAGCTTCAGCTTCAGGTGTACAGTGCAGTAATCAGGCATCTACATCATCCCTGAGGTGGTCTCCCTAATGAGACAAGTGTCCATTGGATACCCTACAAAATCTTTACAACATTATTGATTATATTCCCCAAATGAATTTCATATCTCTGTGGCAATCTTGTGGTTACTGACTGTGCTTTCTAATCTCACCTTCCCCCTTATCCTCACCGTACCTCCCATGTAATATCATTTTAAAAGTAAGTAAAACTAAGTCTTACAAAGATTTGCAAAGATCGTAGATATAATAATTGAAAGACTGTGATTCAAACCCAGGTCTTCTGACATGAGTGCCTATGTGCTCAACCACTAAACCATATGGGTGTCTGGTTTTATTATCCTTTCTTTGTGCAGTTTGAATATGCCACTTTTAATTTAAGTAATTAATAAATGAAAGTATTTTCTTAGCAGAGACTATTTAGCAATATATATAACATATTATAATTTTTTAAATTAATCAGTCAAATGTGAAAAACCACCAGTGATTTAGGATAGTAATATTATTTCATTATTGAGAGCTCCCAAGCTTAGTGTAAAATGTTGGATTTCATTGAGTAGCTTGGAGGATGATAAAGAAATCCATGATAGTCCACTTTATCAAGTTTATCTATCTTGCTGGGAATATCTTCTTCCTTGCCTCTCCTTGAATATTCCTCTGGAAATGGTGATATTGACAAATGGGCCATTGTCTCTATAAGAAGCTACAATTTGTACCATAAAATTAGAAGTAATAAAATTGACTATCTTCTTTAGTAGACCTACTGACTTTTTATATTTTTCAAATAGTATGTTTCAAAATACAGTACTAGATCATTGAGGAGATTACAAATTTCTTGTCCTCAATAAATTTATAATTTATCCAGGAAGAGAAAATGCCCAGCACTTGTACAAAGTTTAATTTTGTAAGCATGTTGCTAAATCTATGAATAGAATCCTATGGGGAAGTGAGAAAAAAAGCCATTAATTTTTAATCTAAGCACAGAGTAACCATTCAATAAATGCTTGATGAAATGACTGAAATAAAAAAACACATAAATTTTTATAGGACATACTGTATAAATATAACCTTTTAACTCTATGTTTTTAAAAAAGAATGGTTCAATATAAAATGTCAACTCATCTTTGTTTATAACAAGGCAGAAAAAATTATCTTATTTATATTCTGGTTTTTCATATTATTTATTTTTGGCAGTCCAGTTTTGCAGTTGGAATCTGCACATGTGGTCAAGTCTTCAATCTTCAAAGAAGTGTGTACGTAAGAAGCCAGATTTCCTTGTAGCACAAATTTTTCCAGTGAAGCAGAAATTAAGAAATATATTTTTGATCAAAGAAGCAGTACAATGTAATATCATTCAGTGCATACATATGCAGAATAGTAGACTAAGGGAAACTGGATAATTCAAATTGTACCTATCTAGAAAATTAGTATTTTAAAGGTTTTTTTACTTATTAGTAGTTACAATGTTAAAGTAAATTATTAGATCAAAGGTTTTCAACATCTTCTCATTTTACATGTACGGATACCTTTTTTTAAAAAAAAGTCATGAATGATTTCTTCTTTCAAATCAGTACAGTAAGTAGAGGACATTAAAGGAAGATAGTAGGTCAATTGGGTTGAAATCTATTGAACGTTTCTATCATTATCATAAAAACTATCATACTACAGGATGTGAGCTCCATGCATTAAAACACAGGAAAATATAGAGAAAAACAATGATCTCCCATAGGTTTTTTTTTTTTTTTTAGTCCTATAGGATAAAGTTCAACCTTTGAGTCAAAGGTGTAATACCCTCTAAACCCCACCCCCTATGACATTCTCAAATTTTAACTCCTAATACGCTGGTACATAAAGCATTTTCTCTGGAACGCACCTTCTCTTGGTCACCCATCTCAGGTGAATTCTTACCTCTACATTCTAAACACCCTCACTCTTCCCTTCCTCCTTTCTCCTTTTTTTCTACTTTTACGAATCCTACGTCTTTAAGAACAAATTTCTGGAAACATCCTCTATGAAAATATATACAACAATTCAACTCCAAAATACAAACTGGAACAAGATGTTGTAGCAAAAATAATCAATATAGTATCATCAGAGTGTATAAAAATTCCTACAAATTAGTATAAAAATATCAATTGTGTTTAGTCTGTATTCCCCAGAAGCAGAGGTTTAGAAAGAATTCAAGCAGTATATTTCGGAGGTGGTCTGAGAAATACTTGTTGAAGCTATTTAGTAGTATGGACCACTGGACCTTAATCTATCTGAGGGACTCTGGGAAATAGTGCAAAATACCTGTGAGGCAGCTGAGCTATTTATACTCCTACTAGTTATTAGTTGAGGGCTGTTCCTACAGGACAGGGATATAACTTAAATAATTCCTTGTATAAAAGGTTACATGTTTTAAAATATCCACAGAGGCAATGTTTGCCATAGAAAACAAACAAGACACTAGAAACAATTGTAATGTTCTTTATAAGAAGGATAATAAATAAATTGTGATATATCCTTACAATGGAATACTATACTATAGTGATCAGTAATCTAAATCAAAATGGGTGCATTTCACAATTAATGTTAATTTTTAAAAGTCTCAAACATGTTCCTAGTATAATTTGATTTATATAATGTTCAAAAACATGCAAATCCACCCAACTTTTTTTTAAGGATTGAAATAGTTGTAGAAAAACTTTTTAAAAATCATAACAGTCAACATCATTCAGGAATTTGTGAAGCAAATAGGAAGATGTAATCAGGGAGGGGCGACCAGAGGGTTTTAGAGGTACCAGTTCTATTTATTATAATATATTTTGGCTACACATATATTATTTTATTATAAAACATTTCATGACAAAAGATTGGGCATAGAAAGAGAAGCCATTGAATGAAACTCAGATATAATGTCCCAAGAGTAGGAGGAGAAGCAGGAAAAGTGGTATACTGGAAGCCAAGTAGGAGAGAACAATCAGTGATGGTGATTGTTGCTAGGCAGTGAGGGATGCAAAATGAAATGGGGACTAAGAGATCATTGGAAGCTTTGGAGCTGCAGTTTCAGTAACAGAGTTAGGGTAGATGCTGGAAACCAATGAATTGAGGAGTAGTAAAAAGCAGTGAATATAGGTAGCTCTTTAAATAATTTTGTCAGTAAGGGCAACTAGGGAGACAGGTCATATCTTGAGGGGAAGACAAATTTGAACACTGTTTAGCAGTATTTTGTAAAAGAACATAATCTTTTCTAGACAACAGATAAAGACATTAAGGTGTTTAAAAAGAAATTCAATGACAAGAAAAAATTCAATATCCTTCTAGGGAAAAATGTCCCAGAAAATCTTTGAGTTAAATCTTTTTGGTGAAAAAGATGTAATATTTCAAATAATTATTTCATTTAACTGGTAAAATTTCCCCAAAAGATATTTTCTCAACTCTTTTAATGCCTCCTAAAACCCTTAGGATTCTGTTTAATTATTGTTTCAATGTCATTCATTTTTAGTGAACATGAATTGGACAAATTTGAATTAGAACATACATACCATGTTGAGCCTGCATTGAAGAAATTATTAGTTACAAGGATAAAAATACTCCTTCCTTTTCATATTAGGCAACTTTAGTCATCATTGTAACAAATTGTAGACAAATTTGAATGATTAAATGACAGAGTAAGTAGATACCCTTGCTTGACTATATATGTGAGTATCCTATCGGGAAAGAACATAAAATTAAAAATTATAAAACATGGCATGCAATTTGAAATTTCCATAAAGACATATCTCTTTGGTATGCATAATGTTAGGGCAAGAGTGAGATGATATTGCTGACTTTGGCAGTGACATAAATCTCAGCAGAGTAGAGCAGCATGGAGGTGGGTAAATGCCATTTATTTTAATAGCAGGCAAAATTTTCAAACTGTAACAACATGCTCAATAAATTCTTCCTATACTGTAATGCCAAAGGAGAGTTGAAAAATGTATTACACTTCTATTTTTCTCCTTAGGGATATATATATATTTGTTCTGTTTCTATGGCAACATTGATGCAGTGACTAAACCTTGAACTTCTTTCTAGGCTTCCTGATGGCTTCACGCAGCTTATAAACCTGACCCAGCTCTACCTGAATGACGCCTTTCTTGAATTTCTTCCAGCAAATTTTGGAAGGTAAGAATAAGAAAATTAAATGATGCATTTTAAAAAACTTTATTACATTTATTGAGGTGACATTGGTTAATAAGATTATGTAAGTTTCAAGTGTACAATTCTATAATGCATCATCTGTATATCACATTGTGTGTTCGACACACAAAATCAAGTCTCCTTCCGTCACCACATATTTGACCCCATTTCCCTCTTCTACCTGCCTTTTCCCCACTTTCCCTCTGATAATCACTGTACTGTTATCTGTTACTAAGAGTTTTTTGTTTGTTTGTTGCTTTCTGTTTTATATCCCACATATGAGTGAAATAATATGGTTCTTGTCATTTTCTGTTTGATTTATTTTGCTTAGCATGATATTCTCAAGATCCATCCATGTTGTCGCAAATAGCAGTATTTCATCTTTTCTTATGGCTGAGTAATATTACATTGTACATATGTGCCACATCTTCTTTATCCAATGACCTATTGAAGGACACTTCGGTTATTTCCATGTCTTAGCCATGAATAACGCTGCAGTGAACAAAGGGGTACATATATCTTTATGAATAAATGTTCTCAAATTTTTCAGGTAGATAGGCAGGAGAGGAATTACTGTGTCATATGGTAGCTCTAGTCCTAATTTTTTGAGGAACCTCCATATTGTTTTCCATAGTGGCTGTACCAATTTACATTCCCACCAGCAGTGTATGAGGGTTCCTTTTTCTCCACAACCTCTCCAACATTTGTTATTTCTTATCTTGTTAATAATAGCCTTTATAACAGGTGTGAGGTGGTATCTCGTGGTTTTGATTTGCATTTCCCTAATAGCTAGTGAAGTTGAGCATTTTTCATGTATCTGTTGGCCTTTTGTCTTCTTGGGACAAGTGTCTGTTCAGATCCTCTGTCCATTTTTTAATTGGATTATGTGTTTTTGTTGTTGAGTTGTATGAATTCTTTATATATTTTGGATATTAACCCTTTATTGAGGTATTATTTGTAGATATCTTCTCCCCTCTGGTCGGTTGCCTTTTTGCTTTGTTGGTGGTTTCTTTTCTGTGCAGAAGCTTTTTAGTTAAATAATCCCATTTATTTATTTTTGCTTTTACTTCCCTTGACTTTGAGGTCAAATTCATAAAACCCTCTCTAAGACCAAGGTCCATAAGTTTGTACCTATGTTTTGTCTATGTATTTTATTGTTTCACGTCTTATCTTTAGGTCTTTGATCCATTTTGAGTTAATTTTGTTGTATGGTGATGGATAGCAGTCTAGTTTCATTCTTTTGTATATGGCTTTCCAATTTTCCCAGCACCATTTATTGAAGAGGCTTTCTTTTCTCCACTGTATGTTTTTGGCTCCTTTGTCAAAAATTATTTGCCCATATATGTATGTGGGTTTGTTTCTGGGTTTTTCATTCTGTTCCATTGATCTGAGTGTCTGATCTGTATTCTGCCAATACCATACTGTTTTGATTATCATTGTCTTGTAGTATAAATTAAAGTCAGGGAGTGTGATACCTCCTTGTTCTTTTTTTTTTCTCAGAATTGTTTTGGCTATTCTGGGTCTTTTGTGTTCCATGTATATCTGATGATATTTTGTTTTACTTCTTGAAAAAATGCCATTGGGATTTTGATGGGAATTCCTTTAAATCTGTATATTACTTTGGGTATCATGGCCATTTTAATAATGTTGGTTTTTTGAATCCATGAACATGGAATATCTTTCCTTTGTATCTGCTTCAATTTCATTTAATAATGTTTTATAGTTTTCAGTGTATAGGTCCTTTACATCCTTTGTTAATTTTATTTCTAGGTATTTTATTCCTTTTTTTTTAATTGCTGATGGAATTGTTCTTTTCATTTCTTCTTTTTCTGAAATTTCATTGTTACCGGTAGCTTATAGGAACACAATAGATTTTTGTACATTGATTTTTGTTGTTGTTGTTGTTGTTTTGCTATTTTTAAATTAGAATTTTATTATAAGGGATACAACTTATGAATAGCCTAATGAAAGCAATAAATAGGGCAAGCTAAGGAGGAAAGGCACCGAGCTTTCATGCCCTCTCTGGGTGCACCACCCTCATAGGACATGGATATGTTCACCGACCCTGAAACCCTCAACCTCTTCATTCAAGAGTTTTCAATGAGGCTTCATGCTGTAGGCCTGACTGATTCAATCATTGCCTATTGTTGACTTAACTCAATCCCCAGTCCTCCCCTCCCAAAGTCTGGGGGAAGGGCTCAAAAGTCTAAACCTCCAATCATCTGATGTGTACATTGATTTTGTATCCTGCAACTTTACTATATTTGTTTATTGTTTCTAATAGTTTTTGGTGGAATCTTTAGGGTTTTAGGTGATGCAATTTTATTTCACTTACCATTGTGATAAACCTCTTTGTAGTTCAGTAAATGAGTACCAGGTAATTCATTCACGTTAACTTATGAAACACTTTGCAAAAAAATAAAGTACAACTAGATCATCGATAATCAAATCAATTTCATGAGTTAAATATAAAATAAAATAAAATGCAAAATTATCTGCAAAATATATCCATGAATATCTGTGGCTCTTGGTTCAGGAAATATCTTTATAGCATAGAAACAAATGAAAATATAAATGGATAAATAGATTGACTACATGAATGCTTTTAAAATAAAATAACATCAGAAAATATTTAAAAATTGAAGAAAAACAATAAACTGAGAAAATATTTCCACCATATATGGAAAGCAAATTATATCCTTAACCTATAAAGAATTCTTACAAATGAGTAAGACAAAGATCTCATAGGAAAACAAATGGGTAAATGTATGTAAAAGCAATTCATAATAAAACATGCAAATTACCAGTGAACACATGAAACTTGTTTATCCTCACAAATAATAAAAATAATGCAAATTAAAATAACTATAAAGTGCCATCATATTCTAGCTTATTACAAAAGCTTTCTAGAGTATGAGGAAAGAGATAATGTTACATACTTCTGATAGAATTGTGAATGTGATTATATATATATATATATATCCATTAATCTGTTGATGGAGGCTTAGGTTGTTTTCATGTCTTGACTATTACAAATACAAAGAATATACCTTAAAAGTGACGACAATTTTTTTTTTAATTTATTGGGGTGACAATTGTTAGTAAAATTACATAGATTTCAGGTGTACGATTCTGTATTACATCATCTATAAATCCCATTGTGTGTTCACCACCCAGAGTCAGTTCTCCTTCCATCACCATATATTTGATCCCCCTTACCCTCATCTCCGACCCCCAACCCCCTTACCCTCTGGTAACCACTAAACTATTGTCTGTGTCTATGAGTTTTTGTTTCTCATTTGTTTGTCTTGTTCTTTTGTTGTATTTGGTTTATATACCACATATCAGTGAAATCATATGGTTCTCTGCTTTTTCTGTCTGACTTATTTCACTTAGCATTATACTCTCAAGATCCATCCATGTTGTCACAAATGTTCCTATATCATCTTTTCTTATCACCGAATAATATTCTATTGTGTATGTATACCACAACTTCTTTATCCATTCATCTATCGAAGGACATTTTGGTTATTTCCATGTCTTGGCCACCGTAAACAAAGCTGCAATGAACATTGAGCACACGTGTCTTTATGTATAAATGTTTTCAGATTTTTTGGGTAGATACCCAGGAGAGGGATTGCTGGGTCATATGGTAATTCTATTCGTAATTTTTTGAGGAACCTCCACACTGCCTTCCATAGTGGCTGCACCAGTCTGCATTCCCACCAACAGTGTATGAGGGTTCCTTTTTCTCCATAGCCTGTCCAACACTTGTTACTATTTGTCTTGTTGATGATAGCCATTCTGACTAGGGTGAGGTGATATCTCATTGTGGTTTTTATTTGCATTTCTCTGATGATTAGTGATGCTGAGCATTTTTTCATATGTCTATTTGCCATTTGTATGTCCTCTTTGGAGAAATGTCTCTTCAGGTCCTCTGCCCATTTTTCAATTGGGTTGTTTGTTTTTTTGTTGTTGAGTTTCATGAGTTCCTTGTATATTTTGGATATTAGCCCCTTATCGGAGGCACTATTTGCAAAAATCTTCTCCCATTCAGTTGGTTGCCACTTTATTTTGTCGATGGTTTCTTTTGCTGTGCAGAAGCTTTTAAGTTTCATATAGTCCCATTCGTTTATTTTAGCTTTTACTTCCATTGCCTTTGGAGTCAAATTCATAAAATGCTCTTTGAACCCAAGGTCCATAAGTTTAGTACCTATGTTTTCTTCTATGTTTCTTCTAGTTTATTGTGTCAGGTCTTATGTTTAAGTCTTTGATCCATTTTGAATTAATTTTGGAACATGGTGACAGATAGCAATCCAGTTTCATTCTTTTGCACGTGGCTATCCAATTCTCCCAGCACCATTTATTGAAGAGGCTGTCTTTTCTCCATTGTATGTTTTTAGCTTCTTTGTCAAAAATTATCTGTCCATATTTATGTGGCTTTATTTCTGGGTTCTCAATTCTATTCCATTGGTCTATGTGTCTGTTTTTCTGTCAATACCATGCTGTTTTGATTATTGTAGCCCTGTAGTACAAGCTAAAGTCAGGGAGTGTGATACCTCCAGTATTGTTCTTTTCTCTTAAGATTGCTTTGGCTATTCGAGGTCTTTGGTGGTTCCAAACAAATCTGATTTTTTTTGTATTTCTTTTAAAAATGTCATTGGGATTTTGATGGGGATTGCATTAAATCTGTATATTGCTCTGGGTAATATAGCCATTTTAACTATGTTGATTCTTCCAGTCCATGAGCACGGAATGTCTTTCCATTTCTTTGTGTCTTCTTTAATTTCTTTCAAAAATGTCTTACAGTTTTCAGCATATAGGTCCTTCACATCCTTGGTTAAGTTTATTCCTAGGTATTTTATTCTTTTTGCTGCAATTGCAAAAGGAATTGTTTTTTGTATTTCTTTTTCTGAGATTTCTTTGTTGGTATATAGGAATGCAATGAACTTTTGTACGTTGATTTTGTAGCCGGCAACTGTACTGTATTCCTTGATTGTTTCTAATAGCTTTTTGGTGGAGTCTTTAGGGTTTTCTATATATAACATCATGTCATCTGCAAAGAGTGATAATTTAACTTCTTCATTCCCAATGTGGATGCCTTTTATTTCTTTCTCTTGCCTGATTGCTCTGGCAAGGACTTCCAACACTATGTTGAAAAGCAGAGGTGACAGGGGACAGCCCTGTCGTGTTCCTGAACGTAGAGCAAAGAGCTTCAGTTTTTCACTATTAATTATGAGATTAGCTGAGGGCTTGTCATATATGGCCTTTATTATGTTAAGGTATTTTCCTTCGATACCTATTTTATTAAGTGTTTTAATCATAAATGGATGTTGTATCTTGTCAAATGCTTTTTCTGCATCAATTGATATAATATATGATTTTTGTCCTTTATTTTGTTTATGTGATGTATCACATTGATGGATTTGCGGATACTGAACCATCCTTGTGCCCCGGGGATGAACCCCACTTGGTCGTGATGAATAATCTTTTTAATGCATTGTTGTATTTGATTTGCTAGAATTTTGTTTAGGATTTTTGCATCTGTCTTCATCAGAGATATTGATCTGTAGTTTCCTTTTTTTGTGTTGTCCTTACCAGGTTTTGGTATCAGGGTAATGTTGGCCTCATAAAATGAGTTAGGGAGTACTGTCTCTTCTTCAATTTTTTGGAAGAGTTTGAGCAGGATTGGTATTAGATCCTCTTTGAAGGTTTAGTAGAATTCACTAGTGAAGCCATCTGGTCCCAGACTTTTGCTTTTGGGAAGGTTTTGGATGACTGATTCAATTTCGTTACTGGTGATCGGTCTTTTTAGATATTCCAGTTCTTCATGGTCCAGCCTTGGAAGGCTATATGTTTCTAAGAACTTGTCCATTTCTTTTAGGTTATTGAATTTGGTGGCATATAGTCCTTCATAGTATTCTTGGATGATCCTTTGTATTTCTGTGGTGTCCGTGATAACTTCCCCTTTTTCATTTCTGATTTTGTTAATTAGTGTCTTGTCTCTTTTTATCTTAGTGAGTCTAGCCAAGGGTTTGTCAATTTTGTTAATCTTTTCAAAGAACCAGCTCTTTGTCACATTGATTTTTTTTCTATTGTCTTTTTGTTCTCTATTTCATTTAGTTCTGCTCTGATTTTTGTTATTTCCTTTCTTCTGCTGACCTTGGGTTTCACTTGTTCTTCTTTTTCTAGTTCTTTAAGGTGTAACATGAGGTTATTTGGGATTTTTCTTGTTTCTCGAAATAGGCCTGTAATGATATAAATTTCCCTCTTAAAACTGCTTTCGCTGCATCCCAAAAATTTTGGTAGGATGTATTTTCATTGTCATTTGTTTCTATGTATCTTTTGATCTCTCCTCTTATTTCTTCTTTGACCCAGTTGTTCTTTAATAGTATGTTGTTTAATCTCCATGTATTTGTGTTTTTTCCTGTTTTCTTTTTGCAGTTGATATCCAATTTCAAAGCCTTGTGATCAGAGAATATCCTTGGTATGATTTCAGTCTTCTTAAATTTGCTGAGGTTGATTTTATGTCCCAATATATGGTCTGTCCTTGAAAATGGTCCATGTACACTAGAAAAGAATGTATAGTCTGATGTTTTAGGATGAAGTGCTCTATATATGTCAATTATGTCCATTTCATCTAATGTGTCATTTAGGGCTGCTATTTCGTTATTTATTCTCTGTTTGGGTGATCTATCCATAGTTGTCAATGATGTATTTAAGTCCCCTAGTATAATTGTGTTTTGGTCAATTTCTCCCTTTAGTTCTGTTAGTAGTTGCTTGGTATATTTTGGTGCTCCCTGATTGGGGGCATAAATATTGATGACTGTTATATCTACTTGTTGTATAGTCCCCTTTACCATTATGAAATGTCCATCTTTGTCTCTTGTTATCTTTTTTCACCCTGAAGTCTGTTTCATCTGATATCATTATGGCTACACCTGATTTTCTCTGGGTACCATTTGCTTGGAGTGTCAATTTCCACCCTTTCACTTTGAGTCTATGCTTATCTTTGTAGCTGAGATGTGTCTCTTGAAGACAGCATATGGTTGGGTTTAGTTTTTTGATCCAATCTGCTACTCTGTGCCTTTTTATTCGTGAGTTCAGTCCATTTACATTTAGGGTGATTATTGATATGTGAGGATTTCCTGTCATTCTATCTTTAGTTTTCTGGTAAGGCTGTGTCTCCATTGTTTCTTTGCCTTTTGTTGTTGTCTATTATTTCTGTGTGGTGGTATTCTATGATGTTTCCCTCTGTTTCTTCTTTTATCACAGTATATATTTCAGTTCTGGATTTTTTTGAGTGGTTACCCTTAAGTTTATGTAAAAGAACGTTTGATATCTACAGTATTCCATTTTCTTCAGCACGCTTACTTTCTTCATTCCTATATTCCGGTTCAGGCCTTTACTCTCCCCCTTTTCATGTTTTGGTTGCCACAAATTGTCCCTGTTGATGGTGGTTGAATAGCCTCCTTTAGTATTTCTTGTAGTGCAGTTCGTGTATTAGAAAATTCCCTCAGCTTCTGTATGTCTGGAAAGGTTTTTATTCCTCCTTCATATCTAAAGGATATCTTTGCTGGATATATTATTCTTGGCTCATAATTTCTCTCTTTCAATAGTTTGAATATTTGGTTCCACTCCCTCCTGGTTTGTAGAGTTTCTACTGAAAAATCTGATAATAATCTAATGGGCTTTCCTTTGTAGGTTACTGTCTTCTTTTCCCTGGCTGCCTTGAGGATTCTTTCTTTGTTGTTGATTTTAGACAGCTTCAATACAATGTGCCTTGGAGAAGTCCTGTTGGGATTGAGGTAATTAGGTGTTCTATTTGCTTCTTTGATTCGAGGATCCAGTTCTGTCCACAAGTTTGGGAACTTCTCATCAACAATTTGTTTGAATATATTCTCTGTTCCCTTCTCTCTTTCTTCTCCTTCTGGTATGCCTATTATTCTTATATTGCTCTTTCTGATGGAGTCAGAAAGTTCTTGTAGAGTGCTTTCATTTCTTTTAAGTCTCAAGTCTCTTTCTTCTTCCATCTGTGTAATTTCCAGGATTCTATCTTCGATGTCACTGATTCTTTCCTCCATCTGGTCAACTCTACTACCTAAGCTGGTTATTTCATTCTTAATTTCTTCTATTGCGTTCTTAATATCCAGAAATTCTATTTGGTTCTTTTTTGAAATTGCAATATCTTTCGTAAAATGCTCATGTTGTTCTTTGATTGTTTTTCTGAGTTCATTAAACTGCCTTTCTGTGTTTTCTTGCATCTCATTGAGTTTTTTCAGAACTGCAATCTTGAATTCTCTGTCATTTAAGTCACATATTTCCATATCTTTAAGTTCCTTTTCTGGAGACTCTTCACTTTCTTTCTGAGCTGTCTTGTTGCCTTGGTTATTCATGGCAATTACTGATTTTTATTTCTCTTCCTAGACATCTACAGGGGTGGCTTCTGCAACAGGTTGATAGGAAGAAGGAAGTCTTTCTCTTGTTTTCCAGTACTTGTTGGTAGAATATTTTATTTTCTCTCCGACTGCAGCCTTTTTTTTCTCTCTCACACAGTAGTGCTTTGTTTTCTCTGCACTATTCCAGCTTCTCACACAATGGGGGATTCCCTGGGACACAGGTTTCTCCTGTTAATAGTTCACCTGGGCCACAGGGCGCAGTGTCCGTGTGGGTATGCAGAGAGCTTTTGAAGTTTCAAAGCTTTTCCTGCACCAGATTCAGAGCCCTTGTGTTTCAGCAGTTCTGTTTACTCCTGCAGGGATCCGCCCAGATAGGTGGGGCCAGGGGCGGGGTGAGTTGTGAGAGGTGGCCCAGAGCAATGGCGGTGACCACCACCACAGCCGGTCCTGCTTCCACAGCTCCCTCCCCTTTGCCAGAACTAATTGGGCTGTGAATCTATGTCTGCGGTCCACAGTTCTCAGAACAGCAAATATTCTGTTCTTTTGATCTGACATTGCTACTGTTCCGCTTCTAGCACCGGGCAGATGGGGGCGGGGCGGCAGCTCTGGGAGGGTAAGGAGGGGGCGACTAGTCTCAGTGCCTAAGGCTTCCGTTCTCTGCTCGGCAGTGAGGGCTTAAACCACCATTTTCAGCATTCTTCCCTCAGTCTTTTCTCCGAGGTCTCTGCCGTGTGCATTGGGTTCAGCCATGTTATATGCTGTCCCCTCAGCCCTGTAGGCCATAAGTGGAGCCCTAGCAGTCCGAGTTCTTCCCTCTCCTGCAGCTGCGGTAGTTCCGGGATGCAGCGAGCTCGGAGCACTGAGCTAGGTCTGCGTCCTGTGCCCAGTGGCTCCATCTCCGCACTTCTCCCTTCCTTCTTCCCCTCTCCCCCCCCCCCCCCCCCCCCCCCGCACACCAGTCACCCACCTTTAGGTGAATTCAGTAGTGGGCCTCTTCGTCTTGCCTGTCTGCTGTGCAGAGAGTCCTTTGTGGAGTTATTGTTGTTCAATTAGTTATAAATTCCAGGGGAACTTTACAGAGGCTCACTTCATGCCGCCATTTTGATGACGTCTCTCAAAAGTTAAGACAATTTAAGCTTATTGTCAACAGCATTTTTCTAAGCCAAAACTACTTGAAATTAGAATTTAATTTTACATAAATTGTTTGCCAAAACATGTTCCATTTTATTATTGTGATCTGAAAAAATTTTTTAACCTTCAGCTGAGTAGTTTGATAAACAGATGCTTAAGATCCCTTTCAAAACCTGAGATTTGGTGCCCTTAAAGGACAGAATATCATTACATTAGTACAAGTGTTGAGAAGATTTGCGACATATAAATGTTTAAGAAATCTCTTTTGCCCACTCTCTGAAGAACTGAATCATTTCATTTCCTATAGAGATGAAGAGTTATAAGATTTAAATTAAGTTAGAAACTTGATAAGAGTCAAAACAAAAAAAAAAAAAGGAAGAAAGAGGAAGAGACCTAGATGAATACCTAAAAGCACAGTAAATATGGGTGATTTAAGGTGAAATAGTTAAACAGTGAAATATTCTTCAAACACTAGTAATTCAGAGAATCCAATTAATATATTTCAAAGTAGCCTCAACTGAGTACATTTTAAAATTCAGTTATAAACATGAGCATGGGGGGAGGGAGGTCCACAGTGTGAGGGATATAAATGATAAACGTCTAAGGAAAAAACAAACAAACAAACAAACAAACAAAAACCTCATAGACAAGACAGACAATAGTTTAGTGGTTACCAGAGGGTAAGGGGAGTGGGGGGTGGGAGATGAGGGTAAGGGGGATCAAATATATGTTGATGGAAGGAGAACTGACTCTGGGTGGTGAACACACAATGTAATTTATAGATGATGTGATACAGAAATGCACACCTGAAATCTATGTAATTTTACTAACAATTGTCACCCCAATAAATTAAAAATAAATAAATAAATAATAAATAATAAGGACAAGAGGAAAAAATAAAATGAAATAAACAGAAAATTTAAACTTGCCTCAAAAAAAAAAAAAATCATGACTAAAATTCAGTTATAAACATGAGTGTCCCCAACTGCAGACTTTAACAAGTAGCTAGGTGTGACATGCATTCTCTAAACTGCTTACATAGCCGAAACATGAACACCTTTCATCCTCTTCACCGAATGCTGCCGCCTCCCGATCGTATAATGCTCTCGATTTTTCCTGCCATCCACTTCCGAAATGTTAAGAGTCCTTTTCGGTCAATGAACTTATGGTGATCCATAGCACTTTCCCCTTGTGCAATTAATGATGATCGTCTTTATCGCTGCCCTATTAACCTTATGATGTTCCAGGTACTCTGCTTTACATGTGGACCTCACTTATATTCAAAACTCTATTCATCTGACACTGTTATCCACTACCTTATCGATGGTGAACTTAGGAGGTGTTAATTAATTTGCCCGGTGTCGCAGAGATACACTATGAGCAACTGAATGTCATCCAGATCTTTCTGACCATAAAGCTCAAGCTCTTAACCACTATGCTACATTATTTACTCTATAAGTTCATTTATAGTACTTTTAGGGAAAGTAAACACAGCACCTGGAATTTAGTAGATATTCAGTAATCTGTTGAATGCATCCAATTAAACAACAGTGAATGTATTTTTGTAAAACATGAAATTTAAAAGATTTGGGCTCAATGATGTCTTTGAATGATCTTTATTTTTAGGAAATTTTGATCAATTTACAAATCACTTGTCAAATTTGATTTTGACAAATTTTTTTGACAAATGATATTTGTTATTTTCTAATGTTGATGCAACACTTCTCTTAATCAACTTGTATTATTCTTTAAAATCTATAACCATGGCATGTGATGTTGGACATAGTTGTTGGGAGAATGTAGTGATTATGGACTTTACCACAGGAATATTGTTGTGTAGAAAAATATTAAGAAGCAATTTTTAAATTCATTTCTACAGACTTGTCAAATTACGGATCTTGGAGTTAAGAGAAAATCATTTGAAAACTCTACCAAAGTAAGTGACTGCATATTTTCTAAATTTTTAATTGTGATTTTTTTTTCGCTATGAAAAAAACTGACTATTTTTAGTTTGGCTATGCTTTGCCATTTTGATTGTTAATTTTTCTATAATTTTTCCTAGAGACTGAAAAGTAGTCTACACTATAAGAGATTCATATTAAATAAAAATGTATCCATCCTTATAAAATCGTATAACTACATGTAAATGTGGGAAGAACCCATTTAAGTTTCTTCTTCTCATAGCTGAACACATAGACCAGTAAATTACTACATTGAACTTATTAAATTGATAGTTTTAAGCTCAAAAACAATCAGCAGTTTCAAAAAGTTCAACCCAATAAGATGCTTAAATTTTCAAGTTTGTTTATGGATTGTGATAGTTTTTAAGTTTTTAAATCAAGACTGTACCAAAATGTTTTATTTCAAAAATGATTAAACTTTTTCTAGAGATCCTAAAGTGGTTTGAAGAAAATTTATGTTTATAAATTCTTTCAAACTGTTCTTTTAGTCTATTTAAAATTTGGTTTATGTAATAACACAGGATTTTTATGTAAAATCTAATACCAAAATTTTATGTAATGTTTAGTTTCATAAAATGCTTTGTTGTACTATGCCTTGACTTATTTATGTCTAATAATAGAATTTGGTGCTATACAGGGGAAAAAATATTTTGAAAGTCAAAAATTATTCAAAATGGGAAGTTTTTTTACTCAAATAAATCAATATGAATGGTATATGTTACAATTAAATTATTGAAAGTACCATGTTGCTATTATTACCCTCGTGCAGTATTGCAAAAAATATTGAGTACAGTGATTAATTTTTCAAACATATTAGCAAGACTTAGACATCTTTCTTCTGCTGAACCAAAACTTAACTTTATTTCTTACTTTTTAAATCCTTTCCCTAAGCAAACTGGACTGAATTTCATTGATTTTTTTTTTTAGCCAATAAAGCAATAAAATACCTTCAAGCATATTTTATGTATGATATCATGTATGAAAATTCTATCAGAGTAATGTTAAACTTTCAATAATGACATGGATCTCATTTAAATATATAGAGAGAGATAAAACATCTATTCTTCCTCTATAAATGGAAGGAGAAAATGTCTCCGTATCTAGACACCTTGCACTTTTGAGTAGCCTTTCTCTAAGCCATAGCGTTATGTACAGGTTTAATGGATGGCACCTCTCTCAGGTTGGGGGCATAAGCAGAGATGGGAGTATGATTGAAAGTGTTTCTGGTTTGGCATTAATCTCCTGTAAATGTAGCTAGTGCCAACATTTCCATGCCCAATGCTTTAAATGTTACATTTAAAATACAGTGGAAACATGGCTAAGTAAAAACTTAACCATGGTGAAAGGGCAGTTGTCGCCTTCATCTAAATACATATGTTTAGATCAAGGAGAAGACATTGAATATGTGGAGGAGAATCCTTTCCCCTCTGCTCTCAAATAATAGCTTTGATGTGAAATGTGAAATAAATCTAAAATAACTTGTCAGGTTTTTAAATGTATATATTTAAGATAGAAAGTTTAAGTGTAAATTAGCGCCTGACTATATTGATAATGTATAGAATTCATATGAAATAGCTGTGTGAATGATTCATGGTAATGGATAATAATGCTCATAATTGGTGTGTGGGTATTCTGTAGGATTTGAAACTGTGGCGCAGTATCAAAACAGAATGGAAGTAAGTGGGATAATATGCATTCAACTGCATTTGGCATAAAATACATTGTAAAGATGTGTAGAAATGACAGCTGGTCTCTTTTGATGGATTATTACGCATGTATAACTTGTATCACTGTTACAATGTTTACATGTAAAGACATTTTCAAAGTTCTTTTCAATCTAGTATGTTCACCTTTTAACTTATAGACAAAAATCTAAAGAAACAAAACATGCATAAAATACAGAGAACTGTATCTTAGTTCTGGTGTCTATAAAATGAGAGTTGCAGAAAATTCTGTCGTAAATAAAAATAAACTGTGTTTTCTCTATGTATTACACATAGTACCTCTGATCACCAAGCTAGGCCTGTAACTGAGAGATACATCAGAGCTTTCAACTCTCCTTTATTTTGTACTTCCGGTGAAAATAAAGAAACGTACTTTTTGGAAAAACAACTTAGTTTTATAATAATTACTCCAAGAAGAGATAGTTCATTATTTCCTCAGGGATACAAATAAGATGCCAAGTCTTTAGGGGTCCTCAGTGATTTTCTCTTCTTTTCATCTTCTGTATTAAAGTCCATATGCCTGGCAATCTGTGAAAAAGGTAAAAATCTGTAAGAATTATGATATACCATACATTAAAATGTGTATCCTTTTAGTAAACTAATAGAAACATTTTGATATGTGCAGATTCTAGAACAAATTATTACAGTTATTAAATAGAAATTAGTATTATAATTTTTTACAGCTTCTTTATGATCATTCTTCTAGATATATCAGTGAGTGAGAAAATTAAATTTCTCTTATACACATTTGCTTAAAAATCATTGAAACAGTTGGTCTTGATTATGACTAATAATTGACAACTTTGAACATCTGAATAAACTAACTAATTAAAATGAAAAACCTTTAGGTTTCAAGATACAATTTTTTCCTCATAGCAGAATTATTCTCATGATTACATTTTTCGAGGGCAAATCAGAAATGTGTTTGTTCTCATTTGATGCTCTTACACTAGTTATTTCTGTGTAGAATTCACTTACCACTAATCTTTGTATGACTAGATCTTCCTTATGCTTTACATCTTTCCTCAGATATTACCTCCTTAGGCTTTCCCTGATCACATCATAAGATTGAACCCTCCTCCCCCAGCCTTTATACCATTTCACTCTTACATTTGAAATCCTTCCTAACACTTATGGTTCTGTGAATTATTTTAACTCTGTTTACTTTGAGAGATGATCTCCTTAGGAGAACCTAAGGTCCATTAAGGAGAGGATTTATTTTTTTCTTTTCTGTCACTGCTAAATCTTCAGAGCCTAAAACAATGCCTGGCACACAGTAAGCACTCAATAAATAAACAAGAATGCTGATGTATTGATTCAAATGAGAAATATCCATCATGCGTCCTGGACATTTTGTCAGTTGATTATTTTCCCCATAGAAAATTATATGGGATATCAAATACTATAATCAGATGGGTCTGTGGTAATCATCAGATGGAGGAGAACAAAGATAAATGATTGGAGGTTCTCAATGGCTGATAGCTGAGCCTTGAATTTTAAACTTAGACACACACACACACACACACACACACACACTCCCTTGGGTTGTTATAATTACATATAATAGCTAAGGCATGACAAGGGAGGAAAGTAATTTCAAATTAAGAATATTAAGATTTATAACAACTAAAGAAAATCGTAAAGTAATATAACTTATTTCTTTGCTTTTGTCATTAAAATGTGATACATTTAATCCAGAAACAATATATCTCAAGAAAAGGTGAAAGGATAAGAACAATTTTTTAAAATGAAAATTAAAAACCAATTCCTTGGAAGTAACATAACATATAAATGACTAGTAATAATAGTGGGTTTTACCTTTAAATAAAATACTTTCATAATTATGAGAAGAATTTTTCTAATAATTTTAAGTTAAAATATGGCCTGCCCAATAGTATATTATGGCTACGATTAACTTTGTTTTAACTTGAACTAAAATATGATTTTATGTTATTGTGTCTGTAACAATTTTGAAAATATGAATATGAAGAAAAAGAAACACAGATTCAGCTGATATTAATGTTTACTTTTACCCTGCCTCCTGGGTACACAAGGCATGAAATGTGATTCCTCAATCTGCTATCATAAACACTGACTAAGAGTAATATTTCAGACATGTTCCAGTAGAATTTCTGGGGCAATATCAATAGAGTCAACATTGGTGAGCCGAACAAAAAAGGGAAAAATGAATGAACTTGGTGGTAAAGGAACTCTTAAGAGTTGCTTGAAGAAGGATTCAGAGTGGAGAATATAAATCTGAAGTAGTGACAACTTAATTTGGATCATGAGCTCCTCTGAGAAACTGAAAAAAGCTGTTGAATCTAGAAAAGAATTAACTCCAAAACCCAGTTGTAACTATTTCCAGTACATTCATGGTCTATTGTGAGTTTCCACATTTTTATTTTCACCTGAAAGTAGATTATTTTTTGTCTTTTTATGTAAAATAAGCCACATCAAAATACTTAGTATGCTGTTAAAGAACACCAAAAAAAAAGGACCCTCTCAATTTTAAAGGACCAAATTTGTCAAGTGGATTATTTTAATTATGTAACTGTTTATAGTATATTTGCTCAAAAGAGAATATTTTATTGAGCAAAATTTCATTTGGTTCATTAATAGGATTATATTTTACTGTCATCTATGAAATTTTTTGAACCCTACATAAAAAATATCATTAAGATATAGTTTTAAAGAAAAATTTTCCCAAGCATGAATGCTACTCTGAAAACCACGACATAAACTATGTATGCTTGACACCTAGTGAATTGTGTGTCCATCACATATGAGTTTGTTCTTTAGGTGTCATTGCTTTTATTTAGTGATGTCCTCCCTGAAAAGAAAGGTTCAGAAACTCTACAGTATCTCCCTTTCTCAGTGTCTAAGGACCCAAACATAACACCCATATATTCATAGAAGGTGTCAAAACATTGTGCCTTATCTGGACATAGACTCTAAGGAGAAAAGATCCCCTTGAATTATAAATATAAATTAAAATCAGAGCTACATTAAAGCACTTTTAGTGGGAAACGTTAGATCATGAAAGTCAAGAAAAGACTGAAGAAGTATTTCAAACTGAAGAAGACTAAAGAGACGTTATAACTAGAATTGGTTCTTTTGGCAATAAAAAATTATATTGGGACAACTGGCAAAGTTTGCATGGGGTCTGAGGATTGGATGGTAGCAATGTATCAATGTTGATTTCCTAATTTGGGTGGTTGCATTTTGCTTTGGTAGGAGAATGTTCTTTTTTGTAGCAAATAGACACTGAAGTATTTGGCAATGATGGGCCACCAGGTTTGCAATGCATCTCAAGTAGTTCAGAAAAGTTATTTGTTTGGTACTTTGAACCATTTTGTAAGTTTGATTGTTTAACTTATTTGAAAAAGTGATTTTCAAACAAAAATTCTTCAAAATTAAAAAGCACTGTTACATGGAGAAAATTATAACCTTCACTTCTGAAATACTTGTAGATATAGAGGGCAAGGGGAGAGTTTGCATTCACGTAATAAAATGCCTATGTATAAAAATGAACATTTCAGTGATAAAGGTTCTACATATGTGAATAATATATGTACTGTGGATTTACTTTTTCCCACATGAATGGCAATATATACTTCATATATTCGTAATTATAACTCAGATTTCTATTTATTAGCAAAAAACATTTTTTAGTTTTCATAAATTCATTTATTCTTTTTAAATAAGATTACTCTATAGTCAGAGTTACAAAAATATAATGTACTTGTCATGTTTTCCTTTTTGAAACCTCTCTTCCTTTGTTTTGTATTTTACTACCTTATTATTGGCAGCATAATGAAGAAAAAAATCATAAAATAATATGTATTCTGAAATGGACAGTTGTGATTAAGTCATTTTCTATTCTCATTTCAGTGGTCCTATTAATGAATTTATCTCATTTGAAATTACTGTACTAGTTACCTCAATAAAAGACATCAATAGGTTCGTTGGTGCTATTGTAACAAAAAATTCCATTGTCAGGCACAGCTTACAGGATAGCTTTTTGATGTTTCTATTAACTGTTTTTGTGACTATAATACATAATTGGATAAAATGTGTTTTTTATACTCATATAACCTTATGCTTTAATCAATGTATATTAATTTATAAGGCATAGTGTTTTGCTAAACCCATGGTACTATCCCATTCTCGGTTATCTTTACAAAATGACAATATGACAAGCAAGCTAACCAAGGGTAACCATAGTAGTGGCCTCTGGTTGTACAGAATTGCACTTAGAATTAGGTTTTTTCTTTACTTCTTCTCACCTGGTGTTATACTGTAAATTCAAATGAAGCAAGTAGTACATATTCTATAAATTATAATGCATTATAACAATGTAATTATTAGAGTCTCATGAAATATCAAGCATACATCTTCCAAAGATTCACTAGCGGAAAGGCTATAGCTCTCTGTCTTGTGAACTAACTATTTTTTTAGCCTACTTTCGATATAAAATTAGGATTGAGAATATTATGGCTAGCTAAGTTTGTATCAAGTTCAGTGAGGTGCTAGGGAGAGGGCACACACGCCACATAAAACCATTAGATCCAATCACTCGTTCAGAGTACTTCAATCAATAGCCACTAGGATCGCTGATGATTAAATTTACCAAAAATAAAAGCTGTCTGATATAATCATGAGGTTGAAAGTGCTGTGGCTTCAGCAGTTTCATTAGGTCTCAAGGCTTAGTCTCTCATGGACAATTATAACTTGTGCTTCATTCTGTTTACCTGGGAAGATAATGTACTTGAACGGGTATGCTTTGCAGCCAGACCAACCTGGTTTGTATTCAGGCCCTTGCTGCTTGTTAATGATTATTTAACTACTTTAAACTTCATTATTTTTAAAGAATACTGGGTAGTCATTACCTTCTTTGAACTGTAAACTGTATTTTGGGTCATAGGTGATGAAAATGAGTCTCGTGATCATGTAGGACCAGGAAAGTGCGTAAACTCTGGCACTTGGAAAACTTCAGTGTGTGCAAGAAAAACTGGAATTAGTCATACTTTTTTTTTTCATTTTATCTCATAAAAATCTCTTTATTAGAAAGGGAATGGTGTTTTTTCAGTATTTTCTTCATAACAAAGGCTTAAAAATCATGTGATCCTACTTTGCTTTTCTTCATTTCAGGCAGTACTGTAATGAGAACTCATATAAATGATTGTTTCTCATCCTTAGTAATGTATGTGAGAACTTCAACTAAATATTAGACTGGTACAAAAGTAAATGCAGTTTTTGCAATTATTTTTAACCTTTTAAACCGCAATTACTTTTGCACCAAAGTAATATCTATCAATTATTAAAGACTGGCTTTTTTTCTTTTTAAAATTGGTAGTTTCTTTGGGAAAATTGGACAAAGATAATAAAAGACATGATAAAAAAATAAATAGACCAACACTCTCAACAAGCACCAAGAGGAACATGTCCACCATTTATGAGTTCATATACTTTTATAAATCCATTCATTGCAGCTTTGCAAATTCAAATAATTGAATGTGGACAGTTCCTCTCCCATTTATGGATAAATGTGGTATCTTTTAAAGATATATTCTGAACATCACACTAGTATTGACCTAGGTCTCAGAGTTTGGGGCCAGAAAAATACACAAAGACACAAAGGACCTAATTAATAGATGTACTCCTGTGGTCTCAGATATCACCTCTCTGGTGATGAATTGCAAACATTTACCTGAATTCCAATTTTATATTCCAATAGCCAGATCTCAAATGGAATATTCACCACCTATCAAAACTGAAATCATTTTCATCTTTCTCCTGCACCCACGACTCCATTGCAAAACCAAACTAAACCAAAGCAAACCAAACAGAAATCCCAGGCTTCTTATGATAAATGCCTAATGGCTGTACCATCCACCTCTTCACAGAAATTAGAAATCTTCATCCTCTTTTCCTCTTCTACTATCCCCACATCCACCTGCCATCAACTTATGTCACATCTAAGCACTCTTGCTTCTGTCTTTGACCTACTTGAGTTCCTTAATATTACTTGCCTTAGTCTCCAGTAACTCCTCCTTTCCTTTATCTCCCTTACTGGGTCCATCTCCTTATTGTTGTCAGTGTTTTCTTATTAAAATAGGCACATGTCAATTTAAAAGCTCACAGCTTGCAGAAGACAAACATGTAAAGACCCTTCATAGTTTGGAGTCAGCATTTCTAGTCTTACTACCTTCCAACATTCACCATCCCACAGGCCCTCTCTGCTACATCCAATGTATAACACACTTTTGTACTTCCAAGCATCTTTCTTAGAAACGTTCCCTTTTCTGTCTGAAAATCTCCAAATCTCCCCTTAATTTTTTCATCACTTTTACTGTGAAATTAGTCATAGATTCTGCAGAGTGGTAGCTTTGAAAATCAAAGATTTTCTTTTTTTTTTTTTACTTTCTTTTTTTTTTTAGTTAAAGTTTATTGGGGTGACAATGGTTAGTAAAGTTATATAGGTTTCAAGTGTACAATTCTGTAATACATCATCTATTTATTACATTGTGTGTTCACCACCCAGTCAGTTCTCCTTCCGTCACCATATACTTGATCCTGTTTACCCTCATCTATTCCTGTGGTCTTAAATATCACCTCTCAGGGGGTGAATTGCAAACATTTACCTGAATTCCAATAGCCAGATCTCAAATGGAATATTCACCACCTGAAAATCAGAGTTTTTCAAGGCAAAGGTTTCACAAGAATTTTAATCTAATTATAGTTGGACTCAGAAATCTAAGCTTCATTTTGTGAGAGAATTTTTTCAATCGTCTTGAATATGTTATTTTCAGTTCCAACTCTATAGTCCAGCTGTCGAGTATGTGATGCTGAGCAGTATGCTTTTCCTTTCAAATTATAAATTTTGTAATAGGACAATCTTAGCAATAGTGGACACTCAAGAGGTATTGTTGAATGATTTTCACTAGGACCTTCTCTACTATAGACCGTCACCGACTTATGGTGGTTTGAGTTACGGTTTTTTGACTTTGCAATGGTACAGAAGCCATATAGATTCAGTAGAAACTGTACATTGGATTTTGCATTTTGATATTTCCTGGGCTAGCTCTATGCAATACGGTAGCTCTCTCCTGATACTGGGGGGCGGCAGCAAGATGATTTTGCCCAACTCTAGGCTAATGTGCGTGTCTAGGGCATATTTAAGATGGCCTAGGCTAAGCTATGATGTTTGGTAGGTTAGGGGCATTAAATGCATTTTCAACTTAATGATATTTTCAGTGTATAATGCGTTTATCAGGACATAATCCCAGCGTTAAGTCCAGGAGCATCTGTATTTTGGTAAGTGCGGGACAAAACTGAACTTCATGAGATATGCTTCATTCCAGCATTTTAAGAGATTTCCCTGCCATCTATGTTTTCAGTTTTACTTTGAAAAGGACTCTTGAAGAGTAAAGTACAAACTACTCTGTTATTGATTATTGGCTCAATAATAGATGCTAAAACAAATGAAATATCTCTAGCTCTCCATAAATTGTCTGCTCTCTTTGTGTGTCCACTTTCCTCTCTACTCAAGTCAGGGTTAATTCAGGTTTTTCAGTACGCAAAATACATCCTTAAAAGGCTTGATTTTCTGTTGAACAGGCTCAAGGGGGATATTTCTAAGTTCCTATAGTTTTCCACAGTTTCTGTGACATTTAACATCAGTGCCTGAGCAATATTAAAAATAAAAATTCACATATTATATTAACTTTGTGATACTAATTTCTTTGGATTTATGTTTTCTTTTAGTGATATGAGATGTTAGTTTTTCCTTCATGGCTTTTAAAAATTATGATTTCTTCCCTGCCAAACTTCTTATTCCATTATCATTAGTTTTGCATCATTTACACTCAAAAGGATCCCAAACCTTTACCTAACTGCTTTGTATTTCTATTCATTTTTCTTTTCTCTTTATATTTAAACTATTTTCAGTATATCAAAAGGACTTCCATTAACATTTAGTACAAAATAACAATATATATATATATATATGCTAGTTATAAATTAAGTGTCCTATAATTTTACAAGTAATATTAGAAATAAAATTAATTAGATTGAAATACTATGACTTTTACCAAAGAGTGGCTGTTTAGATTTATGTTTATTCTAAAAAGGTATACTGAAAATAGTATGCTACATGAATTGGTTAAAAATAAGTACAACATATTTTCCATTAAGAAACGTTCAGTGGCAATTTAGATAAATTACTTTGTCTTTTAACTACATTAAAATGGTATTAAGGCTATTGACTCTTCTGATTATAGTAAAGCATTTCTAAATTAAACAGATTTCTAAAAGCAAAAGTTTTACTTTGATTAAATGTTTCACGCAATTTCCAAAAACAAATGGAAAAGCATGTCTTATAGTAAATAGAATCTTAAAGGGCATTTCTTTAATTATTATATCCAACTAAATGGATATACATTTTAAATATACTTATATGCTTTAGTTTTATAAAAGGAAGATGTTATACCTAATGTCTGTATTTAAGAGAGAATATAAAATTAAAAACTTTTGGCTTTGCATTTCTTATACAATAGCATCCAAAGCACTAACCGTAGTGTTCCAGACCTCAGTCTGGCCCCCACTTTCCCTCCAGCCACTCCCCGCTCAATTCCCGAAATTTGACTTGCAGGTTTGTGCCTCTGCATATTGGCTGATAAGTTCTTTCTTTATATAACTTACAAGTTGCTCATAAAGAAATACGTTTAAAAATAACTTTAATTGAGCATGTACCTAACATGTTTCAGACACTATTCTAGGAGCTAAAGGATATGACAATGAACAGTAGAGACAGACACACTCTATTCTTCAATGACTTCCAAACTTAGTGGAGGAAGACATACAATAAACACACAAACAAGGGGATAAGGCAGGCAATTGCTATAAAGAAAACAGGATGATGTTATAGAAACTGTTTGGCTTTGGGTTTTTTGTTTGTTTAATTGGTTGGTTGTTTGGTTTGGTTGTTTGTTTGTTGTTTTCGGCGAGGCTGGTCAGGGAAGACCTTGGTGAAAAGGTGGCATTTGCATTTATTCAAGTAAGATGGGAACAGAAAGCTGAGCATTGGCATTAGCAAGATATAGGTCATTGATGGGAGCTTGGTAAGAGCTATTTCAGTAATGCATTATGTGCAACCTCATTGGCGTAGTTGAGGCGAGAGTAGGGATTAGCAAAAGGAGACAATAAGTACAGTCACCTTCACTAAGACAACCTTCACTAAGTTTGGTTGCAGAATGGAACCGTGAAAACGTGACAGCAACTGGATGACGATATGGTGTCATGAAAAGTTTTTTGTGTTTTTTTTAATACAGATGGTGTTAAAGCATATTTGCAAGCTGATGGGAATTATCCAGTAGAAACAGGAATAGATGATTCTAGAGAGAAGGGAAATAATTACAAAACTAAATATATGAGGAGGTGAGGGAATGTGATGCGGAGTGCAAGTGAAGGAGGTGGCCATAGAAGCAAGGATCCTTCTAACACGGACACATAAAAGTCCTAGAGAAGATGGATATGAACATGGATCGCGGCCTAGGAGTGGAAAGATGAGAACGTTCTCGACTAATTGCTTTGATTTTCTCTATGACGCATGAAGAAGAATTATCACCTGAGAGTGAGAAAGGAATGGTGGAGATTTTCTCTATGACGCATGAAGAAGAATTATCACCTAAGAGTGAGAAAGGAATGGTGGAGATTTGAGGAGATGGGAGAAATTAAGAAAAAGCAGTTCTCTTAGAGAATGGGGAAGTGAATATTTTAGGGTGTTGTCATAGAATCAATCGTCTGGCAGAGATGGCTGCCCACTTGAAATTTAAGTGTATATATTTGAAAGAAATCCATTCACAACATTGAACAACCTTCTTCAGCAAGTCAGATACTTTGCTGCTGGCACAGAAGGAGACAGCTGGCTAGGCTTTGCCAGGCATGCCAGATGGAAGAGGAAAGGGACAAGGGAACTTAGGCTGCTTACAGGAGAGTGCCCGGAATCTGGGACTACACAATCTAATATTGAGGATGGAGAAAACTGAGCATATGAAACGGTCAAGAAAAAATGTTTATTTTCCCGTCTCTCTTTTGTTGATGTACTGTGAATCTTGAAAGTACAATCCATATCCCACTTTCTCTATAAATGTCTCATGACACTTCAGGAACGCATAATTTATTTCTTACCCTTTGCTACCATAGCATTGTGTACATTCCTTTGTGATAGCCTTTATCACATTATATGGATTTTTTGTCTAAGTGTATCCCCAATATCTTACTTTTATTTGTTTATTTATTTATTAATTATTTATTTATTTATGTATATATATTGGCAACAATGTGGGGCATAAGGAAGTTTCTCAAAAAATATTTGCAAAAATGAAGGCAGGCAGTGTGGTATAGAAGGAAGTGCTTTAGTGCCTAGAAAAATGCCAAACACTTGGTGGGCGTCTGATGAATACTTGATTGATTGTAAGGACCAGAAATGAATAAGAAGTTAAACCCTGTGATGTTTTCTCGTTAAGTACTTTGTCCACTACAGCTGACTCTTGATTATTAAAAAATTAACTCAAGCACAATGCACATTGTTTTTCTTTCCTCTTATTTCACGTGCATACCTTTTAGCCATTCCCCTCGCCGTTAGCTTTGAAGAGAGTACACTACAGCTGTCTTATCGGTGGTGCTATCTTTTGTTTTAAAAAAAAATGTTAGCAATATAAAGATGTAGCTTAAAGATGATGACACTTCTAGTTATACAGTTAGCTTTATTTACTTTCTTGGATTAGCTAACTGCGATTGTTATCTATTGTAATTGGGCAAAAAGTAAACTTCGTATATATTTTTTATGATTCCTTATAAGAAAATACATTATAGTATGTTTATATAGAATGAATTTCCATAGCATTATGTAAAATGAAAATATATTCTAAAAAAAGGAATAATTAAGGTACAGTGTAATATGGCCTCTTCTAGATTGTCAAATGTTGTTGCCTGGGAAGCAAACCATTTAAAACACTTTGTATCCAAATATCCATAATGCAATTATAATTTGCTATAGAGGTATTTTAGCAAAGTTTCTATAGCTTACTAAATGCATTCTACTTGGAAATGTTTACAAAATCTTTAAATCTTCCCTGATACCCAAATACAGCTACTACACATCTCCCTGATGCTATCAGGCAAAAAACAAAAACAAAAAAAAAAAACACTAATAGGTGATACACAGTGTGTTCCATTGTTGTATTGAAGAAACCATTATTTGGTGATTTGTTATTTATCTGAAATTGTAAAATAATCCATGTCTTGGAATTCTGTTCTACTTATCATTAAGAAATTAGCACCTTTTAGTTTTTCTTTTAGATGTAATTCCTGGTAGAAATTATTCACTTAAAATAAGTATTCAGACTGTCATAGGAAGAAGTATGTTGAAAGATGAAGGCAAAGCTGAAATTCAGTAAATGGTGGGAGAAAGTAGATGAAAAACATGAACACAGTTGGTTTGCGCAGTGGATAGCTGTTATCTTTTAGAGTAACAAAGAGAAACCTGAAACTCTTGCTTCAGTTGTAATTCACTAATTGATATAATATTTTGTATATTTTTAAATCAAATGTAATGATTAAGATTCAATAGTGGTTATAAGTAAAATTTATTCATTTATAAAATCTTGGCATGCATTCCTATTGTGAGGTTTTGAATAGATGGTACAAAATCCCATTAAATAAACTCATTATGTTTCCTATTTCTATTCTACCTGCAAAGCAAATATTAAATAAGTAAATCAGCATAGTTCTGTTTGAACTCTTGAATGTTTTTAACTTGAGACCTTAGATATAATTGTAGCATGGATAATTAACTTTCCTAATTTTGTTTCTATTGTTTTCTGTCACTTTTTTCCATCTGTATTTTCAAATAGAAATGCACACTGATTTTTCCCTCGGGCTTTACTAAACAAGTAAGATGAAACAGGAATATTAATTTTTTGGTATATCATAAGTTCTTTTTTAACCATCATACTTGGGGTGACCTGATGCAATGGGATTCCAGAAATCTTTATAAAGCTCACACAGAATAAAATTACTGCTTGAAAAGTTTGTAATAAAAAATAAGTATTGCTTTGAAAAAAGAGCTGTTAGATGAGCTGTGTCAACAGTTTAATAACAAAATAAAAAAAATCTTCTTTTAAAACCCAAGGCAAATTTCCAAAATATACCAGTATTTTTTTAATTAAAAATTCTATTTTATATATATATATATATATTTTAAGTTTACAAAATAAAATCTGTATTCTTTTTTCTTAACTCAACCTATGGTTCCCTTCCTACATCAGGAGCAAGAAAAGTATCATGCCGAGTGGAGGGGCCTTGGGCTTTAGAGAGGGTAAACATGAATTCAGATCTCTTTCACCTCTTAGTACCAGTGTTTTAGGGCAAGTGGTTTAGCCTCTTTGAACTTCAGTTTTCCTATTATGCATTTAGACATTATAAATAATACAGTGTGTGCATTATACCCAATAGCGCTTCACATAGTTGATGCATAATAAATAGAAGTGGTTCTTAAGCTTGCAGAGGGAAGGGGCAAAAAAGAAGCCGAGAGAAGCTTCTTGGAGGGACTCATATTCTGCAGAAGACCTTGCTCAAGATAGAAAGAAATTCAGAGAGAAGGGTCATTCCAAAGCAGGCTACCCCAATATTACCATGCTAGAAGTTCTCTCCTGATATTCTCTTTTCCTGTCATCCTTTGAGTTGGGGAGTTTGAGCGAGGCTCTGGGTTCCAAGTTTACCAGTTCAGCTCCTGCTTTGTCTGCTGTTCCTCACTGTGGCACTTACACAGCAGGATCCAGGTAACAACTGCTCGGGAAACCAAAGTACTGATATTAGAATCACTCCCTCTGGCCCACGTAAGTCGTAAGATATGTGTGCCAAATTTCTGTGGAGCACGTACCCACTTTGTATTTCCTGAGCTATCTGACGTCTAGATCTTGAGGAACTGTCCTCTGCGTCCTTTTATCTTATTTAATCATACAGTAGTAACCTTCTTGATGCTTGGCATTCTGCCTTGCACAGAGTTGAACAATAATCAATAGTTGTTGAACAAATGAAGAAATAAATGTCATTTATTTTCACGGAGTGAGTATTTTTAACTTGGAACCAGAGGTCTAGCAATACACATACAGCATATTTGCAATAAGGGGCAGTATTGTGTGCGTATCACCGTGCACCACCAGCACGCTCCAAATCAGACATCATGTGTCCCATATTCTCATACTGAAATCCAGCACACTTATTCAAGTCAAAATTTAATTCATCAAAACCTTGAGTAGACATATGGATTATTAACATGACTAAGAAAGATGTGTTTATTTATAGAAACAATAAAAATTTTCAAATTATAACTTTTTGTTCACACAATGGATAATGAAGACCTGTGTATTTTGGTTATTTGATAATATTTATATCCTTTGAAGGTCAAATACATTCAACTTTCTTTGTTATTTTCATACTTACTTGATAGTATATAATAGCATGTTTTATGCCAGAGTTAAGGTCTATTATGTTTTCAAAGTGTCCTTGTCTTAAATAAAATAATGTAATTGCCTGAATATCCATAAAGATTACATAAAAATCAGTTCAAAAACAATATAATTATTTCTGGCCAATTCAGAAAAGTTGTTCTTAACTAGAATGCTGTGGCACATGAGAACCACATCAATACTTCACAAACATGCCAATTTCAGTTAACATGTCAATGTTATGTTGGCTACAACTGAACATTCTTACCTTTATGGCTGTAAGTGTCAGGGAGAACATTGCCCTGACCGCGCGCTGTAGTGCTGGGTGGAATGGGACACAATTTCTGTAAATAAGAGGTCATAGTTAAGCCAAAAGAAGATGGTATGTCCACTGAAACAAATGGTATTTTTTTTCTTGAATATATTCTAGTTCAAGTAAGGCAGTAAACAGGATTATTCAAACAGCCAAAAAGTACATGAGGGTGAATAAGGAATCATTTAACGTTGTGGATGCTTTTATAAATACTGCATGATATTGTTATACCCTTATAGCTATTACATTGAATTATTGCTGGCTGTTTAATGTTGCCATGAATATTTTAATATGTTCAAAACATGCCATCACTATTTATAATATGAGAAAACGTACAGAGAACACACAAAAATATGAGCCTCTGCCTAACATAACTCATTTGAATTTATAAAAATTTAAAAAGCCATGCTACATGTTTGACTTGATTTAATAATCCGATTCTCCCCTATGACACCTGTTTTCTTGGTGATTCTTCTTATTAGGCAAGTTCAGTAGATAATCACTGGTGGTTAAGGAAAAGATTTGGCAAAGGTCCATTTTCCTGATTCTGTGACATAGAAAGAGTAGTCATTAGAATGATGATCGTGCCCCACCTATCTTTGAAGAGGCAAGATAACTTAATTTTGCTTTTAATAGGAAGACTATATTTTTTTTTCCAATCAATATATACACAAAACACAGTTTAGTTGAGTTTCTGTGTCGACATCCAACAAAGAGCCCCTTCAGACAGAAATAAGAAAGGCAAACTTTGGATTGTCTTCTATTCCAATCAGGTTTTTAATAGACTATGGCACTAGTGAGACAACCAAGGACAAACTTTCTATAAAGATCTAGAAAGGGTATAGTTTAAGGAAATGGTTTATGCAACTATAAATTGTACTCTTAGCGCTAGGAAATGAATGTAACTATTCACAAACAAAAATAAGTTCCCCTGCTCCTCTCCCAAAAAGTTTTCCTGGATCAATCCAGATCCAAACCCAGTGCTTTTATATAATTCATAATAGCGCATGTTTCTGTTGAGAGTGACTCAGTTTATACCACCTGTGTAAATGAGGATTACATTAATAAATGTATCAGAATTGAGTTTTGATCATTTCCAATACCTAGATGAAGAAAAATTTAAATATTTTTTAAAAAGCATACAATAAATACATGCATGGTGATTCCTGCATTATATAAAGTTTATTCAATAGCTCTGCTAACATATTAGTATCACATACCTATAACCTATATAATAGATTTACTATGTTTGTGTTGTCAAACTACCATTATTAATTATGATCCCTGAATCCAACATGCTATTGACAGACCGCTAATCTGATTATTCGGTCTTTTCTTTTTGATTAGTAAAGGCTTTTATTATAAGGTGAGCCAGGAATTTTTATACCTTTTATGTTGCTCTGGTGGCAGTTAGGGTTAATGGCTTCTGATATTAAGTCTTTTTCTGTTGATAAGTGTAATGTAATCACTTTTGCAGAAGCTTTTCTTTAGCTAAATTATAAAAATTTAAACATTGTCAACCTTTCTCTAAATGCAATGCTTTTGTTAAGAGCTAGCAAAGTTGAAAAAAGAATAGGGGATCCAAAACAGTGGAAATATTTCCTTTAAACTGACAATAATGATATCTTCATTTTAACCCGTTTTTAAATCACAAAAAACTTTCCTAGAGAACCTACACCAGTTAGATTTTCAAAAGATGTGTTCATATTTGAAGAAACTGTGTTAATCTTCCTTTATTAATAAGGTAAATTGACCTAGATGATATAAGCAGACCTTTATACTGAATATATCCATTTCTACTACAGTCAACTTATGAGCTCAATTCTCTTTTTTTTTCCTGATGGTTTCCACAGTTCACAAAATTTAATTCGCCATTCATTTTTTTTTTATTATTCTTTGTTGATGTGTACATCAGTTCTCTGATAAGGTTTTTTATTATTGTCTTTTAAACTTTAAAGGACTCATTAGATGAAATATATATTCTCTGTTGGATTCTATTAAACTAAATAGTTAGTTGTCATTGTATTTTTTGTCTGGGTCATTTTTTGTTTCATATTGTCCCTAGAAAATCTCTTGCTACCCAGAAGAATCCAAGCTCTTCTAGCTTGCCTATTTAAAGTTGTATATTCGTTCTTCATTTAAAAACTGTTAAGAAACAATACCGCTGAAAAATTTACACTTACTACTTAAACTGGTTTTCTGCCTATGAATTCTTCAGCAACTATGCTAACAATACCAGCCATCATTTCATAGTATTTTATACCTGCCAGCACTATATATTTTATATTTATCAGTAAATTTAATCCACATGGTATCACTATATGATAGACACCATTATCAGTTTCTATTTTACAGATGAGAAAAGTAAGATTTGAGGAGATTGAAAAACTTGCCCAATATTGCACAACTCTTAGAGGTAAATTCAGGTTTCAAAGATAGATCCAGCTGAGTGATAAATCTGATAGAAATAACTGATAATGGCAGTTATATTATTTGTTAACTATACAGTCATACTTATGTATACTAAGCAAATCTGAGCCCCAAGATGCTACTAAAATGAAAACAAGTATTTGCAAGACAGTTGGACAAAATAAATATATGAATATCAAGATTTTTTTCCATTCTAGAAAAATAACAGTGATGAAAGAAACAAATATTTTATTCCCAATAGAAACAAAGTAATATTTATGAATAAATTTAACAAGAGAGGCATAATGCTTATAAAAGAAAACTATAATTTATTATTGAAGGCCATAAAAGATCTGAATAAATGAAAAGATATATCATTTCTTATATGGAAAGATTTAATATCATAAAAATCTTATTCCCAAAATTACTCATTAATGAAGTTTAATATTTATTTAACCTACCTTCTCTTTCAATTCCAAAAGCTTTTAATTGGATAAAATAATCTTAAAATTTATATAAGAAACAACAGAATTATGGATAACAGTTAAGAATTTATAATCAAAGCTATTAATGATGGAATAGTTGCCTTGGATGGAATGTATGGAATACTTTTGCACCAACCTAATAATTCTATACACATCAAGAAGAATATAATGGGCTACTTACTGGGTTATGTATTTGGGTCACTTGAGACTGGAGTATGAGTCAGAGGAGTAAAAGAGTAGAGGGGGTTTGTCTTTCCCTGACTGACTTATTTCACTTAGCATAATGTTCTCTAGGTCCATCCATATTGTTGCAAATGCTAAGATTTCAGTCTTCTTTAGAACCGAGTAATGCTCCATTATATAAATGTACCACAGTTAAAAATGATGTATTACAGAATTGTACACCTTAAATCTATATAACTTTGCTAACAATTGTTACCCCAATAAACTTTAATTTAAAAAAAAAAGAGCAGAGGGGGAGAGGAGGAAAAGATGCACAAAGTAAATAAAATTTTAAAAATTTAAGACTATGCTGAAAAAAGTATACAGAGGATGCCAAAAAAAATGTATACACGTTTTAGGAAAGGGAAAAAAATGTATTAAAATTGTAATACTCAATATATACCGATAACAAAAGATGAATACAAGTCACATTTGACTTCTGCAATTCTAAGAGGTGCTCAATGTGGTTACCATCAGCGTAATTTTAATACAGTTTTTTCCTTTCCTAAAATGTATATACTTTTTTTGGTACCCTCTGTATATGACAATCACATTTATAAATTTAGAAAGTTGTATTTTAGTTTTGTATATATATATAAAGCATTTTCAAATAAAAAAGAAGAGGAAAAGGACTGCCAAATATTTCAATTGTTATCAGCAGTCTGTGAATCTTTGCATTATCTACTACACCTTCAACAGTGTTGATATTTTTCTAAGTTCATACATAATGTTCTTTAAATAAATGCAGTAATGGGATTCCTAGAGAATATGCAATGGACACAACTTAATGTGACCTTGTGTCAACATATTGCTTTAGAAAAATGAGTAGCAGGAAAAATCTAGCAGTGGTGTCTTGAGAATTGCAAATACTCCTTAATGGACTTTGACACCTGAAATGTAACAGATTCGATCTACATGATGAGTCCTGCTGGACATGACAAGCAATTTAACCAGTCGATTTTACAGAGAGCTAAGAGTCGAAATCAGAGTAAAGAGGAGGAGCCCTAGCAAACAGGTTTGATTAATAAAAGCTAAGTACATCCAAGGAGGTAGAAAATCCGGTTCAAGGAAGTGAAGTGTTAAATTGGTACCATATAACTGAAAAAATCAGCAGAATCCAGCTGTCAGTTGGAGTAGCCATGGCATAAGAAGCTAATTGAGAATGAATTCTAGACAAGAGGTACTTTGCTTTATGCCTTATATCATGTAGGGTCTCTGTGTAGGTGCAGCTAGAAATTACAGGTGTTCTTGCAGTTCGAAGACAAGTGGCTATCAGGTCCTACGTACTTGATAAAATCAGTTGCTAAAGTCTAGCTTTCTGAGATTTCTTAAAAGTTATCTGACAGGAAGGACAGATTTATCAGGTCAAATTCCTTATAGTTGAACCTTCTTTACTGAGATAATATTTCATTATGAAGTTGCAGTAGCTTTGTATTTATGTAGCAGGGCAGTCTCTGGCACATCTGTACATAACTAGCACTTTCTATCTTAGAAGGTCTTTAGTCAGTACAATACCTTCAAAAATTAACCATAAAAATATCACCAGTAAAGAAGTCTAATATTCTCCCCTCTTCTCATTTATAGCATAAAGGGAACTATCTTACTAATAGCCCAAAACAGTATTAAAAACATATTTGCAGTGTAATACCCAGATCTGAACCGGACCTCCGAGTCTAGGTTGAGTATGGAAAACTGGTAGGAGGTTCTTATATGTGACATATACATTATTTTGCTGGACAAAAGTAATGGGTGAGATCCCCCAAAATTGGGCCTCTTTCAACAGAAGTGAAATTATTTTTACAAGACAGGAGAAATTAAAACAGTATTGAAGCGTGATAGTAAAAAATGCAGTTGAAGAGTCCAGATTTCCATGTTTCTTCATGGAAATAATCCTGTCTAAAGCCTACTGATAATTAACAGTCAATTTATATTTCTATGACTACATTAATAGAAAATTCTGAAACAGAACAGAGTCGACTGGCTCTGAATAACAGGAGGTATTGGGAAGACGTTTAGCAAATGTAGTCAGCTAAAGACATTGTCAGTGAAGAAGTTTGCCCTGGAGAACACTATTATAACAATCTTTTAGAGCTGTGGTCTGTATGCTTTCTGTTCTTAGAAAGTATCTTAGAGGTGAATTATCATCTACATATCACAGGTACCTTAAAGTTAACAGTTCCAGCGCTGAACTCAGTTTCTGTCATCTGTACTTTTTCCGGTATCCTCAAGTTCATTTAGAAATAATAGTTTCTGGATCCTGTGAATCATCCTACGCTGATTTCTTACTCCCACATCCAATCAGTCAACAAATCCTGTCAAATCTGTCTAATTTGTTTATTCATTTTATTCTGTCTGGAACTCTCTGCTCCGAGATCCAGACGTGGCTGGCTCCTTGTTTTATCATGCACATCTTAAATCAAATGTCACTTGTCCCAAAACTCTTTGGTAGCTCCCACTCCAGCACTACCCCCCCCCCAAAAAAAAGTATTTTAATTTCTTTCTAACACTGATTATTGCAAAATCTCTTATTACTTTTCTCTCTTCTTTCTAACATTTCTCCATGAGAACAGGAATCTTACCTAGCTTGTTCATCATTGTATCCTCACTGCCTAGTAAACTGTCCAGTCCATGGTGTACATTTAATATGAATGCTTTTCTTAAACTCATTCATTATAGAATTCATCCGACAAATGCTCATTAAGCACTTGTGTGCCAGACATTGTGTTATGCATCAGAGACACCATAGTGGACCAAAACAAACCCTATCTTTGTACTCCTGAAGCTTATATTTAATAAAAGAGACAGCCATTTGTCAACTAATCACATAACTAAATGTAAAATTACAACTACGAGTAATTCCTTTCATATCTGTTTTCCTTTTCTTACTCTTCAATATCATTGCGTTAGTTCAGGTTATCATTAACTCATGCCTTAGCTATTAAATTGTCTATTTCCCTGCCTACACTCTCGCCACCCTGCACGATGTTTTTCCAAAATTAAAGTGCAAATTAAGTCATTTTCTATCTTAAAATTCTTAATAAATTCAATGACCTTCAAGAGAAAAGATCTACACTTTGTAAAATAATGGCCCTTCATGACCTGTCCCTCGACTGTCTTTTCTTCTCTCCTCACTACTTCCTCCCCGTCATCATACTCTATGTGGCCAGCACCCTGACTTACTGACATTCTTGTCTCTGGCCTTTGTGTGTGTTGTTCCTTCTGCTTGGTACATCTTTTCCTACTTTTTGATTACCTAATTTTCTTACCCTTTATAACTCAGTGGAGAAAAGCTCCTCAAGAAATTTTGTTTTAATTACAGTTTATGGGTGTGACAATTGTTAGTAAAGTTACATAAATTTCAGGTGTACAATTCTGTATTACATCATCTATATCTCACTTTATGTGTTCGCCACGCAGAGTCACTTCTCCTTCCATCACCATATATTTGACCCGATTACCCTCTTCTAGAACTCCCCTCCCGGTCTACCCTCTGGTAACCACTAAACTATTGTCTATGTCTATGAGTTTTTTATTTCTTCATTTGTTTGTCTTATTCCTTTGTTGTTTTCCGTTTTATATACCACATATCAGAGAAATCATATGGTTCTCTACTTTTTCTGGCTGACTTATTTCGCTTAGCATTATATTCTCAAGATCCATCCATGTTGTTGCAAATGGCACTATTGCATCTTTTCTTATGGCCGAATAGGATTCCATTGTGTATATATACGACATGTTCTTTATCCATTCATCTATCAAAGGACACTTTGGTTGTTTCCATGTCTTGGCCACCATAAACAAAGCTGCAGTGAACATTGAGCACACGTGTCTTTATGTATAAATGTTTTCAGATTTTTTAGGTAGATACCCAGGAGAGGGATTGCTGGGTCATATGGTAATTCTATTCGTAATTTTTTGAGGAACCTCCACACTGCCTTCCATAACGGCTACACCAGTCTGCATTCCCACCAACAGTGTATGAGGGTTCCTTTTTCTCCACAGCCTCTCCAACACTTGTTAATATTTGTCTTGTTGATGATAGCCATTCTAACCGGTGTGAGGTGATTTCTCATAGTGGTTTTTTGCATTTCTCTGATGATTAGTGATGTTGAGCATTTTTTCATATGTCAATTGGCCATTTGTATGTCCTCTTTGGAGAAATGTCTCTTCAGGTCCTCTGCCCATTTTTTAATTGGATTGTTTGTTTTTTTGTTGTTGAGTTTCATGTGTTCCTTGTATATTTTGGATATTATAGTCCCTTATCAGGGGTTGTTTGCAAAAATCTTCTCCCATTTGGTTGGTTGCCTCTTTATTTTGTCGGTGGTTTCTTTTGCTGTGCAGAAGCTTTTTAGTTTGATATAGTCCCATTCACTTATTTTAGATTTACTTCCCTTACCTTTGGAGCCAAATTCATAAGATGTTCTTTGAACCCAACGTCCATAAGTTTAGTAGAAATTTTTTTCTGAAACCACTCTGAGACTCAGACGGTCTCAGCCATCCCTTTTCTGTGCTTTCTTAGTGGAAAACAAATCCCATTATGTTATAATTGTTTATTTACTCACCTATGATTTCCTTTAAGGTATAATGTCTTTCATGTTTGTATCTCCATTGCCTAGAGCAGTAACAAGGAAGGATGGTTGGAAGGAAGAATGGATGGATGAGTTTGTGTGACAAAATTAAAAATAAAAGTCTAGGATGACATTTAACACCGCTTCAAACATACACAATTAAGAATATGTAAAAAACACATTGGCCAGAACAAAAAGCTAGAGTAGCCAATTTTGGATCTCCCAAACACTCTGGAAGGCAACACTCAATAATTTACTCATTAAATTTATTCCATGTGTGTTGATGTTAAGACAACATCAACTATTCATAGCTCTGTGTTGAAGTGTTGGAAGGTAAGGCAACATGATGAAACACTGCTTAAAACAAAGGGTGTTAACATTCATTAGCCTTCAGTGAGGAACTTTGTAACCAAAGAAGAAAAGCTGTGATTACAATCTTTTTGTCACTGGACATGTGGAATCATGGAGGCAATACCAAATCCCATTAGGGAAACTTGAATATTTGAACTAATAAATAAAATATAGTGCAGACTAAGACCTACTAATGGATGTATGGAAACCATTGATGTCCAAGGGAATGTGATTTTTTTTTCTCCTAGAGAAGAGGAGCATGAGGGCACAAAGATAAGCTGGTTCTTGAGAAACTTTCTGGATCTGTGTGTAACCAGAAAGTTGTGTGTTGCAGTTATCCTGTAGGAACAGAAGAGTATAAACCAAAAGTATAAAAATAAGATGGTTCTAGTTAGTCTACCTGAGAACAGCCTAGCAGAGGAGAACTCCTCCCACCTTACCCCCAGCAAACTAGATAAAATAACTTTGCTGGCCTGCAAAGGGTAACCTAAGCAAGTACTTACATGGTAGCTATTGTCTTAGTAGAGATGTCAGTTGACCATCTGCAAAATATCTCTCTAGTATTCAGCAAATATTCTTTAAATACCTGCTATGTTTCAGGGACTAGGCTGCATGAAACCTAATTATCAGAAGGAAAAGCTAAAAGTAACTGATAGAATGAAGTCAGAGCAATGTTTTAGGAGTCAATACTAAGAGCCACCAGATTCTGATAGCCAAGGAATTAAAATCCTCAAGAGCATCGTGAGGGGTGTGAATGTCTAATCATAATGTTTTCTGTACACCTGAAATTAATATAAAAAATAAAATAAAAAGAAATCATAAGGATTGTAAAGTTCTATTCAGGTATCATTTTGAATAAAGAAAACAAAGTGTGTGTGGGGATGGGGGTGGGTTATGTCCAAGATCTATCAGAAAATTAAAATCTGATTTATTAATTTTTTTAAAAAAGCATCAGAATAAGTGACTCACTGAAAACAGTTTCTTTTATATAGATGACACACAGAGAGAGCTACTGAACAAAATATCGGTCACTTAGAAAATGACCTGAAAATCAAACTGTGACCAAAATAACTTCAGATTCACTAGCAGTAATGAGTGAAGACATAGCTCCTAGGTGCTACTGCCAAATGGAAAAGAACATTTAGTGGCAAATGGAATGTTTGGAAAGGAATAACTGTGCCTAAATGTACTTCATCTAACTTTTATTTGTGAGGAGGTTTGCAGTTGTCAAGGTGGCAAATTCTCAAATGGCAACAGAATGAAACTCAAGATTAATTCAGCAAGATGCTTTTGCTTTAGATCTATTACTAAATAGGGTCTGTAAGTGGAGCAAAAACTATAGAGAATGTGGACCACCGGCAATGTGTGACACACAGCAGCAGGCTAAATTGTGGAAAAGTAGATCCTTTCATCCTCCCAAAGAACTTTTAAAGGTTAGGATTTAGTGGCATCCAGGCTTTTCCGACATGGACCTTCCTTTTGATTCTAAGGGTTACATTTTCTATTCATAAAACTTCTTACTAGAATCTTGCCAGGTGTTCTGTATAAACAATGCATCAGAACATTCTTTAAAATAATAAGGGGAAAAAATCATAACAATAACGATTCTTTGGAGTGGTGTGATTCAAAGCAAAGTTTCTTTTCAATTAGCTTCAAAATTAATCTGTTAGCACTGAATATCAATTCTGCATTAGTGCTCCTGCGGTAATTACTGCTTACTGTCAAGGCTCCATTAAGCTTCCATGTTTGAAATGATGAATGTGGCCCTTTATCGATCATTGCTTGTGATTTAATGGGTTAGTCTTAGAATAATAATGTTTTTAGCAATAAGTTGATTGCTTTCCAACATTTGTGAATCACCTAAACCTTGAAAAGTTTATATATATTTAAACTCACAATAGGAGTACTAAGTCACATGTTTTTAGGCCCTTGGGGACACTGGTATAAATAAACTAGTAAAGCCTATATTATAGAGAACTTTACAAAATTATCATACATTTCCAAAGGAATACAGAAACATGAAAAAAAAATATTTCTGTTCAGATTGTGATTTTATTCCAGGTTACTTATTTTTGTTTTTCAGTCTCCTCTTTCTCTTTTAATATTCTGCCTACCTTGAATCTACAGTGAAGATTTTGGCCAACATAGATATTTAGACCCTTCAGCAATTTTTCATTTTTATAGTTTGTTCTTCCATGTTTCTACTCTGAGGATGCAGTCAGCCACACAGACATATAGTAAATAGTCACAGTACAGTTCTTCCAGAAACACTGATATAAAATGGAAATGTCAGGCTGATTCCCTCAGGGAGTTCTGAGAAGGATTGGCTAAAATAATCTGTATAAAATACATATTACAAAGCCATGAGAAAAGGTTGGGACATGGTTTTGAAGAATCCAGTGATCCACAGAATAATGTAAAGCTAAAGAGTAACATGATCAGATTTGCATTTTTAACAATTATGGTAACAGTTATGAAGCAAATTTGAGGATGATGGAATTGAGAAATCTGGAGGAATGATGTAGAGACCATTTCAATAGCCTAAAGATCATGTGAATCAGTTTAAATCCGTGACAGTGGAGTTGAGAGGAAAGACACAAAGTATTCTCAGGAGAGTCAAAACATTGTAGTAAATGACTGAAACAAAATCAGGAAAGGTTGAAGGAAAGGAAAAGTCAGGATGACCCACTGGTTGCTAGTTTGGAAGATCTGGTCAATTACTGTGCTCTAAACAGATACAGAAGAAGGCCTGGAAGATATGGCAGTGATGGGATGGGTACCAGGGAAATAATTGACTTTTGTTTTGGACCAATGAAGTTTTCATGAAATGCTCTGGTAGGTATGTCCAAATGATATGCAGATCCAAAGACCAGGAAAGAAGTCTAGAATTACAAGATTGGGACTCATACTGTGCAATTAATCCCAGGGCAATCAATGAGAGCTTCTGAATTTCTAGTTATAGAAGAATGATTAGATTGAGATAAGCCAACATATTGAAATATATTAAAAGTCATTAAAATTATGTTTTTAATGATGAAAAATGACATTATTCAAATAATGTCAATTCAAATAAACACCAAATGCAAAATTGTTTATACAGTAAAATTTCAATCATGTGAAAATCAGTCTTAGAAGGCTGGAAGGAAAAGTATTAAAGAATTACAATGGTCATCTTAGGGTTAAATGTTTATGGTGATTCTTCCCCCTTCTGTGTATCTATGTATTACAACTTTTTTTGTGTGTTACTTAAAATTCAATTTGGGTTAAAGGATGGTTTCCTAGAAAGATAGTGATTAAGTTGAATCTAAAGGACTGAATAGAAATCAGCCAGGTGAAGAGGACAGCAGTAGCAGAAATACAAAGGTGAGAAATACAGTGCATACAGAGAATTGTAAACAGTTGAGGGTTGCTGAAGCATAGCATGGTGGCAGAGAGTTGTCAGAAGGGAAACTAGATAGGAAGGTATCATATGGACACTTGTTATGCTGAGATTCTATCCCATGTACTCTGAACAACTTAAGTATACACAGGGTAGTGTGTTCATTGGCTAGGGCAATCATAAAGTATCACAGTCTGGTTGGCTTAAACAATAGAAATTTATTTTCTAATAATTTTGGGTGCTAGAAGTCCAAGATCAAAATTTCAGCAGAGTTGGTTTCCTCTGAGGTCTCTCTCTGTCTCATGGATACCTGTCTTCTCCCTGTGTCTTCACATGGTTTTCCCTCTGTGAATCTGTGTGCTAATCACCTCTTCTTGTAAAACTACTGGCTATATTGAATAAAGAGTCCCTCTAATAACCTCATGTTAACTTAATTATCCCTTTAAAGATTGTATTTCCAAATACATTCTTAGGTCTGGGGGTTAAGACTTCAACATATAAATTTGGAGGAGTGGAGGAGACACAATTCAGCCCACAACAGTGAGTGATGTGGTTAAATTTCCTTTGGTAACCATGTGGAATATGGAGTTGAGGGAAAAGAGATGGAGTGACAGTCTACTGTAATAATGTAGGCACAAAAAAAACCACAATATTCTGTAGAACTATGAATAGAAATCAATGAATTTAAAATGAATGTAAAAAAAAAAAAATCCAGAGAGAGGAGCTGCTTTAGAGGGAAAACACCGGATTCAATTTGGGAAGATCCAATTCTATACCTACAATAGTTACAAGATATAAGAATCTGAAGCTCAAAGGTAGACAAGTGGGCTGGAAGTCTAGGTTTGGGCATCATTAGTACATATGTTATCTGAAACTACATGAGCACATCTTTGTGTATCAAGTGATGAGAGCAATGGGCCTAAAACAAAAAACCAACAATTATAGAACAGGCAGAAAATAAGAATCTAATGAAGTAGAGAGATTTGATGAAGGGAATAACCAATAGTCAAAGAGAGCAAAGAAATCCCAAAGATAAAGACTAAAAAATGATAGTTGGATTTGGAACTAGAAAGAATTATAAACATTGATACTTAACAATTCTTTGAACTTTTACGTGCAAAACTCTAGGTAAACCACTGTAAAGCACGCACAAAATTTCATTTTGAACTTGACTCAATAGACTAAGGAAGGTATCAGTATGTCTGTTTTGAAGATTAAGAAAAATGATGGTTCCGGAAAGTCAAATTACTAGCTTACGGTCAGCAGACAGCAGCACATGTGGGAATCAGTTCTAAGTTTCTATGTCACCAAACCTGGCGTGATGAACAACTAGTAATACTAATTCCCTAAGAGTAAGGCTGTTTGATTAAATTGGATGGGCTAGAAATCCAGAGGGCAGTGGGTTGATGAGTGAATGATGAGGAAGTAAGATAGACTGCCATTTTCAGAAGACAAGAAAGAAGGACAGAGCCCAACTCAGCTTGCTATCTTGCTATTCATTGTTTAGTACAGCTAGATCATTCCTAGGAAAGGTTGATAAGGCAGGGGATCAAGTGCACAAGTAAGAATTTAACCTGAATAGGTGAAGAAACACTTTCTTTAAGGTTGAACAAAAGAGTGAGGTGTAGAACTAAATGTGTAAGGAGACATGACAAGTTGCTTTATCTTACAACAATCCCCTCCGTATTCTGATTCCCCATGAAAGAATATCTCACCATTCTCCATAAATTATTTGCTTTAAAATTTTAATAAATTTGTACATGAAATTTCCTATGCCTAAAAATTCCCTCTTTTACTGTACGGTAATCTCTTACTGAAAAATAAAGACTCAGATCACAGATTATCTCTTAGAATTATTTTTTGAATTCTCCAAACAGAATTTGTCACTCCCTCACTTTTATATCTCTTAACGCACTCCTTCTGTAGTTACTTGGGGGCCATAGATAAAATACTCTTCCACTTATTTATCAAGTTCTTTTGAAATACTTTAGCATATCCACAAAATTTTTTGAAATGTTATAAGGTATAATTTAGAGCAAAGGAATTTCAAAGTTGATTTAGCTTGAACATAATCGTATTTATTTAGTTCAACCTTTTATATACAAAATAATATATACAGTTGAAATTTTCTTACTGATCAACTAAAGACTGTTCTGTCAGATATCTTGTTTTATAATAAAAGCACATTCTTAATTCAATGAGTTTTAATCTTATACTGAAAATGACACATAGACTGGGACAATTTATACAATGTATTTAAAGAATAAATTGCTACTTGCCATTATAAAGATTTATCTATTGATCACCTTGGTGTTCAAAGAAAATGATTTGTACTTGGGCCCTATCTTTAAAGCCAAATTGTATGCTGTCATACTTTCAGCTTTCAGGTGGTGCTTAATTTTGGCCAGTTAGACAATGGAATGCGAATACTGACTGCTATGTTACTATTCTGTTAGATCCATTCTTGAATAATCTGTATGCCATATGAAAAGGTCAAATGATAAGACAGAGAGATCTGAGACAAAATACTAAGATTTAATTATTTTGAGTTTGCCAGCTATCCAGTTGCATATTTCAAATTCTCCAAGAAAAATACACAAAGTGCTCAACTATATTCAACTTGAGTCTGAGCTTGAACTACATAGCATTATCTATATCTAATTTATACAGTATGGTAGTATATATAATATATAATCTTTGTAATATTTTGCATGTGCTGTTATTTTTCTTATATTATTAAAATAAGACGGTGAATATAAGAAACATATATTGGGAGAGTTATGATAACGATGTGAAATGGCTACATTGATTTGTAAATAAGTTCCTCTTTTAAATGACTATTTAATAATATACCCAAAAATAAATAAAATAAAACTATAATTCTAACAAAATCTATGAGACAGAATACCCTCACAAAGAATCTGTATATGTATTTCCTGTCAATTAAACATGCAGATAGGTAATTTTTGTTCAAATAGTATATGTGCATTCCTAATCTACCTATTGTAAGCATTGAATTGTTCAGCTTTTACAGCATTTACCAAGTTCTTCTAATGTAATTAATAATCATGGATTTGAGGACTCCTTGCCTTCTACTGCCAAAATACTTTAAGATTAATGTACACTAATCTCAGTTGTATGTAAAAATATTGTAATGTAAAATTACATTTTTATTTTTAATTAAAAATATAACAATCGCTTCAGAGTTCTCAAAGAGAAATGTCTAATGCAGCTAAGTTATTCAACCATCATTTAATATTATGTGTGATCATAATTGCATTTATCTGAAAAACCATAATTTTTGCTACTAAGCATATCCAATTTTTAAATCATTATATGTTGGTAAAATTGTAGCATTTAATTAATTTCAATAAAATGTAGTACATCAAAAATGGTAAATAAAATATGTAAAAGTCATTAATTGAAACGTGATTTGTAGCTTTTCTGGAAAAAAATGGAGAGCAAAACTAAAGTAGAGTAATAGCATGATTAATTGATTCAGGATGGCTCCTGCTGAAAAATTATGTTCAATAAGAATCTGTCGTTATAATTTGTGGTCACATGTCACTTTACAGTATATCAAATATAATGAATTCATGTGCACAGGCTGTATAAATGACTGTCATAAAAATGCTAATGTTTTAAATAAAAAAGATGGTTACTTAACTGATTTAATTCAAAGTAGTCATGGTATATTAATTTGAGCTACTGCTTTGTTTCCAGAAATGGTAAATATTTTGTAAATAATTTTGTTCTAATATATGCATTTATCATTTTGCATTCAAGTCAATGGTTTTTTAAAAATATGTTTCAATACAAATTACACATTTTTGCTTTACGCTGGGCAAAAGTTGCAGTTTAAATATTTAATAAAAAAGAAATGGAAGGAATGATTATTTTTTACAACCCAAAACTTTCTTCCAATCCAAATTATTTTAACAATAATAAAATGTACTCTTCTATAGTATGTCCAGTTACATGTATATCTCTCACTGGTTTCTTTCAGTGATGTTTTCACATATAAGAGCTTTTTTCAAATACTATGTAGAGCACCCTGAATTATTCTACATGTGAGGGAAGCTGATAGATTTGAGAAGAAAATTTTATATAACAGAGGACATTCATAAACCAAATTTTGTTATTCCCAGAGAGAAAAAGGGACAGTGAAACTCAGAGTAAAACACCAAAGGATCCACTCATATTCTGCCTTCAACAACATGCATCAATAATGCTTGTTATTGTAGAGAGTTAATTTAAATGAGCAGAAATAACCTTGCAAATGCAAGTTCAAGCAAGTTATTTTCATGAGAATGGTTTATCCCTCAGTGAGCTTAATTTGAATGTTTTAGTTTCCCTTCAGGAAGTGTGCATGTTTTCAGTCATCTGGTCCAATTCCAGTCAGTTTAACTTTCTGTTTCTAGTTTACCTAACATTTTTCCTAATCTTATATCCGTACCTTTTTACACAACTCTTGTTTAAAACTTCGTTCTATGGAATTATGTGAAAAGAACATTCCACCTCTCTGTACTGTAGACCAATCGGTAATTATTTTAGTCACCTTCTGCATAGGCATTCCATCTTTTGGGCATTGAAATTGATTTTTCTCATCTTAGCATTTGAAGACCCTGAGTGTGCCCCTTGCCCAATCGCCTGAGACTATACAGTGACACCTACAACAGACGATGTGGAGACAGCAGCTTTTCGGGCATCAGAAATGGCAGCATCAGGAGCATCAGCACGAATAGACTTTGTAGAGGTAGTTCTCCCAAACTATATTATGAAACCAAACATTTTTGATATGCGACCTGCTGATGGGGGCTGCCTTCTTACTGCCTAGTGTTATGCAAAATGTTTGGTTTTTGTTAAAGGTTAACAATGACATTTCTAACTAATATAGAGAAACTTGATTTTTTATTCCAAGTGTGTTCAGTTGCCTTAACTTTCAATGAATATGAAATTTTATCAGTCTCAGGAAAATATTAATACCCATGTTTTTGTCAAATTTATTTAACTATTATATAAAGCTGCTGTCACATACAACTTTTGTTTCATTGTTTGAAAAAATAGATCAGAATATTCCGTGATGTTAAAAGTTATACTGCTGCAGTAAATAAGAAAATTTCTCTGGTCAGTTCAGTTGCCCAGTTTCTCTGTCGTACTACCTAATGATGTTTCACTGTGAACTTATTTTGCAAAGTAAAAGATTATTCTCAGGTGACCCCAAGTCAAAATATGAAAGGCCAATAGATTGATTGGTTTTATGTATCCTTTCATTTTATGTAATTTAATGTAAAACAGTTATTTTGTAACTATAGAACACATTTGTTAATTAACCAAATTGGCTTAATCTGTAGTTTAATGACTTACAGCATTTCAATTTGCATGTAAAATGAGTCTCTGTGATGACGATTTTGCAAAATAAATAACAATTGACGTAATGGGTGCATTTACATTTAACACTTTATATGTATGACTTAGAAGTAAGATATGTTTCATACTAAAATTTTGAAGAGTTTGAAATTCAAATATACAGAGGTCTTCATTTGGTTTGTTGTTGTACTTATTCATCGTTCACATCTTAACTCTTTTTTAGAACAAGACAAAGAATTTATGCTAGTTCTATTGGAACTACTGCTTGATTAAATATAATTTGAAGGTTCTTTTCATAAGCCAGATATGAGCAGGACATATTGAACTTAATAGGTCCCCCCCCTTTTTTTGGCTTTGTTTCTGTTTTATTATTTAAAAAATTGTGAACTGTTATTTTTTGCAAAATCTACACTATGGAGTCAAAATGTACTTTACTGAATATTTCTATTATGTTTTAATACTTTTGAATTATGTGAAATATATAAAATAATGAAAGTATGTCCTAAAATGCATAGCCCTTTGTAAAAAGCACATATACATACGAAAGTGGACGTTGGGTTCTTTAGTTAAAATTGTGCAAATTTTGATTTTTCCATGAACACTAATGAAGATCTGTATGTAAAAATTTATAAATCTATTTAATTGAGTTTGTACATGTTTTCAGTTTTGTATGTCGTACGCTAGCTGACTTATCGTTTTCACATATATTGCATATATCTAGAAACTGTAAATCAAAAACTACGTTAATATTCTAAGAACACAAAGTAAATCTCTGACTCTACTTTAAAATAAATTGTGCTATTTTAGTGTAGTTTTATAATGTGTTCTCACCATGTCCTTCAAATACATTTTAGAGATTATTTAAAATAGTCTGTGTGAAAGTAGCTTTAAAGATTAAAGATATACTGCTGTTCTGCCTTTATCATATTCCAAGTAATAAACTGGACTTTCCATTTTTTAAGTTCGAGAGTCTTATAGAGCTGCAAGTAAAGTCTGCAGCAATAAGCAGTAATTCTGTTAGATAATTATTTTGTTGGCATGACCTTCCTGCAGTAAGCCATGTTGCATTTCTGGTCTTATGATAAAATATTATAATAATAGCTTGTCTACATGTAGGATATAGGAAACCTTTCTTAATGACCAAAAATTAACAATAAACTTGAGTAACTGTTGTCAAAGCCAGCGTGGTTTTAAACTGCATCAGAAGTGATTACGAAAGCAAAAAATTAAACTAAATACCACTGAATATGATACTCAATTCACTTTTGCTCACTGTTAATGCTATATGTCGCTGTAAGTTTTCCAACAAGTGTAAATTCATTTACAATGTTTGTCACTAAAACTCTAGTCTTTTATCCTAAGAGGAGTAACACATACCAATTTAACAGAAATATGAAATGTGTTCATTTTATAAAGTTACATATTTTAGCCTCTATGTTTTTTTTAAAACTCGATAAAATAGTAAAAGGACAAAATGTGTTTATATGCATTTGTAGTTATTGAAATAATAGTAGTTCCCTATGGAGCAGCCTTGTAGAAATATATACTATTGATTATGCATTTATGAGCAGTGGGGTATACATATTAAACCAGAATTTGACTAAACATAATTAATAATAGACAAAACTAAAAATACCCCTTAAGAAGAATGCCGAGTACAACAGAACCTTTTCCTCCCTCAGAAGGTAAGTGGGGCTCCCCAGAACCCAGGCCACCCTGTGTGCAGAAGACTCAATTGCCTTTGAACATCTTACAAACAACTCATAAAGAGAAGTCATGGCTCTGAGAATTATCTCTGAAAATAGGACACATCTTTCTTAGGTTTCTCAGAAGTTACAGGTTCCTGCAAGTTTAGTCAGAGTTTCATATACTGTCCCATCCTTACTTTTTTGTTCATATCAAATTTTAACAACTAAGGTTTCAGCCATTATGTATTTTCTTTTGAACCAAGTCAATTCTTCCTGCAGTAAAATTGGCAAACCTAAATAGTGTCACCAAATAATATGATTATTCTATCAATTTTCCGTGAAAAACAAGATTTAAAGAACTCAGATGCTGTTAAGTTTTATTTTATATTGCTTGCTTCTACCGCTAGCAATCAATATAAATTGGATAAAAACTGATAGTTTATATTTATTTACTGGCATAAAAAGCAAACAATATCAGTAGGGAAAAGTTATAGCGTCTGGATGTCATTACAGTAAAAAATAACAGTTTCAGAAGAGAACAGCGGGGAGTTAGAATAGCCTGAGGATATGGAAACTACATAGTGGCTCCAAATCTCACTCAAGTAAAAGTGTTCTATCAAACCAGTCATTGCCCCGTCTTCCTCACAGGCACAACTTGCTTTGATGTCAGCTGTGTGGTACATATGGACATAACATTTGAAATCCAAACTCTCAGTCACCTCTTTTGTTTGGGCAAATAGTGTAGAGAAATACAAACCTTTAATTCATTCCCATTCGGTGAACATTTGTTGAGGGTCCACTGTTTGTCAAGCATAAACATTAAAGACACCGAGTACAACAGAGCCCCTGCAGTTAGGCCGACTACAGTCTGGTGGGAAGATAGACAAGTAAAGCATGACATGCATTACAGCATGTTACATGGAATTATGGAAGTGTGATAAATAAACAGAAATAGTACTGAGAAATGCGTAATCCTACTGATTGGCAAAGTCCAAGTAAAACTTTGCAAAGGAAGTACAGTCTGCCCAGTCTTTTGAGCAATAAATTGAAACTGAACAAGTGGGCAGAAGGAGAATGAGTGTTGCTTAAAGAGAAAATGTGATGGGGATTAAATGTGCAAACTAGTATACATGAAGAAGGAGTAATCATGAGGTAGATAGAGGAGGTATCATGAAGGCGCCCACGTGCCAGGGATAGACTTCATTTTGTAGGCAATGATGAGGGTATAATGAAAGGATTTTAAACAGAGAAACGATACATTAGATTTGTGAGTGATGGCATAAGATGTATTTAGTGAGGATTCACAGGTACTCTCCCCTCGCTCTCCCCTCTAAAGAAGCAAAGAACAAACGCAAGTCAGTAGATGTTTTTAACAGCTTTATTGAGGTGATTATTATGCGACATAAAATTCACCCATATTAAGTGTGCAATTCAATAATTTTTGGCACATGTATGCAATCATCACTACAGTGCAGTTTTGAATATTTCTATCACCCTCACCAAAATCCCTCATGCTCATTCACAATCAATCCTCACTCCAGTCTCAGTTCCCACTCTAGCCCCAGGCAAACACTAATCTGCTTTCTGTCTTTATAAATTTGCCTTTTGTGAACATTTTATGTAAATGAAATCATACAATATGCAGTCTTTTGTGCCTGACTTCTTTCACTTAGCATGATGTGTTTGAGGTTTCTGTCCAATTATTAAGAGGCAAATGGAACAGAAGCATTTCACTCCCGAAGAGACTGTGAGTACTGGGAAAACAAGACGTATAAGAAGAATGTCACGTGATCCTAGCCAAGGTGTGTGACCTTGGGACTGGCCCAATGGACTAAGGGACTGAAATAGGACAGAATGGCATGGGAAAAATGTTCAGTTAGGGTAGAAGAATCAGAAGTACACAGCAAAGTGAAAGTAGAAGATAACATGTCACGCTATTTTAGTAAAATTTGCTAAGAACTAAATCTGGAACTTCTATTTCCTCCCTGCCTTAAAGATTTGCAAAGGGTATTTGTAAACATGAACTTCCTGTTTATGGTACCACAAGATTTGTTAACTTCTTTGGTTAAAACCACTTCTCCAAAGAGTTCGTTAGAAAATGCCAGTAAATCATGACAGATATCTTCAGTTAAAATAATAAAGCGGCAAAAGTGAATCTAGAACAAACAGTATTTTCTTTGGAAAACCACTTGGGACAATTTGTGGTCACACTGATATTGGAATTGCAATTTTTTTAGAGAATGCAGGGTTGGTTAAAAAATTCCTGTTCAGTTGAAGAAACACTCAGTGGCACTATGAGGCCACCCAGCTAATACAAAAATTAAAGTTCTTTCTGCAAGGGAGGACAAGACTCCTGGCAGTTTCTCTGGGTCTATTTTCAAACTCCACTCCACTAGTTCAGAAGGGCTGCCCTGCTGGTCTTGCTGCTCCTGTAGGACTGAAGGTAAAGCTAGTTTTAGAGTTGCTTGTATGAGCTACTAGGTACTAGAAAGCTCACAAGATTACAGTGTGGCTGATGGAATAAAGAAATGGATTGCTGGCCAGAATATAACCACTGCTTGGGTGTACCAGGAAAGACAAGCTCAGAAACAAAGAAGCACTAAGTAAGAGATCCTCACAAAAATCTCCAGGTTTATTGTTATATCTGGCCAAGAACCGGGTGAAGCAAGGTTGGAGCCTGAGAACAAAGCAACCGAGGCAGGCCTGTCCTCATGTACCCCAGCAACGGGAAGTAGCCCTTCTATGCCCCACACCTCAAAAGACCCTTGATCCACTGAGGTGATGAGAGACTTCTTAGGGTGATTAGGCCCCTCTGGAGCAATGCCAGGGTAAGGAGTGAAACTCAGTCCCTGAGCCACAGACTGAGAGTCCCATAGCTTGGCCCAGGGTGGGTAGGACAAACCCAGAAGCCTGGATGTTGGTGTGGTCTGTTTGCTTCTGTGAGAGGAATCAGGAGCATCCACCAGCTGTAAAATTGAGACTCTGGTACTCAAAAGAGGAGAGATTAACTACTAATGCTTATGAACTTAAATCACAAGAATGTGTTATTCCTCTGTGAAATGTCCAGGGACATCGGACAAGTATTTGCATACGCGGGGGTTGGGGGGAAAGAGGCACGTTAAAATGGAATGCGACAAGATGGAGATTTTTGTATTTTTTCTTTCACTTTGCCCACTTAGTTTCTTCCCCGACCTCTGTTATCTGAGGAGAAAAGACAACGGTCACTAGAAGACTCTGTCAAAGAAAAGTGGTTAAAGGAGGAGAATTGTACTTCCCTGTGGGCTTCATGTGGAAGCTGGAGGGGACATGACACATCAGGAGCACATACTGGGGGACTTTATCTAGCACTGAGGAAAGAGATGATGGAAAGAGGTGTTGGGTGAACATGTTGCAGGAATAAGAGATTTTTTTTAATTAAATTTATTGGGGTGACAACAGTTAGTAAAATTACATAGGTTTCAAGTGTACAATTCTGTAATACATCATCTATATATCATATTGTGTGTTCACCACCCGGAGTCAGTTATAGAAAATCACCATATATTTGACCCTCTTTACCGTCTTCTACCATCCCTCCTCCCACTTTACCCTCTGGTAACCACGAAACTGTTGTCTGTGTCTATGAGTTTTTGTTTCTTCTTTCTCTTCTTCTCTGCTTTCTTCTTTTCTTCTTTCTTCTTCTGTTTCTTGTTCATTTGTTGCTTTCAGTTTTATATCCACATATGAGTGAAGTTATATGGTTCTCTGACTTATTTCGCTTAGCATAATAAGTCTGACTTATTTGTATACTATGGGGTTGTCTGACTTATTTCTGTATGACTTATTTCACTTAGCATAATAATTTCAAGATCCATCCATGTTGTCACAAATGGCAGTAGTTCATTTATGGCAGAGTAGTCTTTCATTGTGTATATATACCATATGTTCTTTATCCGATCATCTATTGAAGGACACCATGTCTTGGTTGTTTCCATGTCTTAGCCACCATAAATAAAGCTGCAATGAACATTGGAGCACATATATCTTTACGGATAAATGTGTTCAGATTTTTTGGATATATACCCAGGAGAGGAATTCCTATGTCATATGGTAACTTTATTCTTATTTTTTTGAGGACCCTAAATGCTGTTTTCCATATTTACTCTACCAATTTATATTCCCACCAACAGTGTATAAGGGTTTCTTTTCTCCACATCCTCTCCAACATTTGTTATTACTTGTCTTGATGATAATAGCCATTCTAACAGGTGTGAGGTGATATCTCATTGTGGTTTTCATGTGCATTCCCCTAACAGCTAGTGAAGTTGAGCATCTTTTCGTATATCTGTTTGGCCCTTTGTCTTTTTGGGAGAAGTGTCTATTCAGGTTTTCTGCCCATTTTTTAATTGGATTGTTTGGTTTTTGTTGTTGAGTTGTATGAATCTTTTATATATTTTGGATATTAACCCCTTATTGAAGGTATTGTTTACAAATATCTTCTCCCATTCGGTTGGTTGCCTCTTTGCTTTGTTGATGGTTTCTTTTGCTGTGCAGAAGCTTTTCAGTTTGATATAGTCCCATTCATTTATTTTAGCTTTTTACTTCTCTTGCCTTGAGGTCAAATTCATAAAATCCTTTCTAAACCCAAGGTCCATAATTTTAGTACCTATGCTTTCTTCTATGAAATTTGTTGTTTCAGGTCTTATGTTTAGACCTTTGATCTACTTTGAGTTAATTTTGGTATATGGTGACAGACGTCTAGTTTCATTCATTTGCATGTGGCCTTCCAATTTTCCTAGCACATTTTATTGAAGAGGCTTTCTTTTCTCCATTGTATGTTTTTTGGATCTTTTGTCAAAAATTATTTGCATATATATATGTTTATTTCTGGGTTCTCAATTCTGTTCCTTTGGTCTGTGTGTCTGTTTTTCTGCCAATACCATGCTATTTGATTATTGTCACTTTGTAACATAAATTGAAGTCACAGAATGTGATGCCTTCATTCTTGTTCTTTTTCTTAGGATTGCTTTGGCTATTGGGGTCTTAAAAAAAGAAATGTCAGATTACATTTTCGGTTCTGGAATTACAGATTAACCATTTAGTCTTCTAATGATAAATTGAGATGATCAATGCATTTGATAAGGTATGAGAGTTTCAGTTATTATTTAATAATGTAAAGCATTCGTTGCTGCCTTTAATTTATGGCTCGGTGTCATTATCAGTTTTATTTTTCCAACTTTTTAAAATCAAGATGGTTTTTTTTTCTTTTTCATTTCATAAGATATGAGATTATAAAGGTAACGATACCTCATACAACTCACATGCATTAAATTTTTCAAAGCCCCTCAAAGAGTGCTTACAAAAGTATTTTTTTTGTCTGCATATTGACCGGACAAGGAATGCATAAAAGATATTTCCCGTTCAGATAATAAGAACTTTAATGTTTATCTGCTACCATATAAATAACATCCTTAGTGCCACAAGCAATGCACTGATTTTTGTGTCAGCTTATGCTATGTATTGATGTATAATTAATTCTATATTGTACTTCTCCTTGAGGACAAATGTTTAAAATTGTAATTTTCATTATAAGTTGATACTTTGCAGAAGGATTTCACAGAAACTGGTAAAACTTTGAAATATAAATCATTTTATCTAGTTAATTACCACAAAATACAGTGAAGCAGTTCAGGATGTTTCCATACAGTAATTACTGAACAATGTACTTTCAGTATTTCTTGATTTAAGTAAATATAGAAACAATGTAGCTTGTAATATCAAAGCATTTGTCATTCTAAGAGATTTCTGAATTCACTTTTTACTACAAAATTGATCATACTTGAAAATTCTTTTCCCTGATGTACATACTTGATATATATACATTTTGCTCTTTAGTAAAAAAGTATAAAGAAATTAGAGAAACTTTTAGGAAAAAGCAAAAGAATATCATTCTCATCAGTTTTCTCTGGATCAACAGGTTTATGTGGGTATCTATAACTGTAAAGGAAAACTTGGAAATAAAGAGGAATACAAAGCAGTGAATGTGGATACATTGAGATGGAGATCCATAGACTGTCATCCTAGTTTTGTCATTTGGTAATTCTCATAGAAGAGCAAAACAGCATATTCTGTTAATACAGAGGACAGGATAAGAAATAAATGTACTTAACATTAGTGACAGAAAACTCAATAATAGAATGAAAATTAATATCCAGGAGAACTTGCCCAACATTTGTTGGACACTTATACTGTGCTAAGCACTGTGCTATGTTTTGAAAGTTTTAAAGATGTATTTGGTCCTTTCAGTATTTTTTTTGTTTCTGTGGGAGAGATCTTCTAAGCCAAGGAGAGTCATGTGCAAAAATAGAGAGATGAATGAGAAACTGATGAGTTATGTAAAGTACTAGGAGATTCATTTGTGCTCAATGTATATTGGTTGTGCATGTCAAGGGATGAGGTTTGAAAAACAGGACAGAGCTTATTCAAGTAGGGTTTTGTATGCCAATATAATGATTAGAGCGATAAAGAGAAATAAGCCTGATTCAGTCAGTTCTGCAAGGAATATTGTCCATTTGATTTTAGCTAATATGGTCACCTAAGAATCTTCACTCTAATAGGTTATATAATTGCTAATATTTATTAACTTCTAAATTCTTTACATATAATAGTTCATATAGCCCTTACATTAACTCTTTGAAGTAAGTGATATTATCTCCATTTTACAAATAAGGAAACTGAAACATAAAGGAATAACTTCCCCAATGTCACAAAGCCGGTAAGGTGAGGAGGAAGAATTTGAACCCTGGCAGCTTGACTCAGAAGCCTTGTTCTTAATTACCATGGCACAGTTGAATGGAGTCCACCCAAACTGGATTGAAGCTTTGAGGATATGTGATGATATTTTGTATAGGTTTGAATACATGATGAATTCAGGAAAATTTTGCTAACATGTATGAATAAAATACTCAAACCTTTCTTTAAAAAAATCAAACAGCTTTATTGAAATATAATTGATTTGGATTTCTCTGGTAGATACCTAAGAATGGAATTGCTGGATCATAAGGTAGTTCCATTTCCAGTTTTTTGAGATAATTCTATACTGATTTCCATAGTGGCTGCACCAATCTGCAAGAACTGAATAAATGAGCAAAATAAACAGAAATAATCTCAGAGATATAGAGGAAAAACTAATGGTTGCTAGTTGGAAGGAGGACGGGGATGGGGGAGAAGGTGAGGGGTTTAGAAAGCACAAATTGGTAACCACAAGATTGCCATGGGGACACAAAAGACAGTTTAGGGAATATAATCAATAATGTAAAGATTTTGTAGGGTATCCAATGGAAACTTGTCTCATTAGGGAGACCACCTCAGGGATGGTGTAGATACCTGATCACTGCACTGTACACCTGAAGCTGAAGCTGAATAATAATGAATGTCAACTATAATTTTATATATAATATATAAAAATTATAGTATATGTATATATAGTCACAGGATGTGGAGTACAGCATGAAGAATAGAGTCAGTGGAATTGTAACAACTATATAAGATGTCAGAGGGGTAGTAGATTGGTGGAGAGGGGTTAACTTTGTGAGGGGTGTAAATGGCTGACTATTACATTGTTTTGTGCATGTGAAACTAATTTTAAAAAGTATAATTGAAATCAATAAACTGCATGTAAATGTACAGTTTGATAAACTTTGAAATATACAACAGTGAAAGCATAACCATAATCAAAATAATGAACATATCCATCACCCCAAAAGTTTTCTCCTGGCACTGCTCACTCCCTCCCCACTGAGACAAATATTACTATTCTGCATTTTGTCACTACAGGTTAGTTCAGATTTTTCAGAATTTTGTATAAATGTAATAATTTAGTATATTTTCGTTTTTTGTCTAGTTTCTTTCACTGAGCATAGTGATTTTGAGATTTGTCCATGTTATAACATTTATCAATATTATTGCTTTATCTTTTCATCTCTCAGTGGATATTTAAATTGTTTTCTTCCATTTTTTGGCTATTACAAAATAAACTGCCGTGAATATTCATGTACAAGTCTCTGTGCAAACATTTAGGGAGAAGGAATATATATGCTTTCATTTATATAGAATTCAACATGAGGAAAAACTAATCTATGCTTTCAGAAATTGTAATAAATCTTTTGGGAGGTAAGGTAGTGACCAGAAGGATGCATGAGGGAAGCTGCTTTTGGACTCTGGAAATACAGTGGTATGTCAGTTTTCGAACGTCTCCGTTGAGGAACATTTCAGTTTGCGAACGCTGTAAATTTTATGGATCTATCGTATCATTAGATAGTAAAATTCATGCTAAATTTCCCATTTTAGAGGTTGATTTTAAAGGTCTGGAACAGATTAATCCATTTTGCATTACTTTCTATGGGGAAACCGAGCCTCAGAACTCAAACGGTCTTCCGGAACAGATTATGTTAGAAAACCGAGGTACCACTGTATTTTGTTTCTTTATTCTGATAGTGATTACATGGGTAACAAGTTCAGTATATAAAAATTCAGCGAGCCTTATGCTTCTGGTATGTATTCTTTTATAGTTATCTTATACTTTTATTAAAAGTGAGAATAAAAGTGAGGCGAATGAATTGGTTCGGTTCAGTCTCGATGACTTTCTACACGTTGTCTGGCATGTCTGCCTTTTATTTCATAGGCCTTCTCATTAATCCAGTTCTATTACCTGGCATCCTCCTTGTAGTCCTATACCATTGCCTTTATACCTTTTACTGTAATTGGTTGTTTTACTATATATCTTCCTTGTTACTCTATAAGCTGTCTGAAAAAAAGGATAATGACTAATTTTCTCACCTTAGTGTCCATTGTCTGGCATGGGGCTTGGTACATAGCAGATAGTCAATAAATATTAGGATGCGTGATATGAAACTTTCCTTGGTAGTTGCTTACAAACATGCTCAAAGTTTAGCCTCTGAGCCTTCATTATTATTTGGTTTCTACTAAAAGTTTGTTTCCCCTATTGTCTACAAATTATTGATTAGATTATGTGGTATTGAAAGTTTTACTTCCAACCTCAGTGCTTTGTTTTAGTATACATTTTTCAAAAATAACAATAATTTATATTATTGAGAATTTACAAGTTAACACTTTTTACTAACTTATTTAAGCTGCACAACCCAACAATGTAGGTACGCATATGGTTCCCATTTTGCAAACAGGGAAACTGAGGCAATGAGCAATTAAATAACTTGCCCAAGATCACAAGTGACAGAGCTCATATTTGATCCCAGATAGTCTAACTCCAGAACTCATGGTTTTATCCACTAGTCTTTTGTTTTTATATACACTACATTACATCATTACATTACCTTACTTCCTTCAGAACTTTGATAAAATGGTAACTTTTCAGAGTGGCTTTCTCTGACCACCTAATACTCTCAGTCATTCTCGTGCTGCTTTATTTTCTCCATAGCACTTACCACCACATGATATATTGTATATTTATGTTCATTTCCCTCTGAGACATCTCTCCCCACTAACTCCATGATGGCAGAGACTTTCTGGTTTTACTTTCTGCTATATTCTTATATATTAGACTAAGGCCTGGTACATAGTAGACACTCAATAAATATTTTCTGAATAAATGATTCATGGAATCGACTTATACTGTGGCACTGTGGTACTATGGGGATGGCAAAGGTTTTTAAATATCATTTTTAGCAGAGTCACTCCCTGCTTAGAATAGAGACCAAAAAAGGATCTCTATTAGACAGAAACATGGACACCATTACACATTCCATGTACCATACTGTGTGAATTTATTCTAGAAGCAACTTTGCTCTGGCAAAAGGGAGCCAAAAGACAGTTTCTATGTGATATCATATGGCTTGCAGTTTAAAAAGATTTCTCTGACTTCTTCTTTTTTAATTTTATTAAATTTATTAGGGTGACATTGGTTAATAAAATCTTATAGGTTTCAAGTATACAATTCTATAATATATTATCTATATATTGCATTGTGTGTTCAACACTCGAAGTCAAAATCTCCTTCCGTCACCATATATTTGACCCTATTTACCCTCTTCTACCTCCCACTCCCCCTTTTCCCTCTGGTAACCACCATACTCTTGTCTCTGTCTATGAGTTTTTCATTTGTTGCCTTCAGTTTTTTACAGCACATATGTGTGAAATCATGTGGTTCTTGACTTTTTCCATCTTGACCTATTTCACTTAGCATGATATTCTCAAGATCCATCCATGTTGTTGCAAATGGCAGTATTTCATCTTTTCTTATGACCAAATAATATTCCATTGTAACGTATGCTACATCATCTTTATCCAATCATCTATCAAAGGACACCGGTTGTTTCCATGTCTTGGCCATTGTGAATAATGTTGCAGTGAACAGAGGGGTACATATATCTTTACAGATAGATGTTTTCTGATTTTGGGGGTAGAGACCCAAAAAAGGAATCGTCGAGTCAATGGTAACTCTTTTCTTATTTTTTGAGGAACCTCCATACAGTTTTTCATATTAGCTCTGCCAGTTTACATTCCTACTAGCAGTGTATGAGGGTTCCTTTTTCTCCACAACCTTTCTAACACTTGTTATTACTTGTCTTGTTGATAATAGTCATTCTAACAGGTGTTAAGTGATGCCTCATTGTGGTTTTGATTTGCATTTCTCAATACCTGGTAAAGTTGAGCATCTTTTCATATATCTTTTGGTCATTTGTATGTCCTCTTGAGAGAAGTATCTGTTCAAGTCCTCTGCCCATTTTTTAATTGGATTGTTTTTTTGTTGTTGAATTTATGAGTTCTTATGTATTTTGGATACTAATCCCTTATCAGAGGTGTTGTTTACAAATATCTTCTCCCATTTGGTTAGTTGCCTCTTTGTTTTGTTGAAGATTTCTCTTGCTGTGCACAAGCTTTGTAGTTTGATATAGTCCCATTCATTTATTTTTGTTTTTTACTTTCCTTGCCTTTAAGGTCAAATTCATAAAATCTCTCTGGACCTAAGATCCATAAGTGTAGTATCTACAAGTTTGGACAATTAAGTTCGCACACTCATCCTAGAAAAAGCGCTACATACCTCATTGCTGAATATCACTATGGTCACCTTCAGAGTACTCCCCTTGGGAAGCTATGCACTGACGCCAATGCCTAGTCCACCCTTCAAAGCAATTTGGGAACTGTTTTTCTGGAATGGCCATCAAAGCTGTCGTCGCATTACCCTTGATGTCCTGAATGTCATCCAAATGTCTTCCTTTCAATATTTCCTTGATCTTCGCATAAAGAAAGAAGTCATTGGGGGCCAGATCAGATCAGTAGGGAGGCTGTTCCAATACAGTTATTTGTTTACTGGCTAAAAACTCCCTCCAAGTGCTATTTGAATTGATGCATTGTCGTGATGCAAGAGCCATGAACTGTTGGTGAAAAGTTCAGGTCGTGTACCTTTTTCATGCAGCCTTTTCAGCACTTCCAAATAATAAGCTTGGTAAACTCTTTGTCCAGTTGATACAAATTTATAATGAATAATCCCTCTGACATCTCAAAAGGTTAGCAACATCGTTGCAACAAGTTCATGAACTTAATTGTCAGAAATTAATTGTGGGGTTTTTTTTCCATATATTTTATTGTTTCAGGCCTTATGTTTAGGTCTTTGATCCATTGAGTTAATTTTTATTTATGGTGACAAATAGCAGTCTAGTTTCACTCTTTTGCATGTGGCTTTCCAATTTTCCCAGCATCATTTACCGAAGAGGCTTTCTTTTCTCTTTTGTCTTTTCTCCACTTGTTTTTGGCTCCTTTGCCAAAAGTTGTTTGCCCTTACATAGGTGGGTTTATTTCTGGGCTCTCAATTCTGTTCCATTGGTCTTTATATCTGTTTTTCTGCTACTACCATGTCTGTTTTTCTGCCAATATCATGAAAATTTCTCTGGCTTATATGTGGTTTATAGAGAGCATGATGGAAGACATGGTAACCAGTTTACAAAGCCAGGAAGTAATCCATGGGAGAAACAAAGCTTTGAACTAGAGCTATCAAGATGGCTCTAGAGATGTGAAGAAACGGATTTCAGAGAGAGTAGAATACATAAAGTCTAGTGAATAATTAGTCATGGGTTTCTGATTTAGGTGGTATCAACAACACAAACAAGAAATAGAGGAGATCTGGAAAGGTGACGAATTTTGTTTTCAACATGATAAATTGGAAGTTCATGTGGTATATTCAAAGGAGCTGTTCACTAAACGATAAAATATTTAGACCTGGGACTTACAAGAGCATCTGTGACTCGAGAATTATATTTCAGTCACTAAGTGCATGAAGTTGCATAGAGAAATTATATAGAATATTGCTACAGTATTAGCAGGTACATAGCTAGTCACACAATAACAAACACTGTATAATTTAAGCTTAAAAAGACTTTAATGAGAGGACATTGAATAAGTGCAATAATTGACAATAAGACAACAAGTAAAAGTTAGAAAACAGGCAAAAACAATTTTAAAAATAACAGTGTGGTATAATGCCATTGTCGCCACCACTGAATGTTGAATGCCACCCTTTGAACTGGCACCCTGCCAGCACTTGGTACTGACCACTGCTCCTGCACCATCTGCCTACAGTTTCTGTTTGTTATTGGCTTTGCGGCTGCTGCTCAAGCCATAATGAATTCTCCATAGTCAGTAACTTCTGTGGCAAGTATGGAGCATGTGTTTGACATAGATATCCTGGGTGCTCAATTCACTGATGCCGGAAAGGCTTGAAAACCAGGTACCTGGCTTCTAAAAGTGACATTGATATCCAGCAGGCAAAGACCACCCAGTACACCTACTCACCAATGTTAGACTTATTCATTGCTACTGCAAGGGAGACTGCATACCGTTGAGACCCATGGAGAATCTCAGTAAGAGGGAGTTAGAAGGGCCTTATTGTAGGTGATTGTTAGAGAAGATTCAAGAATGTGGTTGTCTTTTCTGGACTGGGTATTCTCTGAAAGTTGGGCATGTGTTTATTGGAGATTTTAGTATTTCTGATCTATGAAAGCAGGGGAATGGAAAAGAGCTAGAGTTGCCACTGAAGAAGAAGCAGCAGTCCCTCCCAGTAATAGAAGCACAAGATCTTTTGTTTTTTTATCTCTATTCAGGTATGATTTTGTAATTGTCTTGTGTTTGCTTTGTTCCATCATGATCATGAAGAGTCCTCAACTGAGGTTGATATTTTGTGAAACTGTTTATGGTAAGCAGGGAAGTACCAAGGCCTAAGAGGCAACAACCAGACTAGCTACCAGGTGTCAAATGTCGGGAGGGGCTTTTTCCTTTCTCAGTAGGCAAGGTTTGCCTCCTACCTTCAAGACCCCTAAAGCAGGAATTACCAGAATGCCAGGTGCTGGGCAGCCAATTAAAAAAATTACTCAAGCCTGTAATTTTCAACTATGGAGTATTATATTAGTCAACTAAAGCTGCCATTACAAAATACCACAGACTCGGTGGCTTGAACAACAGGAATTTATATCTCACAGTTCTGGAGGCTGGGAGGTATAAGATTAAGGTGTCAATCAATTCTGTTCCCTGGCAAGGGCCCTCTTCCTGGCTTGCAGATGCCCCGTTCTCACTGTGTCCTCACATGGCAGGGAGACAGGGAGGTCCGGTCTCTTCCTGTCTTTATAAGGACACTAATCCCATGTGGGGGCTCCACCCCCATGACCTCATTAAACCTAATTACCTCCCAAAGGCTCCATCTCCTAATACCATCACACTGAGGTATAATTCAACACATAAATTTTGGGGGACACATTCATTCCGTAACAGGTATCACTTTAACTCAGGGATCAGCAAACTTTTTCCTGCGACAGGCCAAATAGTAACTATTTTAGGCTTTGCAGGCCGTAGGGTCTCCAACACACCTGCTCTGCCATTGTAGCACAAAAGCAGCCAGACAATATATAAACAAATGAGCATGGCTGTGTTTCAATAAAACTTTATTTGTGAGTACTGCAATTTGAATTTAATGTCATTTTTACGTCATGAAGTATTCTTCTTCTCTGTCTTTTTCAACTATTTAAAAACAGGGGAAAAAATCCCTGATTTACAGACCATATGAAAATAGTCAGTGGATCAGATTTGGCCTGCAGACCATAATTTGAAAACCCCTGCTCTAACTAAGAAGCAATATCATTAATGAGTCTGTTGCCTGTAGGCTGGTATGGAGAGAGAAGAGCCAATGGTATTGATTGGTTCAGAAAAACACATCACATGGAATTAGAAAAGAAGTCACCAAATAGAGAGTCCATTACCTCTAGGTCTTGACTGTGAAACTCAGAATCTACTTCTAATTTAATAGCCCTTACATTAGGAAATAGTGACAAACTCTAGCTCCTACTTCAATAATGTTCTAGGACAAGCTGCTTTGCATAAATATTTTAAAGTTTTCTTTTATTTGGATATATTATGTTTTGTGTTTATAACAAACTTCTTCAAAGATTTTTTTCATCAGTGTTATGCCAGTTTTATTGAGATGCAGTTGACGTCCATCATTGTGTAAGTTGAAGGCGTACAGCACAATGGTTTGACATACATATTGTGAAATGATTACTGCAATAAGTTAGCATCCATCAGCTCATATAGATGCAATAAAGGGAAGAAAACAAAACATAGAAAATAATTGTACCTGGTGATGAAAACTTAGAATTTACTATCTTAACTTTGATATATATCATACAGTACTGTTAACTATAGTCATCATGTTGTACATCATATCCCTTACATAGATTTTTAAAGATTATTTTCTAGGTCATTTCACATGAGAGACTTCATATTTGTTGCATACAAATCCATAGATTTGTTGTTAGTTTTCTGATCTATAAAAAATGACATTTTTTGATAACATAATAATCTTTCAAGAGGTAAAATCATAACAAATACTTTCCCTAACAATTCCTTCTCATGAAAATACAATTATTCTCTGATTTGTTTTTTTTTTAATCTGAGGACTCCTCTGAGATATCTTTAAAGCAGCTAAATTTAGCCTCTTGACCGCCAACGCTAAATCTACCAATGAATGGCTCCCATTAGAGAACCTTACTTATTTAGAATAGTATAAATGGCTCATTATGACTAGATTATAATATGTATAGGGGTTTTGCAGGCAGTAAAACCATCAATGTAAATTAAGATTCCTTGAATGTAGGATGTTTTCCTGAGATAATTTGATATCTGAACCCAGAAATGACATGACCAAATTATTTTGGGGTTACTCTAACAACAATGATATATATGGATTGTAAGGAGATGAAAATGGAAGCAGGTAGACTAGTGAAGAGGCTGTTCCAAAGGCCTGGCTTACCATAGTCCAAAAAGTAACGGAATAAACTAAGAGATAAGTAAACTAAGAAGTGAGAGGAGCTAAGGGCCTTTTCATCTCTTAAGCCCTAAATCCAATGTTATCTGATATAAAGCCATCTCTGACATATGGGTCAGGCAGAGGAAATGAAAAGAGAACATACATTCAAGACATGTAATGGAGATAGAATAAATAGATGCTTATAACTTACTAATTTGGAGGGTGATCAAAACAAAGATTTAGAATGGCTTCAAGTTTCCGTTCAGGCTACGTGGAGAATAGTGGTAACATCCATGAAAATAGGGAATAGGGAAGTAAGTGACAAGTTCTTTCTACCATTGCTTTATTGGGGCACTCAGTCCTTCCTTTCCTTCTAGGGAAAGTAAGCTCCATCTTCCTATTTTCGCACTGATGGTTCTCTGTCCCTAAGAATGGGGTCCTGATTACAGTTTGACCTTGGAAGCATGGCGTTTTGTAGCCTGACACAGAAATAAGTCTCTGAACCAGTCTTCTCCATGAGTGAATTGCTCTTGAAAAAGAACATTCTGTCTCTTTTTTGTTGTTGTTGTTGGCATTACCGTTAAAGAAGCAAAAAACTTTTCTGATCCCCACTATGTTGCCAAAAACTGTTTGAGCTATTTCCAGACCATGTTAAAATGTTAAATACTTTAATACCTAGCTGAATACCTAGGTGAATGGTTTTTTTGTTGTTGTTGTTGTTTTTGTTTTTGCTTGGAATTCCTTTCCTGCCTTCTCCATCTAGTGATCTCTTTGTCTCTTAAGCCCTACTTCCAATGCTATCTGTTATGAAGCCATCTCTAGATCAGGCACTGGATTGCAAGTTCTCATAGCACTCTACCATCTTCTAGGTGGTATGAATCCCAACCATAATGAACTAATATGTCAATTTTATAATCATTTAATTATTAAATTTTCTGATAGAATGTAAACTTCCTCCGGGCAGGGCAGGGACTGTGTTTATTTTGCTAATCTTGAATCAGTGTCACACACATAAAAACCTCATAGTATTCATTATTATTGTTAATCACAAGTTTTTATGACCACTCCCATAGGTTGTGAGGCACCTGAAGGTAACACCCACATCTTAGTCACAACACTTAGCCTAGCATCTAATGTGCTCAGAAGATGTTAGTTCTCAATGAAAGAATTATTTGGTTAATGAATTTAAAAGGCTTAATTTGCAGAGAATTTATAAAGTGAAGCATCGGTGTAGTATGAAGTAAAGAGTCTAGATCATTAACTTGCTATTTTGTCTACAATGAGAACAATGATATGAAAAAATATGCTTTTCTTTTCCCGTTGGGCAATCAGCTAAATGTTTTTTCAGGTTGACAAAAAGTCAACCTTCCTCAAGAAAAATTCAGGTTCAGAAATATAATTTTTCTTGAGAGTATGTTCATGACTCTTGAAGAGTCATGAACATGACTCTTTTAAAGAAAGATTTACTTTATATAAATATAATCCTTAAGAAATAATGCAATTAGACTTCTGTGTCTTTTACAGTTCTTTGATTGAAATGAGTTTTCATTTTAGGCACAATTTCACAATGATCTCACTTAGAGTAGATTTCTTACCATTATTTCTATTGTACAGTCCATTATTTCTGATAGCTATCATGTTATATTTCATTTTACAACTCCTACATGCTGATTGTCATAATCATATTTTAGCATGATAATCTTCATGCCAAATTATATCCATAGGGAAAAAAAAGTCTTGGTTAAAGCCAACCAGAAAGTTATACTAAGTAAAATTTGTTCTTAAGTTGCTATTTTAAATGAACCTATAGAAAGCACACATCATTCCAAATACTAAATAAAATCTAACTGTATTTCTATGTATTGATAGACACTATAAAAATATGTCAGTAATAAAGGTTTTAGCATTCAAATGGTAAGGGAAGAATCTGTAGCAATAACTTTATATAAAATAAAAATATCTAGTTGATTCTAAGACGCATATTACTTTAAAGAGAAACTGAACTTAGAGAAAAAGATTTGTGGAGTAATTTTCTTTGAAGATATAATAAATGTAAAAAAGAAGAGGAATATAGATTGAAAATTATTAACATATTTACCTGATTTCTGAAACTATAAAGTAATAAAAAGTAGAAAAAACAATATGTATAGATTCACAGTCATGGTTTCTGAAAAGCAGAAAATATAAACATCAGAAATCACACCAAAATCCACACAATAATTTTTGCAAATGAAGTTTTTAAAATGGGAAACTAGAATATTGAAAAGTCAAATATGGGAAGGAAAAAAAATGTAAACCACTTTTAACCCTAAATTATTTGTAGAAATGTTTTTCTTAAGCTTATGATTAACATATAAAACCATGCAAATACTTTTGTATATATTTTCTATTTCTTTTAAAATTATTTAAAATGTACTTTATCTCTCACTATCGCAAGTGCAAATTTATACTTAATTTGATAAAATACTAAGATATTAATTTCTTTGAAAAAGTGTGGTGTGTCTGATCAGACTCTTCTGAGACCGAAGAGAGCTCTATTTTTGTGTTAGATCTGCCACCAACAAACTATGTGACACACTCTAATAGGTACCTAACAGTGCAGTAGAATGGATGTATTTGGAAGGATGCTTTTGGCCATAAGAAACAGAATTCTTAGTAAAAGTGACTTTTTAAATAGTAGATATATTGTTGCCTATAACAGTTTCAAGGTAAATGGTTCCAGAGTTGGTTTCAGTAGCTTAATGATTTTATCAAAAGCCTGGGCTTTTTTCATTTTTTTTATACTGCTATCCCCACTATGTTGGCTTTCATCCTTGGACTTGTTACCTCATGGTTGCGTAGTGTCCACTGCAAGTCCAGACACCAAATTCTCATCCAACCATGGGAAAAAAAAAGGAGGACAGGTGAAAAAATTCTCGTGCCTCCCTGCATCATTTAAATCAACAAAGAAATTCTTTCTGAGACTCTTCCCCAAAAGATTCCACTTCCTGTTCTAGTGATCAGAACTGAGTCATCATATGTTCATGTCCTAACTGCAAAGAAGGTTTGCTTACTGACTATCTGGCATCTCTAGTTTCTGATGCAGGGCAAGGACTGCTGTCAAGCAAGAAAGGGCAGGGAAACTACAGTTGCCTGGGAAACCCACCATGGCTACCTGTCAAATTATTTTCAAAGACCTTTGTCCTCTAAAGTTCAAATTCTCTGACATGTTAGTCACACAATTGCATCCATATTATGCATCAGAGTATCAGCAGTCTAAGCCCAAATCTACATAGCAGTACGTGAATTGATATTCAGAAAGCCCAATGTAACAAATAATACATTTTTATAGGATGTATAGGAGGAGACATGGTGCCTGAAACACCTGTGTATGTGTGTGTGCCTGTGTGTGTTAAAGGAGTCTCTTAGAAAAGAAACATCTTGTTCCCTGCTCAGTTATCTATAGAAGTTTTAAAATAGCTTAACTCTGCTTAAGTACTTTTTTAAGTAGAAGTAAAATGTCTTCATGAGCATATAATGTAGGTTGCAATATGTTGTAGTGAAAAGGAGCATCTTCGTAACTGATTATGTTTCGCATAACCTTTTTTTTTTTTAATTTATTTTTAATTTATTGGGGTGACAATTGTTAGTAAAATTACATAGATTTCAGATGTGCAATTCTGTATCACATCATCCATAAATCACATTGTGTGTTCACCACCCAGAGTCAGCTCCCCTTCCATCACCATACATTTGATCCCCCTCACCCTCATCCCCCACCCCCCAACCCCTTTACCTTCTGATTGGCCTGCTGCAGTGTAAGCACTGAGCTTCAGTTCCAGTGGTACAGCCACCGGCAGATAATATTGTCATAGTTCCTGCTTACTTGGTATCTTTTCACCACAAAGCACTCAAAAACCCTTACAAGTACGATTGTATCTTTGCTGCATTGTTATACAATTAGGAATGCACAATGTTTGGCCAGTGGCAAAATTCATGTACAGAGTGAATGAATGATTGGTTTTTGGTTATAAACCCAAGAAGACTTTAGAGAGGCATGAAATTCAGGCTTATAAGAAGTAGTGCAGAAATTTGTCTTAGATCCCATTGCTATTCTTAAGATTCTGTTTGTCACTTTAAACTACTTCATTTAACAAGTATGCCTTACTATATAAACTAGAACTATTCTTGACAGGTTACTTGTGAGTTTATTTCTTCATACAGAATCTTTTCTTCGTGCTGTGCATTAAATTGGAGTAAGTAATTAGAGGAAAGAAAAATTTTCCAATAAGACATCACAAAATCATTTAAACCTTTAAATTTTAAATATTTAAAAGGAAAAAAGTATTTCCAAAGCAAATACTTGAAATGCATGACAGCTTGATGCAAATTATATATTTTAAATGTTTATTCTAATAATTTAAATACTGCAAGGAAGAACATCTTAATTGAGAAACATTAACAAACTTGTCTAAAAAATAACGTCTTCACAGTATTTTTTGACAAAATAATAGATGTTTAGTTTGCTTACATAGCCTTCTGGAAGATTCCAGGAAGCCAGTTGACTTTTTGTGTTGTTCTTAGGGGGAATTGAATTGAAATGATGTCATGTATATAAAAATCATTATCAGTGACATTAGTTTAAGCTATAATAATAACCAAGGGAAATTTTTATATAAAGCATTTGATAATGGAAATTGTTTTATCTGCCATTGGACACTAGATTTTTAATTTTTCCTAGTTTTAAAAGATGATAGGTTGATGTTTCTTTAACATGAGGTGTGCGAGCTGTTATGTTTTTAAAGAATGTCAATTCTTGGGCATTCTAAAATTTAGTACCTGTGCTATCAAGAACAATTTGTTTCAAAAATTTATAATATGAGATTTATTTAAAGAGAGATTCTTAACAAGAGAATAACATGACAATGTGGTAAAATTTATAGGTCTAAATTTTAAAATGCTAATGTCCATTAAACGTAGGACAGAGATGAAAGAAAGTGGAAAGACAGTGTATTCTTACTCTAAGTTTCAATAGAGTGATGCATCAGACAGTAACAGCAGAAACGAGTTTTCTGTCCTTGTGCCATGAATTGTCACTAATTAGAGAGAGTATTTGAGTACCTTCGAAAGACAAATTAAAAGCTGGAATGTGAAAGCCAATAATGCTTATTAAGTCCATGCCAAAAATTTGCAGAATCATGTGAAACTCAGCAAACCTGAGCTACTGCACTGGGAATTTATGGGCAAACAACTTTCTTGCCAACTTCATATGGTTTCAGAGGTAATTGTACATTTAAATACATAAAACCTCTGAATCTGATGAAAAGAAAATCATAGATTGTATAATTTTATCAAAGTGACAGATGCACCTAGTTATGGCATTATTTTCCATCATTGTTCCAACTGGAATTTTTTTTTTAGTTTTGCAACTGGATAAATGCTATAAAGTAATAGCGTACTAGTAAGGACTTAATAATATTCACAAATGCAAGCAAATTACAGTATTAAAAATAAATGTTCCTGGATTCCAGTAACATGTACCCTAAAAAAATCATCTAAATCTGGCATACTTGTTTTTGTAAACAAAGCTTTATTGGAATACAGCCAGGTCCGTTTGTTCGCATATCATCTGTGGTTATTTTTGCACTACAAGGACAGAACTGGGTAGTTGAGACAGAGACCATATGGGCGGCAGTGCCTGAAACACTTTCTATCTGGCCCTTTACAGTAAAAGTTTACTGACTCCTTTTATAGATTAGAGTGAGCTGTAGACCACATACATTCCATTAAATTAAATAAATAAATAAGATCTGCACAATGGTCAAGCCAAAGAAATCAGGCCAGGTTTAGATTCCTGGCCTGTGCTGGGAGAGGGAGATGATTCTTTGTCAACCTTCCCAGTGACTTTCTGTGTGACCTTGAGCAAGTCACCAATTCTCCTCTCCTGAGAAGTGAGCATTTCCCTTTACTGAGGTTGCAGTGAATAATGCCAAAGGGCAAAAAACAACATGGTCTTTAAGACAACTGTAAAAGTCAGGCCAGGGTGTCATGACTAAACCAGCCATAAATGCAAGGAGAGACTGAAGTGAATATTGGGAACTGAGGTGATCTGAAATTCTAATAGGTCAGAATTCCAAGTAGACAAATGAGGATGATCTGATGAAATTGAAATACTCATAATAAGAAACTTAGAGACACGTAGGCCTGTGTTTTTATAACTAAGTATATCTGTGATTTCATGGACTGGGATAGACAAGAACTTAATTTTATCATCTTTTAAAAAAATTTTTTTTGAACATTGTCCTCGTCTAAGAAATGTACTATAGGAAAGAAAACAAAAATGTTCTTGGTCACATAAACAGGAAATAGTCCAAACTATTTCCATCTGTTAGAGAATCACAATAAACATTTTTATATTTGATCTGAGAAGTCCTGCCAGCAAGAAATCTATTTAACATTTTTTCAGCAAGCTTTGCCAAAATGCACTGGCAATCTGAATTTTTTTTAAAAAAAAAAATCAAGCAAGACCTGTAAATCCTTAAGATAACTTTAGGAAACTCTGACCTAGACAATCTCTTAAGTTATTTCCAACTCTGAAAACCTTTCCTAAGTATTTTCATAACTAACTCTTACAGAGCATTTACCATGTGTCAGGTACTAGCTATGTGCTTTACCTATGTTAAGTATTTTAGTCATCACAATAACCCTATGATATAAGGATTCTTATTGGCCTCCCCATATGATGGATAAGAAAACTGAGATGCAAAGATGTGCTTAAATTTTTGAGACTCAAACAGCGAGTGGTAGAACTGGGTTTCAGACCCAGGTAGTCTGAATCTAGACTCCATGTCCTAAACTACTCTACATACATTGTTTTGTTGCTGTATTTCAGATATTCAGAGAAATGAAAAACTTACCTAATATTTCTTTTATTATTTGAATTCAAACAAACAAACAAACAAAAACTATCCTTAGAAATGTCAGAGAGTCAACTTAACACTAGATTTATCCAGGAACTGGTGAACCTCAGCTTTGTCTACCTTCATCCATCATGCATATTCTGCAATACGTGAGCTAATGTATATTCTTGACAGTATTCATTAAAACAGGCCTATCAGGATATCTCACTGACAACTGTAAATTGTAGATGCCTGGTAGAAATTGAGTGTTGTGTCTTTGTAAATATTCTACAATTCGTACTTCTCACTGGTAAAGATTCATTCATACATGTATGAATATCTTCATTAAACAAACACTGATTGAGCTGTTTATGCTGTGACTTGCTGTCATGAAGCTTCAATTTACCAGGGCAAAATCACTTAGCAAACAAATAAAAATATGATGTTTTTCAGTGGTAAGTGCTAAGAAGAAAAGGAAACAGGGTAAAAATATATGTAAAGTGAAGTCAAGAAGGAGAATTTATTTTGGATGGTGGGGATGGACTTGTGTCATAAGGAAACTTATGAGCTGAGATGAGAAAGAGGTACCAGCTCTGGGATTTATGGGAAGAATATCATAGGCAGGAGAAACAGCAATGATAAGAGCATTGATTATAGAAATTTTACACAGTTCTACAATTTTTACATATGTAATATGACCATAGGTTGGTAAACATCATTTAATACAACCATTTCATTAGAATTTGCTCCATTAGATAACCAGGTGAACTTACAAATGAATCTAAATAATCAGCAAAATATTTTTTTTAATTAAAGCTTATTGGGGTGACAATGGTTAGTAAAGTTACATAGGTTTCAAGTGTACAATTCTTTATATCACATTGTGTGTTCATCATCATCTTTATATCACACTGTGTGTTCACCCCCCAGAGTCAGTTCTCCTCCCATCACCATATATTTGATCCCGGTTAAGCTCATCTACCACTCTCTCCACCCCCCTTTCCCTCTGGTAGCCACTAAGCTATGGTTTGTGTCTATGAGTTTTTGTTTCTTTGTTTGTCTTGTTCCTTTGTTGCTTTCAGTTTTATATCCCACAATATTTGGTTCAGCTAGATAGAGATCAAATTGTCAATATTACTGACTGAGAACATAGCCCAAACTTGTGACCAAGTCCTAATACTTGCTCACTGACCTATGGTGGTGATCATGTGTTCAAGACCAGTCATTTGTAAGGGGAAATCACACCAGTGGGATCCCTGTGGGGACAGAAAGATAGGCCCCAGACCCACATGTTCTTACGGTAAGGAAGAAAGTGCAGTCAAACGAGTACATCTCTCCAGCCGGCTGGCTTGAATTGCATAAAGACAGGCCATAGGGTAGCCTGCCTAGTATAGTAAGGAGGTAAACAAATGAGGATAAGAATTTCACCCTCCCCCCAATCAGTAAGGTGAGGAGATAAAGACCTGAAGTATTTCTCTAGACCCAGAGTGGATCTCAATTCAAGGTGATTTTGTCCCCCTCACCCCAACCCAGGGCACGTTCAAAAATATCTCTAGGTGTTTTAGTGGTGAGAACTGCAGAGGGTGCTACTGATAACTGGTGGATAGAGGCTTTGGATGCTGCTAGCCATTCCATAGTGTACAAGACAGCTACATCCCAGAAATCCCCTTATCCATTCATGACGGTAGGAAAATAGGATTTCCTACAACAAACTCTAATGGGAATTTTTAGAATTTCTTTGAACCAAAACCTTTTATGTCCTTTAAGGATATTATTTTCATTGTTTCTTTTCATATGTGCAAATTCATGTGATTCATATAACAAGGTTCTTCAAAACCTAGCTGAAATGTCACGTCTCTTAAAGTTTTCCCTAATTACTGAACTGTTAGGTGTTCCTTCTTTTGAGCTCCTATGGCAATCTATACATACTTTTATTCCAGCACTTATCACCCTATGAAGTAATTATTCATTTAAAGGTCATTCCCATTTAGAAAATAAGTCTTCAGAGTAGAGACTGTGTAGGATGTGGTAAATAGCCTTCGAGGCTCACAGTAGGCCTGTATATTCCAGAAGTGACACGTCCAAAATGTCAGTAGTTCTGAAGCTGAGAAACCCTGAGGCCCAGAAATCTTTGTAACTCCAGTGTCCACATGGGACCTGCCATAAGAAGCATAAATTGAGTGAATGAGGGCCCAAAAAGAATAATACTAACATAAAAATATCATGAGTTCTATTTTATTTTTCTGACAAAGCTTTACTTGCTTGTATCCTGATGACATTACAAACCTACTGCATATGTTCATCTAAAAGGAACATGGATTTTTTTTTTGTTTTTTGTTTTTGGACAATTTGAAAGAATGACTATATTTTAACAATGAGCACCTGAACAAGAAAAGCAATGTTATAGAAGGCTATGTTACAGACTGGCTGAAATCCTTTTGTGTAACGACAGTCATTTTGAAAAGTGTAAAACGTAAGAAATAATATTGAATGACATCTTCAAAAACAAAAGTAGAAACGTTATAATTTTAAAGCTATAAGATGTTAAGTAGTCATATTGGAAAGACAACTTCCAAAACAGAAGTAAGAATATAATGATGGGAGGAAACTTTGATGATAGTAATTAAACAATGATGGAAACTAGGATTATAAAAATAAACGGAAATAAAATTGAAATAGAAGAAAAGATATTTTAAGTAACAGAACTTAAGCTTCAGGAAATAGTTCACAAAACCTCATGGGAAAGAATTTTTATTCCAGAACAAGCAAAAGAAAAAAAAAATGTGCCCGTTCAAAATAATGGAAAAGGAATGGTAGGGGAGCTATGTTATACATTTAAAGTATAGTTTCTAGGTATGAATTTATGAACTCAAGCTTTCAAAAGCAGTAGCCTAAAACTACTGGGAAAAGAAAACGGCTTAGTAGTCACATAGAGGTTACCTATCCCCCACAAAAGAAATCAAACTTAGACTACACTAATAGAAACATAAAAAAAAAAATAATAGTTTCTTTCTACATGGTCTTCGTCAGCCCACATCTAGAGAATAGTGTTCAACTCTGAGCGCCACCTGGTCCTCAGAGATAGGAAGTGTTTCGGGTTCTGTAATCCATATGGTCTCTACTCAATTCTGCTATTGCAGTGCAAAACAAGTATAAATGTTAACAAACGGACATGCCTGCATTCAACTAAAGCTTTATTTATGATAATAGGAGTGCCGGATTTGGACCTGGCCCTGTTTTGGAAGAAAACTACTGATAAATTTTAGGTCTAAATTAAGATAACCCAGGTGTTTAGGGATCTGAAAACACTATCACAGAAGGGATATTTAAGAGGTCACTAATATTTAGCTTGGAAAAAAGATAAATCCTATAGCTAATGAATATGTTTTAGTATACTCAGGCACAAGTTATCACTTATTTATTCATTTAATAAAATTAATTTTGTCTTGGTCATCACTCACTAGATCTGAGGGGAAAAAATCTGGTTTGTTTCGTTTTGTTTTGTTTTGATGATATTCTCATTAGAGTTCAGTGGGAACTACAAGGTTCATAGAATCCAGAAAATTGTGGAAGGGCCTGTGGTCTTCAGCCCACGTTGCCTAATGCTACAGAGTCAAGTCAAATGCACTTATAGGTGGCTCTGTTCCTCCCTGTGGTCATTTCACACTCACTTGCTATCTCGGCCACTCGGTCCTTCTCCTTGACTCCCAAGGTCTTGGTGCTCATTGTTTGCTTGTTGGACGTGTGGTCTAGGAACAAGATTTGCAAGAATTTACCATTCTTCAGTATCCCAGGCTCAGAATAAAATCTGATTCTTTCCTCATGGGGCCCACCCACTTTTCCTAGATGTATCTACTCAGTAGTAGAGGTTTGGCAAGAGGTGAGGCAGATCCTTGCTTACAGTGCTGGTTGGCATGGTTTCACAACCTGTGGATGGTTGGTGGTCCCATAGAGGCCCTTCTAGGCACCTTGAAACATATTTTAAGATCTGGTGGAGAAGGGCATATACATAGGAAAAAAACTAATCAGTAAAGGAAGTAAGTGGTAAATGTCACATAAACCATGGAAAAGGAAGCAAATGGTATGTGTGTTAAAAAGCAGAGATAATTTTCAGGTACAGTAGATAAGAAACATCACATTTATTTTTCAGACCTTTATTTCCAGTTGAGACCTTTTACCTGAGCTCCAGTCACACACACACACACACACACACACACACACACACACACACTCACACACACTCATTTTCTCTAATCAAAGCCTCTCACATTTACCTCAAAGCCACTATAGTATTTTAAATAGAATTCATTGCATCTAATCTATCTCTACCTCAGATTTACTCCATTCCAATATTCCCACACTGCTACTCAGCCAAGGAACTACCTTTAATTTCCTCCTGTCCTTTACCTCCCACATCCGATCAGTCGTCCTCGTTACCACATGGTTTGCAGGACTTTTTTATTTGTCCTTTTTGCTAGCACATCCTCTCCCTATTTCCCACATCATTCTCAGCTGCCAGCGTGAGCTCTCTAAAATCCAAATCTGATCAATTTTTGCTTCTAAACCTTAAAGGCTTCCATTACCTTCATGCGAAAATTCAAACTCCTTGGCCTGACATGAATGACCTTATGAGCTGGCCCTTCGCTACATGTTATTCCTCATTTGTTACTATTTTTCTTGGTTTTTTTATTATTTCTTATCACTGTTACTAATCTCCTCTGCTTAAATTCTCTCTATAGCACATATAACCTTCTAGTATATTCTTTTATTTTACTTAATTATCTAATTTATTATGATCCCCCCTACACACACACACACACACACACACACACACACACACACACACACACCCTGCAACGTAAAGTCCTTTTGGGTCAGGAGTTTTTGTCTCTTTTATTCACTGCTGTACCCCAGACCCCAGAAGATTATCTGGTACATAATCTTATGATAACAGTTGCTGAGTGAAGAAAAGGTACATACATTTTTGCATTTCTGAGTGCCTGATAGTGTCTGGATTATAGTAGCATTTCATAAAATCCCCATAAGAAAATCGCTATATCCATTCTAAAGGTGAAAGAACTAAAATTTCTAACATTTGAGTTAATTATGCCTCTGGAATTTCTGTGTAGTCAGGACTTAAGGACAGCGTTCAGGTGAGTGGGGAGAGAAAAAATTTGACACAGGAAAACACTATCTTTTTTATGTTGTATGCTGTACTCGAGAGTGGCTTGAGAAATGCTGTGTACACAGCATGTGCTAAGGTACCTCTAACTTGGCAGCAACTCTTGCCCAAAGTTTTGCAACTGTTCAGAGCTGTAGCACCTTCCAAGCCAATATGTTGAGGAGACAGTGCGTAAAACAGTTTGTCTCTAATGGACATTCATTTAGGGAAGTAGAAAATGACAAGATTCACGATGAAATTGTGTCTATATTGTGGGGTTGTAGAAGGCTTTGCTAAGAACTGGATTCATCCATTGGTTCCCATACCTGTGGTGACTCTTAAAAATATAGATGTGGGGTCTCCTCCCTGTACCTTCTCCTGTTTCACAAGCTTCCCAGGTTGTTTTTAAGCAGCCAACGCTGTACTCCAACTATAGAGTGGCATTTGGGAACATGGTAAGCTACTAAAAGTTTTCAGGTGACAGTTTGCATACATTACTGTATATTTGCAGTTTACTTCTCGCTGAAAAATATGCCCATTTCTGTGCACTATGCTATCAGGTAAATCTGACATGGGGATGGATGGAACGTCTTTTGGTGTAATGTGTCATGCACTGCCTCACAACAGTATTTTTCTCCATCTGTTACAGGTCAATGCACAAACTGGCCCAGCTGGAAAGACTTGACCTAGGCAATAATGAATTTAGTGATTTGGTAAGTGAATGCATTTTCTAAACTTGATAAATACACCTCAAGACATTATTTATTTTGCTCTGTCTTTGTAGCCTATGGTATTAAATCAGCAAGTGCACATTTGCTTTTGCTAAATACAAAAACAAAATCTGGGAATTAAAGTGATTGTTTGACTACATATAATAAGCCACAGAGAACTGAGTAACATTAGGATTCATTGGGGGAAAAAAAAGGACAGGCAGATGCAAATTAACAGTTTTGAGCACCAACTATGTGGCAGGTAACATGTTTAGGGTTTCACAAATGTTACCTCATTTAATACTTATTTGACGTGTTGCCATGTTAACTTTATGGAGATGAGCTTAAAGTAGTCACTGACTTACATAGTTTTTATGTGGCTGAAGAGGAATTCAACCAAGATTTGATTAACTCAAAAACCATAGCTTGCAGACTTCTGCCTTAGAGGCTTCTTAGTTGAGGGGAGAAGACAATGGTCTTCTATTTTGCTTTGGACTGAAAGTGTCTTTCTAGTGAACACGTATTATGACCTCACTGCCATCAAAATTGACAGAATCCTGACTGCTCCTTTCTAGGCTTAAGTTTCCTTTAAAATTTGCCTGAAGACTAAAATCTCAAATGCAAGTTAGAAAGCAAATACTCAAGCAGACCCAGCCAGCTTTCTTTATTCAGAAGTCTTCCACTTGAACATCTTCAAATTTCAAAAATCCAGTTCATCTAAAATGTACTTTAACTATTTTTAAATTAAAAACATTCAAATCAGTAATCAGCTTTTCTGTCCCAGCTACCATGTTTCCCCGAAAATAAGACCCAGCCAGACCATCAGCTCTAATGTGTCTTTTGGAGCAAAAATTAATATAAGACCCCATCTTATTTTAATATAATATAAGATCCGGTCCGGCTAGGTCTTATTTTCAGGGAAACATGATACGTTGCTAGTGATGTGAATTTATGTAAATTGCTTAACCCCTCTAAGCCTCGTTTTCCTTTTGTGTAAAATGGAGATTATAATGGTTCCTCCTTTACAGGGTTTATGTGAGAATTAAGTGAGATAATACATATAGGGGCCTGGGAAAAAGTGATTCTCAGTGAGTGCCAATGATAAGGATGATGAGGTGTAGTTTATACTGCATCTGGAGTATGCAAAGAAAATAACTTGTTTTGCTTTAACCACAACTAATTGATTATCATCCTACCCTCTATTTGCTGTTTATTGAAGGTAAAAACTGTCCTTTTTATCATCTGTGGTTAAAAGTTTAATCTGCTTTAAAAAGTCACATGGTTCCTTTAGTTGTGTTCATCTTCCTTGGGTAAAAATTCTGTCTCTCAGTTATCCTCTCACCTTCCCAGCTTCTCTCCTTAAGATGGAATTTGGGTGTGTGCAAAGGAGGCTACGTGTCTTACTGACCTGAAGGAAAGAGTGCTGGTTTTCAGAAGTGTGCTGGCAGCACACGCTGGCCTCTGGGCTGGTGTCTGCAACTGATTCCGCCTCCTACATCTGCAGTTCTGAACCTGTGGTCAATTCTTTGGGCTCAGGCAATATTCTCTGGGAGCACTGGCCATATCCCTCTTGCTGGCATTGCCACCCCTCAGCTCTCATTGGCTTGAGTCTCTGCCCTGTCTTCCTTCAAGCACTAGGCTTAACATTCCATCCCCTTGTTTCTGTTGTGAAGGTACCTCACCAGCCATCACCCCAATAGTGGTCAGTATACACGGGCTCTAAGAGTCTACATGACATGCAAACTGAGAGAGGCCAACTGAAAATCAATCGCAGAGCCTCCCTCTGCCTGCTACATTGCACTGCTAAGTTTGCCTTTCTTTGCATGCACTCAGCTTGGTTACAGGGCAGCCTGCAATGTGGGCTCAAACAGATATTACAGCTAGAGGACACAGGACGTAGTCTAATGTACTTCTAGCTTTTTAAAAGCAGATATGTATTAACGTAGGTAGAGGGATTGGTGAGGGTGGGGTGAATAACAGATAGTGGCAAAACTAGTTTATAGTGGTAGCTTTAAATTAGTTGTTAAGAAGCTAAGATCTGTCCAGGCTTCCATGAAGAGATGTAACTTGGCGCAGTTGTTAAAAACAACATGGACAGTAGATTCAGACATCTGAAGTTTGACTCTCAACTCCATGACTGAGTAGCTGAGTACATTTGTGTCTGTACCTCGTTCTCTATCCTTAGCTTCCTCTTTTGTAAAATAAGGGTATCAATCTCATCTATCTCACAGGCTTTTTGAGAGAATTTCATATATATGAGCAATATATATCTCAATGATCTCAATTCTGTCAGGTATATCATTTTGAAGTCTTTCATATGGATTGTTTGTGAATCAAGGTTTTACTATAAATATTTAGATAAACAAACATGAATAGAGCATGTTTATTTTTTGAAAATAGACTTAGCAAAAGTGAATTTAAAATATATATATTTTCACTTATGCTTTATGGTATCTAAGAAATCATCATGCATCTAAGCAGAAACATGTTTTATTTTTGAACTCCCAATGTTCCATACTTGTCTCATAAAATAATATCTTTCTAATTTTTATTTTTTGGCATTTTTCCTAGCACCCTTTATTAGATAGCATTCAGTTATTTGGAGGGAAGGACAGGAGAGTATAATTATGGAAATTCACATTTCTAATGCTATTCACTTTTAATCAAATGTCTGGCTTTTATTAGTCACATGTGTAGGACTAGCTATTGTTTCCCTGGCAGTATAACCTTTAATGAGAAAGGAAGAGAATTTGCTCTGATAAGAGGCCCCTAGAAATAATGTCACATAGAAGAAAAGGGATTGAATTCTATTCTGTAGCTAGATATTGACACCAAGGAGATTACAGTTAGATGATTCATTTTGTGTGACATGGTAAAGAGACAGATGTGGAGAAAAAAATGACAATAAGTAAATAATTAAAAAAAAAAAAAACTTTAAACTTGGAGGCTGGCAGCAGCATGAAGGGAACAAAAGTTTGCTTAAGAAACAGTGTAACATCCCAAATGAGGTTTAAAGTTGAAATATCTACTTAGGGAAGCCTTTGTAATCATGAAAAATTCTAAGCGATAAGAATTATCTTACGTTTTTAACAGCAGTAACCACCAGAAGATACTGAGCAAACTTCTGGGAACATAGTAGGTTTCTTTTCTTTTCTTTCCATTTCTTTTCTTTTCTTTTTTTAAATTGTTTCTCTCATGGCTTGTTTTTATCAATATGAAATTAACCAATGTGCATTTTTTAAAAATTAAGAAGTTAAAAGAAGTATAAAAATGATAGTTAAAAGTCATCCACAATCTCATTCCCTTATATTACCATTATTAATATTTTTTGGTATAGTCTTTCTCCCCACCATTTTCTTTTTATTTATGTGTTTTTAATAAGTTTATTGAGGTGACATTAGTTAGTAAGATTATACAGGTTTCAAGTGTAGAATTCTGTAATACATCATCTGTATATTGTATTGTGTGTTCACCATCCAGAGTTGGTTCTCTTTCCATCACCATACATTTGACCCTCTTTACACTTTGCTATCACCCCACTTTTGGTTTATGAGGTCAAATGAGTGTTATTTGGGGTCAGGTCAGAGATAGGACACTACACGTATTAGGTTGATATGTGGAGGTGGATTCTATGAATCCTTAAAAATCCTCTGGGAACTTTGTTTAGAACTATCTTCTGTCAGAGAGTATCAGGAACTTCCCAAAGTTATAGAATGATCAAGTCTGCTAATACAGATTGAATGATTGTCATGGGACCCAGAAGCCCTGTGATAGGTATGTATTTCAGGGGTATATAGATCTCTCCAATGAGCTAAGAGTTCCTGTGGTCTTCAACTGGTAGAGGAAATAATGGAACCCCAAAAGCAAATCGCCATGAGTGAGAATACTGGAAAATGGAGCCGACTGAGCAGCAGAGCCTGGGGGAAAATGGCATCAATAGGTGGATCCAGAAACAGTGTGAGACCCTCGCTGACCATCCCCCACATCTAGCCCCAGCTCCCAGCTCCCAGCCTGTCTCACTCTCTCTCTCCTCCCTGCCCTGCACTGGAAAGGAAAGGGCTATCGAATAAAGGCAAATCTCTCTCTTAGGGCCCCCAACAAATTTGCTATATCCTTTATCAAAACAATCAGTCATAAGAAGCAAAATAAGGAAGTTTTCTGCAAGCCAGAAAAAGAAAACAGTTGATCCCAGAGGAAGTAAATAGCAGACTGTGGTGTGTGGCCTGTGTGTGATTTAGAGTTCAACAATTTAGAGGCTGGCAGCAGCATGAGAAATAAACCACTGACAACACAGTGACAATGGGCAGCTGGGGAGGAAGACAGGGATTACAGTGGGCCCTGGAGCAGCACCTCCTGTTCCCTGAGAGATTCCCTTGTCTCCACCGCTCCTCCCCACCCCAAAAGGACTCCTAAAAGCAAAATCTAGGGAGCGGGATCCCAGCAAAGGCAAGATTTCTTGTTCTCCTGCTATTCATGCAGGAGGGAGGTCAGAGAAATGAGATTTGACATTCCACTGTAACTGTGATGTCATACATACTGGTTATACGTGTTTTCATGAAAGATATTTCTATTACCAAGTAGGAATTATAGTGTGCATTCTATTTTATATCAATGCATGATGATCGCATTCAAGGAATTGTATTCTTTATAAGCATTATGTTATAAGCTTTCTCTGCAGCTGAATTAGGAAGACTATCAAATAATCGGTAAAAAGAAAATTAGTGAATTAAAACTCGAATTTAAGAGAAAAATAAAATCAAAGAGGCTTAAAGTTTTATTATATCAAATTTGATACATATAAAATACTATATCTAATATATATTTCAGTTGCAAAACATAATAAAATGTATCCCTGTGAATCCACCATTATATTCTGTACTAGTACGTCACCACTCCTGTATCGCTATCTGTAAGCTCTTATCCCATTCTTCCTTATTCCCAGAGGTAACTACAATCCTGAATTGTGTTTGACATTCCCTACCTTCGTATGTAATTATATTCTTTCACTTTGCTTATTCTCAAGCTTTCTAAAACTATAACTATACTACAACTTATTTACTCTTTCTTTTCTTCATGAACAGTAATTTTTGTCCAGTTCTTGTCATTGCATTGCTGCTGTAAGTATTCCTATAACTGCACATGTGCAAGAGTTTGTCTAAGGCATACATGTAGAAGTGGAATTTTCTGATCATAAACTGTGCATATATGCAACTTGAAAAATAATGCATTTTATCCCCAAAATAGTTGTACTCATTTACCAGCAACGTGTAAGAGTTCCCATGTTTCACATCTTCACCTACAGTTGATATTGTCAGACATCTTATTTTTGCCAGTATAATGGCATCTCATTATGATCTTCATTTGCATATGCCTGATTTCTAAGAAGGTTGAGGATTTTTCCGTGTTCATGGCAATTTGTGTTTCCTCTTCTGTGAGATGCCTATTATGCTTTTTTGCCCATTTTCTTATTGGCTTCTTTTTCTTGTAAATCTATAAAGATAATAAAAATCAAAATATTTTATATATTCCAGATGCTAATCTTTTGTTGGTTCTATGAACTACAGATATCTCCTCCAAGCCTCTGCAATCTTTTTACCTTCTTCATGGTGTCTTTAATGACCAGAACTTCATAATGAAATATAATAAAATGTGTATATTCTGTATGTCTGGCACATTTTGGGTCTTGCTTAAGAAGTCCTTGCCTCCCCAAAGTCAAACAGATCTTTTCATATGTTTTCTTCTAGAAGTGTGAGAGTTTCATTATTCATAGTCAAGTTTATTTCCATCTGGTCTTAATTATTTTACATTGTTTGTATTATTTTTTCTTAACACATACCCAGTTTTTCAAGCAGATGGACTGTTCAGCAGTCCATCTTTTTCAACTGAATATGAGTGCCAACTCTTAACAAAATATGATTTCCATATATTCATAGGTGACTTTCTTTATTGGTCAGTTTGCTATCTGGCTACCAAAACACCAGTCTTGATTAGCACAAACAAGTTTTTGATACCTGATAAGACAAGTCTCTTTAACTTAGGTACCTGGACATTTATTTTTCATATGAATTTTAAAATTAGTTTACCTAGTTCCCCCAAAATAAAAAACATTGTTGGAATTTGATTAGAAATGCATTGATTCTATAAATCAATTTTGATTGGGTTGACAATGGAAAATTGATATTTTTATGGTATTGAATCTTTTTGGGCATCAATATGACATGTCTCCATGTATTTGTCCATTTAAATATCTTTCAGCTAAGTTTTATAATTTTCTTCAAAAAATGTGTACACATTTTTAGTTAGTTTATTCCTAAGTACCTTATCTTTTTGTTGTAGTTATAAATATACTTTTTTTAAAGATATAGTCTCCAACGATTTTATTGCAGGTATATAGCAATCCACGTGATTTTTGTCTATTTACTTATATCCAGCTACTGGCTAAACTCTCTTAATCATATGAATAATTGTCTATAGATTCTTTAGAGATTTCTGTGTAGAGAATCAAAGATTCTGTGAATAGTTGAATAGAAGCAAATGTTATTGTCTGATTCCCAATAGTAATGGAAATGCATTTAATGTTTCATTATTAACGATATTCCTTACTATTAAACTGGATACTCTTTTTCAGATTTAGTACATATCTTTCTATTTCTAGATTACTAAGAGAATTTATCATGAGTAGGTACCACATTCTATAAAAATCCTCTTACTGCCCTTATTGAGGTGATAGTATTTTTCTCCTTTAATCTGTTAATGCTGCGAATTAAATAGAGATAATTTCTAATGTAAAACCTATTTTGCATCTCTGAAATAGATCCAACATGATCATGATATGACAATGACCATAACCTTCTATATAAACTATATTTGGTGCAATACTGTCTAGGATTTTTAAAAATTTACTCCTGTATGAGATTTGTATACATTATTATTCTTGTGTACTTTCTCTATCTGTGGGTTCATGTTTTTCATCAATTTTCAGAAACACTCATTCCTTATCTACTCAAATGTTGCCTTTTATCTATATGTTTTGTCTTTCTTCTTGGAATTTGGATTACATATTAATATGAGCAAGATATCACAAACGATTTTAAAGTGCTATTTTATTAATTATTTTTTAATGCTTTTTTCTGAAAAAGTAATCAGATAAGGGGTAATTTTAAAATATTTACTTTGTATCCTCAAAGAAAGTCTTTCAGCCTCCCCACCTAAAATTATCCAGTATTCATTCTTCAGAATGGTGAGATCATTTTAAGAGTATTTTCAACTCTTTGAACTATTTTATATACCAGTTACTGACAGAGATATTTCTAAATTAAAGGGCACTCAAATTCTGAATTAAAAAACAAAGCATGAATTTTTATTAACAAATACTTAAGTAATAGCAACAAAAATATTTAAAGAGTAAAAATATATATATTTCCTATGATTAAAAAAAACATTTAATTTTCTAAGCACAATGCAAAGATAAATTGAATTTAGAAGTCCAGAGAATTCATCAGAAAATGAAGAACATTTTAACTGTCTAACTTTGGAGACAGTATGTCAAACAGTCTTTATAAAAACATTTCATAAATTCAGCCATTCGTGGACTATTTAGAGGATTTATATTCTATAAAACTTCTTTATAGAAAAGCTGAAAAATATTCTGCACTCTACAAATCACCACTGTACACGCTCAGCAAGGCTACAGGTCACAATAAGCAAGAATTTCTAATCTCAGTATTCAAACTGAATTTATTTCTGTTGACTTTTTTCACTTTATTTCATAGAGTCAAGCAAAAATTTCAAATAGATAAGTAAAGAATAGAGCAACTCTGAGAAGAAATGCCAATGGTTGTATAGAATATCTGTTTGGCCTATACAAATAATATGAATGTGTTCTATGGAAATTTGAAACAGTTGAGTACTTCTGCTGTCTTAACTTGTAATTAAAATTGATTGAAATTTAATTTAAAAACTTTATTTAAGAATTAAATTCCTTCTACTAAAAGCATAGCTACCAATGGTTTCACCTCCCTAGTTTGCCCAGGTGAACTAATTTTTAATTACCTAGGATGTATGTCTACCTGAGGCAAGCACTTTATTTACATATGCAGTAATTTCCTTTTTAAGTAATTACAACTACTAATCAAAGTTTTTCAATTATTCTTCAAGTAAAGTTATAAAAAAGAACATAGTAATAAAACACAATCTGTCATCACAGAATTGGCCACCCCCATTAACTCCTCCATTTCTTACATTTGTAAAACTACTGAGGGCGTAGATTGTAGATATATATCACAGACATTGCCAGAGGTTATTAATATATCAGGAAAAACTTGAGAAATGAAACTTATTTTTTAAATTAGTAGAGGCACATCAATTTCTGTATCTGTCAAGGTCCAGCCAGAAGGTGGAAAATATATCATTTAACAAAGAAAGTGCAATAGAAAGAATAGTAAATCTTGTAGTAGAGAACTGAAAGGGCAAAAAGGGGACAATGAATGATCACAGAGATAATAACTCTAGAAAGTAGATAACACCTCTAGGATAGGGAACCAATGGAAGAAGTTAGTGCAAGACATTAAGAAACGTTAAAGCTGAGACTCAGACCTCTGAAGAGGGGTACCAGCTAGCTGGTGCAGGTGTCTCTGAAGGGGCATATTAAGGCTGGTTCTAGTTGTGTGGGAAAACTACAAACGGCTCTTGCTGAAGTTTAGTGTCACCACAGGGAGAAGCATTGCTGTTGAGATGCGAACATGACCAGGAAGAAAACAGAATGAGCAAGTCCCATCCTTCTCCTCTCTAGACTTCCAGTCTCTCTCAGGCACACCCAAATTGTCAGTCCCTCACACAGAGCCACCTGTCAAAAAGAAATGTTAACCTCAGAATTACAAAGTAGAACATAGAAAAGTGGGCCCTCAGCTGAAAGACAATAGCTTAAATTTTTAAAATAAAATAAATGTTTATTTTTGCCAACTCATTTTTAACATTTTTCTCCAGAAAGCTTTCCCTTTATCTAATAGAGTACCAGGTTCCCAAGTGGCACTTCATAAATGTTTTTGAATGAATGAATAATTTGATTTTAAAAGTGAACAGTTCAAATAATTCTAATCATCAGAATCATAAAAATTGGAAATGTTTAATTCAAACTAAACAGTAATAGAGGTGGAAGAAATACTTTATCTGAAAAGCAATCATTCTATAATTAGCTATCTTTTGAGGAATCAATTTAAACTGGTTTTGAGACATACTATTTCCAAATGAGTTTCTCCATGAAACTTTTCAGTTCAAACTTTGCAACTGTGACCAGTAAATACATAAAACTGTATTTCTACTAACTCGGGAACTTGAAAACGATCTTTGATTAATCATTCATTTAAAATGTATTTCTGACTGAAAATAATTATAGAGCCTTTTTTTATAGGAGGATCAAATTGGGGTCTCCTCTTTTATAAATGCAACCTCTGTGACTTAGGGTTTTAATAAGCAATCTCCAATGTCACACATATAAATAAAAAAACTCATTTTCTTGCTTTCAAATTTTCCCTTTCCTAGCAATAAAATAAGTGATTTTTGCCTTTGTTTTAAAGGAAGTAGTTTTTCCCTCATTGCCATGTCTCATTACTTTACTAGTATCATGACTGGGTACCATGAATGAAATGAATTAGGTCTTTGTCTTTCTGTAAATAGATTTTTCTAAGAATGGCATATATCGCAATGTAGTCAAGTGCCCTGGTGATTCTGTCCACAATTTCTATGAGGGAAATTAAAGGAAAAAGAAATGCTCACTGACTGAACCAGGAGAAACTACATTAAATAATAGTAAAAATTTTAAATTAAGACTTTACAAAGAAAATAGGAATATTAAGCAGTTGTGGAGTAAAACCAAGAGAATATTCTTGAATTGTGAATAACGATTGTGAAATACCCCCCCAAAAAAAAAACCTAACAAAAATTGTATTTAAAGTAATCAAATTCAACTTTAAATCTTCCTCACTTAAATGTTAAATTGGTGATATCTGGGTGTATCATCTAAAATTGAATTACTAGAAAAAAAGTTATTTGATTTCACATTTCAATACAAACCAAAGCTAAAAGAATAAAAATGCTAATAAATATAAAGAAAAAGGAATGAAGAGAGCACATGTGTGTATGGAGGGTGTAATTAGATAGAGTGGCCAGGGAAGCTTCACTCAGAATGTTATAGGAAAAGAGGGTCCCTGGTTTCGCGTGGGAAAGAATTCAAATGTGAGCCAATAGAGAGTTGTTTTTTTAATGTAATTTTTTTAATTAATGTTTATTAGGGTGAAAATAGTTAGTAAAGTTACATAAATTTCAAGTGTATAATTCTGTAATATATCACTTATATATCACATTGTAAAAGTTAGTTTATTTAGCAGAGAGTAAGAAAAGAAAAGGCCACCCTAGACAAAGTGGTGATCTCTAATCACTAGTGCAAGAGAGACTGCCTCCATCTCTCGGGCCAGGGTTTCTGTGTGTTTTCTGTTTCTATGGAAATTTTATTGGTATGGGGAAAAAGGAGGAAAAAAGAACAATGGCTAAGTTTATCTTTAACTTCTGTAAGAGGCAAGAAGAATAGAGGCAGGTTTGTTTCTAACTTCTGTAAAGCACAAGCTGTGCTTTATTTGCTGGGGACTTAACTGCAGGGATGGTCCTAAAGCAGGCTCTAGTCTTTACAGAGTTTATTCTGTGCGATTAACATCTGCCCAAGTTCTGTGTCTTACAGCACGTCGACAGCAGGCTTGGAATCCAACCTCCTAGTTCCTTCTTCTGTAAAAATAGTCCTCATGTCCCTTTCCTATATGAAGAAGGTGACATTTTAGTAAAACCCTAAAGACGAGGAAGTGAACCATGCAAATATCTGGGTGGAAGATTATTCTAGACAGAGGGAAGAGGAAAAATATGAACACCTGAGATAAGAGCAAGTATAACATGTGGACAGCAAGAAAACCAGAAGGGGTGGAGTAGATTACATGAGATGAGTAGGATGGCAGACATGATTGCAAACCATATGAACAAATTCCACTAAACCTATATTAAAGGTATTCCCATGCAACTTCCTTTTCTCTAACTTCCCAAAATGCCTGCGGCCGTTCCATCACCGCATGACATAGGAGATATTACAATAAAGAGGAAGTCAGGATAGAAATTATAATTAAAATATTTTACTTTTACTCAGCATTCCAGACCTCCTGGGCATATTATTGCTGAACTGCAACAAATGACCACAAAGGTAGTGACTTAAAACAATTCAAATATATATATTATATATATATATATTATATATATATAATATATATATGTAATATATATATATTACATATATATATATATATATTATATATAATATATATATATATATATATATATATATATATATATATATATATATATAAAATCTTTCCGTTCTGGAGGTCAGAAATCTTAAAATCAAAGTGTCATTATGGCTTTGTTCCTTCTAGAGGCTTCATGGGAGGATCTGTTTCTTGCCTTTTCCAGTTCTCTAGAGGCTGCCTACATTCCTTGGCTAGTGGCCTCTTTCTCACATCACTTCAGTCTCTACATCTGTCATTACATCTCCTACTCTAACTTTACTTCCATCATCTTGTCTCTTTCTCTGTCTTCTCTGACCCTCCTGCTTCTTTTTAAGGACATTTGTGATTACATCAGGACTCCAGATAATAAAATATAATCTATCTCAAGATCCTTAAATTAATCATATCTGCAAATTCTCTTTTACCATGTAAGATGACACATTCACAGATCTTGGCAATCAAAATCCCTCTCCATCTGTAGGCCTGTGAAACTAGAAAACAGTTAATCTGCTTCCAAAATCCAATTATGCCATAGGCATAGAATAACAGTTATAGACATTCCCAAATTTAAAAAAAAGGAAAAAAACAATGGAAGGACTAAAGGAGTCTACACTGAGAACCAATTTCAAAATCCAGCCAGGCAAACTCCACTAAGTTTCAGGGCTGGGAATTTCGCCTGTGTCTCAATACCCATTGCTCTGTGCCTGTGGCTGCACCCTCTGAGTCATCCTTCCTTCTCCAGGAAGGAAAGCATGTTTTTGATGCTGAGTACATTTATCAACCTATTTCCTACCTATAGAATTTTATGACCCTGGCAGTCTTCTTTCATGTTGTCCTCTCTCTGTCCCTTTCAGTCTATACTGGCAATGTTTCTGTTGATATAACAGTCTTAAGAGCCTTGTGGGTCTCCCATGTACATCTTGAGGATTTCTCCATTAAACAAGAGATCGCTCCACAGATCTTTCCTGGATAATACCATATCTATTCCTGGCTTCTTCTAAGATGTCTGATAGGTTCCATGAGGCACATGTCTAATCTCGAGAACACTTTATGTGAATGAATGAGTGAATGAATGAATACTCTGACCTTTTAATCCTTACAAGGCATTAGCAAAAGGTTGCTCAGAAACACCCTTGATTTTCTTTCCAGAACACACTTTTGGAATCTTCTAATTTTAGGAGATTCCTGGCAGTGAATCTCCTAATTGTAACATCTTTTGTGATCTGAAAGAAGGAGAATTTCCCAAATTAAGTCCTGGTTACATTTTGCTTAACAGTTCTCCCACTTTCTCTCTTTCCTCTTGCATTTTACTGTAATCAGCAAGTAAAAACCAGGTCACACCTTCAAAAATTTGCTGGAAAGCTCTTCTGTCTGGATATTCTATCCATTAGTGAAAGTGGGGTTTTAAAATCCTTTAATATTTTTATGTTTTGTCTATTTCTCCCTTCAGTTCTTTCAATGTTTACTTTCTACATTTGGACTATTTGATATTGGGGGTATATTTACTTATACCTTCCTCATTAATTGACCATTTTATCATTGTGCAATTTCCTTGTCTCTTGACAGTATTGAATTTGAAGTCTATTTTGTCTGATATAAGTATGAATGTCCCTATTTTCTTTTGGTTACCATTTGCATGAGATATCTTTTCCCATCCTTTCACTTTCAGCTATGTATGTTATTAAATCTAAAGTGAGTCTCTTGCAGACAACCTGTAGTGGATTTTTTTTTTTAACCGTTCATACAAAAAAAAAAAAAAAAAGACAAGACTCTATATCTTTTGATTGAGCACTTTAATCCATTTACATTTGAAGGAATTATTGACAGGAGATAACTTACTATTTCCATTTTGTTAAATATTTTCTGTCTGCTTTGTAGCTCTCTTGTCTTTTTCCTCTGCATATCTTCCTTTGGTTTCATCAATTTTTTTGGAGTAACATGTTTTGTTTCTTTTCTCATTTTCCTTTGTGCACCTTATTTTAAATTCTTTGTCAGGTATGTCATATGCCTCCATTGTTTCAGCACTGGTTTTTGAAGATTTATTTTGTTGCTTTGTTTGGGCTTTATTTCCCTGTTTCTTAATGTTCTTTGACATTTTGCTTTGGTGTCTGCCCAATGGAAAGACACTTATTACCTTTACTATTTTTTACAGACTAGCTCTGTACAGGGAAAGAACGTTACCAATCAGCACCACTAGAGATTTTGGTGACAAGAGATGTGGTTTTAAAGAGAAAATCAGGAGTTCTGCTCCTGAAGTCTTAAGTTTGATATGCCTATTACATATCTAAGTGGAGCTGTCAGTAAGGTCGTTAACCATGAGTCTGGGTAGAAGTACATATAAATACATTTAATAAATATAAGTATATAATTTAAAAGTCACTATGTGACTAGATGTTATCACCAAAGGAAAGCGTATAGACAAAATATAGTAATAACAGTGTATACAGGCTATAATTCCGTACAATAGATACAAGTAGAACCATTCTTGTAAATGAGGGTGGGGGTATCCAACAGCCTCCTTCTACTTCCTGTGGCTCTGCAGAACACAATTCTATGATCTGTATTAACAAGCTCAATTAACAATTGGGGCATATTATAGAAAGCAGAATTCCAAGATTGCCCCCAAGATCTGTACCCCCTGAAATACAGATATCATCTCCCAGTTATTCAATTAAGCACTAATGTAAATACTGCTGCGAAGTGATTTTGCAGATATAATTCAAGTCCCAAGTCAAATGACCTTAGATATTAAATAGAGCAATTATCCTGGGTAAATCTGACCTAAATAGGTGATCCCTCAAAAGGTAATAGACTCTTCTTAATTAAGGAGATAGGAAGTGTGAGAGGGATCATAGAAGGAAACGTGTTGTGAGGAATGTAGCCGCTAAGACCTGAGAGTGACCCCAGCACAGAAATACCTTACAGCAAGCAAGGAAACAGGACCTCCTTCCTATAACCGTAAGGAACTGAAACCTGCCACATCCACATGAGCTCGTAAGAGGACTCCAAGCTCCACATGATAACGCAGTCTAGCCAATACCACAATTTTAGCCTTTTGAAACCCTAAACAGAGAACATAATCATACCGTTCCCTGACTTCTGGCCTACAGAGCTCTGAACTAACAAGTGAGTGATGGTTTAAGCTATAAGCTACTAAGTTTTTAGTTATTTGTTATGAAGCATTGAAAAATTAATACAGATATATTTTATTCACTGTTCTCACAACGATTACAACACGTTGGATAATTGAAAGAGTTGGTAAGACTCTAAAGAGGATATTCACGTAAGGCTTTCCATAAAGGCAAATGATACAGTAGAGCGGTTAAAAGAGAATGCAGACAAACATCAGAGGCCAAAGAGCCCTCCAAGTACAGCTTCCCGTGGTCCTTCTTATTCACACAGGATGTGCTTCATCTCTGGATAAAAACACCAAGATTTGTACGATGAATCTTAGTTTGAAGGGCGCTCCCTGAAAATGTCCAGTGGAGTCTTCCGTGCCCTCTGTACACATAGCCAAGCAAGGCTATTTAACTTGTAATGCCAGCTAACATCCCCAATAAACAAACCAGCCCTGGATGCCACCAGGGTAGTTTCAAACTTGAAGTAGTACCTTGCAATCTTTAATTAGCCCACTGTCCTTTTCCTGGCTGAGAATCAGTGCCTCCCCAGAGACAAGCATAAAGCTGAACCACTCCCGCTGTAAAATAATTCTATGCCATGCGATTCTGTTTCCCTTCCCCTACTTCACTCTTCCTGAGTCCCAAGCAGAATACCACATATTGGCTCTGGTGAATGAGCAAGCAGGTAGCTGAACAAGCAGATATGGTTTGATGCCTTCAAGAAAGGTGGATGGCGGTAGAGGGCCCTTCTTTGGGTGACAGACCAGCTAAGTCTGCTCTCCATCCTGGATAATCACTGCTGTGCTCAGCTACCTGTAGTGAGGCCCTCTGGTTGAGTTCCAACGTTTGAAGCATGCTTCTCAACCCATCATCTCTTCTAGCCATTGTCAGGGGGCTCTTAAGGGCTAAAGCTGCATTTGCCAGCAAGAGCTGAAGGAAGAATTGCTAATGAGGATAAACTCATTATAGAATTTCACTGCCGTTTGGGTTGTGCCAACCTGAAGTTGGCTGGAATAATGCCTCCTGCTTTGACCCTACCACTCATGTTAGAAGCCAGTTAGAAGCAGATCTTTAATGAGCAATCCCAGTTAGTGAATTAACTCTAAGTGTTAATTCCCAACTCTCTAGAAGTCCTAAAGTTGTTCCTTATGGACTATGGCCTGTTTTGCTCCCAGCCCCTGCTATTCCAAGTCTGGAAATTGTCTTTGTCTAAACTGTTAAATGGTTGATATTGTTTTTTACTTACAAAAGTGATTTTAATACAGAAATATAAAAAGAAAAAGAGGAAAATCCGATTAGCATCCTGCCAGTCCCATTCCCCATAGGTAAACACAGTTTACCATCTGTCATGCCACTTCATTTTTTGCGTATTTACAAACGTGTACATGCATATGCATTTTTTTACTTAAGAATATATCATGAACACTGTATATCTTTTATTCATTTTAAAAATTTATAAATAATTCCCTACAGTGGACATCATATTATTTATTTAATCTATAACCAATCGATTGGTATTTTAATGATGCAATGACCAACATTTGACACATACATGCAAATATTTGCAAAGAATGGCTTCTTAGAGGTAGACTTGCTGGATCGTTAAGTGTGCATATTTTATTTTACTAGATACTGGAAATTTTTCCTCTGAAAAACAGTACTAATTCGCACAAACTTTTGGAACTCATTAGAGAAACCAAGCAATTCTGGCTTCCCAGAGGGACCCTATTTTGTTTGTATTAAGTCACAGGTGTTGTTAGCATTGAATTTTTTAAAATATATACAATTGAATCCACTTTGTATTTCCTACAAAATTCTCTAAGTCTCTGGCTTCTTGGTTTTGCCTTTTCCTGTTTACTAGCAGGAGCACTTTTCCCTTTCATATTTTTTTTTAATTAAAATTTATTGGGGTAACATGGTTAGTAAAATTGCATAGGTTTCAAGTGTTGGACTACTACTCTGCCATAAGAAAAGATGAAATAGGACCATTTGGGACAAAATGGATGGATCTCAAGATTATTGTGCAAAACGAAATAAGTCACACAGTTTTGTTTTTGTTTTGTCATTTTAGTGGAACTTAGAGAGAGAAGAAAGATAAAGCCATCTTTACATCTGAATCGACTTGCTGATTATCACCATATGTTTACACTATGTTTATGCAAGTCCTCTGTAAGCACTGAGAGGCTACAAAGATGAATAAAACATACATTTTACCTTTTAGAAATTCAAGCCTAATAAAAGTTGCAAATGATATCACCACAATTAACAGATAAAAGGTAGCTGGATGGATGAATGGATAGATGATAGATAGATAAATAGATAGATGATAGATAGATAGATAGATAGATAGATAGATAGATAGATAGATAGATGATAGATAGATAGATAGATAGATAGATAGATAGATAGATAGATAGATAAAAATGAGAGATCTGAAGAGTGACATTTGGGGGGAAAGACAGAGATTCAGGATCAGGAAAGACTTGAAAGATAAGAAGGGGAGAGAGAATGGCACATGGAAGTTACAGAGAGATGAAACCGAAGGATAGGCTTGGAAGGCTTGAAGTGGTTAGACATGGTTGATTATGGATTCTTTCATAGGATAAAGGGAAGTGAGATTAGAAAAAAATGAACTGAAGCAAGAACGTCAGAGTCTTGAATGTCATGCTAAGAATTTGGTATTGATCTAGTGAATGACAGAGAGCCTGAAATATTTGAAGCAAAAGAATAACATATTCAAGTCTACATTTTAAAATGTACCTCTGATATAAAAGATAAATTCATCACTTAATCACCAATTTTTATTGATAACCTACTATGTGTCAGAAATTGTGATAGGGGTTAGAACTTTAGTAGGAACAGATTAAAAACAGTGATAAGTGAAAGTTACTATTAATAGTTCAGGAAACATTCCATAGCCAGAACTAAGAAATGAAGACAGGAGAAATGGAGGGGAGGAAAAAAGTATGAATTCAAGAAATAAAGAACTTACAAAAAGGGAAGGGGTATAGAAAAGGGAGAGGCAACCAAGTATGCTGCTTTTAGTTGTGATTGGGATTTGGTGGGTAATGTTATGAATTAAAATAAGAGGAACAGAGAAAGAGGAGGAAGTTCTATAGGAGAAAATGGAAGTTCTGAACACCACTGAGTTTCAGTTACCTTTGGAAAACGCAGTTGGAAATGCCTAAAAGATAGCTAAAAATACAGATCTGGAAGTTAGTAAATGTGTCTGAGATAGAGTCACTGTCATAGCTGACCCTATGGAAAGGGATAATAATAGAGGAAAATGTATAGAATCAGAAGGAAAGGAAGTTGTGGAAAATAACACAAGTATGGAAAAGTTTTGTTGTTATTGGAACAATTGAACTAAACTGCTAGACCTTATTAGAATTTAAGTTTCACAAAATCAGAGAGTTTGTCCCCCTTGTTCAACAGTGTATCCCAAAATCTAGAATATTTTCAAACATTCTGTAGGTTTTCAGTAAATATTAATTCGTCTTTCTGGATGTATTTATTGAATGTCTTAAACATATGTAGTTGTAATGGGGTGAATTAAGGTAATGACTTTTCTTGATGCAAAACCCTTTTCAATACCCACAAAATCCATGAAGAATTTGAGAGAGTCCGTTTTTTAATTCTTAAAAAACAAAAGCTTCTTCCTTAAATTTATAGTCCAAATAAAACTACAACAATCGTTCATTACTTTTTAAATTTCCAAACAATTGATTTTACAGAGTAGTTTCTGTTTTTTTCCATTTCACTACACCTTTTGATACAATGTTAATAAGACAGAAATACAAATTCAAGAAAATATTTATAGTTAATGTGGAGAAAATGACGAAGAAGCATGCACCTGGAGTAAAGTTCCCAATGGGCTAGAATTGCATTATTCATGTTTAGCCTCCTCCAACATCATCACAGCATGACCTCTGAGATTGTCAACAGCAACAATCTTCTCACACACTTAACATGGTGCCAACAGAACGGAGAAAACCCCAGTGGTCCATGGTCCTCCTGTATGACATGGACGCCCTCCTTTTGAGGACAAAAACAATCTCTCTTAATTAATCAACAGAAAATTTTTGAACTCCTGCTGTGTGCCAGCCATTGCACTACATTCTGAAGAATTTATACAGAAGTATGAAATGTACCCATGCCTTGAAGAAAAGTATGAGCTTGTTGGGGAGGCAAAGCATAAAAAAGTATATATATGAAGTGTCAAATGAGCTATCCAAGGAATAAATTCTACTTTGAGGTCTAGCTCTCAAGGTCTCCTAAGATCTGGCCCAGTTTACCTGTCTGCAGTGTTTTCCTAAATCCACAACTATAAGAAAAAGAACAATTCTTCACTAAGCCAAACACAGCTACTTGCTGGTCCCCCTCCATGCCACTGTGCTCCTGCTTCTGTTTCCTTGTTTGTACTAATGCTTCCTTCTGGAATATCCTTGTTTTCCCTCATTCTCTTCTCTATACTGTATTATAGTTTGTAAATCTTACCTTTCCTCAAGGCCCAGCTCAAATGCAGTAGCTCCTCAAAGATTCCCAGAAGTCAGTAGCTAGAAATTATCTTTCCCTATAAAGCCCTCTGTAAAGAGAGCTCCGCTTCACCCAGTACTTTCTTAGGTCATGGTTGTTCCTGTCGTGTAGGTGCTTGATCACAGCACACAACCTTCCCTTCCCTCTCCCCTATTGCTTGGTGAATATTGTCCATAAAGGGATTTGAATCCCTTGGAACCCAATAAAGCTAACTGGTGGTTTCAGTGCATCCAGCACTATTGCCTCTTACCATCCCCTATGGTCCCTGAAACCATCTCACAAGCCTGATCTACTTTATAGTGTAATTACATAATATTTGATTTTTATTGTGATTAATCACCTGCCCTAACTAGGATGTGAGCTCCTCGAGGGCAGAGAATCTGAGCATTCATCTTCGTAACCCCTGTGTCCAAGCAGTGTATATTAAGGAAGCATCCTCAAATTACAATCAACACTTGTTAAAATTTTACATTTCTGGGTCACCCTGTCAGAAATTTTGAGTCAGTGGGTTTCATATGGAACCAAGGAACCTACATTTTTTAAAAAACTCTCCAGATGATTCTTATCCACGGTAAAGTTAAAAATAGTCACAAGTTAGTAAGTGTTTGTTGAATGAATGCTGACTGTTTTTCCCTCTCTTCAACGACAGCATTATAAGAAAAGGACATGTGGCTACCTAATCTTTGTGTTTCCACTTGTATATGGCCTATCAATGTGAACATATTAATAGTAGATTCTCAAACACTGTGTAATTGATGTATGTTAATGGGATGACTAATGATTGGTGTAATTTTAAAAAGCTTTCCCTATGGCACAGGATTTCCTGGGCCTTGAAGGATTTGGATAGGTGGGGAGTGGTTGGTCAGGAGAGGGACATGATCGTAGAAATGAACGGAGATGAGGAAACACAAGCATGCCGAGAGTTGATGATTAGATTAGTTTAACAAGAGCAAAGGTTCTTGTGGCAGAGGAATAGAGATGAGGCTGCCTCCCCACTGTATAAAATAAACCTTTGTTAGCAGAATTCTCATTTTCATTTTAATTTAATAAAAGGAGAAATAAGTGGTTTTGATGTGACTAATGACCAACAAGGGAGCTACAGTGCTGACTTGGAGAGTATCCACCTCCGTGGCATGTGTAGAAGTACAAGTTTTAGTACAGAATTAACCTGCCCAAGCATCTGTTCACAATTCCACATGAAAAAGAAAAAAAAAAAAGAGAAAAAAGCATATGTTACAAGTTTAAGTCTGTGCAAGTTTTTTTTTCATATCATGTTGGTAGAAATGCACATTGTTTTTAGCCAAATCCCTTATTGACTTGCTAATGTGAATTTGAATATTAAATAGCCATAATACAGATAAAGCAGGACTTTTTTTAAAAGCATCCTGTTCACACATTTTGTGTGTTTTCTTGTGTACCAAAAGGGTAGTATATTTGCATATAAACTGTATTCCTTTGGTCTTATGTCAGCCAGCATCAACCTATGCATCCATAATTAATCTACTTGGACATTAGTTCATCCATCAATCTGGCTAATTGTTATTAGCTGTCTACTACTTGCAGAACTCTGTACACAAAATGTTCATGGTAAAGCACTATGTGTGTGATACACATTGAAAGATTTATTCTTATCTGGAAGAGAGGTTGATAAGGAATGATTAATATAAGCAAATTATTATTTATTCATTCAACTCTTGAATGAATGAATGAATGAATGAATGAATGTAGCTTATGGCTGTTTTTTTCTCTGTTATATCTCCCTACACTAAGCAGTGTTTGATATAAGTAAAGTGGTCAATATCTGTTAGATAAAGACATTTATTGACCACTTTGTCAGGCTCTCAGTATACAAAAGTAAAATGAAAACAGAGATAGGCTCTCCTCTCAAGGAGTTTATAGTCTAGTGAGGAAAACAAATATTAATCAAATACCCTCAGAAATGTAAAATTCTAGCCATGACAAGTATAAGGAGCCTCTAATGGAGTTTGGCCACACAAATGCTCTCCAGAAGGAGTGATCTTGAATTGAAATCTAAAGGATGAGTGGAAATTAACCGGACAAAGAAAACGGAAGGGAGCTTTAAGTACAAGAAAGAGCAGGAAGAAGCATGATGAGTGCACAGTGACTGCAATACAAATTGAGAGAGAATCACAAAATCATGGACAGAAAGCTAGGTAGGTGAGAGGAAAGTATGTAAAGACAACTTTTAGGGAGTTCTAGAATTATAAACGTTAGGCAAGGTTATATAGAAAAGGAAATATTTCATTTAAATTTGATACAATACAAATTGGTTTAAATTACAACCCCAAGATGCATTGCTCATTTGTAATATAAAAGAAAATTTTGTCTGATAAAACATAAAATTTTTATAGTGACAAGCAAAACAATTGAGCATGTAATTTCAAATTACATAGCCTTGATCTTTATAGATTGCACTAATAAATATAATTTTGCTAAATTACGTAGCAGCAATTAGCCCTCAAATGGGGGTTAATAAAGGAATCAGCGCAGTATCGTAAGAATAATTTGGGTGTACTGATATAGAACTATATTGACACATTAATATACCCTGGCAAACAGCTAATTCAACTCTTGTATAAAACTAATAGAAAATATATAATTTATTAGTGTAGTTCACATGACAGAATTTGTGCAGAGAAAAATTAAGCTGAGACTCTCTTTTATTAAATTTATTGGGGTGATATTTGTTAGTAAAATTATGTAGGTTTCAAGTCTACAATTCTATAATATGTAATCTATATATTGCACTGTGTGTTCGCCTGCTGAGACTTTAAAGAGCTTTAAAGCAAGTGTGGAAACAATGAAATGTTAAAATCTGACCAAAGAAATAATTGACTTTATTCTCTTAAGTAAACTAATATTTTTCTCAATTCATTTAGTTTTTTCTTTGGCCTTGTGTAGTACTATAATTTTTACCACATATTTAGCCGTGGATCTGATACGTCTCTTCATTAACCTGCATCTACTATTTGTCTGAGATCATATTACAACACTCTGGAGTTTTCCCTCCGGCACATGCACATGAACCTATATCCCAAAACACAGTGCTAGACACAGTGCTAGACACAGTGCTAGACACCAAGGGGTGCTTGGTAAGGACTTGTTAAATTTTCCGAAGTGACCAGCTAGAATGTTTACAGTTTCATACTATAAGTTTTAATACCAAAATGAGAAGTTTTATAAGTTGCTAGATTTAATTACGATGATGATGATGATGATGATTGTTATTTAGATAATAAGTATTAGAGCAACCAAGTATAGAGGTAGATGTTTTAGAATGTTGTACATTTTCTTTACCAGTTTATATTGTTTGTGTGGGATATGGTAAAACAAATATAACTATCCAGCGATACTTACACCATTTGTGTTCTGATCTGATCTTTAATTGAGAATAAATGTATAACAGGAGTAAACATTAGAATGTATTACAAAAGTAGGAGATGGGATATTAATAAATAAAACAAACTGTAATATATTAAGGAATAATAAAATAAAAATATACAAAATTAGTGACTCAAATTCTAATTAAAATAACCTGTGGCACTCTAATAATGTTTAAGAGTCTCATGCTTTACCAACTGAGCTAGCCGGGCATCTTCTAATAATGTATAAAGTATTTATGTCTTTCAAGTTCAATTGAAAAGCCTGTGATGTGTAACACACAAGAATTTACTGATGTACATAACATTACTATGCAGTGAAGTAAAGTAAGATAAATATAAGGGTTTCCACTTCTCTAATGAGAAAATAAAAGCACAGCAAAATTTAGTTCTACTGATAATATAGTATTTTTTTCTCTTTTCATTTAACAAGTATTTATTAGGCATCCACTATGCTAGGTGGTGGGAATACAATGGTAATGATTCAATTTTAACATTTCCTAACTGCTACAAATTAAAGAAAGGATGGATTTGGAACCCAAATATAAACCGGTATTGTCTTGACTCCATTCTTGACACCCACTAATGAGCTACTCTTGCTACCAAAAACATAATAAAATGGTCTTCACATGGAAAGATTTACAATCTTAAATGTAGGTCCTCACTTTTGCTAAACAAGTTTAAGATACTGACAAGGCATAACGATCTGCCTTATCAGTTTTGACTTTTAGGCAGAAAAGATAATGCATGCACATCTGACAGTTTCAGTTTCTTATTTGATGCAGCTCTTACTATTTAGCAGACTTGTGACATTAATTTGTTGCTTTCTGTTCAAACAATGGGGCATTATACAATTTAATAGGTAACTAATTATCTTATAACCAGATATTGATCATTGATTTTCAAAGAATTCAAATTCTAAATTACATTGAAATTATTCTGAATAGAAGTAGTCTTATGATCCAGCAGTCTTATATGTACATCTTAGCAGTTTCATTAAGATTACTTCAGTTTTGCACTATGTCTTTGATCCTCAAAGGTCACTGCTGGTATTTTTCTGGTATTTTTGCAACAGACACATTGCTAAATTTTAGAGATTCAGAGATGCCAGTCCTGCTCCACGATGTTCACATTAGTGAGTGTGGAACTAAGAGTTTAAAGAGATTTCAGGTTATTGATTTGACAGATAAACTAACTTTCACTGTATTAAATAAGTAAAATCCAATAATGTTATCAAGTCATAATATAACGAGAATTTTCCCAGTATCTATAGAAAATAAGACTAATAGTACACATAGATTCTTTTGTACATCTTAGCAGTTTTATTAAAAACATTGCTCACTGCTATTATGAATTAATCCACATTAGGGGGTTGACTAACTTGGTCAATAAAAAATAGTGACTCAGATTTGTTTTTTGTTCAGTGAAATACTTATATTGGAAAAGATACAGAAGATACAGAAGAAAACAGTTTTAGGTGTTTTCAGAGATCAACTCATAGGAACGTGTAAATTGTAGAACATTTGTACCTAAAAGTATATCCATGTGTTTTCAACATTTCAAATATTAATGAAAGAATTAAGTATAACATAGAAAGTATATAGTTTATTATAATTTGCACTGATAAACACCCATACATCACCTAAAGATTCCAGAATGTAAAATTTCATTGGCAACTACATACTTTTTTCTCTATCTTGAAAATACTTAGAAATACAAAATTTCCTTTAATCAATTGGGCTTTAATGTAAGTTTTTCATTTTTCATATAAGTTTTTCATTTTCATTTCTATAAATTTTTTTTAATATTGCTTTTTTTTTTTCCTTGATTTACTTTCTTGTGTGACTTGAGCAGCTAAGTACTAAGTCTGATTTATATAGCTGTATTTTAGGGAACCCAGCTCCAAAATGGAGGTGATGATGACTTTCACGAGAACAATTTTCAGGGACACATCAGAATGGCTTGAAGGGTGAATGGAACATAAGGAAGCAAAGATAAACAGTGGCCGAACTTTTCCTAAAGTGTTTCTGGGAAGAGGAGCAAGCAAATGGGAATGTAGCTGTAGAGGCAATGAAAATAGTACATTTTTTAATGATTAGAGAAACTAAAGCACGTTTGTATGCTACTGGAGGTGACCTAGTAGAAACAGAAATTGATGTGTGCAGAAAGGAGATAACTCCAGGCCTGGATCCCTGAAAACACAAGAAGAGATGGAAGAGATGTGATCTAGAGCTCAAATGGGCAGGAAGGGGACACCAATTTGAGATGGCCAGAGGTGGTTATTAGCAAAAGAGAACCACAAAAGTGATTATAAAACATGTAGATATATTGTAGTGAATCCAAACTAAATGTATCCCTGATTCAACTTCAACTAAGCCGGTCCCAAATGTATCACATTATGCCCAAGGAAGTATGATGGAGAGAAAGTCTATGCAGCAAACGACAGCAATCTTAACCAATTGTCTTTAAAATATATTTTTTTCGTTTTTGTTTTTTTTTAGCCAAGCATGTGGGAGGCCTGAAGCTTAGACTTAATTACCTTTAGAGTAAATCCACCTCTGTGTGTTTATTTGTTTCAGTGAATAACAGAGTAAGTTATGAGCTGGGGTAAGAGGATACTTTTGACAAGATTAAAGAACTGTGACATTGTCTCAGAGATTTGAAAAGCAACTTCTTGAGGAAAAGTAATAAGATTGCCTGACAGTATTGCATTCCCCATTTCAGGTATTTGTCATTCATGAATTTAAAATAAGACCAGTCAGCCAAACTGTCTTTCTTTTTGTTTTTTTCCCCAAGAAAGCTTGGTGCAGTAGCAGAAAAGGCAGAAAGATGGAACTGGCCTAGGTTAAGTTCAGGTAGGTAATGTAACATAAGGAAAAAGGGCAAATTTTCTGAGTGATGTTTCTGAGAAGTTGCTTATAACGATGAGTGTTTATCATGAAGCTCAGCTTAGTAAAGAAGAAAAGATAGATGAATCAAGATAAATTTAGCATATCAGTGATATGTCACATCAATAACTCCTGCAGGGGAGTTCTTGGGTACTGGAATAAGTGAACTGAAAGTATAGGAGGTAATAGTCAGACATTGGGTTATATGCAATTGAGATTTCAGAGACGATATAGGTATTTGTGATGACAAAGTTTAAATGGGATCTTGGGAGTGAATTACTGAGATGGAGTAGAGGAAAAGATTGATTATGATTGTGGATTATTTATTTTGTTCAAATCAGATGGAATTTTTGAAGCCCTAGCATGTACAAGTTACCATAGAAGAAGTTGGTGATACAGAGGTAAAGAAGATTCAATTCTCTGCTTCAAGGAACTCACAGTATAATATGGAAAGTGCTACAATAGAGATACCAAGTCAGAAGAAAGGATACCTTACCTAGTCAAGGAGCAGGTGAACAGGCTTAGGGAACATTTGCAAAGGCCAAATTGAAGATAAAGCATTATGTCTTTAAGAACAACAGAGTCTTGTTTTCCTTGAGGCTCTAGTTTGAATGAAGGTACAGTGAAATAAGAGGCTGAGAAGTAAGCAAGAGTCAGATGAGAGTTTCGTATGATACAGCAAAGGCATTTGGGCTTTGTAATCTTTGGATAATGGGAAAAGGTGTGGACATGATGAAATGGCCCACTAGCTGCTATGTAGACAGAGGGTGGAGAAAGGAAGTGGCTGCAGACTTTTGGAGAAAAGCAAGAGGCCATTTTGAATTATGAGATGAGTTTATGTGTTATACAGTTTTCACTCTTAAATTTAGATCAGACACTGCCATCAAAGTTTGCAGTCTAGGTGGACAGTAGTACATTAAAGTGCAAATCATGAAAACAGAATTGCTTCGCTGTTCAGTTGTCAACACTTTGTAGGACCTGTCCTAGGAAACATAAAGCACTGGAATGTCCTCTGCATGAGGATGTGTTTGTTTTCCTCACACTCTTTCTCCAGTGCTGAGTACATGATAGACTCTTAATAAAAACTAATTAAATGAAATTGTTGAATCAATTAAAGTCAGCCTTTGACATCTGATGGCCTCCTTTGGCACTTCATTCTAAGGTAGCATCATGCTAGGTGTGAACCATTTATACCTTTTCTCTGGAATACTCCCCTCCTTTGGAACCTTACTCATCACCACCTATAAAACTTCAAGATCAAGCTCTTGCCTTCTCCATATATGAGCCATGTAATTTGGGGCACAGTAATTTGTTTCTTTATGCCGACATTTGCTGTCTGTAAGGTGGGGATAGTAACTGAGCACTAACACTTAGAACCAGGTAGTGTTCTAAGCCCTTCAAATGTTTTCACACATTTCTAACCCTCATTATCTCCCTGTGTCACCAACACTACTGTCATCCACCTGCTATGGGTGAGAAACCCAAAACAAGATCTTTCAGCAACTAATCAACAGAACTCGAATCTGAACTCAGTGTAGCTCCTGAAACCATGCTCTTAACCACTCTACTCTGCTTACGGCATGTGCAAGTATAGCACATACCTCAGTGGATAGTTGTGAAGATTCTTTGAGCATAATTTATATAAAAGCACTTTGAAAGGACCTTACTATAGCAAGTGCCCAACAGAACTTAGCCTATGTTATTATTTTGTTCTATTCTTGTTATTTAGATCTTCTTAAGGAGTTATATGTTCATTTGACCAAAGAGTCACTATCTCCTACAGGAAATTAGATTATTTTAGATACATCTAATTGGGGGGAAAGAAGCACTCCTGGTGTGATGCTTACTTATATCTACCTTCCTGCAACGTTCCTCATTGATTCTGAACTGGGGATGAAGAGAGGACAAATCTACCCTCTCTCCCTTACAACAAACGTCAGGTATTCAAAGATGGGCGTCTTCCATTCTTTAGTCTAAACAGTTTGAGTCATTTTAGTCATTTCTCCTAGGGCATGGTTTCCAGACATTCTGAATAAGCTCTGGTTTGTTGAGGACCCCTTTACACTTGGGCACCTAGAATATATAGTTCATATGTGGGTCAATGGTTGAGTACAGCTCAGGATATTAACAGAAAACACTTTGGGACCGCCTTCTCACAGTCTGAATTAAATTCCCAAAGACCATTACAATGCCTTCTTTGCATGGGTAGGTCGTATTTCTTTCCTGAATGAATGCATTTATAAACAAATGAATTAATGAATACTGAGTTTACTCTTGAGTTAACTCCCCAATTTTGTTCACACTTACTTCTGCTTCTGATTTATACTTGCATGCTTGGTTGGGGGCAACATATGGTATGACTTTACATTTTTCCTTATTAAGCTTCATGCTGTTAGAACTATCGAGTCTTCGAACATTTTTCCATCATTTTGGATACTAATTCAGTCATTTCACATATTGTCTCTCCCTCTCAGCTTCATGGCATCTGTTGATTTTTTTCCATTATGCCATCAATATACTCATCTGCATAAACAGAATATATTACACTCATATTCATATAAAGTATTCATAAGAGCTTATGGCTGAAAGTGTTTTAATTAATTATAAATTAATCACATTTTCTCAGCAGTGTGTTTTATTATTAAGTGTCACTAAGAATAGCTATTTATTTTTTCACTCAATAATTTCCAAAAATATAAAACTATTGTCCTTAAACGTTACCTGATTGGAGTAAATTTGAAACAAAATTTTATAAACATTTCAGTGGCATCAACATCTGAAATAAAATTGAGAAACATAAAATTAGTCTAAACTGGAAATAGGCTCAGACCCTATGGAGCTAACATTTTTATCACCGAAGAAATTAACTGAAGAAGTTAATCAGTCTCAAGGCATGTAGGACAGAACAATTGAGAAAACAAACAAGTAAGTAGGCTTGTCATCAAGAGCTGAACAATTTTAGTCATCCAATTTTGTGTATCAGAGAGTTTCAGTTGTGTACTATGAAATTCATGAATAAGATTTCCCAGTTGTGAGAGCTAAAGGGCTAGTCATAAGCCAAGTGTGTTATTAAATGAAAGATTTAAAGAAAAATGGGAGAACATTTCTTAAAATGCAGCCATGCTTCCTTCACAAATTGTATACTCTAAAAGTTATTAAACAAAGATGGTAAAAGAGAAATTAAAAATGATACTTTGAAATATTGACCTCAAAATTTAGAAAAAAAATGTGGTAACTGAAATGCCTCAATGAAGTATGATAATTATGTCACTTTACTTAGAGAACATAATTTTTAAATTTGCATTTGCTATTTTACATGTACTAATTTGAGAAAAAAACTACATTTATTTATTTGCACTTTGAAACAGGTTTCATCTTGTTGCCTCCTAGTTTTCATAGTTTCTGGGAATAGCAAGTTTTTGTTATCATATCTGCCAGATAATCTCATCAATTTTAAGACACTTAGACTTCTCAATTTGAAATTTTAAAGTTTCCTAATTTAATTTTGACAAAATTAGGTGGAAGTCAGATGTTATGTTTTTCATAGTTAACATTTCTTTTAATGTCATTGGGAACAAAATGTGTTAGGTATATAAATAAATGTAATCGAAGTCTATTACTAAAATTAGTGGAATAAAAGTAACACATATAGTCAAATCAATAGAACAGCCTAATATTGCATATACGTGATAGGAGTTATTGGAATTTATTTCAGTCTTGCAAAATATATGTTTCATTTTTGTTAATACTGATGTAACCATTTTCACAGCCCATTTCAACTAATTGAAGTAATATCACTTCAGAAAGAATTCTAATATGAAAAAAAGACACTAAGATGTTTTCTAATTTTTTCTGATTACTAAATGTAATGCCTACACACTATAGAAAATTTGGGAACTATAGAAAAAATGAAAAAAAAATTAAGTCAATCATAAGCCCACCATATAAATTAATATTTTGATACAGTGTCTTCTGATTTTTTTCTAACTTTTTAAAGTAAAAACAAATATAAAAATATTTTTATAAAATATAAAAATTTTAAAGTAATGTATTAAACATCTACTAACCAAAATAAACAAATGTTAACTATTTTTCATATTTCAGTTAATATTTTTTTTTTTTTAGAGAAGTAAAACACTGAAGTTCAAGTAGAACTCATCTATGTTCTCTCTTCTAGTCCTATTTCAATCCCAGGATAATTACTACTTTGAATTTGGTGTGCCTCTCTATGTCACCATTATTACTGCATGTATATGTATTTATAAATATATATAGCACTGTTATTCAAATCTATGTAAATTAATTTATGCTATATGAATTTTACATAATTGGAGTTTCAATCAATATTGTTTGCAAGATCTGTCTTCATAAAACTATATATAAGTCATTTTTATTTCTGTATACTATTCAGTATATGATTTTATTATAATTAGGTTATCTATTCATTATGGTGCTGTTTATTAAGATCGTAACCAACTTTTTTATATTATTAGTTATTCTTCAATGAAATACTTCTGCAATAAGAAATATTTTTTCTATATTTCTAATCATTTCAGAAGCACCTAAAACTAATTTTAAAAATGTTTAAAAAAAGATAGTCACCTAAAAGTAGATATGAACATTTTCAAGACATGCGATATATATTTGAAAATGTTTTCCTAAAAGGCAACACCAATTTATATTACCAAAAACAGTTTACGTGAGTGCCTAGCTCATAGCACTTTTACCAACATTGAATAAACCAAGCCATTCTTAACTTAATTTATTAATTTTTAGTGGAAATGATTGACTTTGGGATGAAATTAAGTAGCATGAAAAAAGGCAATTTGCTTGTTAGGTTGGTTGTAAGCCATTTAGTTTAGTTCCAAGATCCACTTTAATAGTGTCTATTTATTATAAAATGTCATTGCATCATCTTTATGTTGTGGTTTTTGTTTCAGAAAGCTTAGGTATTGATCTGCTAAATATATTTTATCTCTGCTATTTTTAGGAAGTTTCTGAAATTTCTTCTGTGGTACATTTTATTATAACATCCAGTAAAAAAATATTGTCTTTTTTTAGAAAGCCAGAATATGCTTTACTTTCTTTATTGGGTATTTGTGGCCAGCATTTTTCATTATTTCAGAATTTTAATTTTAAGCTATAACATGATGATATCTTTGGAGCCAGAAGACCTGAGAAACAACCCTAGCAGCAGTTATATAAACTTCATCAAAATTATTCTCATTTTCCCCAGGAAATAATTATTAGAATCTTTATCCATAAAGTAGGACTATTATTACCTTATTATGGTATTAAATAAATCAAAATGAGATCTTTTGAAATAAAGTAGAAATATAGGTTAACATTAGTTACCCCTTTCCAAGTAGTCATAGTTGCTAGGGTCCCTACTAGAGCTCAGTGTTAGAGATATTTTAGAGATATAATTGTTTTGCGTCATCTGCCACTTTGTCTGACACAGCTATGCAGCAAGTTTGACAGTGCTTCCAAGCTACTCAAATCATTACAGACCATGCAGGGCCTTATGTTCCCAGCATCTTCTTCTAGCCACACACCATTTCTTGGAACCACTTCAGAAATCTTACACTCCTAACTTCTGCTCTCTCATTCTAATTTCTTATTCTTCTAGGTCTCTCAATCCCTCAATCCTACTGCACTCCATTCGGACCACATGGAAACCTGAAACAAAACAAAAAGTTAAAATAGTTATCATTGATAGAGCTCTTTTGATTGCCCTTGACTTCCTCGTTGAATCCCCTCACACAATTTCAGTTTGTACCATCACCCCCAAGTGTTCTATGTATACAAGATCCCTACCCCTTCCTGCTCAACAGATCATCTTGCTCCCTACTTCATCCAGAAAATTTGAGCCCTTTAGACATGCTCTCTGTCAACTTCCAGCCACGCCCCCACAGTGCCCACTGACATCCATAGATAGATAGATAGATTAGATAGACAGATAGATAGATAGATAGATAGATAGATAGATAGATAGATAGATAGATAGATAGATTATATAGAGATGATATATACTCGTATATAACACTGATCTGCTGAAATCACTTCTTATTAAAAATATTTTAGTGATGTTCCTTCATTCATACAATAAAGTCCTATCTCCCTAAGAAAACATGAAGCCTTCACAGACCCCATCCTCTTTTACCAGACTTATTTTTCTACTACTGGTTTTGTTTCAAACTTAATGCTCCAGTAAAGCTAATTACCTGTTATTCCTGTCCATACATCGTGCTATTTCTTACCACTCTTCTGCTGGCTAACATGTGCTTCCTCTCCTCTCCTCTCTACTGACCAATTTCTTCTCATCTTGGCTCCACGAGTCGTTGTCTGGCTTCTCTCATTACTAAGGCATATTGTTCCCCTTCCTTTATATTTCCATAATATCGTGCATTTGCTCTTTGGGTTTCTTGAGGGCAGAGACCATGCTGTGCATTATGACTCCAGTGCAGTGTCTGGGAATTAGATGTTTCATAAGTACTTACAGAATGAAAGAATAACTAAGTTATAAAAGTTCTGTGTATTCATTCTTGTCCTTTTTCATATGGTGTCACTATGTGACAGGGACAGTAGCACTCACCAAATTCTCCATGAAGTCCTTCTACATTTCCCAGAATTCCTTGAACTTAGGTCGAAGCCATGTTAATAGTTTGAGACAATGAGCTATAAGCAGAAGTGATATGTGTCACTTTCAGCCCTAGATCTGTAAGGGCAGCAGCTAGTTTTCCACACTCTATCTTCTCTGCTTCAGCTTCTCGGGATGTCTTGAGATAATGGTAACACAAGATTGTGGGTCACAAACCCACTCTGGACATGTAGTGGGAGTGGGAAGTGAGTCTGTCATGTTAAGCCTTTGAGATTTCAGGATTAATTTATTACCACAGCACAATCTAGTCTATGCTGAATAATGTTCATTGTTCCAAGTTTATACATCAATCTCCATCTTCTTACATACATATAAGGTTGTGTCAACATTACATAGTATGCAACTCGATCTCTTTTCCTAAAGTCTGCATGATGCCTAAGCTTAGTAAAAACTATACCACATGACTGATGTTTTCCAAATGACCTGCCAGTTGTTAGCAAGCCCTCTACCTCAAAGCCTCTGCACATCAGAGCATGCTTTCTACACTTGATTTATGTTTTCCATCTCTGCAAATCTTGACATACAGGCAGATTAGTTCACTGCCTGTTTTCTGTGATCTAAGTGACAGTGGGAATATTTTCCAACACAGAGAAATCCCCCACAATTATTCACACATTCCTCTGATTCCACGGCTGAATGCCATGCTCTAACTGTAGATTTTGATCCTTGTTATAATGGAAACTTCTCCCAGGAATAGTCCCACATTCCACTGCTATTTCAGGCTAAATGTATCAGAATCTATCTCCACAGTTGTACTGGCAGTCTCTGAAGCCCTCCTAATGTGTCAAACATATATGTGTAACTCCTACATATGCACATTTACCAATATTCTAATTATAACACTGGTACAATTCCATTCTTTTCCACTAGTATTATGTAAAATACATTGGCTTTCCTAATTAGGCTTCAATTTTTTAAAGGCCTGTTTTTTAAAGATTTTTATTAAAATATAGCTAACATACAATATTATATTTGTTTCAGGTGTACATCATAGTTATTCAACATTTATATACTAAAGAAGTGATCACCATGATAAGTCCAGCAACCATCTGACACCGTAATGCGCTATCACAATATTATTGACTATATTCCCTATGCTGTACATGACAAACAAATGACTTATTTGTTTTATACTGGGAAATATGCTCTTCACCTTTTCCCTCCTTTTTTTCATTTTTCAATTGCAGTTGACTTTCAACATTGTTTTATATTAATTCCAGGTGCACGGCATAGTGGTTAGACATTTATATAATTTAAGGGGTGATTCCCCTGACTAGTCCAGTTTCACCTGGCACTATACATGGTTATTATCATATCATTGACTATATTCCCTATGCTTTACTCTACATCCCTGTGACTATTTTGTAACTACTAATTTGTACTTCTTAATGCCTTCACTTTTTTCACCCCACTCCCCCAACCCTTCTCCCATCTGTCACCCCTATAAATCTAGTCCTCATCTGACACCATACAAAGTTATTAGATTATTGACTATATTCCTTATGATATACCCCGCATCCCCGTGACTACTGTGTAAAAACCAATTTGTACTTTTTAATCCCTTCCCCTTTTTTCACCCACCCTCCCAACGCCCCTCCTATCTGATCACCATCAACATGTTCTCTGTATCTATGAGTTTGTTTCTGTTTTGTTTCTTTATTTTATTATTTAGCTTCCACATATAAGCAAAATCACATTGCATCTGTCTTTCTCTGTGCGATGTACTGCAGTCAGCCCAATACCGTCCAGGTCCATCCATGCCTCTGCAGATGGCAAGAACCCATACTCTCCATGTCTGAGAAATATTCCATTGTATATATGTGCTACAACTTATGGTAGTACATGTACTCTTTATCCATTCTTCCATTGACAAACACAAAGCCTGTCTCCACATCTTGGCCATTGTAAACATTGCTGCAGTGAACATATAAATGCACACATGCCCTCAAAGTAGTGTTTTGGGTTTCTTTGGACAAATACCTAGAATGAGATTACTGGGTTCTTCTTGGTCTCTTGTTATAGACTTTGTTTTAAAGTCTATTTTGTCTGGTATAAGTATTGCTACTCCAGATTTTTTGTTTGTCTATCTCCATTTTCATGAAATATCTTTTTCCATCCCTTTACTTTCAGTCTTTGTGTGTCTATCTGAAGTGAGTCTCTTGTCGGATCTTGTTTTCTCATCCATTCAGATACCCTATCTTTTGATTGAAGCATTTAATCCATTTATATTTAAAGTAATTGTTGATAAATATATAGTTATTGCTATTTATTTATTTATTTTAAGAAGTCCCTCTAACATTCTTTGTAATACTGGTTTGGTGGTGATGAACTCCCTTAGCTTTTTCTTGTCTGGGAAGCTCTTTATCTGTCCTTCGATTCTAAATGATAGCTTTCCTGGATAGAATCATCTTGGTTATAGGTCCTTGCTTTTCAACACTTTGAATATTTTGTGTCCGGCCCTTCTGGTACAAAGTTTCTGTTGAGAAATCATCTGACAGCCTTATGGGAACTCCCTTGTACATAGCTAACTTCTTTTCTCTTGCTGCTTTTAGGAATCTCTCTTTGTCTTTAACCTTTGGCATTTTAAATATGATGTGTCTTGGTATAGGTGTCTTTGAGTTCATCTGTTTTAGACTCTCTGTGCTTTCTGAGATTGTATGTTTATTTCCTTCACCAGGTTAGGAAAGTTTTTCATCATTATTTCTTCAAATAGGTTTTTAATCCCTTACTCTCTCTCTTCTCCTTCTGGTACTCTTATGATATAAATGTTGGTATACTTGATGTTGTCCGAGAGGCCCCTTAAACTGTCCTCCTTTTTTTTATTTATTTTTTTTTTATTTTTGCTGTTACTATTGGGTGTTTCCCGCTACCTTGTCTTCTAAATCACTGATTCAATTATTTGGTTCATCTAATCTACTATTGATTCCCTCTAATGTAATCTTCATTTTAGTTATTGCATTCTTCATTTCTGAATGGTTCTTTTTTATGTTTTCTATCTCCAATTTTATGTTTCCTATCTCTTTGTTAAAGTTCTCACTGAATTTATCTACTCTTCCCCTAAGTTCATTGGGCATCTTTATAACTGGTGTTTAGAACTCTGCGTCTGGTCGATTGCTTGTCTTCATTTTGTTTACTTCATTTATTGGAGCTTTGTTTTGTTCTTTCATTTGGGACATGTTTCTTTGTCTCCCCATTTTGACTGCCTCCCTGTGTTTGTTTCTATGTATTAGGTATGGCTGCTATGCCTCCAGATCTTAGTAGAGTGGCCTTATTTAGTAAATTGACCAGAAATTATGGCTATATCTTGATTCAGTATAACTCTTTCCTTTGGAAGAGACAAAAAAAAAAATCTGACTTCAGGTGTGGCTTCATTTCAGGCTAATATGATGTTATCAGGATCCATCTTTTAATTCAAAGAGGCTCCCCCCTTTTCTTCATGCCTGAAGCTCCCTGGGCTGTAACCTCCCATTTTTTAATCTAGTAGGGAAGAGCAAGAGTCTTTTCCCAGAAGTCCCATTCAAAGAATTATCTGCTATGATGCGATCATGATCCCATCCTTGAGGCAATCCCTCTGGCCAGATGAATACAATACACTAATTAGCTTAGGCCTAGTCACTCCCCTGGAGTGATCAAAAGGAACTGACTTCAAGGGAAGCAGGTGGCCTTAGATTTGGGTGGGGGATACTTTCTGGAGAGAAGTCAGGAAAAGGTCATCATAAATCAAGAAATGATGCTGACAGCAATAGCAACCTCTATCATCTTTATATAATCTACTGCCCAGGAGAGAGCTTCTAGTTAGCACATTAAAGTGTTTCCTTATGCACTCTGTTATATACCATGATCATATTCTCTCCCTCCTTTCTCTGAATTTCTCTATGTTCATGATTCTTCCCTCCCATGTGCTGCTTTGTGCTTTAGTTATTTATATGTATTTGTTTCCCCAATTAGATCAGCAGCTATTTCGAGGCAGGAATGGGTTTTGAATAACTATGGATACTACACTGTGCGTTTTACAATGTAGACATCCTCACTATTCAACAAATAATTATTTGTTGTGTAAATGAAGGGATAAGCAATGAGTAGGTCTTATTCTTACTATGATCACATCATGGTAATATAATGCCTTGTTTGCATGTAAGGTGCTAATACACACACAAGATAAAAACCTACAGTGTGCCAAGTACCATGGAAAACAATGGGGATATGAGGATGTAGTGATTAAAAAACTAACATTGTGCTGCCCTTCAAAATCTTATACTACAACAAAGAAATCAGACACTTATTGAATAGAGTGTAATAAATGTTACAAAAGATAACTGGAGGGTGTTAAGGGAGAGAAATGCATTTTGATTTTCATTCTTGTTGTTCAGATTGTTTCCAGATCAATTCTAGGTTGGCTACTTCGGGGTCCACCAGTTTTGCTAAAGTTCTGTTAAACTTGGAATTTCTTAGAGAATTAACACTAGATTCCCAAATGAAAGTTCCAGAACACATCTTATATTGTGATAAGAAGAGACTAATTTGGATCTCTTCTCCTCTCTCCTTTCTCTTTTATCTCTCTCGCAGCCTGAAGTTCTTGATCAAATACAAAATTTGAGGGAGTTGTGGATGGATAATAATGCATTGCAAGTACTACCTGGGGTATGTAAGTTTTCATTATACCATGTTGTCTAGTATCTATGTTATATATTAATAGTAATTGATGATAATCTTAAATTCCGACGTTTGTATTTCAAAGTAACACATTTGTTAGGAGCATTCAGTCACCAAGTGTTTTTCACTAATTTGTTTTTGAGTAGTTCACATAACCTTTTGTGAGTGTTACCAGGTATGTAAAGGGCATGAAAGGTATTTCTTATTCTCTTAGGAGGATATTTTTTTCTTTCTACATTGACTGTATTTTAAAACCTAGAATTTTTATATTGTTATGTTTTGAAAAAGAAATGCTACATATAATATCAAGTCTTAGTTTTACAAAATTAACCTTGATATTTTAGGTAACTAGATAATGGTTTCTGTTCATAGTGTTAGATCTCTTCCAAAAAATTAAAATCTTTCAGATGATTTTTAGAAAAACTTATTTGCATTTTTGAAAATAGCAAGGATCATAAGGTGTTAAAAACAGGAAGTTAAACTAGAGTCAAAATTTTTTCTCAACTAATGGACAGTCCATTATCTCCTGAGTAGTAGGTTTACCAACAATTTCATTTAGTGTGACTAGTGCTGCTTTTTCCATCTAGTGAAAGAATGACTTCCATAAAACACAGCCGTGTGTCACTCATACCACATACACTCAAATAAGCATGTACACACACACACACACATACACACACACACACACACACACACACACAGCAGGTACAAGGCTCCCAAGCTGGTAGCCATCTCCAAACTCCTTGCTTTAGGCTAAATAGCCAGGACAGCTGGATTTGTAATAATTCTTCAGCCACTGAGATTTAGATGTGTGTTCACAAAGCAAATTTTATTCCTCTTTTGAATTGATATTAAAAATTTCTTTAAATGATTGCAAAAGCAACAAGAACAAGAAGCTTATTCTCTTTTGAACAAGCATAAGGCCACATAAAGGAGAATATCTGGCAAAAAGTTAGGGAAAAAATACTTTCTTTTCTTATCAAAAAAATACATTTCTACGATCATCACAGACACAAAACAAAAAAAGCATGCATATCTTCTACTTCTTGATTTATTCAAAAACCATTTACAAATACACCTATATGAACCAGAAACCATGCTAACATCAGGGTTACAGAAGTAATATATTCAATACCTTGAATATATTTGTTTGAGGAACTCACACATGACAGGAGAGAAAGATCTGGATCCCATTACACATGGTAGAGTCTGATTTGTGTCATATCCAAGGTATGTACAAATCGTGGGGAGACACAAGTAAAACCCTCATCAATTCCCTGTGCAAGATTGAGGAATCAACGTGTATGTCTTGTTGGAAAACTTTATAGCTGCTTCTTCAATATATTTATTTATTCAAAAACACTTACATAGCATTTGTCACGGGCTAGGAACTATCTAGGACTAGGTGTTTTACAAATATTGACTCATTGAATCCTCAAAACAATTATGAAACTAGGTTTTTACCATCCCTGGGTTATAGATGAAGAAACTGAAACAGAAAGAGTGAGTAATTAAGTAACAGGCCGAAGGTCATGCAGCCAGTGAATGGCTGAACTATAATTCAAACCAACTCCTGTTGTTCACTATTATGCTGGAAAATGCTGTTGCTATAGCCTCAGTAGAAGATACAAATGAGAGTTAGGTTCATCTTATTTTTCACAATCATTACATTCCCAAATCCAATCTTGCAAATCAACTCAGACCTCAAATTCCTTTGTAATCTTATTATTGAAATGGAAGTTATTAAGACATCTGTAAAACAGAAGTGCTGTTTAATTTGTCTGTGTCAGTGGTAGATTTTTCTCATATTCTGCCAACTTTAAGCAGATTTCTTACTTTCATTAGTACGCTTGAATTTCACATTTTGCTATACTCCTTGTGGGAATACCCCACACCTCCCTGCCATAAACAGGCATGGCTTGTCTGTTTGTCGCTCACCTTCAATGTGGTTTTCAGCCCATGTCTATCAATTTCACAGAATGATTAACCCTAAATATTTAGTGTCATAAGACACGGAATGAAGCAGTTTCATTTTATTATTAGTTCATGTATCATAATACATTAAGTTAATGCACTTTCTAAATACTTTAAGAAGCCTGGGCTATCATTTATCCACTCGATTTTTCATAATTCAGAGAAACAAATAGATAATGATCAAAAATTAGTCTTCTATATAGCTCTGTTTTGTGACCATCACTCTAAGATCAACCAAAATATGACTAAACAGTGTATTGAATCCACATTTATTTAAAAAAAAAAAAAACTTCAATATCTTCTTTTGCTTGTGATGACTTCTACTCTTCATTTGCCCTCCACTGTTCACCTATGGGCTCCTCTACGTCCAGAGCAATGTTGGAACAACAATCAACATCCTCAAGGACTCTGAGACACTGGGACTTATGGCCTTTATTACTCCAGGCTATTATTGCCTTTATAAGGTGTTTGAAAGTGAGGGTTTTGAAAAACTAAAAATTAAACACCAAAGAGTTATTTTGCTTCTAAAAAAAGATGTTTAGAAACTTCACACCCAAATATTGAGTTGTGCTGGAGAGAGTAATTAAAGAAGCTTCAAAGAAGAAAGAAATTTCCTCATGATAAAAGAACAAAAAAAAAAAAAAGGAAATACATACACACACAGATAGATACATATATCATTTTTCCTTGCTTACCAGCAGAGAAGAATGAGCTAAGGTAACATAATAGTTCCTTGGAATAGAAAGCTATAAGTAATGTGACAGTATTTTTCAAAGTGACATATTTCTGGGCATGAGGAAAAAGTCAGCCTGACTCACCCAAAATACTCAGTTGCTAGCCTAACAAGTCTTCACCTACTACAAGGCTGTGCTCACACTGTCCATAAGGGAGTGTCCTGAGGGAGCAGGGCTAAAGATATGTGGGTTAATTTATTAGGGAGCTAGAGAGCAAGAAATGCCAATATAATCATGAGGCTTTATAATGTATAACCCGATAAAAGTGAGTTTGAATTTTAGCTCCACCCCTTATTAATGGGTTAACCCTAGAATGTTACTTGTAGTAGACGCTTATTATATTTCCCCACCTTCTGAGAATGCTGCTTAAAGATCTTCACCCTCATCAGGAATTGTCTCGGCTGACGAGAACCTCCTCACCCAGGGTCATACCTCCTTTCTGAGAGACCTGCAATGACCAGTCAATGCAGGAATAGAAAGGCCTGGCCCCTTCCGCTCCACTCAGGACAATCTAAGTTCACTGTTCCCTGAAGGGTCAGCTGAGCACTTCCTCAAGACTGGATCGCAGCCCAACTTCTTTATCTGCACAGTTCTACTTCCTTACTTATCTCTCTCTTTCCACTGCCATTGATCCTAAGAACACTCTCATCAACTTCTCTTTGTCTCTGTCTCCCAGAGAGGAACCCAATGTGTGACATCACTTAAACGCTAAGCTTCGATGTGTGTTAAAGCGCAGATTGTGATTCTGGAGGGTCTGGAGGGGATCTGCGATTTGAAATTTCTAACAAGCTGGCAGGTGTTCCCCGTGCTGCTGGTCTGCAAAACACATTTTGACTAGCAAGAATATAAAGTATTAAATCAAGTAATATATATAAAGAATTTAACACAGTGCCAAGTACTGTGTGTGTGTGTAATAAATGTATTTATTTGTTTAGTTATACTTTGTCAAATAGGTAGAGGCAATATATTAATAGTAAAGTGTACACAGGTAGACCAGACAAACAGACCACTGAACACTGATATGTGGGGGACATTTATTTGCAAAACATGCCCTTAAAGAAAAGGAAAATTAAGACTTTCATCTTGCTCTGGGTCCTGTAGTCCATGTCTCAGCTAGGCAAGCACTGTTCACCGCTTGATTTTTCCTCTGTCCTCCGCAATCAGTCACTAATTGTCATTTCACTTCTAAATGTTTCTTGAGCCCATCCCCTCTTCATCCTCACTTCTGCTACATTCATTCAGGACCCTCTCATCTCCTCAGCAAAACTGCTTCCAGATCTTTCTAATGAGTCTCTCTGACTCCAGTCACAAATCTTCTCTTCACAGTTCCCTGAAGTTATTATTTCAAAACACAAATCTGTTCATGTCATTCTCCATCTTAAAAGCCTTGAACAGATTACGTTGACTATTAGATAGAGTTCATTTCTCCCCACATAACAGCTGGCTTTTTACAATGCTAACTTCATCATTGTAGTCTGTCATTTTGAGTTTCGCACTTTTCTTCAAATATGCCATGCTTTTTCACACTTCTCTGTGAATGTATGTGCTGTTCTCTCTTCCAGGTGGTTTCTCCTTTTCTTGACAAGCAGCGTCTTCCAGGCAATTTGCAGCTCTGTGTTTCTATGGCCCTCCCTGCATGCTTTTTTTATTGCACATATCATAGGGTATTACAATTATTTGTCTGACAGTTTCCTTCACTACCATGAGCTCCTTAAGGATAAAGAATTTGTCTCATGACAAGTCTCTCCCTGTACTTGGCTGACGTATTCATTATTGTTCTCCAGCACATAACACAAACCCTGATACACAGTGGATCCTCAACAACAACAACAAAAAACTTGAATGAACAAAATATTGAATCCACTTAGTATGGTTAAAGTCCAAATCACAATTTAAAAACCTTTCTTATGCATTTTAAATTGTAAGAATGAATATGGCAACATTTGATGTTTTGGTGGCAATTTATTTATTTATGTATTTATTTATTTATTTATTTAATTCAGTGGCAACTTTGAGATTATTGTTGCGTTTTCTTTTAACTCCTGTATTGAGATAGAATTAACATACCATAAAATTCACCCATTTAAAGTATATAATTCACTGGTTTTTAGAACACTCACTTAGTTGTACTGCCCTTATCACAATCTAATTTTAGAACATTTCTTCTAAAAGAAACCCGGAAGCCATTAGCAATTATTTCCATGTCTCCTTCCTCCCAACCTCATTTATTTATTTATCAAATGATGGATATCCAGAGACCCATAGGTAGTCTTTTGTGACTAGGATCTTTCACTGCCTGTGTTTTCAAGGTTAATACACTTTGTAGTATGTATGAGTACTTTATTCCTTTTTATTGATAAATAATATTCCAACATATGGATATATCACATTTCATTTATTTATTTATCAAATCATGGATATTTGGGTTGTTTCTACTTTTTAGCTATTGTGACTAACACTGTTTTGAACATTTGTGTTTTTGTGTAGACATAGGCTTCGTTCTTGAGTATGTACCTAGTGATTACTGGATCATGTGGGAATTCTAGCTTAACATTTTGAAGAACTGCCAAACTGTTTTTCCAAAGTGGCTGCATAATTTTACATTTCTACAAGCAATGTATGAGAGTTACAATGTCTCCACATTCTTGCCAACACTTGTCATTGTAGTTGCTTTTAAAATTAATTTTATAGTGTTGTGGTTTTGACAGCTTGAAAATATCTTTCGAAAGTTTCTCAACTAACCCTGAGTTTATGCAATGTCATCAAGTCTATAGGGAAGTTAAAGATGTTGGTATACCTGGATATGTCAAAAAACAGAATAGAAACAGTCGACATGGACATTTCTGGATGTGAAGCCCTTGAAGACCTCTTACTATCATCCAATATGTTGCAACAGTTGCCTGACTCTATAGGTGAGAATATATTTTGTCATGAAGGTTTACGTCAAATATACCATTTTCTTTCTTGACAGTGTAGTTTGTCTGTGTAAGTAGGGAATATACTGTTCACCTGATATTAATAAATTACCAAGTTCATTTTTCAAATGATAAAATAGTATTTTATCAATGTCTTGAAATGAAATGGTAACTCCAATTGTCAAATTCAAGAAGCCTCTCCTATTAAATTATGCTACTAAACTGATATATTTACATTTTTTCACATCTAAGTTATAAAAATGTTATTGTAAGGAGTATATATCTTAGATTTAGAGTACTGCAACAACCACGCATGTCTCCTTTTATTACTATAGAACACAGTAGCTTCTATCCACATAGGTTTGCTATATTCTATTGTTTAATACTGTTGTAGAGTTGCTATCATCTAGAAATAGCATAAATATGTATAATAAATGTAAAATATCTTTGTATTTCTATTATTTAAAAAGATACATTGTCTTTTACATGCTGTTTAAGATTCATGAGAGCAGATAATTTGTCTGTTAGTATATATTAAACACTCAAAAAATTTAACCCATTTAAATTTCATATGAGTAAAACTATGAAAGAATCTAATTTAAATGAGTAGACCTTTTTGTATAGATACCTTGCTATTACTATTTATGAGAGTATTCAGCATGTAGGGTAATCATCAAATTATTTAACTTTGGAACATAGTTTTTAACACTTTGAATTAGATATGCCATGTGTTCTAGAACTTATTGAATGCTTCTGAAAATTAAGTCACAACCTAGATAGCCTGAGTGAAGGGAAGCTAGAAGACAAGGAAATTTCCCAAACGTTTCTTCAATAATCTATTGCTTCCATTTTCAGGCTGATAGAGAATACTAGTTTTAACAAAACAGGCTAGCTTTTATGTCTAGATTTGATGACTTTTTTATGTATATTTTATGTATATAATCACATATTTTATAACAGCATTTCTCCAACTTGCTGTATCATAAGTATATCTGCAAGCTTTATTAAACATTTCCACATTTCCAGGCTCTTTCTCAAAAAATTGTGATTCAGTAAACTTGTGATAGGCCCTCTGAGCTGTATTTTTATTAAACATCCTAGGTAAAACTTATGATCAGATAAGTTTAGGAAATACTGTTTTATGCAATAGAAGGTAAGGAAGTATAATTATTTTTTTAAAAATCCTCTGATGAAGATGACAGAAATTGTCATCTGGTCGAGATAACCATCTGGTTAAGGTTCATACCTTCACATTCCTACTCAATTACTACTCCATACCTCTTGAAAGACATAAAAAGAATAGAAAAATGACTTATAGTCAAAGAATATTTTGTTCGTCATTGCCTCCTCAGTGCCAAGAACCATGCCTGGTATATGGTAAGCGCTCCTTAAATATTTAGTAAATAAAATAATTCATCCATGCTTAAGAAGTATGAACATCTACCTGAACCTAAGATAGAATGAAAACACAGCCATGACCCAACTTGATGGACTCCAGGCCACACATAGCAGTGGCAGCCTTAGGTTTCTTTCCTGCAGTGGAAAACAAAAAAAGGACCTTAAGCATAGCAAGGGAACTTAAATTTACAGGGGACTGAGGAAGGGACCACTTTTCTATGAAGAGAGATTCACAAAAACCTGCAACTAATATGTGGAGCTAGGGTGGAAAGCAAGAACTGACACAGATTCACTGCTCAAAACGGTGACAAGCTGGTTTGGACTGGATTTACAATATCCACATGGAATGAGGACAACATGTTGCTGGTTCTGAACTCCAGAAACGTGGGCGTCAAGTGGAGGGAACCATAAAACTGCCAGACAGGCAGAGGTGAGTGTCGGAAATGAGAAGATACTCATCCTCACAAATGAGCGCGCAAACAGAAATTTTTCATAGCTAATGTTACGACTACCAAAAATCCAAACAAGTAGAAAAATTTATCCCAAGGGAAACTGAAGTTATTAAGCAATGTAAAATAAAGATTTTATGTACGTGTTAATCCTCAATTAGATAAAAGGAAGAATAATGTTTGTGAAAATAATAAGAACTCATAAAACAAAAACAGGAGCTAAGAATGGGTGGTTATTTAAAAATTAAAAAAAAAACAAACAATTAGAAATCCTGGAAATAAACATGTCACAGTGAAATAAAAATGATATAATTATTTGTTGAAAATACCTTCCTTTAAGAAAGCAGACAAGGAAATTAGCCTGCTGGTCTGGGAAAGGCAGCATGTAGAGGTGACAGATAGCATCAGATTCGAATCTTGGCTGGCATAAAACAAACTATAGCAGGCAAGTGGTATTATATTTTGAACACCTTCATTTAGAATCTGAATGGTTTTCAAATAAAGAAAGTAACTCTGTTATAGTTGCTTACTACTCAATCTACCTTGGATCCTATTGACTTTTCAGGGAAAATTGTATTTATACATCTTCAGAGTCACCAGAATCCCTAATTATGCATGTAAAATGGCCGCCTTTCCTCTAAAAATTACTTTCTTGGTCAAGAGTGGTATCTGGGATAGTACACTGACAGCTCTCTTCTAAGGCCCTCAAATACTTCACTGTTCTTATTGGGTGTGAAATAGCATATTGTCTTTTATATTTGAGCATAGATTATCTTTTGGACTACCAACATTTAAAAAGAATAAAAGATAAGAAATGTCATAGTATCAGTAAAGGGAAACAGCCACTCTAATAAAATCTTTACTTCCTTCACACCTGTTTGAGTTCATCTGCGGCTGTGGGGTACTTGAATGGAGTTATATACTCAATAACAAGCCCTGTGTGTGGAAGCCTTTTCCTTGTTCCAGTTCCAGGGAAAAAGAAGAGGGCTCTTTTCCTCTTCTCGATAGACCTTTAATAATCAGCTTCTTTGGATAGCAGAGAAACTCAATAAAGGAGAATATCATTTTTTTTTACTTCCCCAAATAATTTATCTTCTTCATTTAGTGGATAAGGATACAGGCTTTGTAGTCAAGTTATCTGAGCTCAGATTCTGGCTTTTCTACCTTACTAACTGTGTGACATTAGACAAGTCTGTTTTGAGGGATAAATGAATTAATATATGTAAAATTGCTTAGAATAGTACCTAGCACATAGTAAGTAATCAATGTTAGCTATTATAATCATATAATAATTATTATAATCTTAGATTTAATGAATACACAGCTACTTGGCTTTCAAAATTCTGTAACAAATGTGTCAAATCCATGTACATATTAGGTATATTTAATAACATATTAATGCTTAACTATTTGCTGCAAATTACATATTTATATATTAGTAGCTAAAGTCATGGTAAAAGGCCTCCTTTTTCTAGCTCTCCAGTATTTCTTTGTTGGAAGTATAGGATAAAGAAGTGGGGATTGGGGAAGGGTGTAAGTAGAGGGAAGGAACGGCAGGAAATAATTTTGATTGCTGTAGGGTAGACAAAGAGAGTCCAAGCAGGTATGATATAGAAATGCAGTAGAGGAATTATCTGCCGGAGAAAAGTAATGAGCAGCAGATGACAGTGAGGCCAGTGGCCTAATTCCACTCCAAGGCAATCAGATTCCTACTGAAGCCCCAGAATGTGTTCAAAGAGCACCCCTTGGATGGACTATGTGAGTGACGAAGTAGCCACATTACAAATGAGTGAGGTTTCTTTACATCCACAGACATAGAACTAAGCAAGGAGGCCCAACTTGCTTCTACTATTAAAGCTGTAGCAACTTCTGTCAACGGTCAGAGTCATTATCTCATTCTTCAGAAAAATCTGTTATATCAATATTTTGGTGCTTGTCCCTAATCTGCCTCAAGATTTTCTCCTTACTACCTCAGACCTGGGGACTGTGGTGCTCTTAAAGAATGCTTTGGGACCTGGCTGGCATCACGGTGTTTGATCAGCTGTCTGTAACCCCACCAAAAACTTCTTGTGACCCAGGAAAGTGATGTTGAGCCCTTCAACACTCCAGCGTCGCCGGTGGGCAGGGCCAGTGGTTCAACCAGGGTTATCAAGTCCTACAAAATTTAGCTGTCATTCATAGTCCCCTGTTTTCTTACTGCAATTTATGAACAAGCTCGCCAGTTCTTTTGTATTTCCAAGGTTGATATTTTAGTATACTAGAGAAGCTAAAGTGACTCAGTCACCCTTTGAACATAGATGAATATGTTCAAATATGGCGTGAATATGGCAGTGGCTGTTCAAACTTCAGAGATAAATTATCCCAGTGTGAATTGTCCTCTTTTTCAGGTGCTGCTGTTTTCAGCAGTGTGTCCTGGGGGCACAGGCTGATGTATTAAGCTCCAAATATTGTAGGTATTTTCTGACAGCAGTCTTAGGGTGATAACAATTCTCTCTACTAGAATAGAGATTGTGCATGCTCCTGAAGAATATGTAACTGACCACACCGAAATTTAAAGAGCAACAACTTTATTTCAGATTTTTTTGTGCCTTACTCTATGCCTTTCAGGAATCCTTAAAATACTTCAGATGGGTGTGCATGATCTGCAGCAGTACTTCTCAAAGCGTCTTCATGAAATACTACCTGTACAAGATACTCTGTGGGCACGCACAGGAATTCCAGGATAGTTTTGGAGAGTCACATTGCTACATTAGAACATCAAAAGTTTTCCTAGGAAAACTACATTTAAAAAAAAAATCTGTTTATTTTTTTTTATTTGGAATTTCCCAAACACATTTGACCATGGAACCTACTATATCCATCAGAACAAGTTTTCTGCAAAACACGTAGTCTATAGCGTGTATGCTTATTTCCAACGTAAAACAAAAATTAGCCAACTGTTAATGCTTTGCCCTTGGATTTGGGGCTGTGTTGATATGATAGGTTATGCTATGACTGGGGTAAAGGAAACTGTTCTTCACTTACTCTGTGGCTAATGTTCATTAAAACCCTGGGAGAAGAACAAGCAGTAAGTGTATGCAGGGCATAAATCAGATGGTAAAGATAAATAGTTAAAACTTTAATTCTTGGCCAGTTCTCCTTGGTATATTAAATTTTTCAACCTCTTGTGCTTTTTGCTGATCCAAGTCAAGGATTTATGGAAACAAAAAGAGTATGAGGTCATATGTTGCAATTTTCAAAGTCCACAATTATAACCACTGCATTGCAATACCTCAGTACCCATTCATTAATTATTAGGCTTAATTCAGATTTGTTTTCAATTTGTATCACAACAGGAAAGTTAGTTATCAGTGCTTAGGAGTTAATTAAATATTAAATCACAGCTGGCTTGAAAAATTTCATCTGGTCCATTGGTGCATAATAGAAATGGGAAATGTGGTAGATTACTGTCAGCTCATGTTTCTGTGGAGCTGTATGTTTTGTTTACTTGTCTGCATTGATGTACTTGAACTGCCATTGATAGAAGTAAATTTTTTGCAACTGGAAGGTCAAAAGTAGACTACACACAAATATCAGTCTGTAGGTTTATATAAGCAGACTGCAGCCAATTAGCACAAGAAACATCCATTACAAGTGATTCCTTGTTTCTTTTACATTGTATTTCCCATCAGAAATCTGTTCTTATGTATTAATAAAACCTCTTCTCTTTTATAGGACTGTTGAAAAAACTAACTACTCTGAAAGTAGATGACAATCAACTTACCATACTACCCAATACAATTGGAAAGTAAGTACCAGAGTTTCCTCCTCTCTAAAGCCAGAAATAAAAGGATATGTTGAGTTTTTTACTTCAAAACACTTTCTAGTAGAGATACTAATAATCTTGTTCATATGTAAACTTATTTTAAACCATATTTCATTTAGTTATATATTTGTATATATTTTAATTTAGTTTTATATCTGAATATCGCAATGACACTCAACCATACCATATATAATGAAAAATATTTAACCCTGATTCTTACATAAGCAAAGTGATTGCCCAGACCTTCAATTATACTATTGCCTATAATTTTCAAACTATTATTAATTTGATGTTTTTACTGAGTAGCAGCTCTAAATTCGCTTGAATATGTCTTACAAAATCAAATTAATTTTTATGTCTCTGCAGTATGTATATGTTACCATTACACTATTAGTAATATTTGCTATTTATGGAAGTGTAATGTATTTTTAGAAGCTAAAGAGATAAGCCTCTGTTTTAGCTTTCATTTTTAATAGCTTCAAGATGAAAGGCCATCATTGCCTTTTAAACATAAAATACATTCCATCTATTTGAGAGCCCTGTATTTCTAATTTTATGTTCCCTTTATCATTGGTTCTCAATTCTTTAAGAAATAGATTTATTATCAGTTTTTCACTGAAATGCTTTTGTTTACAACTTATGTAAAGTGATAAATCAATAAGCTGTCTTCCTTCTAAAATTATATAAGGCCATTTTATAGGAATCTTGCTTCACATCTCAGTGTGATGAATTACATAAACCCATAATTTAACAGATTTGGGTATACTTGGGATGGAGGTACTTAGCTTTAAAAATAAAACAGATTTATTGGGTATATTTGATGTACAATAAACTGCATATATTTAAGGTGTACAATTCATTAAGTTCTGTCATAGATGTAAAGCCATGAAACTATCACCACAATCAAGATGTTGAAAACGTCCTTCAGTCCCAAAGGTTTTCTTATGCCCTTTCCTTTCCCCCTTCCTCACCCCAAGTTGGCAAGTAACCACTGATGTGGAAAACTTCACTTTCCAAGAGTGGAACAATTTGGCAAAATTAAAATTCTAATGTTCAAACTTTGGAGAGTAGTAAAAGTCTCAACCATTTTTAATATTTCAATGTCATTAACATGCTGTTTTGTTCTACAATTACTTCCATTTTCTCCAATATAGAGACCAATTTATTTTCTTTAGGGATACATAAAAGTGATTGTCCTTATCAGGCCGATGCTTTTTAAAAACTCTTCCCATCTTATTATTTTCTTAGGCACTAATCTTTTTCTTTAGATCAATACTGAATTCAACTTAATTTATCTCCACCAAAGTTATTGGTATTTTGGCATTTATGCTCACATTACTTATATATATTTATATAAACTAATTCCCCTAGCTCTGTGAAGACAAATTAAAGAAGTTTAATAATCTAAAAATAGGCAAAGAAAGGTTACTTTTTCAGTATGCAAGTGAATTTTATGCTAGGTTATTACACACTTAGATTTCTTTTCATTTTAATTTTTTAAAACTGATAATTCTTTGCCCTTAAAAGTATTAAAAAGATTTATTAAAGATAAAGGGGCTTAGTCAATTCAAAGGTTGATGACTGGTTTAGAGAGATAAATGTTAAGAATTGTATAATAAAAGCTTATTTCTTTAGTTATTTTTCAGTGCCATTATCATCTTTTGATCATTGCTTAAGGGAAAACAAAAGGGAAGTGCTTGAAGAATGGACTAATTTTAAAAGAAACATCTTTTTATAGAGCAGTAGGAAGTGTATGGGAAATCTCTGTAGCTTCTGCCTAATTTTTCTGTGAACCTGAAACAGCTCTAAAACATAAACTCTATTTAAAAAGAAGAAAAATTACTGACAAACTATGGTTATTTAGACTTGGGTATTTGGCAGATATTTTGTAAAAAATGAACAAAGTGAGCTTCACAGTTCAAGGAAAACAACTGACAGTATTTGTTTCCAACATTAAAATTTGAACTATTAACCAAAATTTGAAATTTTTAAAAATGTGTAGCTACCACTGTGAGCTTGACAGCTTCCCAATACTTTTCTGATAGGTTGATGTGATATTAATGAATGTGACTTGTTGATACTGCCTTATGAAATGTATCAACATTTGGAAAATATGCGCAACTCAGTGAAGCAACATTTTTCCAAATGACCAATGCATGAGTTACAAAATCAGACATGAGGAAAACACCCATTCAAAGAGCAAAATGGACCAGTTGATTTTAATGTATTGGTATAAGGAGTAAGAAAAGTTGATTGATATAGTTTCAGATTGCACATTGCAATTATCCGCTAAGAAACTGCCACTTGTTGAGTTTTGGTGTAGTAGCAAAAAGTAATCACAATTCTCTGGCCACGGGCTTGAAAATTAATCTGGGGAACGTAATTTGGTGGTTACCAGAAGGCAAAGGGGTTGGGGGGTGGGGGATGAGGGTGAGGGGGATCGAATGTATGGTGATGGAAGGGGAGCTGACTCTGGGTGGTGAACACACAATGTGATTTATGGATGATGTGATACAGAATTGCACACCTGAAATCTATGTAATTTTACTAACAATTGTCACCCCAATAAATTAACAATAAATTTAAAAAAAAAAAAAAGAATTACAAAAAGTTAAAAAAAAAAAAAAAAAAAAAAAAACCCTGTAGTGATGAAAATGTTCTGGTACTCCATAGAGGTGGTGGTTGCACAATGTTGTGAATGCACTAAATGCCACCAAATTGCACACATCAGAATGGTTCATTTTATGTTATATGACTATCACCTAAATTAAAAAAAAAAACTTTTTAAGATCAAAAAAAAAAAAAGTAATCACAATTCTCTAAAAAGGCTTTTAAACTGTCCCTTTTCCAACTACATATCTGTGTGAGTCTTTTTTTTTCTTTTTACATAATTCGATCAAAGCAATCAAAACTTCAACAGATTGACTGCATAAGCAGTTGGTTAGAGAGAGGTACTAATAACACCAAGATTGCCAGTTTGATTCCCCACATGGGCCGCTGTGAGCTGCAGCCTCCAAAAAATAAATAAATAAATAAATAAATAAATAATAATCACTTTGGAAATTGTCTATACGATGATGGTAACTCTGATCAAAATCAATCAATATAGATGTTTTACAGGTAAAATCTCTAAATGATTGACTATTCCTAAGAGATACTGTTTCCACCACAATTTGACAGAATTCTGCTTAGACTGTAGGATTTAGTACAAAAACTCAGTGAGTTTTGTTTATTAAACACTATAGAAAAGAATTAATCTAAATTTTGTTAATTTTTTTCCTTTTGTTTAGAAGAGCCCAAGAAACTTACCTAATGTTAATGAGAAATTAGGGATGTAATCTAAAACTTGATTCCTAGCCTAAATTAAATGAAATTGATTTTATAATTTCTGAAAATAAAGGTAATGGCAAAGTTACTTAGTTTTCACTATGTGCCATTCTGTTTTATATGTATTACTAACTCCTTTACATTCGTCTTTATAACACGTGGTTAAGTACTGTTATCACCCCCTTGTGCCCAGTGATAACACTGAGGTATAGAGCGATTAAGTAAATTGATGAGTATATTACCACTAGTAGATGCTAGTCCAGACTCCCATCCCAGCTGGCTGGCTGCAGTGGGAAGTCTTAACACCTGGGCTATACAGGCATTTTTAGGCACTAGGTTGCCTTTTCCAAACAAGTTTATATCTCCCTCTTTGGTTATTATATCCCTTTCAATTCAATCTTTCAATTCAATTCAATCTTGTTAATAAAATTATAATTCTTTGTAGTCGTCTGAAATTTGTCTGGCTGCCATGTCTTAATAATAAATGCTGGCAATTTTGCATTTTGTTAACTGGAAGATTTTATTTACATGAAACAATCATTTTAAAAAGGGAATATCCCAAGATAACTTTTATATGTTTCAGAAACAGATTGACCCAAAAAACATGTTTTTCAGGATAGTCTCTATCTCCTAACAGGTCATCGTAATGGACTGCCATATCTAGACTAGGTGCTTAGCGTACCTTTAATCCTCATGAAACTCTAAACTAGGCATTAATCACCAATTGTATAGATGAGAAAACGGGTTAATAGTAAGGTTTACTAAGATATTAAGTGGCCTCACTAAAATTGGAACCCAAGTCTGTCTGAATATTTTCCACTGAATTACCTTACTTCTGTTAAGAGTTAAAAGTGAACTAATCAAATGAAGCCCAGAGTGATTTATTTTTGTTATTAGCATCTACATTGATAGACGATACCATTAATATATGGTATCTAATGGTTTCTAATGATCATAAATAAGTGTTAAAGTGAAAGTATAAATTATCTCTGTAACATATTCATAGTCCCTATTCCATATTAGCTAGGTAATTGAGGGTTAATGATATGGTAAGATCTTCCCAACCAAGACTAATTCATGAAGACTACATTAGATGAAAACGTAGAGAATAATTTTAGAAAATTAAGTCAATACTGTTGTTTAATTTCAAGCATTACTACCTCCAGCAGTGTCACTTGTACTGATATGTGAAGTAAGGCAAAGCCTTACTGAACACAACTCTTTTAATGTTTGTATGGATTTTAGCTGTTATTGACATGTTGTGTGTGTGTGCATATGCGTGCATGCGTGCATGTGTGTGTGTGTGTGTGTGTGTGTAAATGTTACTCTTGAAATATTTGCAAGGGGTTTACGTAAAGTCTTATAGCTCAGTGTGTGGTCCCACACCAGCAGCACTTAAATCACCCAGGAGCTTGTTACAAATGCAGAATCTGGGCCCCACCCCACACCACTGACTCTGAATCTGCATTGTAGCAGTTTCTCCTGGTGATTCCTGTGCACACTGAGGTTTGGGGAGCATTGCTTTAAAGTACTTTACTCTTCCTTAGCCCCTTGTTTTCACTTTTCATGTGTACAATTATAGACGATAGATAAAACTTCAAAAAAGTTAACTTTGGGATCTGTCTCTTTTTTTGCATGAAATATAATGAACGTATTTTTTATTTATTGAGATATAACCAATAGAAAACATGTTAGTTTCAGGTGTACAACATGATTCAATATTTGTATATATATATTTTAAAATGATCACCACAGTAAGTCTAGTTAACATCCATCACCACATAGTTACAAATTTTTCTCTTGTGATGAGAACTTTTAAGATTTATGCTCTTAGCAATTTTCAAATCTGCAATACAATATGATGAACTATAGTTACCATGTTGTGCATTATGTCCACATGACAACGAGTTTTATAACTAGAAATTTGTAACTTTTGACCACGTTCACCCATTTGTCCACCCCCCACCTCCCACCTCTGGCAACCACCAATCTGTTCTCTGTATCTATTTGCTCAGGTCTGTTTGTTTGTTTAGATTCCACCTACAAGTGAGATCATACAGTATTTTGTCTTTCTCTGTCTCAGCGTTTTCACTTACTTGGTCTATGCCAGTGATAATCTGAGTGAATGTGATACAACTGTATTTATACAGATCCTGTAGTCAACTACCTTAGGTGATTTCTAACAAGATAGCCATCAGTTGGAACGTTAGATTATGAATTTGAATCTTTTGAATTTCAGAGATCATTGAAGAATGTGTGTTTTGCACTTAATAGCTTTTCTCTGGAACCCAGAGTTGCAAAATTCTTTCAGGCTATAAATTATTAATTCAGTATATTAATACAGTAAAAATGTCTTTTTTTTAAATTTATTGGGGTGACAATTGTTAGTAAAGTTACATAGATTTCAGGTGTACGATTCTGTATTACATCATCTATAAATCCCATTGTGTGTTCACCACCCAGAGTCAGTTCTCCTTCCATCACCATATATTTGATCCCCCTTACCCTCATCTCCCACCCCTCACCCCCGTTACCCTCTGGTAACCACTAAACTATTGTCTGTGTCTATGAGTTTTTGTTTCTCATTTGTTTGTCTTGTTCTTTTGTTGTTTTTGGTTTATATACTACATATCAGTGAAGTCATATGGTTCTTTGCTTTTTCTTTCTGACTTATTTCGCTTACCATTATACTCTCAAGATCCATCCATGTTGTCACAAATGTTCCTATATCATCTTTTCTTACCGCCGAATAGTATTCCATTGTGTATATATACCACAACTTCTTTTTCCATTCATCTATCAAAGGACATTTTGGTTGTTTCAAAAATATCTTTTTAATGAAGGAAGTTCTTGCTTTGTACAGTGGTGGGAGACTGTGAAAACAACTGTACAAGCTGAAATTGTGCAAAATACTATTAATCAATAAAGAAAATTATGATTGTTCTGAGAAAAGGTCTTTAAAACATTTTTTCAAAATATTAAACCCTTTTACTATTGATTATAAATGTATAAGGAAATGGAAAAATAGTAAAACCAATATTTATTTAGTATTCTGTCATTGTAAATTTTAGGAACATCAAAAATTGCAATGTTTTAATTATTTTATCAAGATTAGTTTGAAAAATGCCTGCTTTCTTTTTATCATGTAAATTATAATTCAGAGTTAACTTTTTTTCTGTGTCAGTGAATTGTCATACTCCTTATTAAACTTGGATCAGCTTCCCAATTTTTATCCTTTGTGCTTTCAATATCATGAAACATCTCTGAGATTTCCTTTAATGTGAAGTTTATTGCCATAGACATCTTCACCATTTTCATCACAACCATTTTCCTCATTTACATCAAGTTTGCCTTCACTAAATTCTGCTGGCAGCACATCTACAGTCTCTTGAATAGTGGTAGGCAAATTTCAACACTCAACTATTAATATTTCTTCTATAACTGCATTTATGTTTGATTCAAATCTTGCAAAGTTATTTGCACAGTGTGCTAAAAAGTTTCTTCTATACAACACCCATGTTACTTGCTGTTACTTTCTTCAATGATACTGAAATATTTTCAGTTGCATGCTTTTGGTCATATTTCTTCCAAAACTCAGCTAAAGATGCTCTCCAGTTGTAGCATCAATAGCATATTCAAAATTCTATGGAAGAGAATAGGCTTTCAAAGTTGAAATAACTCCTTGGCCCATTAATTGGATTAATGAAGTTATTCTTATTAATAAAAAGCAAATTTTCACATTTTCATTTAAATGCCCAAGAGAATTAGGATGACCAAGAACATTACCATAGAGTAACAGTGCTTTAAATGTTAAATTATTGTGCCTATAGTATCTCTCTACTGCTGATTGACAAGAAAGCAACACAACTACATGATTTACTATCTGTATGTTTGAACTGAGTAATGGATGAGCAGTGACTGGTTACTGACAGACTTTGAAAGGAGAAATATGACTAGTCACTGATCATAATGTGTATCTGTTATTTACACTGTGACTTGTGTACTGAAGTGTTAGCAGTACGGTTTATGCTTTATGCAATTACTCACGGTTAGTATACTGAGGTAACTAAAATCTGAGCTATGTTGTTGAGGAACTAATGTTATTTAATGAAACTATGATAGCTGAAATTGTTGTATATCATAATTATACAAAATAAGGACTGCTTTACTGTAATCTCTTTCTTTCCAATTTGGGTGCCCTTTATTTATTTTTCTTGTCTGATAGCTGTGGCTAGGAATTCCAATTCTATGTTGAATAAACATGCAGAAAATGGGCTCCTTTTGTAAAAAGATTGCTTCTAGCTTTTCCCCATTGAGTATGATGTTAGCTGTAGGTTTGTTTTATATGACCTTTATTATGTTGAAGTATGTTCCCTCAATTCCCACTTTGCTTAGAGTTTTTATCATAAATGGATGCTGGATTCTGTCAAACGCTTTCTCTACTGATATGATCATATGATTTTTATCTTTCATTTTCTTTATGTGGTATATCACGTTAATTGAATTGTGGATATTGAACCAACCTTGCATCCCAGGAACAAATCCCAGTTGATTATGGTGTGTGATCTTTTTAATGTATTGCTGAATTCAGTTTACTAATATTTTGTTGAGGATTTTTTGCATCTATATTCATCAGGAATATCAGCCAACTATTTTCTTTTTTCTAATGTCTTTGTCCAGTTTTGGAATTGAGATAATGGTAGCCTCATAAAATGAGGTTGGGAGCTTTCCTCCCTCTTGAATTTTTTGGAATAGTTTAAGAAGGATAGGTGTTGATGCTTCTTTGAATGTTTGGTAAAATTCACTTATCTCAAGACAACAGCAATTCCACTTCTGGCCATTTATCTGAAGAAATTCAAAACATTAATTTGAAAAGATACATGCATCCCTATGTTCATTGCAGCACTATTTACAATAGCCAAGATATGGAAGCAATCCAAGTGCCCATCAATAGACAATTGGATAAAGACGGTGTGGTACATATATACAAAGGAATAAAAAAGAATAAAATCTTACCATTTGCGACAACATGGATGAACCCAGAGGGTATTATGTGCAGTGAGATAAGTCAGACTAAGAAAGACAAATATCATATGATCTCACTTATAAAAAAACAAAATAAACAAACAAAAAAACAGAAACAGATTCATAGATACAGAGAACAAAATGATGGTTGCCAGAGGGGAGAGTGCTAAGGGAGCGAGGTGAAAAAGGTGAAGGGATTAAGAAATACAAATTGGTAGTTACGTAATAGTCATGAGGATGTAAAGTACAGTACAGAGAATATAGTCAATAATGTTGCAATAACTATGTATAATGCCAGGTGGGTACTAAACTTATCAGTGGGATCACTGCATAAATTATATAAATATCTAACCACTATGCTGTACATCTGAAACTAATATAAAATTATATTGAATGTCAACTTTAAATGAAAAAAATAAATGATTAAAAAAGAAAAGAGTAACCTCAAAACATATTTTATAAAAGAAATAAAAAATAATGAAACTTAATTATATTTTTAATTGTTTAATTCTTTAACTTCTCCCTCTGAACATACATCTGAAATTTTTATTTTTAAAAAGCTGTGGTACTTTCATGATCAATTGCTGAATATATATATAAAACCCTGAACCATTGCTTGAAACCTCTTTTAATCAATTTAAGTGCATTATATGTAGAAGACACTGTGCTTGACTGTTCCTGTTATAAAGAAATAAGCTGTTACTGGGTTTCCCAAATACATTGAGTCCTGTCCCCACCAACACACACACACACACACACACAAGTCACATAGCCATGCACACCTGGCATAGAGGGACATGACCACCTCCGTATGTGCAACCTAAAAAAGATTAGAAACAAATTTATCAGGGTTCAGTAATACAAAGAAAAACTATTTCCTGAGCATGTGTATTATGGCAAGCACTGTGCTAAATTCTTTACTTACAATATTCCATGAAATACTCAGAGCAACTACATGAGACAGGGGTTATTAGTATTTTCATTGCAAATAAAGAAACTAAGGCTTAGAGGAAAGTTATGTGACTTGTCTATGTAAAAGGAAAAACGTTCACTTAAGCTGCACTTGCCTAAGAGATATTATTCAAAGCTGACCTCTGTGTTTCTCCACATTTAGTTCTAACAGCTGCAGCTGTTAAAGACCATGAATCCTGAGTTACTTTGGTCAGAGTCAGATTGGACCTGACTGAATTCATTTCTTTCCAGACCCATGGACAAAGGGACTTGGTTTACCTAACTGTAAACAGACTTGTGAACTCGTTCTACCCTCTCTGTAATGCAAATTTTTAATCTTTAAAATGAGTGGAACCCATTGTTAGCACTCCCTTACAGCACTGCTCGGTGTGTTCCTTCCCCAGTGTGTTCCCTTGCCTGGCAGGTAAATAAAATCAGCTTTGATTTTTGAAACCCAAGATCTAGTAAGTGACAGAGCCTGGACATAAAGCCATTCTGACTAACTTAAAACCCATATGCTTCATGTCTGTGTTCACTTTGTTAACTGTATGATTGGGAGGTAAATGGCATTCAAGCCAGGTCGTTCCAAGATATAAAAAAGAAAGCGGATTCTGCCACCTCATCCCGCTAACTCCAATTCATTCTTCCCTTTACAAGCACGACACCCTCACCCTTGGGGTTCCTTCCTATTACAGTAATAACAATGAAATGAATGGTAATGACAGTGTAATAATATTAACAACAGCATCAATGACAACTTAAATACAGCTAGTATTTACTCTGTGCCAGGCCCTCTCTCTCTCCCCGCTGTCTCAAACCAGCCATTGAAATGTCTTGTTCCCTGGTGATAACTTGAATGTGCATTCATACAATTCCTTTCTGTAGATCTGAGGTGAAGCGGGCCAAGTATGGCGTGGTGAGTATTGTGATAAACTGGCAAACTGTGCCCATTTAGAGGCAGCAGCCGTTGCTCTCTTTCCATTACTTGTCATGGAAGAGAACAGGCCCAGTATTGCCAGAGCGTCCTCTTTTTTAAAAGGTCTGAGTCATTATGTAGAGTTTACCACCTTTGAAAATACTATGTAAACCAAACAAAACACATCTGCAGACTGAAATGAGCCCTGCTGGTAGCCTCCTCTACAGGGGCACAGGCCAAGAGGCAAGGTAATACACTGGGGCCATGGGGTCTGCATTTAGGTCTCAGCCTTCCTACCTCGTGTGGCCTTGGGCAAGTTACTTAGCTTCTGTAAGCCTCCATTTCCTTATCTGTAAAATAATATTTTTTTAAATTATTATTTTAAAATAATAGATATAGAGCTGTTATAAGGAAAAGCTTAGTTATTTTTAACACTTAGTGAAATACCTACCATTTAATCAGTATTTTGTTGTTAATGTGTTGCCCCTTTTATTCTCCCTTTCTTGGACCTGCCCTCTACGCCCTTCTACCCACCAATGCCAGTTATAGGCATTCATTCCAAAGATACATTATGAACATCTGCCTGGAAATGACGTCTCAGTTGTATTAAAAACAAACAAACAAAATCTTCTCTCATTTTCAATGAGTCAGTTAAATGACAGGTGAATTTAGAAAGGGAAAAAATAAACTATACTTATTTTGCCAAATTGAACCACTTACTAAATGGTATTGAATCATTTAGCTGAACTGTTAAAATAAATTAATTTATATAAATTGTGCAGTCACCAGATAAATACCTTTTTTAGTGCATTCGGATATGTAGCTTTTCCAAAACTTTTCTTCCATCTGACCTTTTAAAATGTCTGACTAATGTATTTATCTTTTCAGTTTATCTTTACTAGAAGAATTTGACTGTAGCTGTAATGAACTGGAGGCACTCCCTTGTACTATTGGCTACCTTCATAGTCTTCGAACATTAGCAGTTGATGAGAATTTCCTTCCAGAATTACCCAGAGAAGTAAGGAATAAACTTATTTCTATTAATTAACTTTTTATGATTCTGTTTTGGAATTAAATATTAACAGGTGCAGCAGCAGTGTAGATTCATGACTTGAGCTTTGAATAGGAATTGTCTATGTATATATTTGTTAATCATTCTTTTTTAAATGACGTGTTAACTTATACTCAACCCAGAAAATGCATGTGACATAAACCTTGCTTGCAAAGAAAAGTAATAAAATATTGTAAATTAATTAATGTGAAGGAATACAATTTAATAATTTAATTTTATATGTTTTGTTTTTGATGACAGAAATAAATAACATTTGGGGATATTTACATTTTCATTTCTGAAGTGAAAATTTTTCAATGTAAATAAGTTTTTAAAAGTCTCATGTTACATATTTTCACTTCAGGATCCATCAAGAGTTTCTGTTAGTTTTTTTTAATCTCTAACTAGGATTTTAATTTACTAATGTCAAGAAAAAAAATGTGAAGTACATTTTTAACTTAACATTTTCGACAAAACACTTCCATGATGAAAGAACACTAATCCATATATCATTATTTTAGAGCCAAAAGTAATGAATAAAAATGACAAATACCATTGTAATATGAAGTAAAAGTAATTTTACCAAGGAGATGTTAGCAAAACTTCATTTTTTAATATGCATGATCTGTTATAAACATAGATATATTAGTATTCCCTTGGATGGTCATAAACGATGCAATTTATGAAAACAATAAAGTTAACAAGTGCTCTAATAATAAAATTATAAAGGAAATCCTTCCTAATATGTAAAAGAATATGAGATGTACATTGTCTTAATATCTAAGGAATTTATATAATAATATACATATTTTAAAAAGAGATAATAAAAAACGAAACAATACATATATTAAGAGAGAACATTAAAAATGATAAGGGAATATGTAATTTAGTCAAATTGTTTTAGAAGTTATAAAAATTGATAAGAAAATAGCCTACAATGTGATTGTTTACTTTTGTTGTTGTTGTTGTTTCTCATAGATTGGAAGTTGTAAGAATGTAACAGTTATGTCTCTACGTTCCAATAAACTGGAATTTCTTCCTGAAGAGATTGGACAGATGCAGAAACTAAGAGTCTTAAATTTGAGTGATAACAGGTATTTTTGACACACATTCACAATCATATATTAGTTATTTCCTAATATATGTTATTAGTTATTTCCTATATATAAAAGTCAAAAAGTTTTACATTTATTTCCTAAAAGCAAATTACTATTTCTTGTTAATAATTTTGGAAACATTTTCTGTGTAAAGTGTGTGTGAAATACATGGAATACAAATATCAAATAAATGTGCAAATATACATTTAGAAAATGCAGAAGCTACATTTTTTTAAGCAGCTATTTCAAAATGTTATTATTTGATTATATTAAAATCAAATATTATATTGTATATTTAAGTTATATAAAACTTATACACCCAAATTTATATACCAAAACCCTCCTATATGCAGAAAGCATACTATTACAAAGACATGGAAAATAATTTAAATAAATAAAAACCTACAAAATGTATTAATAAAAATGTGTGCATAGATATGTATGTATGCAGATATATATATGTATGTATGTATTTATTTATTTATTTATACTTTTATGTCTCTGTAAATTGAATGGGAAATGTGTATATTGTCAACAACATCAGAGTGCTGGTAGGAATAGTTCCAGGAAGCTAATAATAAAAAGTCAAAAAGTTTGTACATTATGGTAAGGACAATAAATGGTTATTTAATCATGTTCAGAGCAGAAGGAACAAAGAAAGGATGGGTCCTCTTCTTGTGACAAAGGTGTTATACTGGTGGATGGGTAAAAAGAAAAAGTGAAACTGCAATTCTTCTTTGTTTCCATTACAACCGTCCTCAAATAGGAAAGGATTAAAATAAATATTGACCCTAGACAACTGCTAAGAAGATAAAGTAATTATGAAATAGAATGCTTGAACTCTTTGTTTTTAGTAAGTTTCAGTCTGTCTACTGATAATGTGAGAAACTCACAGACTTTGCAACAAAACTGTCAGGTTTAGCTTCTGTGGAATCATGAAGAAGGTTCAGATTCTGAAAGTTTCACTAAGTGTGGAAGTTCTTATTTGTTTGTTAGTATAAGGAAAAAAAATAATGTGAATTTCAAAAAATCTTTCATTTAGTAGCTCAGTAATGTTCTCATGTAAGAGAATAAAACATTCCATTAAAAGGTTTGGGAACTTATTTTTAAAATCATGCTGACAAGGAAGTTTCATAGCTTGGTGCAACAAGAGTAAGTCATGTCAAACCAACCTCATCTCCTGTTTTGACTGGGTTACCAGACAGGAAGATGAGGAAGATGCATCGAATGTTTTGCCTTCCTTTCAGCAAGACATTTTTTTAAATTTTCTAATTATATTCTTCTGACGAAGATTAGAAATATGGTCATGGAGATAACACAGGAAGATGGATGCCCCATAGATTCAATTACAGCCTCTCAATGGAACTGAGCTCCATTATTGTCAACCTGGAGAGAGGGTTTTCATGATGAGCTATAGAACTCTCTTCCAAATTCTTGGTCTGCTCAACTTTGATACATTAATAATATGTGTGATGATATAGAAAATATCCTTGTCAAATATTTAAAATGATCCACAGCTAAAAGTACTACTAATGGAGTTATTTATTCAACAAATATAGCATAGTTGAGCACCTATCATGGGACAAACACATCGCTAGATGCTGGTCCAAAGGATATGAATAAAACACTGAGAATCTCATAATATCAGGAGTTTAAATACTCCATCAGGCCAGAAATAAAGCTTAATTTATCTCCTTGTACAGTGACTGAAACATAGGTTAGAGCCAAATTAATATTTTTAAATTAACAAATTAATCGATGAATCTTAACCTGAGATTAAAATCAATATTTAGCCAAAGCTGAGGCCAAAGTTGAACAGAATAAACAGAGAATGAACTGCTTGGATAAAAGATTAAATATGAAATGTTTTCCAAAAGTCATGATTATTCCTATTTCATGCTTAAAACATAATCGATTTTCAAAGTTTGGCATTATAGTTCAGTAACAATGATTCCTTGCCCCTGTCAACTGTAAGGCTGCTTCTGTTGTCAATTTACTGCACATCTGTGATACAAAAGAAAGGCCACTTTCAACAGCAGCCACTGGAAGAGCAAAAAAAATGAGGGCAACATCCTTCTCTAACAATTTCTTTTCTTCCTACTCTACATTTACAACTGGATTGATGATGATTTATCATGGACAGTGTTGTATATGCGTCTGGAAAGTGTTGCCCTCATGTACCATTGATACAGCAGAATTGGTATTCTACTTTTAATTCATCTCCACGTCATGTAAAAAGTTCTCCCCATAGACCTTACTTCATAATTTCCAGCTAAATATTGGAAACAGCTTTTATGGGTAATTTGGCTTAATGTTATAAATGCTAGTGTAACAAATAAGTGTAGAAAAAGAGAATTGTGGTATAATTTCATTTCTATTATTCATCTTTAAATTCTTATTTATGTTTTACAAATATTTATAATCTCAGAAAGGTTGTTATGTTATCTAGCCTATGCACATTCTGCATTCGCTGTCAATGTCTTTTCATATTTACTAAATTACTTGAAAGTTCTTAACTGCTTTTGCATATAAAACTAACTTCCCACAATCCTTATTAATTATTGTAACATTTTCCACTTCCATTATCAAAATATACTTATTCATCAATTGGCTGATGAATTTCAACATATTAAATAAAGACTTAAAGAAGTTTTCATTACAAGTTGTGTACAAGTTGTATCTAAACAGTTTATCTGTATGCAAAAGTGAACATGCAGAACTTAACAATAAATCCTTTGGCATGCCTTGTTTGTATTACTCACTTTGCTGACTAGCTGTCATTGTAATCACAATTTATTAATCATGCACAATTTCAGGAATATCAAAGTAGGCATTTGGCTATTTGGCTCTCCAAAAGCTGAAGCCGAAGCTAAATAGATAACTTTGATTGAATACTTAAGCTGATGCCAAACTTCATATATCTCAAAGTGCTATTTTTAAAGAGTTTCTCTTTGACTATCTACTACATAATATATGAAGGCTGAAGGAACAAAAAGACACAATTTCAGGAGTCAACATAATGTTGGGAGCTATAAATTCCTTTAATAGTAAGAGAAATATGGCCCTTTGCTCTCCTGGAGCCTACAGTTTTGTGGGAATATCAGACAGCAAAAAAAAAAAAAAAAAATTTACCAATTATGTTATGTTCCATGAAGGAAAATACGAAGTGCTTTAAGACTAGGTTGTGAAAAAGTAATTTAAATGAGGAGTCAGGGAAAAGCCTCTTTGAGAAAATGGCATTTAAGCTAAGAGCTAAAGTATACGTGAGATTTCGTCAAATGAAGTATGAGAGAAAAAATATTCCAGACAGAGAAAAGAACTTGGCTTATCTCCATAGCAGGCTGAAAGAATGCTAGTGGTGCTCATGGAACCAAGTCAAGAAAAGAGTAGCAGAAGTTTCTAGAGGGTTTTTTGGGGGCGGGCAGATCTTATAAGGTCTGAAAGGCATGTTAACCTGGATTTTGGATTTTATCCTAGATACGAAGGAAAGCATTTGAATGGTTGTAAACAGGAGATTTTCATTTTTTAAAGATTGCTCATGCTACTCACTGCAGAAAGAATTAGAGAGAAGAAGAATGAAGTCAATAAATTACAGTATTTTAAATAATTCTTCATAAAAATAAACTATCTCCACCTTCACCCATGCTATTAGAATTTCATTGTTTTTGCAGATTGAAGAATCTACCATTCTCATTTACCAAACTTAAGGAGCTTGCAGCGTTGTGGCTTTCTGACAATCAGGTAACAACTTTTATTACTTGATTTATTTTGTTTATTGAGTTGAACTATAATTGAAACTGAATTACTAACTTATTTTCAATAGATACCTTTGACAATTAGTACAAAATACAGATTCTTTATCCACTGGAGGAGAGGTTTTTGTAAAGGTAGCAATTCAAATATGTATTTCATTGCTGTAGACAAAACAGTACTATAATCCTCACCCTCTTTAAATACTTCAATTTAGCATCTCCTTCATTCTCAGCGATTGAATATACAAAATGATCCTTTTTATAGCTTTTCAGCTCTAGGTGGTACATATATGTCCTTAGAGGATGTACTTTAATTATATCTCTGAAGGTAAAAAATAAGAAATCATTACCACAATCCCCACAAGAGAGAATTATTATCCTCCATGTTCCTTTTTATTCTCACACTTTTAATCATAATCAACTTAATTCTAAAACTATTAAAGAAATTTGCAGGTATCTTTGCAACTATTATCGGTATTTTCTGTGAAATTGTTTTGATATTATTCCTTTTCTCATGAAAATAGATTATAATTAAATAAATAATTGAGTGTTCATAATATTATTAACTGGAAAATAACAAAAAACAGTTGAAGACACCTCATTTGCTACCAGAAAAATGGGTGATCAATAATTTTGACATAGTTTATAGTCTTCTTTCACTCTTTTCTTGTAATCCTAAAATTTTGAAACACCTATCCCCAAATATGAGTAGCCAAATGAAAACAAGGCATGTGGAATTTAGTTTGTCATCATTGTTTTCTAAGAATAAAAGCAGCATTACTAGTAAATGAATTGTTCAGATTTCTAGATATTGGGTTACTTCTGTGAAAAAATAAAATAAACCTCTACAAAGTGTAAACTGTAAGTATAAGAATAATATTTGTGTTCCTGCTGTTTTTACAGCACTTGCTTCCATCTAGTAAAAAATTAGATCGTCATTCAAATTCAAATCTTATCAATAAACTACAGATTTTTCAAGTCATCAGTATATCATTGTAAATAAAGCATTAATGGAATCAATATGAATTGTGCTAATGGAACAGACTCTTCAGTTTTGCTTTGTGGAAAAAAAAACTAATATCATGATTTATTATTCATGTGGGAGAATGAATAGAACAGTGACTACATCGTTTAACTTTTATTTAGGACCGTGATTTAATGTGTTCCTGACTCAGTTTCATGAAACAAGTTGGTATCTTTGTGCTTCACTCCTATTAATAAATGTCATGAAATAAGCTAATTTTTAAAACATTAGATAAATGGTAATTCCCAATATATTTCCACATATAGCATATAATATCAGAGTTCTAAAAACCCTTCAAAAATAATATTTTGAAATCAAATTAATTAATAGAGCATTAATTAATACCATCCCTAGGTAAATACCATGTTTCCCTTAAAATAAGACCTAACTAGAAAATAAGTCCTAGCATGATTTTTCAGGATGACATCCCCTGAACATAAGCCCTAATGCATCTTTTGGAACAAAAATTAATATAAGACCTGGTCTTATTTTCTGGGAAACATGGTATATTATGACATACAAGATACAAATACAGTTGCTTATCTGGATGTGGACCCTGTCTTTGGTTATGAAAATAGCTCTTAAAAATAAATGCATATGCCTTAACCTAATTAAATTCATAGAGGATTGTGCATACCATAAATTTGATAGCAAATTCCATTTTTAGGGGAACAGTTCATGAAAATGAATGGGCGTATCGAATCATACCAAAAGCTTACTACTAGTTGAAACAATTTAATACATTTTGGTCTCTTTAGGATTAAAATTGACATTGCTCAGTGAGGATGAAAAGTTTTGTGAAAGAGTGTACTAGAGAAAAATAATCTCATTATGAAGACTTTAGAATTTGAAAATATTCCCCAGCAATAGTCTTATTTTGTTATGCTTTCTTATTTTGTTGCTTTTTTTCCCTTGCTTCTCTTTTAATTTTTCATTCAGCTTGAATGAGTCCAGACTGTTGACCATTATCTTATGTGAAAAAAACATTATTTATATTTGCTAGCTTATTGATCTAATTTAAGTATTCTTTGTTTCCAGTCCAAAGCCCTTATCCCTTTACAAACTGAAGCCCATCCAGAAACAAAGCAAAGAGTATTGACTAACTACATGTTTCCGCAGCAACCTCGTGGCGATGAAGGTAAGTTATTCGTAGAAATTTCTCCTATACTTACATGATTATAGACAAAAAAAAGATTAATTGTGTTCTGATCTCTAGCCAGGAATACTGGCACATGGGCAAAGCTATAAAGATAATTACATGATACACATAAACCATTTGGAGGTTAACTGTAAGTATGAATCTTATCTTCCGCACTATATTTTAAGTAAGATTTTAAAAATATAACTCTTCTTCTTTATATCTTACATGAAAAGTATGTTGACTTTTAGGATCAACTCCTTCTCTCGGTGGATTGCAAGACACAGGACTAGCTAACCAAACGCAATACCCAACTAATTTAAATGAGCTAAGAACAGTCAAACCTTAAGGAAAGTTTGATGAGCTGATTTATTTCCCGTGTTCACTAATTTCATGAACACAATTTAAACATTTAGCCCAGGGATCCCAGGCCCCAAATTATTTCACGTTAAGAGTCAACCATAAAAAGATGACTTGCAAACAATGACCTTCCTTTTTCAAGTTGAGTTTCTCTAACTAATGTCAGCAACTATGATAGGAATACTGTTTGAACATTCTAAACTTTTTTCAATAATTAAACCTTGTGTCTTATGCTCACATTATTCATAAGATGTTTAAAGGAAGTTTGTTCTTTATCATTTGGAACTCAGTATAGGCTCTTTAGCCCAAGTCAGCACAGGCTGCCATGTACATTTTCTAGTCTTACAGTCTTACAGTCTTCTAGTCTTACAGTTATGAAGACTTGGAAGAGTAAACCCACTTTAATCCACCCATGAATTAAATTCACCCAATCCAGTTGAATGAGACCAAGTTTTAAAAGAAACTATTGGCTTATATATTTCTTCTTTTCAGGAATAATTGTAATAAATGTCTTTAGTCTTTGATTTACACATGTAAATGAATCATCTTGGGATAGTTTAGGATATTTTCATTCAAATTTTGACTTACAGAAGTCGGAAAAGGAAAGTGTTTTCATATGTATTTTTCAGACTTCAATGCAATTGATCTTTTGAATTTATGAAAGAAAAGTGACCGTGTTTACATGTGGTATAAGAAAAATATTAAGTAAGAGTTATCTTGTATTCATTTAACTTTATTTATATTTACATTTTAATATCCCTAGATTATCAAAATATTTCATTTCAAAAGGAAGTAGGGAAAAATGAAAGTGCCTTTTATTTGCTGATTATTCCTGAGATTCAGTTTCACAGATTAAATCCCTAAGTTTGCCAGGGAGTGAGGTAGATCTAGTTAGGTAAGGTGTATTGTTAAGGCATTAGCTTTGTTTTGTTTTGGTTTAGTTTCCTTTGGAAAGAGTTGGTATTAGAAAAGTTTTCTTGAATTTTAAGAAACTCACCCTCTGGTTTTTCATTATACTAAAAATAAACTCCCATTACCACACACACATACACAAACACACACAAACACACACACACACACACACACACACACAGGTGCGATCTTAGACACTTTATTGCAAAACCATTGTTATATAGTACCTTTTATAAACTCATGATAGAGCTGAGTAGTTACAAGTATGAACTCTGTAATTACACAGACATGGGACAGAATCCTACTTTGGCCACAGAGAAACATGACTTTGAGCAAGTCTTAACACTCAGCTGTAGGCTTCTCATTAGTAAATTGTGGGTGATATTAGTACTACCATTGTGCTGTTGTGAAGACTAAAAGAGAGTATGTTTTTAAATGCTTATTCCAGCTCTCTCTATTATTACTATCCTATGAGGAGCTCATTCTCTACGCTGGAAAAATTCGCAATCCCAACATACAATTAATGTACACTTAGGAAAGCTGAATTTGAGTTAAGATGTTAAAAGACCACATAGCAAATATCAAGGGAATTTTGTTCCCTCTTTCCATTTTCTTTCCTTCTTTCTTTCTTGCTTTCTCTCTTTATTTCCTTCTTTTTTCTCTTTATTTTCTCTCTTTTCAATTTTTGTATTTGTTTATAGAACTTATCACCATTTTTTGCATAGTGTACTAAGCTCTATAATAACACTTTATGTTAAAAAAAAAAAAGCAATAATACTTTGGAATCTAACTGTAGATTTCCAGTCAGACAGTGACAGCTTTAACCCTACCCTGTGGGAAGAGCAGAGACAACAACGCATGACTGTTGCCTTTGAATTTGAAGAAAAAAAGGAAGATGATGATAACACTGGGAAAGTTAAGGTGAACCTTTTAATTTTTATTTCTTCTTTCTTCTTCTTATTTTTGCTTGTTTAGTGTTATTCAGGTAGACTTTGGGACAAACTGAAGGACCTCTGCTAGAAAGTCAGATACAACTTTAAGTCTCACGGTGGTACCTTTCATTATAGCATGAGGGCAATTTTGGAAGCATTGGTGTGCTTCAGAATAAGACTGATGTTCTGACTGAGCACATTTGATAGGCCACCCCATCTTACAGAATAACATGAAAGAGATTCAAGGTGAGAGAAAGCCAAACAAACAAACAAACCAATCTGGGTGGTGGGCTTTCCCTAATCATCTTATTACATCTTTGAAACTCTGAAATGGTTTCCTTTTAACCACTGAGCAAGACGTCATGCGGACTGTAAGAAGCCAAAATACACATTTATAGAAGAGCCAACAGATTAATATATTACATTGGCATTAAAAAAGTCTCTAAAGGATTCTATGTTCCTGGGATATTTGAGAAGAATTTATGAGTTTTCTTAAATGTGAGGACAAGTTTTAAAGGAGGTAAGTGCCTAATAGAAGGTGATGTTCCTTAGGGAAAATACTTCAATTTTTTAAGCTGAAAGCATATTTTTTAAAATCCTTTATTTGAACTAATCTAAGTCAAGTAACAAAATTGGATTTTAAAATCTATGTTTTTTCATTATTTAAATTTTAAAAGTATCAGAATTGATATAGATTTTATCAATATCAGATCTTCATGTTATCATTATATAGCAACATCTTGAATCTCTCATTAATTTTTATGGTATTACTTGTGTACTTTTTCCGTCATGGGTACTAACAGCTCTCACTCTTCGTGACTAATTACCTAAGTAGTTATATATATTCTATTAGTAGATCTAGACTGTGTGATGTGTTCTTTTCTATCATCTCATTCCCACATTTTCTAAACATTTTTCTTAAACCAACACACTCTAGAACCTTATTAGAATTAGACAGTAAGGTAATTGACAAGACCTATCTATATCATTGTGGAGAACCCAAAATGGATTCCCAAATCAAAATGATAATTCTGCTAAAGTTTTGGGATAAAAAAAAAATGTTTCTGGATGGTTGGTTAACGCTATCTAATAACCAAAGAGACATTTTGTTTTATTGTGAATTCCTAGAAAAAATAATGCTAAACTGAAAAAAAAAGACCTTTAGAACATTTCAGTTCTTTTTTTTAAGGACTTCATAGGTTAAATCCATAACAAGTGGATAATGCATACTATACTGGACCTCTGATTCATTCTTTTATTTCATTGAATGTTAAAAACTACATACATCTTCCTACAAATCTATATTCAAAGGATCCAAGAGGAAAAGAGTGTATTTAATATACTCTGGTATATGTCTCAATGAAAACATAAAATATAGTAAATACAAACAATTATTTAGAAGCCCTGTTTGTGTGTTATTTGATCAGGTTTGTTTATAATCAGAGTAGGTTCATTGTACTTTAAGGGCATTTTTCTCTATGTTTATTTATATTTAATTTATTTATAGTTGGTGAAACCATGTTTCCTAAATCTCAAACTACTGGGCTTTGACAATTTGAATATTTCCAATGTCATTGGCTATTGACCAAATTAGAACACAAACTTCTAAGTAAATCATCATGGAAATATTATGAGTGAACTATCCTGACATCTTAAACTAAATTAATCACACTTTACTGGTTCATTACATGTACATGAAATTTAGCACCATTTTACCTTTAATCTACACAAAATTTAGAAAAGAACCAGTGACCTATGCCATCAACTTCCAAATGGAATAGAGTATTATGCCCTATTTATAGTGTGTACAGTATAGTATGCATGCTTGCATTGTGTGAAGAAATTGTGACACTTTAGCTTCATATAATATTGGAAGTGTTGTATTACATAGAGTTAAAACTAATTTTCTGGTGATTGTTTTAAATGCACTACCCAGAGTGGAAAAATAAAATCAAGAGTAGAAAAATGATAACGTGAAAGTATTGCTACAGTGCTCCTCTTTCTCCCAGAAAATGGAGATTCCTTCTCCCACAGGATCACTCCTGCCAAGCCCCCTGGGAAAGGGGCCAGCGTGGGATTACTCTTCAACCTGCCAGACTGTCTGGCGATTGCTGCACACCATGGGCCAGGTGTGATCAGCAGATCCAAGATATGCCTGTCCCCCAGAATGACCCACAGCTGGCATGGGGTTGTATAAGTGGCCTCCAGCAGGAAAGGAGCATGTGTACTCCATTGCCAGTTGCAGCACAATCCACCACTCTTCCCTCTCTAAGTGGCAGACAGGTAGGCCTAGGTGTTCGGGGTAGGAGAATCCCCCATGTAGAGGCAACCTTGGAACAGTGGTTTATGGGGTATGTTCTGCATGATTGGGGTAAGAAATGTTCATCGTATAGAAACCCTCAATTGCCAGTGTTTGATCCCAATTTAATTTTTACTTCATTGACATTGGCAATGGGGTTGGGAGAATTGAGTCAGAGGGGAGGGAACGTCAATATAAGGTGCCTAATGGTGGGATATCTGGCATGGTTTTTGAGTTGGGTGCTTCATTTTTATTTATTTTTATTTTTATTTTATTTGTAAAGATGATTTATTTAATTGAAAGTGTGGGAATACCAATAGTCAAGCAGAATGTTGATGACACTATTGATAAAATCTAAATTGTCCCCACACATACCCACATTATAAAAAATATCAATTCTGGGGGACATTAAATAACTAAACTTGATTCCGAAAAGAACATGAGATGTGAATTCAGATTTGCTGAGAGTGAACTTTGAGCACAAAGATGGAATCTGTTGAAAAGCATCCATTTCCCTTTTATTTGAAGGCACAAATGATGAGAATTCCTGTAAGAGAAGATTGGTTTGGGAATGTGGCAAATAGGGCTTCCTTATCTCCCTGAGTCAGGTGTTTAAGAATTTAATGAAAATAAAAAGTCTTAATGGGATGTGAAAGAACACTGCATTTTTGGTAAACTTTACCATCCGCATATAATGGACAAGATTCTTATTCTGCCTTATATTCTTTCTACAATATAAGGCAAGCTAAGAATGCATTTTCCTCACTAAAACTGCTTTAGGTTTCCTTTATATGTAAAACGTACCAATTAATTCCTACAATAAGATATTTAACAATCAATAATCAAAGCATTAACTGTTATTTCTCTTACTGGAATTTCCAACCAAATCAAATGAAAATTTAAACATTATATAAGAAAATCAGAGTTTTGTGTGAATTCAAGATATTCTAAATGCCTTAGCTATTAACATTAATTATTTCATCATTGCTAAATTTTTGGAAGTCTCCAACATCTTGCAGCTGCTATTTGCATTTACTGCACTTTATTTAGATGTGAAATATATAGAATGTTGTGAAACATTTCTATTTTCCAAAATTAAAATAAAATAGCATTTCAGTAAAAATCTTGCATTTTTATAAAATGTATATGTACAATGAACAAATACTTTATGGTGAGTGATATACATAACATTTTGGTAAGAATGTAATTGACAGATATTTTCCCCACCTATATGTATAATCAATTAATATACATCTATTTTCATCCCATATTAGAATAAGGGAATATTTCTAGCCTATACATTTAGAAATATAAAGAAACTGCTTTTGTATTTGGACATTACTGAGCTAGTAATATAATTGTGTTTATGATCATGTTTATTCATTTCTGAAGTACTGTACACATGAGTTGAAAAGTAGGGAGGGAAAGTAATCTGTGAAAGTATAAAATATGCTTTGGAAGAGCTTAGAAACATACAAAATTATAAAATACAGTTTCATTTAAGAAGAAATTATAAAATATTGTGTTAGCTTTATGTTTCAAAAAATGGAAATTATCTTGTAATTTAACTCAATAAAATTCACATTTTAAATTTACAGTATTTCTTCCACAAGAATATACATATGTGCTGCACTTATACCAGAGAATAGCTCTGAGCCAAGTAACACTTGTGTAGCACAAGATTTAGCATCAAAGACCTAAGTTTGAATTTGGGCACTGCTACCTACTAGCTGTATGACCTTGGGCAAGTAACTTACACTGTCTGAGCCCCTGTTTTGTTTTGGTTTTTTTCCCCCATAAAATAGAAACAGATAGTATAATGGGTTGTGAAATTTAAATGAGATTTAATTATAATTGATTATAAATGATGGATTAATATAATTAATCATTTGTTATTTATATTTAAATATATGGTAAATAAGTATTATTTATTATATCGATAACTAATAATAAATTAAATATCCCTACAAAACATTTTGCATGTTATCTGGCCCAAAGCGAAGACTGAGCAAATGATAATCTTTGCTGCATACAATCTGAAAAAAAATTCAGACAGTTATAGGTATTGCAGTGTGACATATATATAGTAGACTCTAGATTGCCGAAGGAATCCATATTTTAAAAATATGTAAGTAGAATATGATATTAAATGTAGTATCTAATCTCTGCACAGAAACCATAAATTTTCATAGTACTGTCTTATTTATTTTCTCACTTTAGCTCTAGATTAATCCAAGCATGTGGGAGAGATATTATCATTGTAGGAATTGATAGCTAGTCGGGGTAAATTTGCAGCTTAATTTTAGACTCAAAGTCCAGTTTAATTCTGCTGGTAGGCTAGTAAATGGGAAACAAGGAGTTTATTGTGTAGGTGGGAACAAATCTAAGGGTTATGAGAACCTGAAGCTTCCACAGTTTGGGGAGGGGCCTCTTTAATGAAAAGAATATAAAATAACTACGTAAACACATAAGTAGGGGCCCTCATGAGGCTTTGGAAAGAACCCATGCAATAGGCCCTAAAGCTTAAACCTCATTACATTTGTGGCAAATATGCTTCTGTTTCTAGATTTAAATTTTTTTACAGAGATAAAATATCCAAACATATTCTGGTGATATGACTAACCTATCACATTAACTTGCTTATAAAATAACCAGAGAATATTGATACTAGGTCCATTAGTAAATAGTTGTCTAATTGTGTCCAATGGACATAGCATCTACAAAAATAGATTACATTATTCAATGAAGTGTTTAATTCAATTAAGAGAACATTTCACACTTTTTTTTTTTTTGCCTTTGACTCAATTTAGAAATGTAATTTTAGCATTGAGGATATTTTAAGGTACATAGAACTTTAATTTAATGCCCTACTTGAAAATGACTTTTTCATTCATATACCATTGGTTATTAAAAATTAAAGATGCTTTTAATTGGCATAATAGCCATACCATTCTATAATTTATAATTTTTTTTGTAGTATTTGGCTTTTATCCCTTTGATACCAAGTACTTTTAAACAAGTTCACCAATATAATTTAAAACTTAGATTTAATTTGTGATTAACATTTCTACCACAATTTAAACAACAGATCCAAGAATGCATGCATCCCAATTGACTTTGTCTAGTATGGATATCATTCTTTTTATGTTTATTGAAGAATCCATTATAAATTAAGTACCCTAAGATATATTTATATTATACTCTAACAACTTACACTTTTTTTCTGTAAACTTTTATTTTTTTCTTGTGTTATATTTTTGTAGCTTTATTTCTATCTATTATTTATTTCATCCTTATTTATTTGTGAGTATAAAGGATTCAATTACATTTAAACAATACTTACACTAGCAAAATCATCTGGTTTTTCATCAGCTTTCCAAAAGTTTATTGAAAATATAATTTTGTATTTTTAGTACTGAAAGAAATGTTAGAAATCATCTAGGAAAGTCCAAACCCAGTATTTGATAAGGAAAATGAGCCACACTAAAGACAAAATACTAGAATAACAAAGTTGGTGGATTTGCTACAACTGCAGATGGGCAAAAGTGTTTGAATTCATATTTATAATCCTCAGCTCTATACCTCCATCCTAGCTTCTTACATCCCATGAATTACATGGGTATTTGGGGTGGGTATGTATATGCCTTTCCCTCTTTCTTTTTTTCTCTCTCATTCTCACTCTTCCTCCTTCAGCTTCTCTTCCACCTTCTCCTCCCTGACCCCCACACGCACTTTCCACAGACACATACTCTCCACAATCACATAAACCATTCCATTTTATAAAGTTGGTTCTACTCAGATGCCAAAAGTCATGATTCTTGGAAAAATCCTGGCTAAGTAAATCTGCCCCTTATTTTTTTCTTCCTACTCCCTTTTATAAACATGAATAATTTGTATCTATTCCATTTAAATATAAGTACCCTGATGGTGGGATATTCTACATGGAATGTCTCATATTTTCTCTCTCAAAATTAAATGGGAAAAGTAATCATTAATATATATGCTCCCTGAAGTTAGGTTGATACACCAAAAATGAATTCAAGAATGAAATATAAGCCAAAATTTACATGTTTACCTAGAATATCTTAGAAAATGTTCCCAATTCTTTATTTCTTTTTATTGTAAGACATTGCCTACAAAGCATGTTACTTTATTAGGGTGAAAACTAAATATAAAACCACCCCAAAGCATATTTTCTTAAATATTAACAAGAATTAAATGCCCAATCTTTTGATGTAACATGCTGATTAACATAGAGATGATACAATTTTGGGTAGCAAATATTGTCACCTCCCCATTTTTTAATACATGACAACTCACTCTTACTTGTAAATCTTTAGGTATTTCCTCTATCACCTGCAATGTTACTCCAAAGATATTTTTCATATCAAAATAATTATTTATAAATAACTAGGGTAGGGAAGGGAACAGCCTCTAAAATATAAAAGCAGCTGATAATAATGCTCAAATTTTAGAGATTACCAGTCACTTAAGCATTGAGTGCACTGCTATTTCAATCATTATGGGGTAGGTCTAAAGATAGGATATAATCCAAAAATTGTGTTTAATCTAGAAGGGTGGGCAGGGGTGAGGAGAAGTCCCATAAAGCAGAATGTGAGAGGAACACTATGTGTTCTACTCTACAGAACAGTTTCTCAGCCAGCTCAACACTCACTATACTGCATTTGGTTATGCTATTACACATAAAATGGAGTAGTTTTGTGAATATGCTTGCTGAAGGTATTTTTATGTTAAATTTCTTTTTATAAACTTCTAGGTTGAAATAAACCTAAAACGATATCCAACTCCTTACCCAGAGGATTTAAAGAATATGGTAAAATCTGTTCAAAATCTGGTGGGTAAGCCAAGCCATGGAGTGCGTGTTGAGAATTCAAATCCAACTGCTAACACGGAACAAACTGTGAAAGAAAAATATGAACACAAGTGGCCTGTAGCCCCAAAGGAGATTACAGTGGAGGTATTTCAAGGTTATTGGTAATTGCCAGTGTGGTTTGGATTTTTTGGAATTACTAAATGATATGTTGTGTTGTTTTTTTTAACTGAAGAGATCTTCCTTGAAAAATGCATCTTATTTCCTAAAATATAAATGAGTTTCTCTAACTCTTTCAAACTATGAGGGTTGGATTTAATAAAGCACAGATAAATGACATCCTCATAGCCTAAAATCGTTCATACAGCTCCAAAAGTTCCAATACCCACGGAAGGAATAATTTGCTCACCTAGCTCAGCCTGGCCAGTAAGCACATTATATCATTTTCATGATATCCTTTTGGCCACTCCAAACTTCTATTCTATGAGTCATTAGAAAAGACTAAATGAAATTTTTCTATCCTGCAAATCTCAGTAAAATTCCTGATCAGATTTAGAGCCATTTTTTAAAAATGTTTTTCTGCTGTGTTACGGCCATTATAGGAAACACTACTAAAAAAACAAAAAAAAAGGGGGAGATAACTTTAAAATATAAGTTTTTGGATTCTAGGCATATGAACCTTTAATTCTTATATTTTAGAAGGAATTGGATGTACGTTGTTAATTTGTTTGGTCTGAAAAGAATTCAACTACATTTATGCCACCTCTGCACTATCTCATCAACTCTTCAGATAATGTGATTATCACCTTTTTATCTTCATTAAAAACATAATTGGTATGAATACCTCTAGAAGTTACTATATCTTTTTCTTCTCAAAATGTAGACTGGAAAAACTCTTTTACAAATCTGCATTTCAGAGCATCCATTTGTTGCACCGATTAAACACCAACTATATATTTAGCACTGTGCTAAACACTGTGAGAGACAGAAGAAATATAAAATGTGTGCAGAGTCCCCAAATTATTTAGAGCCTAACCAGGTAAACCTAACAAAGATAAAGTGATCAGAGGATATGATACGATGACATGGTCAGTTGTGTGACAGAGAATATAATACTCTAAGAAACTGAAACAATCATTGCCAATCAGTTAGAAAGTTAGGTGAAGCAGTTTAAGGTGGAACTGCATATTAATAATTGGGTAATTATTTTAAAGTCAAAAAGAGATGAAGGCAGAGGGAAAACCTTGAGCAAAGGGAAGCAAAGGGAAAAACTTGAGCAAAATTAAGCATGATATGCACATCAGCCTGTGGAAGTACCAGCCTGACCCAAAAGAGAGGCATACAGATGGATATCTAGGGAAGAAAACTTAAGTAAATATTCATATTAATTGTTTTTTTTTCTTTTGGTGATAAAATCAGTATTATTTACTTTTTTCCTTTCTGAAATAATACAGATATGTTGTAGTAAAGTAAAATACTTTTATCTCTAAGATACTGCAATAATATAAAGAGGCAGAAAATCAACATTTAGCAGGTGCACAATGAAAACAGATACACTGTATTTAAATCTCATGTGATCACAGTTTAACCTCAAAATAATTGTGAGGTAATGATAATCCATAAACTGAGTGATTTCATTACATATTAGGAAATCCTAAAATTGCTTAATACAGGAATGGGATAGGTGAGGCAAGGAAAATATGGCTTTGGCCATAAATTTCATAATAACCTTTGTAGAGAAAATATATCTTAAAATTGTCCCACAAGTGCTAACAAATCCAAAATTCAATGTAATGCTTTCTCCCTCCTGTATTCCTTATCTTGAACTCAGCGGCCACCATTTCCTACTAACTTCAGATGGGAGTTTCATGAAGGCAGGGACCATTCGGTCTTGTCCACCACTATCCTCCTAGAGTCTAGCACAGTGCTTAGTGTACATAGAGTAAGGGCATAATGAATGTCTGTTGAAATGACTTATGTGGTGTAGTATTGTAACTCTGTTAAGATGTCTCTCTTTCCATCCATTTAGAAGTTCATTGAAAGCGAAGACAATGTCTCTGAGTTTTTGTTGAATTAGTGAGTGTTGGCTGACATACTTACCCACACTTTATCACCTGATTGCTGAATAAAACTTATTTTAACAACAACAATCTACCATATGGCCAATAAAATGAAATTCTTCTTAGCTCCATTATATTATGTATATTAATACATGGATATAATATTACGAGTAAAGATAAAATATTATGATGGAGAATACTGTGGAGTGAGGGGGGCGGGGAAAGAGGGAATAAGGAAGGAAGAAGAATGGTACAGTGAATAAAACTGTGACACAAAATAAGTAAAGGCTACAGGTTCCTGAATTCCTGGTATACAAATGCCTTTAGTGTCTTAATAATTTTGGCACAAGCACCCTAGACCAAAAGAAATACCTAACAGTTTCATTTATTAAGTAATTAGGTCCAAACAAGTTAGTGACTATTTATGCCTCACTTAGTGGTCATTTGGAAAACAATATACATAAATTAAAAGAGAAAGTATGTTTATATTCTTAAATTCTTAAATAACCAAAACTATTTATTAATGGAATGTGGGCACCTATTGGACACCACCTACCTTCTCAGACCTTGCAATCACATTGGATACTACCACTCTAATTTCTGTTTCCCATTGATTTTCAAGTGGCCCTTGATTTTTGATCACAGCAACCACCAAAAACGCAGCTTCACAAAGATCACCATCGAAAGCAATGTGCAATCTAATGTTGCAACTGAGAGCTCTGGAGATAGCATTTCGCATAGTATCTAAGTGATGTCAAGTATTGCTTTGTTTCCCTCAAATATCAAAAATAACCTATGCATCCCTGTGAATTGGCAGTAGTACCACAGGTGCCTTAGAGCACAGTTTGGTAACCAGGAGAAGGTCTTTGAAGTCTAGCAGACATTAATTCAAATCATGAATCTAACTTGTTACCAATTGTGTGACCTTGACAAGTCACTGAAATCTTTTTGAGCCTTGTTTTTATTTTTTTATCTTTTAAAATAAAGAAAATAATAACACTTCGAATTTTCATGGAGATAAAATGAGATAAAAACAAGTATTTACATACAGCCCCAATCTCAGTCCTTGGCACAGAGGAATGCTACAACAAATGATAATCCCTATTCCCTTGCCTCACACAAAAGAATGATGTACTAGTCCTGCTCCATCTTCTTTTAACCCATTTGTGGGCCACTACCTTGCATTACAGAAAACTTTATACTGGGAACCTGTTTACTACGTTGTTGATAAAGATTCTACACTCTTCCATCTGTTAGGAGACTCAACCCAATTTTTTTTCTGTAGAGAAACCACATCTTTCTCCTGATAATAGAGAATAGTCTATTACCTTTGATATGTCATTAAATGCTTTTATTAGTACTAGACCTGTACTCTCAAAGATCAGACAGAAGCTGTTTGTTTTTTTCCTCCTTTGACTTCTGCCTTAGGCTCCCTTTCATTACAGCAGCCAAGATTCAGTTTGAATGGTGAAAGAGCCATTGGGTTAAAAAAAAAAAAAAAGGAAAAAAAGAGGATCTTACCTTGCCTTTCCCCTCTACTTCTGTCTCCTCACCGGAAGGAAATATGGTTCAGTGTGCTTATAGTGGGATCCCCACTAAATTTGATTCCCCACCAGTTACCTCCACAGTCTTACAAGTGATCCCAAATGTTTTGCCCACTTTTCCAACATGAACTTAATTCCTCCAGGCTCTGTAAAAGAATTTAGTAGGACAGCTCCCAGTTCAAATCCTGGCTCTACCCCTTATTAGGTTTGTAACTTGGATCTATGACTTTATCTCTCTGAGCCTTCACTTCCTGATCTGTAAAGCAACGATGATTATAATAAACAACTTTAAAATAAACAATAAGGTTATTGTATAACTAATGAACAGGGATAATATAGAGAATGTTTCGTATAGTAGCACCAGAGCAGACGTGTAAAAGTTTCTCCATAACTGATACCCATCATCATCTTCATCATAACCATTGTCATTATCATCATTTTGCTCACAAAGAGAAGCGAGACTAACTGTATCAGTGCAAATCCATTATTCTCGTGTCAGTAGTGTTATTCTCCTAGATGGAGGTACACAGAACTCTAAAGAAGAGATGCAAGTTCCTTATTACCTGAAATCTTACTCTTCCTAGTCACTGGGGCTCTTTTTGATTCAAAATAGAAATTTTTGAGTAGGGCCAGAGACTTGTTTCTGAGGCAGACCATAGCTGCTATCCCAAGCTCCAGTCACAATTTTGGGATACAAGTGTGAAAGTATGTTCTGAACAGACAAGATAACTTGAGTACTGAATGTCTAAGGCATAAGGGAAAAAAAAAAACAAACAGTAAAACCCCCAATTACATTTCTGTGTTGTATAATTATTTGGTTTGTTATTTTCACTAAAACAAAATACCTATACTTCTATATTAAATGTCATAAGAATATTTTTAAATATTATTTCAACAAATAAGTTATATTTAGATTTATAGAGTATTAATAGTACTAGACACACATTTGCACTAATTCCTTATTATCTATTACCTTCATTTTATTGGTGAGTTCAATAAGAGCTAAGGAGGTACAATGGCTTGCCCAAGGTAACCCGATTAATAAATGACAAAGCAGAAAAAAAATAGAAATATGCCACCCTGCAACTGAATTTTTTTTAAAGTCTGAACATATTTTATGCCTTTCGTGGTACCATTTATCAAACTTACATCTGCTTCTACTTGTAAATTTCTCCAAAGATTATTCTCTAGTCTGTCAACCTACAATTTTATCTTAAGTTTCTTATGCTAAAACCCTTGAAATAATTTTTAAAATCCACAAAAACAGATTTCCTTCTTCCTTTCCAGAATTTCCATCAATCCCACTCTCTTTCGTATCTCCCTTCAACTCTGATACTGCATTTAAGTTGCTAATGTTTCACAGCTGAGCTCAGCAGGAAGGGAAGATCACTGGCATTGTGCCTCCATGCTGGATCTTTGTCTAGTTATGTGCGTGAATCTGGGCCTCACTGGGTCTCAGAATCCACCTCTAGGAAATGAAAGGGACTAGATGATTTTTTAATCTCCTTCCACTGGAATATTCTTCAAAAGCAAAAACTAAGAAGTATCAGATATACCCTGTTTTTTCATAGGCAAATATGCCCATATAAACAAACTTAACCAAAAACAACCCAAAAGATAAAACTTAAACCAAGAGTTATAGAAATGGATGTTTCTCTGCAAGACTGAAAGGCCTGAGCCTATCACTATGGGGGCCTTAATGTTCATAATAGGAGCTTCTATCTGATCATTGCCAACCTATTAATTATAAGGAGGTCCCATTTCATTTTCTGTATTTTAGTCCTCAAGTAGATTCTTTCTCTGATTTAACAAAATATTTCTTAATGTGTTACATTAATGTTCCAAACTAACAAGTTCTAATGAATGAAAAAAACACTGAAAAGTCTTCTTTGAATTCAAATTAACCTAAAGGTTAAGGGGAAAAAAGTCATAAAGGTAACTGCTGTGCATAAATTCACATCAGTGCTTACTCATGGTCTTAGATGAACCATTTTTACACATAGAAGAAAATGAAAATTTGGTATTTTTGCCTTCCCTAATGCTCTCCCACTACCTAGTTACCTGGGAAAAATAATTTGAATTACAGAAGTTTAAAATTCATGGGGTCTTTTACGTGTTAATTTGTCATTATAAAGTTATATTCTTGTACCAATGTTGTTCATTGCACTCAATGAGCGGATTTAGAATGAAGATACAGCCGGCTAGATTGATCACAAGAAAAGTAGTAATCTTAGGAAGAATTATAGTAGAACTAAAGAAATTGAGATCACTTGGGAAGCAGCAGGAATTAAGATGGAGATTGGCGGTAAAAGCAGGAGTTATAGGATCCAATTTTGCATTAATATGACTAAGGATTAAAAAAAAATCTAGTTAGTGATACACTTTCATTTTAGAACTCTTAAGGGAGTTCACCCCTTAGAACTCTTACATGTGTATGTAATACACACACACACACACACACACACACACATATACACACAGAGGGTGCCAAAAAAAATGTATACACATTTTAAGAAAGGAAAAAACTATTAAAATTGCAATACTCAATATATACCAATAACAAAAGATGAATACAAGTCACGTTTGATTTCTGCAATTACAAGAGGTGCTCAAAGTGGTTACCATCAGCGTCCAGACACTTCTGATTACAGAGAACTACTGCTTGAGCAACGTTGACCAAAGTGTCCATTTGTATACATTTTTCTGGCACCCCCGGTATATATGAATGTATATACCGGGTTTATCCTAGTTCAGTCCTGTGTTATAATGAGTTATATCTCATCTCCCCAACTAGACTGTAAACTCCCTGAGGGCACGGGTGACATTTTGTCTTTCTTTGGAACCTCTACAGTTCTTTGCACAGTGTCAGGCATCTATAAACAGCATTTGAGAAATGTCTGATGAATAAATGGTCTCATTTAAATTAGAAAAAAAATTAGGGCTTACTTCAGAGATACATATGATTTACTTCTCTCAGTGCTCCACAGTGATTTAAATTCTAGAGGCCCATATTTAACTCTGAACCAAATAAAGATATTATCATCTTGGTTAACCATTGTTTAAATGTTTACTTTCCTTGTCCTATATTATTATATCTCTCAGGATTCTTTTGTTCATCCAGCTAATGAAATGAGGATTGGGGAGCTTCATCCTTCATTAGCTGAGACCCCTCTGTACCCACCCAAACTTGTTCTGCTAGGGAAGGACAAAAAAGGTAACATTGTGACCCTAATGTGGAAAATATGCCACAAATGCATGTGCATGACAAATCACCAGTTTTAAGTTATGATACACGATAGTCTATAGAAATATTTTATAAATAGTATTTCTAACATTAATCAATATGCTATCTGGTTTTTGTGCTTACTTTTCTGTATTTATAACTGTCAGTGCTCAAGAGCATTATAATAGTTTCTCCTTTCCATTTCAGAATCAACTGATGAGTCTGAAGTTGACAAAACTCACTGTCTGAATAACAGTGTTTCCTCAGGCACTTACTCAGACTACTCGCCTTCCCAGGCTTCATCAGGATCCTCTAATACCCGGGTTAAAATGGGGTCCTTGCAGACAACAGCTAAAGATGCAGTGCATAATTCTTTGTGGGGTAACAGGTGTGTTTAGAATTCCCTCTTTCTGTTCCCAAATGCTTATTTTCAGCAACTTTTAAAAATGAAATCGTCTTAATTTTGGAATTGTATTCAGCACATGAGTGGCACAGAAGACAGAAGGGGCAGGTAAGCAAACGTAGTCCCCTGGGATTTCCAAGAACACATGAATCCATTTTACAAAGCAAAACTGTTGATTAAGGGAGTGACAGTAGGAGATAAACAGGTTTAGTCAGGACAAAAAATATTTTAATCAAAAATTGTATTTTCCCCATACTTATATGCATGTGGGCATTTCACCATTTGAAATGGTGTTATGGATTAAGGTAAGGTGCATGTAAAGCCCTTATATGCCTAATACAAATATTCAGTAAATTTTTCATTGGTATCACCATCATCATCATTTTGTCACCACCTGGAAAAGTTACGATGTAAGGAAAAGTAATCTTTCCAAAATGGATCCCACTCTATATTATTTCCATTTTACAGATGAAAAAAATGAAAACCAGAGATCACAATAAAGTGACTCGGTGAGGTAGTATTTACCCAGCTCTGATCTGTTTTGTAACTTGTAGCTATGTTTTATACTACAAATAGCAAATAAAAAGTATTATATGATATACGTAGTCAATGACTCTTACCCATATTTTACTGATAATATCACTGCTGTTGACAATAAGTTCTTTGGTAATTAAAGAATAGCTATTTCTACTTATTGATACCTGTGACAAAAATCTTAATCTTACAATTTATAATTCATTATTTGTGATAGAAGCTGAGATTAATTTAGGTACTTTTAGAAGATACCTTCTAAATATATTTTTTTCTATTAGCAAAAGCACTTCAAAGTCTTTCACTGATAGAAAATATATAATTCCATATTATTAGTGTGCAAATGGTTGAGAATAAATTTAGAAAAATGAGCATCTTTTAGACTTACTGTGGCCACTGGTATAAACATTCCAATGACCAAAAATCATAATATAATATAATGTAATGTAATATAATAGAATTTAAATTCTAGAAAAAGATACATGAATATATTCCCTATACAATGGATTTAATGTCTTCAATACCTGGCCTTCAAATAAATTTTATTGGAAGGCAGTTTTTGTTCCTTAATTACACCAAGCATTTATAAGATAGGTACTCTTAACCAATAGTTTGGAAATGTACTGAATCAGAAATTCCAGGGATGGGGACCAGGAGTCAAATGATTCTGATTATCAGACAGGTTTGGGGACCATTACTGAAGACCTATATATTTCATTTATTTATTCATTCATTCATTGAACAAATATATTTTTAATACCTACTCTGTGCCAGGCACTATACTGGGCCTGAAGAGAAAAAAAAATCTCTGCCCTCATAAGTTTACACTCTAGCAGAGGACACAAGACAATACACAATAAATATAATAGGTAAGTAAATTATATGTTAGAAGGTGATGATTACTAGTAAGAAATAAAAGTTAGAGCAGGATACAAGGTGGATTTGGGGGACATGAAATAATCATGCTATCTTAATCATAAGTGAGGTGTTGATGAATGATCCATTAAACAAAGGATGGTGGCATTCTTGGCTACTTGTTCTCTTTCTGGCAAAGACCCAGCTCTTCCTCATTTTCATATTTCTTCTTCCCATTGTCTTCACAGGATTGCACAATCTTTCCCACAACCTCTTGATTCAAAGCCATTACTCAGCCAGCGGGAGGCTGTTCCCCCAGGGAATCTGCCACAGCGTCCTGACCGGCTGCCAATAAGTGACACCTTCACTGACAACTGGACTGATGGCTCACATTATGATAACACAGGGTTTGTTGCAGAGGAAACCACAGGCGAGAATGCCAACAGTAACGCTCTCTTAAATTCGAAATCTAGAAATCCATCTTCTCATGGACGCAGGCCTTTGATTAGGCAGGAGAGGATTGTTGGGGTTCCCCTGGAACTTGAGCAGACTACACATAGACACACGCCAGAAACAGAAGTGCCTCCTTCCAATCCTTGGCAGAATTGGACCAGAACCCCTAGTCCTTTTGAAGACAGGACCGCTTTCCCTTCCAAATTAGAGACAACCCCCACCACCAGCCCATTGCCTGAAAGGAAAGAACATATAAAAGAACCTGCTGAAATGCCTAGTCCTTTTTCTCCAGGAATACCATGGGAGTATCACGATTCCAATCCCAATAGGAGTCTTAGTAATGTCTTTTCTCAAATCCACTGCCGCCCAGAATCTTCTAAAGGTGTTATTTCCATTAGCAAAAGCACAGAGAGGCTTTCCCCACTAATGAAAGATATCAAGTCCAATAAATTCAAAAAGTCACAGAGTATCGATGAAATTGACATTGGTTCATACAAGGTTTATAATATACCGTTAGAAAACTATGCTTCCGGAAGTGATCACTTAGGAAGCCATGAACGACCAGACAAAATGTTGGGCCCAGAGCATGGTATGTCCAGCATGTCGCGAAGCCAGTCAGTGCCAATGCTGGATGACGAGATGCTCACTTATGGAAGCAGTAAAGGGCAACAACAACAAAAAGCTTCCATGACAAAAAAAGTCTATCAGTTTGACCAAAGCTTCAACCCCCAAGGAGCAGTGGAAGTTAAAGCCGAAAAGAGGATACCGCCCCCTTTTCAACACAATTCTGAGTACATGCAACAGACCAGCAAAAACATCGCCAAGGATTTGGTCAGTCCCAGAGCTTACAGAGGATACCCACCAATGGAGCAAATATTTTCATTTTCTCAGCCATCTGTGAATGAGGATGCTGTGGTGAATGCCCAGTTTGCAAGCCAAGGTGCCCGGGCAGGCTTCTTGAGAAGAGCTGACTCCCTAGCTAGCTCCACAGAAATGGCCATGTTCAGAAGGGTCAGTGAACCTCACGAGCTGCCTCCGAGTGATAGGTACGGCAGACCTCCATATAGGGGAGGTCTGGATCGCCAAAGCAGCGTTTCAGTGACTGAGTCCCAGTTCCTGAAAAGGAATGGCAGGTATGAAGATGAACACCCTTCATATCAAGAAGTGAAAGCTCAGGCGGGAAGTTTTCCGGTTAAAAACCTTACCCAGAGGAGGCCACTGTCTGCAAGAAGCTACAGTACAGAGAGTTACGGTGCCTCCCAAACCAGGCCAGTTTCAGCTAGGCCTACTATGGCAGCTCTTTTGGAGAAAATACCATCTGACTATAACTTGGGTAACTATGGTGACAAGCCATCAGATAACAGTGATATAAAGACGAGGCCTACTCCTGTGAAGGGAGAGGAGAGCTGTGGTAAAATGCCTGCAGACTGGAGACAACAGCTGCTTAGACATATAGAAGCTAGAAGGTTAGACAGGGTATGTTTGGCATTTCTCTGTAAGAATATCCCTCCTGCCTTTAGTTTTGCTTTATTGGCATTTCTAAGTACATGTAGTGAAGCATGAACTACATGAATGAATAGATGATAAGCATTTTATTTATCTTTATATGGTGGGGAATTTGATCACAATAGTTTTTCGTGAGTATTGTTTAATGCTTTTTGCGAGTGCATAACCTGTAGGTGAATGATTTATCAAATCCAGCCTAAATGTTGTTAGTAAGAAAGAATTTCAGTCTATTATACGGGATGATGCTTCAATTGCCTTGAAGCCACTGAGGCGAAATGCCTCTCCTAGGACACCAAACTGTTCTCTAGTGACCTACCGAGTATGATTTTTATTGAATCTATAAAAAGTGAGTATTTTGCCCCTTTCTGCACGGACTCACTTTTATTAAAGTCAGGCCTAATTTGTTTATAAAATTTGCATATAGTTACTGCTTTGGGACTACTAAAGTTACTACTTCAAATGAGCAATAATCGTCCCAGCAAGAAACCGAAAAAATAAAATAAGCAGAGATTAAATGCTCTCCTACAAATAATTTAATGAAAATCTTGCCATTTAGAGTGTTAATCTTTATATAGAAAGAAATGTTTAAATTCAAGTCATTCCACACACAACAAAAATAGATGTCTTTATGAAGACCACAACTATACAAATCTGTGTGTGTGTTGCAGCAAAAAAGAGGGAAATTAATCCCAATTCAGGTAAAAATTGAGTCACAATAAAACATGGATTGCATAATAATGGAAGAGTAAAAAAGAAACTGTATAAAGCCTAGAATTATTTTTGTGTCGCCTGTTCATTTCTCTCTAAGAGAAATCTCTTCCATTTTCTAGAAGTATGATCAGTGACCATCATTACAGAGTGTACTTGGTAGCTTTGGCGTAGAAGGCTCGGTGTGCTCTGCATTGACCTTAAAATCGTAAAGCTCCTTTTTGTGAAAACAGGCCCTTTTGTTCTCATTTTCTAGGTTTAAATGCTCAGTGTAAACTGGAAATCCGAGTAATAACATACTATTCGAATGCTTCACAGAGTGTTTTTATGACTTTATTTGACATCCTGCTAAAAGCACAGTCCCCTGCACTTATTACATATTGCCTTAATCCTGATTTTTCTGTTTTCAGGTATCCTCGTTCTAAATAATTACACTGTTTATAGGTCGTGTCTACATGACAAGAAAGCAATTCTTTTAGGGAAAGAGTGAACTAATAAAATGTGGGTGTGGGTGTTAGTTTCTCAGTGTGGAAACTGGTTCTGCCTTGCAAAATACTTCATCAGAATGTCTGTTTCAAATAGGTGTGCTCAGTCCCATTGAAGGGAGCCGCGTCAAAGCCTGATGACTGGCTGTCAGTGGGAGACACCTGCTCAGTTGTCACCATGCCTTACCTCAAGTTACACCCTCCATGTAGACAGATAGCTTGGAGGGTGAAAATATTTGGGGCCTAATAATACAGTACAGTTTGGGAACTCTGGCCTTGTGTAGACACGACCATACGTAACAGGGTAAGATGAACTAGTCAAGCAAGGTTATAAGAAGCTTTTCAGAGCATATGTACAATGATTAACAATTTGAGGCAACAGAGGAGTAAGTGAAAACATAACATAAAAAAGAAAAGAAAAAATTCCGAAAGTTTGGTACCATCATTTATTTACTGGTTTCCCAGATAAAGGTTCCTCTCCTTTGATCAGAGCTACTGAAAAGTAGGTGCCTCCTCTAATTGGAGCAAGACTTTGGAGGGAGGAAGATAAGCCTGGGCGAGGGGGATTTGGATCACTAGAGGTGTGGAAGCCCTCCCTGCTTGTCCCAGGTCTAGATAATTAAAAGTGATTCCTGTATTTTCCGTTGCTGTAACAATACCTCCCTTTTTAATTAGTCTCCATGTATCCCCAGTTTGTTTGTTTGTAATTTTCTCAGTCTGTCTTTCATTTTTCAGAGTAATTTCAAGGTATATTCAGTAGCTTCTCATTTAATTCTAAGAAATTAAATTACCGTAAAGTATTGTTTCAAGCCATTGGATCCTGGAAGCTCTTCCTCTTGTTTTCTCCAAGTAACATTCTTCCCTCCTCTCAATTGAGTTACTGAGCTATTCAGGCTGTATCTTACTTAAAACTTCCCAGCTACTCAACAAGATGAATTCAAGTTACTGAAGCAGTTGTTATATGTACAACTAGTTTTGACATAGCTATGGTACTTAACATTTTGTCCAAAGTCAGACTGTACCAGACACATGATGTGCTCCTGTCCCAGTGAAATTTAGTTGAGCGATTTGAACACTGGAAATCAAATCGTTACACTAGAAACTGCAAGATCTTTGTCTATTCCTCATAGAAGAGAACTGCGTAAGTTTAACAGCCCCGTGTAGTAATGTTGGTTAAGGGTCTCGTTTGGTACTTGAAGAGGCAGCTCCATAGTACCACCCTCAATAAAAAGATGCTTGTGTTCTCCTCAAGGCTTAGAGCCCCACGGAGAATTTAAAACATGAACCCATGTGTCTGAGACTGCTACTCTTCTATACGAGCTAAGAGAGCCCTAGCCTGGAGTAATTTTAAACCTTAAGGAAGCATTTCAGTGCTAGATTGACAGGTTCAGTGTCCTCAATTTTGACAGTGACAATGAAAAATCAGGGATCCATAACAAATTTGACTGATAGATAAACACACCATTAGGAGTATAATCGTCTTTCAGTTGAGTTAAATGAAACTTGGATGCTGAAAATCATTACTTGGCAAATAATGCCCTCGGAATAGAATAGCTGCCTGCTGTTAATGTTCAATAATACACAGTTTTTTAAAAAGTGTACTAAGTTAATTTCTGTAGATTTGTTTCTTCAAAAATATGAGAATTACTTAAAGGGCCAAATGCTGTCACTTAGTACATTTCCATGATAGGTAGAAAGTGGAGATTGTACTGATGGAAACTATTTGATGACCAGGCATCCAAAATGTTTTAATTTTTAAATAAAGTACTGTAGAAAAAAGTAAATGTCAGGCACTTGGAATAACTTTAGATGTACCTCCTGAAAGGCAGCCACAGTGAAAACATCACGGTTTCCATAGGTATGTAGGTATATTAGATAACTAGCACTAATAGTTCAAATCATAATCCCTCTAGCTTCAGTGTGAAATACGTCCAGTTTAAGATGTAATTTTTAAACAACAAAAAATGTTAGACTCTTTGGTTCCACATACAACTTATTTGACTGCTTTACCTAAATTAATCAATAAATTCAATCAACCAGTGGTCAGATTGAGTGAGGGTTGTTTTGTGGTTGTGTTTTTTTGGACCAGCTCTTCTCCTTAGTTGTTGTATTTAAGTCTATAGACTGAAAAATAAAGGAGACTGATTTGGGCTTTAACATGGCAGTGCATTAGTGTTAAGGCAGAATTAGAAGCTAGGATTTGCCTTTTGTATGTGATGATCTCACAATGTGAAAGAGACCATGAGATTTGCAGCTGACAAAATTTGATTAAGACTTCACTGTTTGAATTTTTTTTAATTAATAGATTGCCACAGATGAACAACATTTATCCAAAGTCACTACTATCATGATACATAAGAGATAGATTTTTATGCATTTGAGTTAGCAACAAATGTAAAACAGAATGTATTTTTGCTTTTTGTCTTCTCTGTAGTTTTCGATGGTACTCATTATGTGCATAACTAACACTGTTTATTGTATGCTTCTGTCTGATCAAGTGCATGTTTTAAAAAGAAAATTACTGTTTGCTCGCTTAAAGTTAAATGTTATAAATTTAAACCTGTTCATGTAATGATCAGTTTGTTGAGCATGTGTTCACACCCTGTCACATGATTATTTCCTCTACTCAGAATGCTGCTTACAAACACAACACAGTTAACCTTGGCATGCTGCCCTATGGAGGGATTTCAGCAATGCATGCAGGCAGAAGCATGACTTTAAACTTGCAGACTAAGTCTAAATTTGATCTACAAGAACTACCTCTTCAGAAAGTAAGTATGGACTGCCCTACATGTGTCAGCATACCAAAGGCAATTAATGTTGTTTGTTGACTTAATGTGTTTAGGCTGTACATACAACCTGGCTTAAAGACTCTCATGAGTCCACAAAAGCGTAACGGCAAATGATGGAGAGCCTGAACTTTTAGCTGCTAAATGAATATTTATAGCTAGACTGGTTATCAGGTTCCTGCTTAACAGCTTTGCTTTTTGGATTGAGCAGGTACATGGCTTTATGTGTTGCTTTAAGGCTCATTTTTCTTATTATTCATTTTATTTTTCTTTTGTTCTTTGCGTTTTTTTCTCATATATATATATGTAATATATATATATATGTAATATATATATATATATATATGTTTTGTTTTGTTTTGTTTTGTTTTTTTCACAGCCCCATCTTCTCTTGCTGATGCATTCCAACAACACAGCCAGAAATTATTATTGAATTTCAGTTGATTCCTTTGGAAAAGACATTCCATAATTTCCATTCTAAATTAGAATGGAAATTAATGAGTCGACATTTTTAAATGCTTTTTCAGCCCATTTTCTTCGCAGGAAATATTACACAGAAGTAAAATGTGAGAAACAAGTTTGTGGCTTAGCTAACAAATTGTTACTCATCCTAGGCTAATGGAAAAGAAGCAAATTCACATAGTTTTAGAAGAAAATGTAGGTTCATTTGAAAAGGAATATACTGTAAGAGGAAACATTTCCATGGTCAAAGGAACATGTCAGCTTGTGTTTTCAGGCAAAATTGAGAATGCACATTTCTCTTGTTTAAATTGATTAATGCCTTCTGTCTTAGTTACATTTTCATGGAGACTAATGAGTCATTTTCATTCAATATGTCATTATGACTATATTATTAATATAGTCATTAACCTGGTAATTTTTTTTGAAAGAAGCAATGCAAAGTGGGGATAACAGAATGACAGTAGCCTCCTTTCCTACTAAAGCACTTCTTTCCTAATAAAATTAGTGAACATGTGGGACAAATGCCCATCCCAGCAAACTGAGGATCAAAAGACCTAAAGTTCATGTTTTATTGTCAAATTAGTCTTAATAACAATCCCTCACTCTGGATTGTTTGCTTCCTACTGTGAGTAGAGTAATAAAATCAAAGGGACATTAATATTCACAGCTTTTCATCACTTTGAAAACAACTACAAGAACAACACCACTAAAAAATAACTAACAAAATTAAGAACCCTTGAATGTTGTTTTTCCTGTCCTCAGTCTTCTGTTGCAGGAAAGTTATGGGTAACTTTCTCTCCAAGGAGAAAATCAAGGCCCTGATCTGTGGTGTTTGCCAGTGTCAGTGATATAAACATTCCCTTGACGGCCAGTTAAAAAGCACTGACTCAATATCACTGAACCCTGAGCTGGGCCTTGAGTACAGATGGCTCTCGTGAGCTAATACAAGTTGGCTCCAGCACACAGCTATCAGCAAAACCCTTTTTGCTGGAGTTCCAACTTGAATGGAACCTGTTCTTCATCTTCTCTCAGATGCCGAGGGCTCTTATCCTCTGCCCTAACAAGACCAATTTTCAAAAAGGCCTTGAAACGTATTTGCACTGAGGAATACATGGGATATCACAAATGTAATAGGCCCTTTTCTGGGGGGCTTGATAATTCACAGATTTCAAACCCTCAAACCCAAATAATGGAATTTCAAAATTCTGTGAGATGAGAGAGATGGAAGGAAGTTATTGCTTGAGCCCTTTGAAACTATATCATGTGAATAGCTCCTTAGTTGACTAACTTTTGGCCTTTTTAATCATCAGTTTATAGAATAATACAGATATATTCAGTGTCTGAAAAATAGTAATACACGTTGAAGCACTTTTTCTCAATGTCTAAGTTATCTCCAGATATAACTTAGGAGCCTCTCTCTGTATTGCTATATTAATTTTCTGATGTTGTTTGAGGTAACCCAGAGAATGTATTCATGAACGATTACTGTAGCTCTAAGATGGCCTATAACAGAAATATTGCAGAGTTATAATATTTAGAGACACTTCAGCCTTTCTCAGTTGGGCACAGCGATGACCTAAAAGGATTCTCTTCAGAAGCTACATTAAACTGCAACCAAGAGTGACTTAGGTATTGAAAGTCTCCATCTGAAAATGAATTATCATCAATACTTTGTTATCCACATGAAGAGAGAATAAGAAGGCAGGGGATGGAAAAGGAACACAGGCAGGGCAACTATCCCATTACCTCCAAAAGATTTTATAAGCAAAAATGATCAGTTTGAGGCCTATACTCTTTAGGCATTTAGGCATCTGGGACAACTCTCCTTCCCTGCCGCCACTGTAGGACTTTTATCACGTGTGGGCTCTGGGTGGTGCTGACTCAGTTTGAGATTACTCCAGGCCTTACTTCCTCCCCTGATTCCAATCTGTCTCTGCCCCTTCACCTTTGTGCTCAGGTATATCCCTTCTGCAGAGCTGCTTTAACTGGAAAATGTGTGTGTTTTTCATGACACCCTCTCTTAAGTTGCAGCCTCTCAGAGCCTCCTTCTTGGAGCCACTGACCATTGCTAACTGGTCCTGTGCTTGAGGCTCAGTTTCCCTGAAAGATTCTCTAGAGGAAAGGAGATAGGCAAAACTTATTTTCTTTTGCGTTACAAAGGCATAAAAGCCTATTACAGCATTTTTGTCTTGCTGCGTAAGATAATAAAGATTAGTATCATTGATTTATGATTTCTTTGTAGCCCTTAAATGTTTGTTAGCCATGAGACTTCCACTAAAATACAGAATAAGATCAATTTATAAGCAAACATTTTCAGTCGATAAAATTGACAAAACTGTTCATTCTCTCATGGAAATTCATAAAATTCCTGAATGATAATACTGGCCATGTCTAGTTAGTTGTTATGGCAAATGACTCTGGGGTGTCTGAGAAAGGATGAATGAAGTATCCTAAGGAATCTAAATTAATGTTTTCATGTAGTACAAGTTAAGCACAGGAAATAGAGTTGCCACATACTTTTGTGCAGTGATGCTCTCCCCAGGGAACATTCAGGGGCGGAAATCCAGACTCTTTTCCCAGGCACTCTGCTTGCCAAGCTTTACCTCTTGCAATTAGAAGAAAGGAGCACACTTTTTTGTACTTCCTCTGTTACACTGAGACTGTCTTTTTCTAAGTTATGCACCCAGAAAGGGGACCTTTTTGTGATTTCTATTTCCCCACCATCATCTCTCCACTTTGGTAATTGACAGAAGACCTGAGGTCCTGACTCAGCACATTGTTTCTTTTTATGGTTTGGGTTTTTGTTTTTTTTAGTTGACCAAAACATATCTAGTTGTTTCTTTTCTCAACTTTCTTTTAAACAAATTTATAGTAAACTAAAGGATATAACTATTTTTGAATGAAGATTGCACAACTCTGTGCTTTAGATAAAGTATTTGCGTACTGAATATTCATGTGGACTGAAAGGCAAGACTCTCCCACAATTTTGCTGTGTTTTGAATGTTTCTAATGTTTTCATATTTATTACATGCCAGGTTAAGTATTGTACATTTTTCATGGATTACAAACTAAATATAGCCTTCTGTGCTATAAACAGTATATTGCATTTTCTAATGTAATTTTATGAAAACTCTTAAGATAGTAAACGAATGTGAATAAATTAAACAACAAAATTAGTTTCATAAATTCAATTTCCTTTAATTTTTTTATTTATTGATGCTTATTCTGATTTCCCCAAAATTGATAGTAGTTATGATCAGAACATTAAAGACATAAATCAGCTAGTAAATTATAAAATTATTCATATTTTCTATTTATTCATTCATTCATTCATTTTCTCATTTATCATTTATTTACTGCCTCTCCAAAAAGCATTTAAAGCAACTTTCTATGATGTTATTAATGGTTCCATGTGCTTCTTCGGATGTGTTCTGTTGTAGTTGAACTCCGCTATTGTCTTGAAATTTTATGTTATCAGAGAGAAATATAATACAGTGGACCCTTGAACAGCATGGGTTTGACATGTACAGGTCCACTTATATGTGGATTTTTTTCAATAAATACTGAAAATGTATTTTCTCTTCCTTATGGTTTTCTTAATAACAATTTACTCCAGTTCGCTTTATGTACGAATACAGTATGTAATATATATAACTTACAAAACATGCATTAATTGACTATGTTATCGGTAAGGCTTCTGGCCAACAGTGGGTTATTCGTAGTTAAGTTTTTGGGGAGTCAAAAGTTATATGTGGATTTTTTTACTGCACAGGGAACGGCACTCCTAATCCCCATGTTGGTCAAGAGTCAACTGTATTGTAAAATGTCAGTGCAAACTACCATTTTTATTATTCAGATTGATGGTAGACTAAGTAAGTATTTTAAGAGAAGAATAAAGACTAGGATTTATTGAGAATCTACTATGTACCTGGTCCCATGAGATACTTTAAATATGTTGTTTCCCACAACACTCACAAAAACCCTCAAAGGAAGTATTTATCTCCATTGTAGAGATGAGAAATCTAAACCGCATGTGTCACAAAAAGGAACTCACCTGCATTTTTACTGTTTTGCTGTTATAACTCCTGCATCCAGCATAGTAGCAGGTAGAATTTGAATCTGACTGCTGGGCACCCAACTCCCTGCTGTTTCTACTATATGATGATGCCTTCTCAAATATTTATAAAACCTGACATGTTCTTAGAACATAACTCATAATAGTTGATACAGCTTTATCATATCCATTAGTATCTCACAGCGTCTTCACAACAGTCCAGATATTATAGGATAAAGAAGAGAATACACAAGTAAAATATATTAATTTATCCAAAACATACCATGATCCAAATCATTCCCTATATGCTACAGATGCATGCTGTCTTAGCTGAGCTTGATAAATGCTAGTAGTTACCATGCACTCTTTCAGATCCACTTGCACTTCCTGAGCACTCACCTTCACCAAGAAATATGCCTTGCATCAGTGAAAGGCCAAAGGTTGTGAACCCAAGAAAATCATAAATTAATCATCCATGTTACTATAGCCCCAGGGACAAAGAGGTCTGGGGGAAAGAAATCATTGATTGGCCTTTTCTAACTCCCCAACTGCAGGTGTCTGGCTGCCAACACAAAGAGTGTGGTCTCTTCTGCACTGAAGAAATTGATATTTTGTTTCCTTTTTTTTTTAACTTCTACCATGATAATATTATACCATAGTACCTACTGCTTATTGGCTTATTGAAATAGACACTAATATAAATTATAATTTCAGGGAAAGGGAAGCTGAAATTATGGAAATATATGTATTAATAATCTTTTCATAGAAATGTGCCTGGAAGAAGATGGTCTCACTATCTGTTGATACTCATTGCACCACCTTTTGAATTAGATAAATTTAGACAACAATATTTGCATCTAAACTATTTTAAAATTTCTAATGTCCTTTTTACTAAACCAATGCAAATGACTCAGAATCAAATAGTACCAACATTTTATATGCATTTATTCACCCTAGTTCTAAGGGTTACTTACTTGATGCCATTATTTTTCTGCTTACAGCAAAGCAAGATTTATGTGGCACATTGAGACAACTCATGCCTACAGTCTCTATTGATTTTGCTGCATTTATTATTGGCTACCTACCCTCAAAAGGATTCCCTTAACTTTGTAATTATGAAAAATGCTTTTACTTATACACCACATACGTTTTCACTGACAGTGGCTAAAATTTCCAAAGTAATAATGTTATTCCTACAGATGCTTCTTCACCAGTACAGTGAAATGCTGGTTTGAAATTCATCTGGACATTACATTACCAACTTCATACTGAACCTCGTGAAATCATAATCATTTAGATCCAACCTAGAATATATTTGTCTTTATGATACCTACTTTTTTTTCAAAGAACATGCAGAAAAAGAATAATTTCACTGGAAATACTTTGGGGAAGAGTATTTTTAACACATTTTTTGAATCTATGGTAATGCTCTTTGTAAACTATGTGCCAATTACCAAGCAAAATAGATCCTTGAAGTTTTTAAGGTGTATATCCTAAGACGTTTGCAAAGTGTCGAAGTCTAATACCATGCTCATAGATTTCTCCAAAAAAAATACAGTAAGTGAATTTCCCAAGCTTCCCTTGCACCCATTAATTAGTAGACAATAGCAAAGCCATTGGATCAGCCAAGCTCATTTATGCTTAGTTTGTGAATCCTACACATATACATATACTCACATATGGACACTCATGTACACGCATACATGCACACACTCATATGCATGCTCATATGTATACGGACATATATAGAGACAGACATACATATTTACACACATTTATATCTCAGCAAAATTAGATATTATTTCTTGTGATAGACAGTGATTATTCACAGTAGTCAAATCATAAATGTTAAATCTACAAATGCCCACAGCAGTCTTTGGGACCAGCATCTATTCAGCAAAACTTTTACTAGCATTCCTGAATTTCTTAACAAATACAATTTCTTATTTTTCACTAAATCCCACTGATCATTTTATCTATTATTTTGAAATATTAAAGATCTACAGAATTTAGAAGCTGAGGGAATGGTGCATGGTAATGATTTTCCATGTCTTTTATATTTAATTGGTTATATATGGTGAAGAAAAAAAGATTTCATTCTTATCTTTAAAAATATCTAAATAGAGTGTCTAGAATGTGGTACTAAAAATAATTCAATCTCAATTTGGTTATTTTCTCTGAAATAAATTTCAATAGTGATAATTTCATTATTTTTTTGCATTTTTCAGTTGCTCCTTTTAACCTGCCATAGAATTTTAACAACTGAGCAATTGCATTTATATACAGTTTAGTAGCACTTTATCAAAAGTACAATTTTTTGTAAATAGCTATTCTCCTTTTGGGGAAGAATGTGAACCTACCACATAATTCTCTTTTGGGTTCTCCCCTCCCAAACATGAATAAACTATTTTCATGGTCTTTCTATTTCAGCAAACTTAAGTCACCCTTAGGGTGTCTCACTTAAGAAAAACTGAAAGGCCAAAACATTCTTTAAATTAATAAAGAAAATTGCTTTCATGAAATATCTTTAATTTTCTGTCTAGTGAAAGTTGTGGGTTTTTTTTTTTTATGTGTCTGCATGTTTATGTTTCCTTTGGCTATAATATAGAGAAATTCGTGCAGTTGCTGATCCTAATTTTTAAAGGAAAGAGATTAATTTATAAACTAATGAAGAGCCTATATCATCATGATATTAGGATTTTAACTCAAGGGCTTTAGCCTTTTTTTGACACCAGAAAGAATTTCGTAATCCTCAGTCGCTCTTTGTGCCTAGAAGTCATGTCTGGCCAGCTGAACCAAGTTTAGTGGAGGAAATAGAGATGGAGATGCAGACGATATGGAGAAAAGAAAGGGACACTTGTGTTGAATTCTAGCCACTTTTCAAAAATCCGTGTTGCACACACCTAGCTAGATGAATGCATGTATTAACACAGGTATTAACGCATGTGTTAACACATGTATTAACTGGCAAAGAAACCAAGCCAAAAACGGTGTAGGTATTAAAAAATTATTTTTTAAAAAACTGGTTAATAATGCCTACCCTAGAAAATTATGTTAATTTAAGTAATTTTATTTGTCATATTTTAATATCTAGAAAAATTGTATGTGAACATAATAATCTGGAAAAGGTAAAGACTAGAAAATTAATGCTTAAAAACAGACAGATGGGCAATGAATAGTTATCTCATTAACTTTAAGTGTGTTATCTACTTTTGATTTTCATTTTTTTCTTATATTTATCATTTCCTTTTTTGCCTTGAATTTAATTTGACTTTTTTTAGTATTTTAATATTGAAACTTAGATTATTGATTTGAGATCCCTCTTCTTTTCTAATATAAGCATTTAGTACAAAGAGATACAAGTAAATTCATTCCTAGCTTCAATTCAATACCTATTTTCTCTTTGTTCATACATTCTGATAGGCTCATGAAAAAGGAATTCACATGGCCAACGTACAAGAAGAAAATTGAGTTATCGCCTTACTTTTCCCTACATCCATTAGACCTTAGGAAAATTTCGTCTAGTGTCATAATCAATCCTATTTTAAAACAGTTCTAAGCAATGCTTTTAAAAATGCTTGTAGTCAGAATACAGATCAGGTGGTTACATAATTTTTTCTAAAGGAAAACACCTGGGACCACTCCATATAATTGGTTGAAGCCTGGCATGCAGCACATCTCTGCCATGTTATAAAGAGAATGGCCCAGTTCTCCCATTCTGGGATTGAAGGACAATACCTCACATTGAGTAGAGATGCACGTATACCCTCTAACCTGGCTTTATTTATCTGTGGTGATCCTTCAAAACATGGGCATAAAATGGAATAGGAAACACTAAACATAATATCTCACCCACATAAGAATCCCACAGGAAATCAAGTAGTATCTCTGTGTCCTGTAGGTTAGGGGAAGAGAAAAGACTTTGCGAAAAGTTAATCTCCTTTTCCAAGAAAAATATCCCACTATTGAATCCATCCTTGGTGTATGATTAATTACTATTACTCAGGTCAGACTATGGAGAACCCACCCAATAGCTAATGTTAATAATGATGAAGACATGGGCATTATTATTTGCTGAAAATAATAAGCAGTAAATCAGCAAAAAATAAAATATACCCGTATATATTAATAGTTTTAAATTTAATGCACAAATGATCTATATAAATGAATTTAGAATCAAAACAGCCATGGTTTATTTACAGTGTGATTCTAATAGCACAATATTTTAATGTTTTAATTTTTCCTCAAAGCTATTTGTAGATAATGTCATACTGTCATGAATCTTACACTATGCTAGTGTTGACATTTTTGATTAGTGCAAGTTATATGCTCCCAGCATCAGTACAGCCTTATAAAATTTGTTTTAGGTTATGGTTGGAATATGGAAGTATATTATATGGTTTCAATTTATATTCTAAATGGTAAGAAAGAAACAAATTCAGCAAGTTTTAAATGTTGTGGTTTTTAACAATTGGTTAATTTTATTCTGATTATTTCTATTCAGCTACTGTAACTAATCTAAACTTTTCTTTAAAATGCAGTATATAAGTCTGATTGTTATTTTAATTGAATTTCTCACTGCTTCAAAAAGCTGTCAATTTAGAATTTTTTACCAAGTAAATAGTATATAATAATACCTCTATATAATAATACTTCTATATAATAATACTTCTAGTTCAGGATATACTTTCTTCTACAATTAAACAAAATTAATTTTACCATAATCTTAGAGACTCTTTTCAGAAACCTATGATAAACTTATATTACATCACTAAAGAATGCCATACCATTTTTGCAATAGACCCCGTCCCAGCAAAGCAACATTTTAGACAATGGACAAGAAGATGTATCTCCTAGTGGCCAGTGGAATCCTTATCCTCTTGGGAGGCGGGATGTACCTCCGGACACCATTACTAAAAAGGTAACCAATTTTAAGTTAATGACACCAACCATGAAACTTGCACATCCATTGTAACATGTAATCCATATCTTATGTCTTAACATCATTTCTAACTTTGTGATAAATTTAGACTAAATATTATCCCACTTTAGGAAGCTTAGTTCATTATAAGTGCATTGAAAAGAAAGAAAAATGAATATTGCCAAATATTCAGAGCTGGTAATAAATTTGTATAAACAACATTCTGCCATCTCTCTGCACCTGTTACTCATGCCTGACACACATCTTTGAAGTGCAAATACAGAAAGGTGTGTAACATATATTTCTGACTCCCTTGGCTTCAGCATCATGGAGTAGCCAGTTTGCATGAAATGAAATTTGGCTATAAAAATATTGATTCACCATTTCTACAGTTGTAGCCATTCATTCATCCAACCATTTATTCAATAAACACATAGTGAGCAAGCAGCAGCACTTGCTAGATACTGGGGAACAACAGTGAAAAGATACAGTGTCCTACCTCTAGGCCCCTTTAGTCTAGTGAGGTAGGCTGAGTGATAAGTAGGTAACTATAACACTACATGTTAAGTCACCAGAAATGGAGTAAAAAAGACTCTGGGAGAAGGGGATAATTGCGAAATAGATGAGGGACAAGAGACTAGTATTCCAGAATCTATTGTTTAAAACTCCTACAAATCAATAAGAAAAGACATATAACACAATACAAAAAAAAGGGGGGAGGGGGACGCGTAAAATACAAGTGGAATCAGACGACTAAATAAACATTTTAAAAACCGAATCTGTTAATCAGGGAAATGCAGAAAAGATGCTATTTTATACCTACTAGACTTGGGAAAATTAAGTCTGAATAATGTAAGTTATTTGCAAGTGTAAGAGCAATGGAAACTCTTTAATACTTCTTGTGGGAATAAAAAGCTCAAACACAAATTATAAAGTTAAATATGCACATATCCTGCTTGTCAACAATTCCCCCAAGATATTATTCTAGAAAAATTCCTGTATATGTCATACAAGATACTTATAATGTTTATAATAGTAGAAAACTGGAAAAACCCAATGCCTATCACCAGGAAAGTATGTACATAAATTCTGTTATTCCCACAAAGGAATATTTTACAGCGATGCAAAATTAGTTAACTGTAATTATGATAATGTATATAAACTTTACAAACATAATTTTGGTGAAAAACAAATTTCAGAAGCTACTACACATCAAAAATACCATATTTATAAACCTCAAAAAGAAGCAAAACTAAAAATATATTATGTAGGCATAAGTACATGAGTGAGAAAACTATTTTTATAAGGGAAAGGTTAATGTAAAATTTAGGATTATGGTTATCTCTAAAGGGGAGACTGGGTTAGGATGAGGGAGGAAGCTGGTATTATTGGTACTGTTCTCTTTCTTAAGTGGAATTCTGGTTCTTACACTCTAGTTCTTCATGTCAGGAGTGTTCATTTTCGAATTGTGCTTCATAACTTACATATATACTACATAATCACATACTTTCTTCGTAACCTAGGTGATGATTTCTTTGTAATCTTGATGATGACTGCAGCGCTTCTTAAAATACATATGTGTAGATAGATAGATGATAGATAGATGATAAATAGATAGATAGATGGATTGATAGATGGATTGATAGATGATAGATAGATCGATTAATAGATGATAGATAGATTGATAAATGAAAATTATTTACCCAAAATAATTGTTAACACCCTGATTTGTTAATCTGCCTATTGAGCAATATCCAGCCCTGGAGATAAATATAATATAGTGTGATTAGTGCTGTGAAGATTGGGTACAGAGCTATTAGAGCACCTGGAAAGGGCACCTGTTTAGTAAAGAAATGAAAGGAAGTTGAGAATAAAGAGTGGTGTAAAATAAGGCTGGAGGGATAAGCAGAAGCCAGATCATGCTAGGCTGTATTCTGAAGGAATGGGAAGGGGAACATTTAAGCATTTTCAACAGGGGAAAGACAAGGTTAAGTTTTATTTAAAGAGCCCTCTGATAGCTTTTCAGAGGAGGAAAACTGTAGGCAACTGAACCACTTAAGAAACTTCTGTTGTAATCCAGGGAAAAGTAGATAGAAGCAACGGGTGGTGGAGAGAAATGCATAGATTCAAAATGTTCTTAAAAGGTAGAGCCAACATGATCTTGTAATTTGCTGGACATAGCACATAGGTGTTAGATAACAATCTCAAGATCGATACCCATGTTTCTGATTTGGACAAGTGACTGGCGATATGCCAGGAGATTTGAAATATGTAAAGAGTAATAGGTGGAAGAGGAAGCAGGAGGGGAGTTAGGTTTTAATATGTTCATTTGAGTTATCTTTAGAGCCTCTGAGTGGGAATGTTTAGTGGATATTTGTTTATATTTATCTGAATTTCAGGAGAGAAATCTTAGCTAGATATTCACACTTAGCAATCACCAAAACATATGTTATAATTGAGACGTGAGTGAGACAGATGGGTGGCACAGAACTCCATAGAATACCAACGTTTCAAAGAGAAGGAATAACCAAAGATTTTATCGATAGGGTTGTTTCCATTGCAAGTTATAGAAAATACAAGGAAAACAGCCTTGAACATTAAGAAAATATTTAATACACATAAGAAGCAGTCAGCATGTAGGCTAAGGCTCAGTCTTCGTCTTCAGTTATATAATTTTAAATACTTAAGGTTTTTCCCTCCCCACTCTTTCATTCTTTCTGTTGGCTTTGTCCTAAAATTGGTTCTTCTCTTTACAGAGTAAATAGAGACAGAAACCTAGAAAACTCCAGAAAGGAGTTTCCATTAGAATGAAAAGAGATACTTATGGTGGAGTCTAGAAGGGACTATAAGGAAGACAGAAGAAATATGTAAGATGGCAGACACCTGATCATATTTAAAGGCTGATGAGAAGAAGGCATTAGTGAAGAGGAAGTTGTAAATCTCAGACAGGAAAGGAGGGAAATCTGTTTCATTATGAGGAGAGGAGAGGGTGAAAGTGATGGCAGGAGATTAAAGGAGTACCTCTCAGGGCCTGGGGCAGATTGTCTGACCAAAGGAGGGAACCGTATGCACTTACAGAGTTGCAAAGGGCTACTATAATTTTCTCATAAAAGGAAAGTCTGATTCATTTATTACTCTAAATGGAACTAACAGGTGTTTACATTATCCATCCATACAACCATTTTACATGACATCTATTGTCAGAGTCCGTCATATTCTGTTTAATCATATCATCAACAAACCATGAGGATCATTTGCTTCTATTCTATGTGCTTTGAGAACGCCATGCAATCCTATATTGATTAAACATTTGTGGATTAAAGTCTAAAATAATTGTTTAATCTACCTGAAAACTTTATTAACCTTTTATACTTCTTGTCAAGTGTGAAATAATGTAATATTCTTTAGAATTTACCATGTCTTTCATGTGTAAACTCATTTGTATGAGTATATTTATATTTTTCCTACTATCATGATAAGCATTTTCTGACTACCCATGTTATAGCACTTTTGCCTAAAATCTGAGATTTTAGAACCTATAAATAGATATGTCTACCTATTACCAAACACTGTAGAGAAAATAGTGAATGTTTTAAGTATTCAAATTTAGTTTTGTATTATATATTACTTGAATGAGAATTAACCTAAGGAAATGGAAATCATAATGAAATAATTTGCCTTGTCTGCAGGATTTACCAAGATAGGTATGAAAATTGTGAAATTATTTATTGGGTTTCTATTTTATTCTACAGTGAATGTATGTTAAAGTCAATGTCACTTTTCCAGTTGTTGTGAAGTGAGTGGTCATTAGACCAAACAGGATGAGAGTGAAAAATTCAAAATTGAACTACAAATAAAATGGAGAATCAAAGGAGAATAAGTGGTGAAGAGGTAGCCAGCACCGCATTTTAGTCTATTTCTCAAAGTCTCTGCAGAAGATTTTTTTAAATTGTATCTCTGCCTAGAGATACTGTTGTGATGCTGCCCCTGTGATATGACTGCTCTGTAGTACTAGTACTGTGATACTACTGTGATCAGAAACCACTGTGACACTGCAGAGATTCAGTGGAAATCCCTTTTAGAAAGGCTTTGATTGAACTTGTGGCTCTCTGTGCTGCCTATCATAGCTCTTCAGTTGAACTATTATTGATAATACTCAGGACTATGACTAGCGGTACTCCAAGTACTATAGGAGAACAAATGTGGGTACCCTCCAAGCTGTGGATCCAGAGATTTAGACACATAAAATTAGACAAAAAGTGTTTATCAGAAGGAATTTTGTTCCTGTATCTGTCACAGGCCTGTGTACCAGAGTGTCTAATCCATGGCAAATTGTTGAGGGTGTTAAATTGTATTTTTTAATGGTGTGATAGTACCTAGGTGGTAGTTTTAAAGTCTTTGTCTCTTGCTATGTCAGTCTCCAAAATTTCAAATTCTGGTGTCCAATAATTCAAAAAGTCTGGGAATCACTACTAGAAGAACATGTCACAGCTTTGTAAATCTCCCCCTGAATTCCAGGCAGTACTACCTGAGAATTGCTATGACAAACTTGCAATGACTGAAAACAATAGTGCTTTCAGAATGAGTATGCATATTTTAGAGTCCTATCCTATCACTGCTTTCACTGCTATCCTATCCTATCACTGCTTTCACTGCTGCAGTCTATTGGGTTATGCCCCAGTCAACATGGTAAGAACTATTGTGTACCATGTATTAAATACATGGTAGTTAATGCCTGTGCCAGGCATTGTGCTAAATGCTTTGGTGTATTTCTTCATCTAATCCTCACAACCACCATATAAGGTAAGCAGTATTATTTTTATTCACTTTGTGAAAGAAAATACTGAATTTAGGCTTTCTCATTTAGAGACAGAGTTTAAGTTAGGTTACTTGCCAAGATCACATGGGTGACTAAATATTTTAGATTACTCCCCTGTATGTAAAAGAAAATTGTGTGAAGTCATAGTGTAAGATATAAATGAAGACAATTTTCATTTTAAAGTCAGACATGATACTCTGATTTCATAGAGTCCTCTGTAGGAGTGACAAAGCTGTTTTTCCCTAATTCTGAAATGACAAACTCTTTTAAAAGTATGGGGAGTCTTAAATAGGTTAACTATCTCTGAAGAGATTTAAAATTGAAGGATAATACTGTAAGGATATGTTAAAATGTTAGAGCAGAAAAACATTGCAGCAAAAAAGCTAAAGTGACTGATTACAACAAATGAAACTTAAAACATTTCCCTTCTGGAAAGGGTAACTAAGAGACTTTAAATCCCTAGTGATATTAAATCTGAAAAAAAATTAATATGTAGCAACTAGACGTTCAAAGGTCTCTTTTGTCACTGACTCCTTAGCATGACTCTTCCTTCCCCATGTCTATTATTCTAGGTTAAATGTATAATGAGTTGGCAGCTAGAGTAATAAAGATGGGTGTCAACGGTCAACATCAGGATGGACACAGCTGAAGAGAAAGTGTGAAAAATGCAGTTAATTTAGTCTTAGCTCACAAACTTGCCCCTTAGGCTGAATTTGCCCATGATTTTCTCACATCTATAATGCCACCTCAGCCAATAAGGGTTTTAGGATTGCAAGTTGCTCGTCATCTCTGAGGCATGCCGAGGAACTCATTAGGAGAAACTAAAAGAAATTACATGTGGTTTTTTGGTCATTTTTATATTCTTTTTATCCTGTCTTCTGCAGGCTCCAAAACTGGAAATGTTGCTTTTTCAGATCATATGAAATATTTCTTTTTTAATATTATTAACTTTCTTGGAAGGAATATTTATTCCTTATTTTAATTTTGGCATTTGTCATATTTCTTTTTTTAAGATTTTTATTTAAAAATATAGCTAACATGCAACATTGTATCAGTTTCAAGTGTACACTATAATTACTCAACATTTATATACCAAAAGGAGTGATCAGCATAAGTCCAGCAACCATTTGACACCGTACTATAGTGTCACAATATTACTGACTGTATTCCCTATGCCATACATTCCATCCCCATGACTTACTTATTTTATACCTGGAAACTTGAACCTCTTATTCCCCTTCACCTTTTTCCTCTCTTTTTTAATCTTGCAATTATAGTTAATTATTACAGTCAATTATTTTATATTAATTTCAGGTGTACAGCATAGTGGTTAGACATTTATATAATTTAAGAAGTGATCCCTCTGACTAGTCTAGTACTCACCTGGCACTATATATAGTTATTCCCATATTATTGACTATATTCCCTGTGCTTTACTTTACATCCCCATGACTACTATGTAACAACCAATTTGTACTTCTTAATTCCTTCCCATTTTTCACCCACCCCCCCAAAACCCCTCCTATCTTGCAACCATCAAAATTTTCAATGAGTGTGTTTCTGTTTTGTTTGTTTGTTTATTTTGTTCTTTAGATTCCACATGTAAGTGAAATCACATTGCATCTGTCTTACACTGTCTGACATACTCCACTCAGCACAATGCCCTCCAGGTCCATCCATGCTGCTGCAGATGGCAAGAACCCATTCCCTTCCAAGGCCAAGCAATATTTCATTGTATATATGTACCACCTCCTCTTTATCCATTCTTCCTAGCCTGTCTCCACATCTTGGCCATTGTAAACAGTGAGGCAACAAACATATGGATGCACACATCCCCTCGAAGTAGCGTTTTGGGTTTCTTCAGATAAATACCAGGAAGTGGGATTACTGGGTTCTTCTTCGTCTTTTGTTTTAAAGTCTATTTTGTCTGGTATGAGTATTGCTACCCCAGCTTTCTTTTTTTCCATTTTCATGAAATAACTTTTTCCATGCCTTTACTTTCAGTCCCTGTATGTCTTTCAATCTGAAGTGAGCCTCTTGTAGGCAGCATATGTAAGGGTTTTGTTTTCTTATCCATTCAGCCACCCTATGTTTGTGATTGGAGCATTTAATCCATTTACATGTAAAGTAATTGTTGATAGATATGTAGTTATTGCCATTTTATTATTCCCATTTTTTATCTTTTCTTTTTTTTTCTGTCTTAAAGAAGTCCCTCTAATATTCCTTGCAATACTGGTTTGATGGTGATTAACTTCTTTAACTGGATGCTTGCTTCTCTGTGGGCAACCTCTGTGGCCAAGATATCCCTCCCAGTTATCATGAGCCACATGGAGGTTTGGGGTCGGCCAGTTTTGTGTCTCTGCCACTCCTACCAGTCTTGATGTGGCTTCTTTTTTATATCCTTGGTTATAAAACTTCTGTTCAGCAGACTTTAGATGGTTCGCCAGGTTGACTGTACTGTAAATTAGTTGTAATTTTGATGTATTCATGGGTTGAGGCAAGTGCAGTGTGTATCTGCACCACCATCTTGGTTCTCTCAGAAATTGTCCTTCATGTTTCTGAGTATAATGCATTTTCCTGTTTCTTTTCATACATATTTAGTAAGGTCTAAAATATCTTTGAAAATTCTAAGTTGCTTTTTTATTGACCATATGACCAAGCCATCATTTGTGTTTTAAAACAGCTGAATCGAATCACTACTGAAATTGATTTTTTTGTTGTTGTTTTTTTTCCACTTTGTTTTAATTAAATTTATTGGTGTGACTATGGTTAGTAAAATTACACAGGTTTCAAGTGTACATTTCTGTAATACATCATCTATATACCACACTGTGTGCTCACCACCCAGAGTCAGTTCTTCTTCCATCACCATATATTTGACTCCCTTCACCCTCTTCTACCATCCCCCCACCTTACCTTCTGGTAACCACTAAACTGTTGTCTGTGTCTATGAGTTTTTGTTTCTTTACTTGTTTGTCTTGTTCCTTTGTTGCCTTCAGTTTTATATCCCACATACGAGTGAAGTCATATGGTTCTCGACTTTTTCTGATGATTTTTCACTTGGTAACAAAAATCAAGCTATGGTAGAAATTTTCTGAGCATAATAATAAACTGATGTCATTTTTAAATGACAAGTAAATGTTTAAAAGTATAACATAAGAAAAATCAACTTATACATTTAGTGATTTAAACAGAAGCATTTTATTGTCAGGCTATAAAAATCTTATCTAAAATATAGAATCGCTAAGTTTTAGTCAGAGAAAAGTAATTTTCTTCAAACCTTTTGCCATTAAAAACAAATATCAACACTATATGTGGAACTGAAATAAAAATAACTGTGATTCTTGGGTTTTGTAATTTAACTGAGACTGTAGTACTATTTAACTGGGGTTGTAGTACTATTGGAATCCTTTATGTCAAAGGCAAAGGGAAGGGTGGATGTAGCTCACTTACACAGAAATAGCGGAAAGTCTGGAATGGATAAGAAAAAGAGATGAATATTTAAATATTGAAAAACGTCAGGATAGCAGAAAGTAGACTAAATCTTGAAGCTATAATTAATTGAGCAAGTCTAGATATGGAAGAAGCAGATATGAAAATCAACTGGGTAAACCTTACATACAAGAGATAACAGACAGAGAAATAGAAGTATTTCTTATTTCCATCAACAGCATCAAAGTCAAGAATATCTGCTCTAGTTTAAAGTAAAATTGAATCAAAAAATAATTCTGAAACTTTAGTGATTGCCAATACCGTAGCTGAACTCTCCATTTGTACAGAAGGAAATGTGTCAGGTAGTTAAGTTTTGCCTGAGACCCTGTATTTTTTCCCTCCAAAGCAAAATACCTTATTAACAGTGAAGAACCCCCGAGAGTAATGCTTTGACTTCCTCAGTCCATAAGCAAATGAGAACAATCTTCTCTATCATTATGAGTAATGCCAAGCACAATCCTGGCTCCCTCTTTTCCCACGCCTCACTTTCCCCTCTGATAGGAGCAAATTTTGCCCTGGTTAGAGTAAATGTTTCTTCTGGTAGACAGGGCCATCACCAAACCTCAAAAACAGATTGGAATCCTTTATGTAGAGTCATTTTTGAACTCCAAACATTTTTCTAAACACTAAGAAAAGACATCTTTCTGAGTCAGTAGGTGGGTTGAGTTTCTCCTTGCTGCCTTCATCCTCTTCCCATCTCCCCGACTCATGTTGGTGTCCCTTAGCACACTATGCTGAGGAACATAAAGGCTACATTGATATCTGCGGTACGGGCATATTCTCCGGAGGCTGCTAAACTTTGAGAAGAAATAGTAGCTAAATGTATTTGCTGTCAGTGAGCTCTGCCCAAAAAACGAGAAATGAGCCAATGATAGGGTAGATCGATGAAAGCATACAATTAGAAATTTTTTAATTATGAAGAAAAACTTTTAGCACAGTCTGTTGCCCCCAGAGAAATATTTCTTACACAAATATATCCGGAGTTTTTCTCTTGACCAAAAGCCATTTTTTCAGGGGACGAAAGTTTAAAAAGGAGAGCGGAACCGTGGGAAGATAGTAAATGTGCACGAATAAAAAAAGAACCTCTATCACCAGCAGGACTCTGAAAATGCCTCTCTAGAGCTACAATAATGCAACCCTACTATCCTTAGAGTTTCGATATCCAGAAATAATCTGGAACTGATTGTTTGTGTGAATAGTAAGTACCCACTCCTTAATTTCACTCTTCGTTTGAAAACAAGAGTTTTAAGCAACAGTTCCAGTCACACAAAGACGTGACCATACCCACAGTCACAAATATCCCTTCAGGTTATGAGGGGGTAAGCATAAGAGAGGTAGGTTGGTGAAAATTATCTTATGTGACATCAAACACCCACGGGAGGCTCTTTGAAACTTCTGATGCTTATATTTAGTGACTACTTTAAGACCTCCCCTGCCTAACACATATATGCCTCTGTCTCTACTAGACTGGCCTCAACATGGTCTTTATGGCATAAACAACAGTTATGGTGTTAGAACAGGATAAAAATGCACTGTTTGAGGTTGTACATGTTCAAATATGTAGAACAATCCAAAGAACAATTACAGGAATTGTACGCTAAAGGCTGAAATCTAGTCTTGAGAATTTCAAGTTACACTCTTTTTATGTGACCAATATCAGTACTGTTATTCAAATGAATTAAATGTACTCTTTTAAAACATAGCTTATTGATTAATTATCATGTTACCTTTTCCAGTAAATCAATGCAGTCATGTTTTTCTGTGCTACACTAGAGAAATAAGAATGAATATATCCAATTAAATTCAGTGCCCCCATAATAACAAATTATTGATATAAGAGAGAAAAGGTTGTATATACATAAAGACTTACTTGTTAAACAAAAATTAATTCCCAATGTAAGAGCACATGTCCTGTAGGAAGTCAAAAATTTTGTGAAAATGGAACCCTTCAGAGGCCGTTCCATGTACTTAGTAATAGTCCCTCAATCAGGAAGAAGGATCTGAGGACATCAATGAAGTAATTTCCTCTAGTATTTAATGATCCATTTCAAATATTTATTTTGTTAATCTGAACAACTAGGACAATGCATTTTTAATCAGTTAATCTTAGTGTTACTTAATTCATAGATATTTTTAAAACTTACTCTTTCTATTATTTATTAAATTTGTTCTCAAAAATAAAACAGATAAGGGGTTATGGAAATATGACTAGAAAAATTCTTCTTTAACTTAAAGCTAAAGTGATAGCTGAATAAAATACTGTTTAGTTTTAGTCACTTTTTTATTGAATTTTTTACTTAATACAACATTAATCCTTTAACTCACAAAGCATACCCCTTTATCTCGTAATACCAGTGCAACAATACAATACAGCTGTCTCCAGTAGCAACGGATGTCACTGACATAAAATCAGGAGAATGTTCTCATCCAGACTGACTAATTACTTTCTTAATAAAAGTGCAAACCTAAAGTGTGTCTATCAAATGGCTGTTAAGTCAGAGGTAGGAAAAAAAAAAACTTTCCACAGACTAAAGCACTAGAAATAATGGCAGATTAAAACTACTTATTCCATCAATTCTTGACATAGGTGTTCTTTAAAATAAATGACTATTCTACTTCAGACAATCGAGATAACTCAGTAACATTTATACTAGCTTCATTTTGGAAGAAATATAAAAGCAAAAAAATGCAGAATTAGCCCAAGAAATATAAAAGCAAAAAAAAATGCAGAATTAGCAATAAAAGTGCTCATGAATATGTCATTTGAAGACCTCAACATGACAACTGCCAGATTGTTGCCAAATAGAGGATGTCCAGTGATAAGATTCCATTTCTTGCCACTTGATTTTTAGCTGACTTACTCCACTACCTACCGTTCTCAGAAATCTTATGGGTAAAAGAAATGATTGTCAAACTTTTATTGTTATTAACATCTTCCTTTTTATTTTATTTCAGGAATGTATGTCAACATCCTCACAAAATAAATTGTAGATTAAAAAGTGTAGACTTAGCTCTAATTTAATTATTTTTGCTATTATAGATCCTCTACTGGTTTTTTTTTTTCATTTTGGTTAATAATTTCTAATTCCATAGCTATATTTTATAAGTTGACATTTAATCATAGGAAAATAATGTGCTTATAGAGATTCAATAAGCCAGAAATAACTCCCTGTATATATCAGCCAGCTGCCATCCCAAGGCATATGCACTGAAGGGAGAAGTCCTGTGCCTCACCTTTTTATCTGTCATTTGAGGCACTGGAGTATATCATCAGTATTTGCCTTTAAAAAATTTAAGATCAGTAAATATGTTGAATGCGCCCCTCCCAAATACTGCACTTTGCCAGCAGAATGCAGTGTCACCCAATCCCCAGGGCAGGAGAAAAACATTTTCCTCTCCCCTTTCAAGCTTCAGAGCTCTCTTCCATGGATTTGTGCAAGCCTGTCCTCTAAAGCCCAAATGGGAGAACATAGATTCTTTTGGCATCAGAACGGCCCTAGCTGAATACAGATATAACAAGAAGAAAAAAATAAAGCTTAAGAGTTTGGTTGTCATAATCATAAAACAATATCTAAATACGTATCAGGTACTGTACTAAGGCACTCAACATAGACACTCTCTTATCGTCTTCACAACAACCCTACGGGACAAAGAGGTAGGGGCATGAAGTTGAGGAACACAGAATTGGAGCCCAGAGTGTCTGGTTCTACAGTCTAGTCTAACCATTATGTTATGCTACTAATATATTATATCCCACCCACCCCACCCAATAACAACAATAACAAAAACAGAAAACATTATAGCATAGCCCTGTTACAATAGTAAATAACCCTCAATATCAAGAATATCTCTGATATATATTTAGCTAGTCCTTTTTCCCACCACTTGATATTGTCTCTTCTGCTTCTTTGGTCAGAAGAGAGAAAGAAACATAGTCATAGATTTAAAAAGAATTTTTGTTTCTTTGTTCTTTTCAGTTGCTTTCAGTTTTATATCCCACATATGAGTGAAATCGTTTGGTTCTCGACATTTTCTGGCTCACTTACTTAGCTTAGCATGATGATCTCAAGATCCATCCATGTTGTCACAAACGGCAGTATTTCATCTTTTCTTATGGCAGAGTATGTTCCATTGTGTATATATACCACATCTTCTTTATCCGATCATCTATAGAAGGAGACTTTGGTTGTTCCCATGTCTTGGCCACTATGAATAATGTTTCAAAGAACATAGGGGGTACATATACCTTTATGTATAAATGTTATCAGATTTTTTGGGTAGATACCCAGAAGAGGGATCGCTGGGTCATATGGTACCGTGTTTCACCAAAAATAAGACCTAACCGGAAAATAAGCCCTACCATGATTTTTCAGGATGCTTATAATATAAAATAAGCCCTACTGTATTTACCCAAAAATAAGCCTGGGTTTTATATTAATTTTTGCTCCAAAAGACACATTAGGGCTTATTTTATAATACAAGCATCCTGAAAAATCATGCTACAGTTTATTTTTCAATTAGGTCTGTTTTCAGGGAAACACGGTAATTCTATTCTTTTTTTATTATTATTAAATGTAATGGGGTGACAATGCTTAGTAAAATTACATAGGTTTAAAGTGTACAATTCTATAATACATCATTTATGTACATCACATTGTGTACTCACCACCCAGAGTCAGTTCTATTTCCATCACCATATATTTGACCCCCTTTACTCTCATTTTCCACCCCCTCCCCTTACCCTCTGGTAACCACTAAACTGTTGTCTGTGTCTATGAGTTTTTGTTTCTTTACTTGTTTGTCTTGTTCCATTGTTGCTTTCAGTTTTATATCCCACATATATGTGAAGTCATATGGTTCTCAACTTTTGTGTCTGACTTATTTCGCTTAGCAGAATAATGTCAAGTACCATCCGTGTTACCACAAATGGCACTATTGCATCTTTTCTTATGGCAGAGTAGTATTCCATTGTGTAAATATACCACAACTTCTTTATCCATTCATCTATTGAAGGACACTTTGATTGTTTGCATGTCTTGGCCACCACAAATAATGCTGCAGTGAACATCGTAGTACATATATCTTTACGGATAAATGTTTTCAGATTTTTTGGTAGATACCCAGGAGAGGGATTGCTGGGTCATATGGTAATTCTATTCTCAATTTTTTGAGGAAGCTCCACACTGCCTTCCATAGCAACTGCACCAGTCTGCATTCCTACCAACTGTGTATAGTGTTCCTTTTTTTCCACAGCCTCTCCAACACTTGTTATTATTTGTCTTGTTGATGATAGCCATTCTAACAGGTGTGAGGTGATATCTCATTGTGGTTTTGATTTGCATTTCCCTAATAGCTAGTGAAGTTGAGCGTTTTTTCATATATCTGTTGGCCATTTGTATGTCTCCTTGGGAGAAGTTTCTGTTCATCCCCTCTGCTCATTTTTTAATTGGATTGTTTGTCTTTTTGTTGTTGAGCTGTATGAGTTCTGTATATATTTTGGATATTAGCCCCTTATCGGAGTTGTTGTTTGCAAATATCTTCTCCCATTCAGTTGGTTACTTCTTTGTTTTGTTGATGGTTTCTTTTCTGTGCAGAAGCTTTTTAGTTTGATATAGTCCCATTCATTTATTTTAGCTTTTACTTCCCTTGCCTTTGGAGTCAAATTCATAAAATCCTCTTTGAACCCATAAGTTTAGTACCTATGCTTTCTTCTATGCAATTTATTGTTTCAGATCTCATGTTTAGGTCTTTGATCCATTTTGAGTTAATTTTGTTACAGCAGTCTGGTTTTTTTCTTTTGCATGTGGCTTTCCAATTCTCCCAGCACTATTTATTGAAGAGGCTTTCTTTTCTCCATTGTATGTTTTTGGTTCCTTTGTCGAAAATTGTTTGTCCATATTTATGTGGGTTTATTTCTGGGTTTTCTATTCTATTCCATTGGCCTGTGTGTCTGTTCTTCTGCCAGTACCATACTGTTTTGATTATTGTTGCTCTGTAGTACAAGCTGAAGTCAGGGAGTGTGGTACCTCCAGCATTGTTCTTTTTCCTTAGGATTGCTTTGGCTATTCGGGGTCTTTTGTGATTCCATACAAATCCGATGATTTTTTTTTTGGTTCTGTTTCTTGAAAAAATGCCATTGGGATTTTGATGGGGGTTGCATTAAATCTGTATATTGCTTTGGGTAATATGGCCATTTTAACTATGTTGATTCTTCCAATCCATGAACACAGAATATCTTTCCATTTCTTTGTGTCTTCTTCAATTTCTTTTAATAATATCTTGTAGTTTCCAGTGTATAGGTCCTTCACATCCTTTATTAAATTTATTAAGTATTTTATTCTTTTTGTTGCAATTGCAAAAGTAATTGTTTTCCTCATTTCTGTTTCTGAAATTTCATTGTTAATACGTAAGAATGCAATGGATTGTTATACCTTGATTTCATATCTTGCAACTTTACTGTATTTGTTTTTTGTTTCTAATAGCTTTTTGGTGGTATCTTTAGGGTTTCCTATACAAAGAATCATGTCATCTGCAAAAAGTGACAATTTAACTTCATTCCCAATTTGGATGCATTTTATTTCTTTCTCTTGCCTGATTGCTCTGGCTTGGACTTCCAATAGTATGTGGAATAACAGCAGTGATGGGGGGACATCTCTGTCTTGTTCTTTTTTTTTGGTTTGTTTTTGTTTTTGTTTTTTTTTGTTTGGGTTTTTTTTAGGTAAATTCTTTTTTCCTTTTCTTTCTTTTTTTTTTTTTTTTTAAAGATTTTATTGGGGAAGGGGAACAGTTCTTTATTGGGGAACAGTGTGTACTTCCAGGACTTTTTTTCCAAGTCAAGTTGTTGTCCTTTCAATCTTAGTTGTGGAGGATGCAGCTCAGTTCCAGGTCAGGTTGCCGTTGCTAGTTGCAGGGGGCGCAGACCACCATCCCTTGCGGGAGTCGAACTGGCAAACTTGTGGTTGAGAGAACGCACTCCAACCAACTGAGCCATCCGGAAGCTCAGCGGCAGCTCAGCTCAAGGTGCCATGTTCAATCTTAGTTGCAGGGGGCGGAGCCCACCATCCCTTGCGGGACTCGAGGAATCGAACTGGCATCCTTGTGGTTGAGAGCCCACTGGCCCATGTGGGAATGGAACTGGCAGCCTTCGGAGTCAGGGGCACGGAGCTCTAACCGCCTGAGCCACCGGGCCGGCCCCCTGTCTTGTTCTTGATCATAGAGGAAAAGCTTTCGGTTTTTCACTATTAAGTATGATATTACCTGAGGGTTTGTCATATACAGCCTTTATTATGTTGAGGTACTTTCCTTCTATACCCATTTCATTAAGTGGTTTAATCATCATAGACACAGACAACAATTTAGTGGTCACCAGAGGGTAAGAGAGTTGAGGAGTGGTAAAAGAGGGTAAAGAGGGTTAAATATATGGTGATGGAAAGAGAACTGACTCTGGGTGGTAAACACATAATGCAATATGTGAATGATGTATTGCAAAATGTGCAACTTGAAAACTATACAATTTTACTAACCAATGTCACCCCAATAACTGTAATAAAAAATAAAAAGAAAGAGAATTTTTGAGCCATCTTCAACTTGTTCTTCATGACCTATGCTAGTCAAGTATTTTAGATATTCCTACCTGTGCTTGTTTACCAAGTCTTCATTTTCTTTAATCTGAAATATTTACAGATTCTTTATTTACCGCCATGACTCTCAGAAGGAATAGAATCAGAAGCTCTAAGCATGACTGAAACCTACCTACAGATCCTTCTATCATATTGAATTTAGTTCCTTTTGTTAATATTGTTCCTCAATAAATTAGCTCATCAAACTTCTAGATTATATCACCTAAAATTCCGACCATCTTTTCCTGTTTGATAGTCTCCATTTTCCACAAAATAATCTAAGTGCTGTCACCAAGACTACTTGTGAAAGTGCTAAAACTACAATGAATATTGAGGCAAGTCCTGCAAAATGATAATTACACTAATACATAAAAATTAAGCTGCACAAAAAATAGTATCGCAAACTTTTCCTTAGTTCTTAAGATCTTTTTATTTCTTCTTTTAAGCAGGAGTGCAGGAGATACTGAACCTTAACTTTGCCTTTAGTTAGCCCTTGAGCATATTAAACTTTGCTGTTTAGTTTCCTCATCCTGGAAGAGAAGGCAATTACGCATATTGTGTAGAGTAGTTCTGAAAATTAGGATTATGACATAAAACATTCATCACAGCTCCTGTCAAATACGTATTTAATTAATGATAGCTATTATAATATATATTATTTTGGATTTTAAAAAGTGTTAATTATGGACAAGCTAAATCTACATCTATCTCGTTCCTAATGGCAGGTTGTTAATAAGACCAAGATCATGAGTTAACATCCCTTTTGAATTCCTTATACATAAACACAGGCTATCCTCTTCACCTAGACGGTTGCATTGAAAACAAATTTAATGATGGGGATGGAGGTATCTAGGGGGAAAAATGAAGATGAATCATGGCAACCTAAAATATTAGCCACATTAGTGAAGAGTAAGTAGTATCTCTACTTATGGCAAAATTCTTTTTTTTTTTTTTTTAATTTGTATATGCTATCTCCCTCCACAAAAAAAGCCACTTCCAAAAATCTGAAACAAATGCATCGTTTATTGCTTGTTAACAAATAACTTGGAAGGCACAATCTCTCTAAGTACGACAGGGTTTAGGGGAAACATGGAGTTCAGGGATTGGTGGACTTTCTTTAGAAGTTGGAATGTTGAGGGATTCATTGATATTGAACTAGGGAATTATGGTTACTTGAGTAAAATTGTCACTGATGGGCTAACTGTCAGGTGCAGTTTCTAAAGCAAGTTGTCATTGATTAATTACAACAAGTTTAAAACCAGTTCTAATTGGTGGTTATTTATCGCTATGGCCAAAGGATAATCAGACCTCTTTACTCAGCAGACAAGAACTTTTGATTCTCATTGGCATTATTCAGTACTTACTATGTACCAGCAATATGCTCAATGTATTACATTATCTTTTTTAATCCTCATAATACTCTATGAAGTACTTGTTATTATCTATAGTTTTCATATGAAAAGCAGAGGGCTTAAGTAACTTGCATAAGATTGCATAACTAAAAAGTAACAGAGCAAAGAGTAAAACCCAGATTCATCTAACTCCAAAGACTGTTATCTGTACTTCCTGTTAATTTTTTTAATTAACTCCTGACATTTCTATAACCCTTCATTTCTATAATTTTGTCATTTCAAGAATGTCATACAAATAGAATGATGCAGTAACCTTTTGGGATTGTTTTTTTTTTTTTTACCCAGCATACTTCTCTGGAGATTCATTCAGGTTGTTGGCTATATCAGTAATGACTTCCTTTTTATTGCTGATTAGTATTCTAAGGTATGGATGTATCACGGTATTTTTAACTACTCATCCATTGAAGGAAATCTAGGTTTCCAGTTTGGGGCTATTATGAAGAAACTTGCTCTAAACAAACAATCCTCTAAAGCAGGATTTCGTGTGAACTTAAGTCTTTCTATGTTTCTGGGATAAATGCCCAGTAATGTCATTGCTGGATCATATGTTACTTGCATGTTTAGGGTTTTTTTTTTTTAATGCCAAATATTGTTTCAGAGTGGCTGTACCATTTTACACTTCCAGCAGCAGCCTATGAGTGATCCAATTTCTCATCTTTGTCAACATTTGTTGTCACTGTTTTGTTTTAGTCATTCATATACGTGTATAGTGATATCTCATTGGGGTTTGAATTTCTTTAATAGCTAATGATGTTAAACATCATTTCATGTGCTTCTTTGCTGCCATCTGTATATCCTCTTTGGTGAACTATCTCTTTATGTTTTTTGACCATTCTTCTAAATGAATCATTTAGTTTCTTACTATCAAGTTTTGAGAGTTCTTTATATACAGAGGGTGCCAAAAAAATGTATACACATTTTAAGAAATGAAAAAACTGTATAAAATTGTAATATTCAATATATATTGATAACAAAAGATGAATACAAGTCGTGTGTACATTTTCTTTTGGCAGCCCCAGTATTCTAGATACTATCCCTTGTCAAATATGTGGCTTGCCAATGTTTTCTTGAACTCTGCAGCTTGTTTTTTTCATTCTCTTAATGTTTTAAATCTATTATTCTATTTTGAGTTAATTTTTATGTAAGGTATGAGACATAGGTCAAGGTTCACTTATTTTTGCCTATGGACGTCCAATTGTGCCAGCATCATTTGTGGAAAAGGCTATCTTTCATCCACTGAATTGCTTTTGCACCTTTGCCAAAAAATCATTTGGGCATATTTTTGTAGGTCTATTTATGGGTTCTCTGATCTGTTACATTTATCTATCTGTCTGCCCCTCTGCCAGTACCACACAGTCTTGATTACTGCAACTATAATAATCTTGAAATCAGATAGATTGATTCTTCCAACTTTATTCTTATTTTTCAAAGTCGTGTTAGCTACTGTAATTTCATTGGCTTTCAATATAAAATTTAGAATAATATTATCTATATGTATGAAAAAAATCTTTCCAGGGTTTTCCAGGAAAGTGGGGCACTGCCTCCTTTTGGCCAGGTAGAGGTAGAAGTCCAATTTTCCCATTTGGCCTCCAGGACACTTTAGGCAAAGTCTCCTCAGTATTGCTCGGCGGGTATTGACTTTCTAGCTTCCCAGATGATCTCCATCGATACCTCAATAGGGGTAGCCTCTTTACCACTGGGTAATAGAGAAGATCCTGACTCTCTACGAGACCTTCTCTAACCAACCTATTGGGGAAGTGGACAAGTGCCTCATTACTGCCAGGTCAGAGTATAAGTCCATGCTCCTTATGGTCTTCTCTAACGTCACTGGGAAAGAGAGGGGCTTCCTCCTGGCCCATGGGAATTACTGCAGCGGCATCTTACTTGGCCTTCTGTGATGATCCCACATCAGCACAGCAGAGTGTGGTGTGCCTAGTTACATCCTGATGAGGGTAGAAGTCTAGGCTCCCCACTTGGCCTGTGCTGGCATTATTAGGGTAGGACTATAGTTTTTTCCAATGTTGGCTACAGTAAGACAGCCAATGTCTAACTTTTCTGTCTTGCTAGGCTGCCCCTTTTCCCTGGTCCTTTGGCTAGATAGAGTAAGCTTTAGCAGAGGCTTTTCTCGTCTCATCTTTTGGCATTTTCAGGTTACCCACTCCTTCAGCTCCAAGTCTAGGATATATGACACAAAAGTAAAACCCAGTGAATTCACCACCACGTTGTTACTTTGTCCCCAGGTCCCTAGTTGATCTGCTTTCTTCTGTGTAATTTCCAGAGTTTTCTTATCTTTGTTTATATATAATGTCCAGGGTTTTTAGTTTTGCTTAATGGAGGGAATAGGGGAATTATGCCTACTCAATCCACCTGGAAGCAGAAGTCCTACTGCCTCAAGATTTAAAACTTAACCTGCATGTTAAAAAATAAACAAACAAGTAAAAGAGGCACCACAGAATAAATGGTGTGGATAGAAAGTGACAGGACTGTTTTGTTGTCCTTGTTGTACAAAATTACTGAAGTTGACTCATTTCAAGGAGTGCTGCTGATTCCTTAAAATTAGTTACTGAGTTTTCCTTTATAAATGATTCTGTGTTGTTGCAATTGCTCCCAAACATTTTTAGAACTCTTTGGTACTTAATTTTAGAGAATGATTGTGTCCATTCACATATTCTCAGTGGCATAAATTATCATCTTTTGAGACTATGGTTAATTTTTGGAAGCAACTCCAGCGGTTCAAGAGCCAAGATGGGTAGTAAAACAGATGGCCGAATTAGGTAATAACACTACTCAGGCTAACTAACACTCTTTTGTAAGAGAATAGAGTGAACCAAGGTATTATCGTAGTTAGAAAGTGATTTCTTTCATAACTTATAAAACTCCCACACGCTTTCAATTTCCACATAAAATGCCTGATTAGCTGTGGGATGAATTTTTCAGAAGGGTATCAAATCAACATTTCTTTTCTGTGGTGTTGACATTAATATTTCCTTGGGTCCTATGGGTATTGGAATTTTTCCCTGTAAACTTTGACAGTATGTTTTTTGGGTCAACTTGAAAACACCATATTCCATCACTATTCTCCTCAAATACATGTTATTTTGTTGAACCCACCCTAAAAAGTTCACATTAAATGTCAAATCTTCTCTATTTCTTTTTATCATTCAAAATGTGTAGCACAGATTTTACAGAATCCTTCATGTTCAAATTCCCCTTCAGTATGAGTCAGTGTTCTCGTAGCCAACCCTCTGCTTGAATAAATCCAGTCTCTGACATTTTCTACATTTTCCTCAGTCCTTTGTACTTCACCATAAGCATCCTTATCACCTTTCTTAAGCTTTTTTTTTTAGGTTTATTTTTTTTTATTAGCTTCAGGTGCACAAGACAAAGTAATACTTAGACGTTTATCGTTTATATCCCTCACACTGTGTGAACTCCCCTCCCCCCATCCATTATCCCTCTGACATCGCACACAGCCATTACATTTCCACTGTCTCTATTCCTAATGCTGTACTCCGCTTCTTGTAAGTACATACATATATGTATGTGTGTGTGTATATATATATATATATATATGTGTGTGTGTGTGTGTGTATACACACACACATACACACACACACACACACACACACATATAAATTTGTAGTTGACATTCATTATTGTTCAGCTTCAGCCTCAGGTGTACAGTGCAGAGAGCATCAGAGATGATGCAGATGCCTGATCACTGCACTTTCGTAAGCTTTTGCGCCTGTCGGAGAAACCTCCGCATTGTGGTCCCTCCACACCATCATTGATCCTTTAGATGTCTTGTGTCATTTGTGTTTGCTTAACTTCACACGAAATTGAGGGTTAATTCCTTGTTAATTCATGGCAGCCTATAGCCCAAATACAGAGTGAACAAACTGTGGCTGACGCAAACAGAATCGTTTTACAGCATGTTCCTTCCAAGGCCCACTTTATGGTTTACCAAGCCGCATAAGAACATGAGCTTCATCATTTCATAATCATGGAAAGATTACTAAATACACAGAGTATCAACCTATTTGCTTAACTGTAAAGCTCTAAATCACAGGCGTAGGATCTAAAACATAACAGACTTAAATCCCTAAGTAGGGATGGCTCTTTGGCAAAGAGCTGCTAAAGATATTGAGTACGTTCTACCTCAACAACCTGATCCTTTTGTTCCTTGCCAGGGCTTCTTTGCAATTCCCAGTTTAACTATGGGCAGTGGGAGCCTATTTGGAAGGAAGGGGGTTGCAGTATAATTTTGTGTTTAAGAGCACGACTTTTCATAGACAACCTTGATTCAAATCTTGGTCCAGCCAGTTTACCAGTTGGCAAATGACTTGGGAACGTTACTTAACCTGTCCAAGCCTTAGTTTCCTCCTCAAACTAGATAATAATAATAATGATCTCTAATGCTGTTATGAGAATTAAAGGAGGTAATACATCTAAGGTAAGTTTTAGCACATTGTTTGGCACCTCCTGGTTGGATGGTATTTACTAAATGCCAGTGAGTGTGCCAGTCATCAAAGATGGCAGGGAAGGTGTGCTTGCCCTCAAGTTCCAAATCAAGGCATACTCCTGAGCTCAAACTGTCCCATCAGAAGGAAAAAAAATAAACCAGAAAGAAAAGGAAATCTAAAGGCTGTAACAGTTCTATAATATAGGGAATTAATTTTTCACTCTTGGACAGACCATTAAAAGAATATTCTAATCAATGAAGTGGCTGTTAAGCAGTCGTTATTGATTTTCTCATGTAGATTATAAATCATGGAACTATAGCTACGTTCTGGATCCCTCCAAGTTTTTCCAGGAGTTAAAATTCTTGGCTTGTCTATGTGATTACTCTCAATTAACCTGCCAGTCTTTCTCTTCCCCACTGACTCAAGCACTGACTGAAGACCACAATTATTATGCCAGTGGAGGTGAGAAGCAGGTATAAATGTAAAATCAGTTGATTGTTCAGTAGCCAATCCAGTCAGCCTTAGTCAGCCTATACCCCCAGTTCCTCTAACTACAGGGAATTATTTTCTCTAACTCAGCCTGCCAGTGAGTTCATTCAGAGTATAGCAGTTCAAAATGTGATACTGGATTTATCATGGCTTTCCTCTCCTCCCAAACAAGAGAATATCAAATTTCACGGAGGTAGGAGAGTATTCAATTCGCAATAAGGAAAAACTTGACCAGAAGGGTGTTCAATCTTTTAGAATGGCTGAGAAGGGAATAGATACAATAGAGAAACACACATTTGCTTCTATAAGGTTACCTTAGTTGTGTTTATGATGCTACAGTTTTGTGACTGCTGGTTAATTGTGCTGGACAGTGTTGGATTGCTAATTCTTTTTGCTTGTGCTAGTATAGCCTAAATCTCTTTTTGGCATCTTTTCCTTTAATTTCTTATGACTGAAATATGTTTACTGTTTTAAATGTGGAGGGAAAAAAACACTATACATGATACCAAGACAACCAATTGGACACTTAAAAATATAATCAAAAGGTTATTTCCTTTGTCCTACCTATGCCAAATAATAATTTTGAATATTTTCTTCACTGACATTACCTCTTGTTTGGAATAAAGCAATATGCCTTCCATACTCTTCAAATGAATTTCCACGATCACTGTCGTTTCCTGATGTCTCTTATGTTGCTCTTCTTTAAAAACTTTTTAAAAAATTAATCTCATCCTTGAATATTTGTTTAATAATCATTCCTTTATTCCTCCAACCTGACTTTCTCATAGTAATCAAAATCTTGATTAGTCAGGAAAATGCACAGGCTTTCCTAACTAATGAATTCGAAAGTGACATTCACTTTTGAATTCCAAATTACCTACCCTGGAAAGGTCAACAAGAAAGAAAATGATTTCTGGAAGTAAACCTTCAGATCCTTCCATAGCAGTGGGTTAAATACCAAGCACTGCACTAACATCTGTGTTTAAAAGTATTAGTGATAAGCATTCACTTCCCATGTTAGACTCCCAGGTTAAACCATACTGAATGTATAAAGCATGTTGTAGATTACCAGCTCACAAACAGAACTGCTTTCCCAATAGAAAAGATAGTAGGTAGAAATACTCAAGGAACTGATGCTACAAAGAAGGGGAGAAAATAGGAGCAAACAAGAAGCGGGGGTTTGCATTGTATCATTTAAAGAAGGGAGACCACAGTGAGCATGGCCTCTCTCCCCCAACCACTGCCTTAAGAATTGAGAAATGAGCATTATCACTTTAAATGAAAGGTCCTGATGAATCTCTGAAAGCTCATCATGAGATGATCTGCCTACAGAACTCTGTTTGAAGACCTTTCGAGATCTAGCGCCTCCACAGGCTATCGATACTCACAGGAAGTTATCACATGAGTCATTGTTCATGTAACTTAATGATCCCAAAACAATGTTCTTGGTTTTAGAATGCATCAAATTAATAAATATTGATTAGATTCACGTGAACTGTCTTATTATACTATGCACTGGTGGCATAAAGGAAACTATGCGATTTAATTCTTTTGCATCAGAATTAAGAACCAGGTTCTCTCATTTCCTCCTTGGTGTTTCATATACATATGGCATCTCTCTCCCTGGTATTTTTCAAAATGAAACGCCAGATAAAACTCCACTTTATTTTTAAGTTGTGACTTCTTTATCTTGAGATTTTGCAGTCTGAATTCTGTTCCCTTAAAATAGGATTTAAAATAATCTTTGACAAACCACCAGATGACTACGAATGTATTTTATGCAACCTCGCTTTGACATTAACATTTTCACAAACCACAGTAGGCAGACCCTTGCTGTTTTTTCATTATCTTTTCCAACCGTGGCTGAAAACCCCAATGATGCCACTTCACCAGAGAAGTATTCTGAACGTGTTTTCTACTTTAATCACATCCTTTCAACACCATGGATCTTCACCTGACAGATTATCTTCTCCACAGGCAGGCAGCCATATCCAGACCTTGATGGGGTCCCAAAGCCTTCAGCATCGTAGCCGGGAGCAGCAGCCATACGAGGGAAATATTAACAAAGTGACCATCCAGCAGTTTCAGTCACCATTGCCTATTCAGATCCCCTCTTCACAGGCCACCCGGGGACCTCAACCTGGACGGTGCTTAATTCAAACTAAAGGGCAAAGGAGTATGGATGGATATCCAGAGCAGGTGAGAAGAGTTTTCACAAGTGATGAATTTTCAAGAAATGCTCAGGAAAGTCCAATGCATCTATGGTTTGTCTTCCCTCATTAACGCAATCAGGGACACATTAATGCTGTCACCATGTTGAATGGAGTGGAGTGCTCTTTGTACGGATTTTATCATTACTTGCGTTGGTTAAAGACAACAATATATAGGAATTGATGGTTGGCAAAACGCCCATTTTACGTAAGGAAAAATTGTTGGATCAGAATCATTTTTCTGGTGTATCCTACACCCTCTCCTACCCACTCCCAATTCCGATTTAGCTCTATAGCACTGCTTTTGGATGTTACGAAGAGCTTCAAAGAACTGGATGGAGTTACCAAGACCTCTGAAATCGACAGGGCTAAAAGTAAATTGTATGTTCCTCTCTATTTGTGGGAACATTTTTTATAAATCCTATTTTCTGATTGTTGAATAGAACAGAGATAAAGCTCTGCTATGAAGAAAATGATAAAGAACAGTTAGAAGGGAAACATTTCTGAAATGCTCCAAAACCTACTGATAAATGCCATGTAGCAAAAAGATTGCTGCTCTTCTGACTGATCTAAAAGTAGGATTTGTTTTTTTCATTATAGAATCTGTTTTTCTTCCTTAGGATTAGAAAACTGAATAGGATCTCAGCTATTGAGTTATAGTAAGCTGAGAAAGTAAGATATTAAGGTCTTAGTATTCTTATAAAATTAATTTCTCTTACTTCATTCTTCAGATAATTAGGCAAAGCTGACTTTGCCCTCTGACTTCACTGACTTCACTCCTTAACATGGTTTATAAAGGTTTCACTTTATTATTACTTACTCAAAGCTTCACCTATCACCCCACCTTGTTTTCTGAACATATCCGACAAGATTATCTTCATTTTCTAGTTTGTTCTTTTCTATTGTTAAGAGCCATTTATTATTTGGATCCCAGTTGCTCTAGACATTTCCTCAATTTCTTAATACTTTTCTCAAAGCTGAGATTATGTATTAATCATTCTTAGAATCATAGGGTATTTTTAAAGATCATTTTTTTCTATCTTGCCTTAATCTAGGCCAAGTGTTGGAATTAAGGTAAAATCAATCAGACAGGTGTCTTTAGTGAGGGAATAATGTGAGGTGTGTAATTCTCCAGGGATTCTACAAAGTTAATGAAGTTTTAAATTATGATTTATCAAAGGCAACTTAGAAGGTTAAACATTGTTCATATCGCCTCCCCCACACATATCACAACCTCGGCTCAGTTCTCTGACTTAGGTAGTTATTCCTAATAGCAGCTACGTGTTTCATTTTGTTTTTTCTCTCTGAGAAGCAATGCATTTAAAAATTCACTGAAATCAACACCCTCCATTTTCACCTACCTTCAATAGTAAGTTTAGTATGCACTTATTAGCATACTAATTATTAGCATTCACTTATTCTGAACACTCTAAATTTAAAGGTCTTTTTTTACATTACTCTTCCAAACACACATAAATTGTATAGTTTGACTAAGGAGAAGATTGTGAAGTTGTAAAGTTTACATGCTTATTAAATTTAAAACATCATGATTCTTTCAGAAGATGTATTTAGAGTCCCTTGAGAATGTTTTGATTCACGGCTCTAAAAACATCAGACGCCTTTCAAACTGAGAAGTGAAAACTTAAACATTCAATCATTGTGTTAAGGAAGGGACTTAAGTTTGAAAAGAAGTTGTGCTCAGAAAAGCCCTACACTTGGTTTCTGTTGGAACTCTGTTGTCACCAGCTTTGAATTCTTAATAATCATTGAACAAGGAGCCTCACATTTTCATTTTGCACCAGGCCCCACTCATTACATAACTGGTCCTGCTTATATATACTATTTTATTTAATCCTCATAATAATCTTATTTCTCTTTTACAAATGAAGAAACCGAGGTACAGAAAAATTAAGTAACTTGTGAAAGATATAATTGGTCATGCTAGAATTTTAACCCAGGTTTGTCTGACCCAAAAATCCAAGTTCTATGTCCCTATCTTACTATTAACTCAACGATATGATTTCAGATACTTGCTTGCTGTAGCTTCAGTGTCCTCTTCTGTTAAATGATATTAATTAAATCTGTGTCAGCTCTAATTCAGAATTATAGAACTGCCATATGCAGAGAGAGTATTGACTTGAACTCACAGGAACACTTGCAATGCTTTGAAAAGCAAAAAATGCTGAACAAATGGCAAGTTTTATTATTAACGAAAACTTTCCTCCATATACCTTAATATGATCTAAAGAACTAATGCATTTCTAATCTGATTAAAATAAATTCCATCGAGCAATGAAAATATACAAGTCTAATAAATGGTAACACTGATGAATTCAAGGAATTAAAACAGTGTCATTTTTTTACCTAGCCAGAGCACTTCACTTTATTTAGCCGTTAAGAAACACTTAGTAAACTTTGATGTTCCTGCCCAATGATGAAACCATCTCAACTTTCAAATTATCCATTACAACAGGGCAAGCATAAACAAACAAACAAACAAATAAATAACAGGGCAAAATACCAAAGAATTCTAATTTAGTGCACTTATTTTAACATTTATTTTACATAGATGTTAAGTATCAAGTCTGTTTTCAACCCTAGGATTAAATGAAATAAAATATATGGCCTCAGGGGTATTGTGCTCAGCGAAATAAATCAGGCAGATAAAGAGAAATATCATATGGTTTCACTTCTATGTGGAATCTAATAAAATGAAATAAAAACTCAGAAACAGATCAAACTGATGGTTGTGGGGTTGGGGAGATGGGTGAAAAAGGTGAAGGGAATATAATCAATAATATTGTGATAAGTTTGCATTGTAACAGATGATTACCACTAGACTTTGCACAGTGATCACATTATAAGGTATTATAAATATCAAATCATTGTATTGTATACCTGAAACTAACATTGTATACCACCTATACCTAATTTTAATTTTTTTAATAAATAAATAGATAAAATATATGGAAGTGATTTTTTAAACCATTAAGTGATACCCAGATTCAAGATATTAGTTTCTATAGGCTAGAAATCTGATTTCTAATATTGAATGTTCTTTTTTAACAAATTATCTACAACACAAAAACACATGCATATCCCCTGAAGTTCAGTATCAGGGGATTTTACTTAGAAAAGGGATTTTAATGCATAATCCATTTTGATTATTGACAAAGGTAATACAGGATAAGAATCAGAATTGTATTAAGTAGTAAATTGAAAGCCAGAAAGTGAAGGTTTGACTCCCATTCCACATGAAAAAACTCTTAGCTATCATATCCATGTTATTAGTGCTTCCCTTTTATTCTTAGTCCAAGTAAAGAAACTTAAACATTCTATTCACCTGACTCTCCCCTTCACAATGTAATTATTTATATCTAATTTATTATTTATATCTAATGTACAGCTGTACATTAGAATATGTTCAGGAGATTTAAAAAACACTGATGCCTTGGTCATACCCCAAAGAAGTTGATTTCATTAGTCTGGATGTGATCTCAGTACTGGGAATTTTTGAAACATCCCAGGTGATTCTGTTGTGTAGACAAGGTGAGAAGCAATATCTACACCTTGCTTCTCTGTAACTAAACAATGATTCTGTAACTAAACAATTCTGTAACTAAACAATGTATCAGCTGAATAATATATTGCTTCTGTAACTAAAGATTCTGTAACTAAACAATGTATCTGTAACTAAACAATGATTCTGTAACTAAACAATGTATCAGCTGAATAATATATTGCTATTATCACTATTTTAAAATAGACATAAATTGTCCATAACTTATTGACTATTTTTAAAAAGAAACTAACATTAACTTAGTTTTTCTGTTTTGCAAATGTATAATCCAAAGCAAAGTGTATTTACATATGTAGAACATATAGATATAAAGCAGAAATATAGGAAGGAAAAACATGATGGTGATGCTTCAAACGGCTCAAAACCCTTTCATGTATTAACTGACTTCATCTAATCAATAATGCTGTAATACAGTAGAGCAGTCTGTTTTGTTGACTAGCAAATTAGAAAATTAAGATTCAGAGGTGTTAACTCTCTTGCCTGTGGTCACATAAGAATCTAGAAGCTGAGCTGGAGTTAGAACCCAGTCTCCTGAGTCTACCACATTAGACACTGCAGCCCGCGGCACTACAGCCAAACACAGGGGTCAAGAATAAGCCCACGCTGGAGGAGTAAAACAATGGAAAACATATACCCATGCGTCATGTCTGCCCCAGACCAGAGTTTATACCCACTAATTGGCCGAACATATTAGGATGACAAGAGCTCCATCGCTGTCTCCTGCCAGTTCCTGGGAGTATACCTTCAAACTAAAGGTTGTTCCTGAAAGAGAACTTACAAGAATTACATTAGAATCAACCTCTGTGAGTTATACAAAGTGATTTGCAGCCATCAAATCAAGGGGTGGGCGGAGAGGGGGCTACAGGGTGGGGGGGGAAGTGCAGCCATTTCCTTTGTTCTTGCTACTAGGTTTTAGAGCACTGAGAGTTCTAGAGATAATAGATGATGCCTCACAGGGCCTCACTGCCACATGACAGTCCCTTTTGTCATGGGCCTCTCTAAGATAGACCCAGTATTTACATATTTAATTAGAGCAAGACTAGCACAGACCAGAAGTATCAAGTGAAGCCAAATGATGAAAACACACTCTGAAAGAAGCAAAAGCACCACTGACTGCCAGGCTGTGGCTTATAGCTTCAGCCAGAAATTTCATTCGTTATCAATTATCTTAATAGAAAATTGAAATGCTGATTCTCGTGAAATAAGCTTTTTATTCGCTGCTTAGATCTGACCTTTTGTTGGAACAGTGCATTTCCTCTTGGCTAATTCTCTTTACTTTCAGACTGCTTCTTGGCTGGGAGGTATTTTCTCCTCTTACATTTTATGGCCCCTTTGGGCCTTACACTTGCAGGTGGAACTCCTTATATGTGAGACTCTCTCTGACATGCTTTATGGGACACAGCAGCAGTCACAACACGACTGATTAGCCATATCATGTTGCATGCCCAAGGTTAGTCTAGCTTCAGATAAGAATTAATGGTTGTTCGTCACATTTATAAAACCACAGTGTCATCTTTATTATTTCTGCCATTAAAAAATATACTGAGGCATTTCTTCGTATACTTGGCACATAGGAAGTATTTCCTTTAGATTTTTAGTGCCTTCCAGATTGACAATAATATGAAACAGATATCGTCACTACCTTGAAAGAGAAGAACTAGAACGTATCCCCAACAATTTACTTTGTAAATAAAATCTGTTGCGTGTATTTCCTTTCAGGTTTTATAGTGAGTAGCCTAGGAAAGCCAGAGTGCATATACCTTCTACACATTGCATGGTGCGATATGAAATTTTCACATTAGGAAGATATAACCCAAATTTCAAGTAATTTAATTTGAAATGCACAGTTATATGGGAAAACACAAAGGTAAAATATTTAAATCATATTAGTTCCTTTCTTCCCATTTTTTAATTGACCACTAATAACAAAAGAGGACTACAAGGTAAACTGGTGTATTGACGAAAGCTAAAATACTCCTTCAAGCTACATCAAGCTATTATATGTCCATATCCACAGACAGTGAGCCATATGGATACAAAACTATTGTAAACTGTACTTTCTAACATCCTATGATAACTAGTTTTAACAAATGTAGCTCAATTAAAGGAAAAGTTGTAATTAAACATGTCTTTAAAATAAATATATGGAAGAGTACTTACTGTAACTAAAGTTACTCATAATTTAGAAACTATTCATTAATGACTCTACCATAAAAAAACACATTAATAGATAGTTTTTGCCTTTGTGTTGCAAGTGAACTATGTAATAGTTAAGCATTATATTTACTATTATGAAATATGACAGTGAATTAAGAACAGTTCTATTAAATGGCCAAGCCTAATTGTTCCAGTTCCTAGCGACTCACAATATATGCTGCTTAAGTCAGGAATAGGAGTCAAGTTTACCTTGAACTATCTAAGAGGTAGGGGTTAAAGGTACCTTGAAAATAAAAATATAGAGAGCATTTTGGGCATTTGCATTTGCCCATAAGCAAATTAATAGGCTAAAAAAGATTGCTGGGGAAACAGAGAGCTACTTGAGAAAGCAAGCATTTCCAATCATCTTTAAGAACTTTTCCAGTATATATTTGTATAAATGCAAAATATATGCTAAAAAAAATTAAGATTTTTTTTTCCTTAATTCTCTATGAATCTTTTGCCTGCTAATCTGGTAATACTTGGTTCACCTAGTTGCAGCACTTGTTCTGTATTTAAAAATTATAAAAGTGTTTTCTTTCTTTATGTAACCAAAGTGCATGCTACCTCTAAGGTCTTAAGTCTTTCAATCATCTGGGGTCAACTGCCCCACTACTTTACATGGAAAACTAGGATTTTCACCACAGCCCACACACTTATCCCTAGCTCAGGATCATCAAGAATTCCCAGGTTTGTTATAGTTTCTCTAGGTCATGCCTGGCACTGATTTCTCATTTATGGACTTCTTGGTCTACATTCTTTGTATCAACTCCTATAATACTATCATCTTTACTAAGACCTTACGCCATGGTGGACCTATCCCGAAGGCCATCATTTTCCCGTAGTACTACAAAGCACAAGGCTCTTGTATTTAACAGACTTTCATTGATGACTTGGAGTTTAGGGAGATAATATAGCACAGAATGCTAGAATATTAGCCCTCCAGTCTTAAATATTTTTTGGCTATTCCCTGTCACAAATAATTTCTTCATATGCCCGACCTCTTTCCTTTTCACAGTGTCCTCTTTCTTCCAAGACTTCTAAGTCCTTCTCCAGGAGCTGCTGCCGAGTCTCTCTTTTTACTGAGTATTTCATTATTCCTTTCTTTTACCCTCATTCCTGCTATGGCCAAAAGTTCTCCCCTTTCTCAAACTCAAAGTCCTGCTATTTCTAAACAATAGAATCATCTACTAAGGAGATGAATCATACTACTCTCCCAGGAAACAGTAGCAGTTTATTTAAATAGCCATATTTTCCATCCCTTTACATTTGCGAATTTTCTTTCACTTATTCCTACACACCTTTCAAATTAATTGGAATACTTGTGCATTTAAACTGGATAATTGAAACAATTCACAACCTTTTATAAGGCTTTTAATTTTTAAAAACTGCTAATCAAGATTCAGTCCTCCACAGGATTTAATGAATAAATCATTACTAATGTCTGCTTGCCCGGGTAATTTCAAGCTAGTTTCAATCATAAATTGATGCCTATAGAAACACTAACGAAGAAACAAAAATTCATAGACACAGACAATAGTTTAGTAGTTACCAGAGGGTAAGGAGGGAGGGAAATGATAGATGAGCGTAAAAGGGATCAAATATATGGTGATAGAAGGAGAACTGACTCTGGGTGGTGAACACACAATGTAATATATAGATGATGTATTACAGAATTGTACACCTGAAACTATGTAACTTTACTAACGATTGTCACCCCAATAAACTTTAATTTAAAAAAATAAATTAAATAAATAAGTAAATAAATAAGAAAAGAAACACAAAATATTTTGTCAGAGTTTATACGTCTTTTGTGTACCAAGTTAACATAGGGTAACCCTGAGAACGTAAGTGAAATGTGAATCTTTTCTACATGGATGCAGTTATTTGAAGACATTTAGCTTTGATATGTATTTGATTAACTTTTTATATCTTCCTTACATAGTTTTGTGTGAGAATAGAAAAGAATCCTGGCCTTGGATTTAGTATCAGTGGTGGAATTAGTGGACAAGGAAATCCATTTAAACCTTCTGACAAGGTAAGAAGTAAATTTCTTATTGACAATTTTAATTAGAAAAATATTGTCTTGTACCGCAAGAAAAAAATGGTTAGAAAAAATTTTAAGTGTTTTTACTGTGCTTTGATAAGCTAGCTAACTATGAAGCCAATTAGAAACTGTTTCAGCACTGGGAAAAAGAATTCACTGCAGTGCTTGCTAAATCCTAAGACTAAATAAATTTACGCATAATCCTTGGAAGGAAAATTGTTCATTTTTTGCATTTTGTTCACAATTGTACCTATTTGTAATGAAAGACATTCAGGCAAGTTCTTATAAGTTGTTACAAAAGTTTACTTGCAGATCATTTAGTTGGGAAGATGTTTTCTCATACTAACTGAATGATTAAATGAGGATCCAATGCCAGGGCCAGCTGACTGACATCTCTTTAATTCATCGTGTTTGTAAAGTATTTCACCAATAGAACTGTAGAACTGAAAGACCTCGGAAAACTAGTATTCTATGAGAAAATCAGAGTTAGCCATGACAGAGGAATCAGGTCCTCTTCCCATGCTTACCCCTGTTTGTCACACCATGGGCAAAGGTTCCCCACCACCCCCAACTCTAACCTCAGCCATTTCCTGAGCACCCAACATGCTGCCCATGCTCACATCTGGCCTGTCTGATACCATCGTGGAAAACCTGACTTTTTTATTTTAAAAAATTTACCCTGGGCTATATCACCTGCCCTGCTACCATCAGTGTTTAATACTCTCAGCTTTGAATCAATTAGTAATTATAATTTGATGATAATTGAAACTATTTGCTTTTGACCTCATCACATTTATTTGTAGTCAGTGGCATGAAACTTGGGGGTGATGAAGACAGACAGAAATTAGATATGAACAAAACCTCCACATGCGCTCAATCTACCTGTAAGTCACAACCTGGTGCAGATCTTTTCAACTCACCATTAAAAACATAACTCCCATCAATTTCTGGTCATAAAACCTGCTTCTGAAAAAAAAACTTCAATGCCCCTACTCTGGAGATTTCTGTAGCCTGAAACAGCACCCTTCACCCCTTATTTTCCTCCACTTCTTCCCAATCTTATTGTTTCCTAGCATTCTTTATGCCCTTCTTCCTCTCCTTTCTAGAGAAGAAGAAGCGAGGAAGAGGTTGGACCAAATGGAGAAATTGTACACACTGTACACATTAGCATGTAAGGGACGAGAAAGAAATCCTCAATGGCCATAGATCCTCAGTGGCTCCTTTGGTCAACTGGTTGGAGCAGCTATTCATATATAAGGAGTGTGGATGAGGCAGCCCTGTGTAACTAGGGGAATGCCAGTTAGGAATGTTTGTGCATATGCATTTCTATTTTGAAATGATGTTGAGGATAACCATTGATTTAGTGGAATTAAAAGATTCATGGTGTAGTGTGACCAGGTGTTTCCTGAATTTTGACAAGTTATTAATATATATTAAGACAAAATGTTTGAAAGTTCAAAATTATCAGAAACGTACGATGATATTTTTAAAAATCTGAAATCATTGTCTTATTTATCTTGGTCCCCCTTTTTGTCTCTGGTTTTATATCTACTCCATAAGTTCTTTGAATGAAAAGTTAATAACCTTATCATTCTTAAGATAGTTGAAATTCAAAAGACATGTTTTTCGCCCTTTGCCCACTAGTATATACATCTTTTCACTATATTTTGGAAATCACAGGGTAATAAATATCGTTAAATTAAGGATGAACAGATTGCTAAATAGTCAAAATGTCTGAATGCTGTTGCTCTTCTGTTATTTTCAACTGAAGGGGACAGTAGATGTGAGGCTTTCAGATCATTGCCTGTAATTCTTCCACTATATATAATTATTCCACTATATATAATTGTAACTAAATATAAATTCTCATTTGTAACATTTTGATGACTCTAGTGAGACTGAACTATTTCTATAATCTTATAATTTGCTCTTTTGGTTAAATGCAACAGATACAGAGCTTGAATTGTATAATGTATTCATTGAAAGATTTCCCTTCAAAAGCTCTTTTCTTTGCCTGATTACTCTCTAAAACACTTCACAATCTGAAATGCAAATCTCTATTATTGCAAAATTGATGGGAGTAATTAAAAGTTCCAAATGTACAGAAGATTCTCAAGACTGCTCTTAATTTATTGACCACTTTTGGTGTCATGCCAAACATATGGTGGATACTTAGTTTAAAGTGTTCAGAAGATCTAAAAAGACATTGGCTCTTTCAATTTATACAGGAATTTAATCCACTCACAAGAAAAGGGATTATCCTCTTGGGAATTCAATTATATTTCTTTAGCCCCACTGCTCCATTATACCAACCCCAAAATACCAAACAGTAAGAAACCCCAAAATACCAAACAGTAAGAAAATGAAAATGAACTTTAAAAATACCCCTCTCTCCACAAAACAATGTGTTTTTTTTCCTGAGTTGGCTAATTTACAGCTGAGGGTGAAGAGAAGCAAAATAAACATACGTTTAAATTCAACAGATACTACCTGATTTGAAGGTGGGTGCTTTGTAAGAAGTTCTAGTCATGCAAAAGTTTAAACTTTAGTATGATACATACTGCCTTCCAATAAACACATCAATGGATTAGAAATATTCTTAGAAGCACACTATATTATTTTTCTTGCTATTCATGAACGTTTGAATGTTTTGTAATGCCACTCAAAATTCTAAGTATACAAGATACCTGAATGTCTTAGAGGCATTGACGTTCTGTACTAAAGTAGCCAATAGATTTGTTTCACTCTCTTTCTTTTGACTGATGGGGACCACTATTCCAGCCGAATGCCAAAGATCAATGTGAGATAACATCCAAACCGATTACCTGGTATACAACCACATAAGGAAAGCATGAAGTCATCATCCCAAAAGGCTGGGAGTGTGCAACTGGGGCAAAAGTGAGCTGTGTTGTTTAGTCGGGCGATATAAATTCCAATATAAATTCTGTGGTAGTGTGAGATTATTGCACAAAACCCCTTGGGACAGCCCAACAATTAACTGAGACTTTGGGGAGAATTCGGGATTAAGCTATAAACGGGCACTGTTTTGTGCCAGACTTTGAGAGCTTAGAACAGCATCTGATCTTACAAATTTAAGATCCCAAGGTAGTCCTAATCAATTATTGTCTCCTCAGGTTAAATGGATGGAGCGCAATTAGTCCTGAGGTTCATATCACTGTTGGAATAATGTTTAGTAGTTGAGCAACCCAATTCACTCACCATGAAGTTCATTATTTTCGGTGCGCTGTCAGGTGAAAACCGCATTTACATACTTGGAAAGAGAGAACTGTAGAAAACTGGTTAAAAATGGTCCTATATAATGCTTGCCTCTGCCCTCCCAGTGAAGTGGATGGAAGTCATGATCTGGTTTATTATCATAGAGAAACACTGCTGTCAAGATGGCAGCGTGCTTCAGAGAAAAGAAAGATTTTGATCTAACAAATCTGATGATAATAATAAAAGTAATAAAAATAATAGCCTTTTATTAAGTATACAATGTGCTCGTTACTGTATTAGGCTTTTCATATACATGAAGTTATCTGATCTTCATAACTAAGTTGGGTTGGTTGAGTATTATTTTCCTCATTTTGCTGAGACCCAGAAGGGTTACTTAACTTGCCCAAGGTCATTTAGCTGATCTGTGGCAGACAAGATTTGAACCCAAATTGATCTGACTCCAAATCCCTTTCTCTTAATAAGCACTGCGCTGCATGCCTCTATCTGCAAATGCCCAGGGCCACATGGAAAATTTATACCCTGTAGAGTTGAGACTAATATGATATTCTGATACGGAAAGTATTACAGAACCCTCTAATTAGTCATAGTCTAGATATTTGTTTCAACAAGTACTTGGAAGTCAGCATGTATTCTCTCTTGAACCCAAATAATTAGAAGCATACTGTACACAATGGATTGCTAAGCAATTATAAAACTTTTGGACTAAGTTATTATTACAGTGGTGATTCTGCCAATGGAACAAATCACAATAATCTTTGCCTGTATTTAAAGGTTCATAAAATAACAGTTCATAATAGCAAAATGCAAGTAATTTACCAATAGAATTTCCACTGGATGTTGTTAAAAAGAAGAGACTGAATTAATGGATAAATGATACTGTGTTATGTGGTAACTTCATAAAGTAGCCCAAGACTCTGCAAATGAATGACTTTTTAACAATGCATTCACATAGTTCTTCATTCAAGGACCGATATCCCTCCTTGTCTCATTTGAGGAGGTAGGACTAAACTTCTAGAGTTGAAAGATATTAAAGAAAACTCATAGCCCCTTGCTCTATATGTTCCAAAAGTATAGCTCTGACTAGTCCCATGAACAATTATCTAGTCATAAGATCAAAATAAAAGCTATATTATATATATCCTGAAAACACTTGAAAGCAGGAAATATACATACTTGGGCCTCAGGGTCAAAGAATCACTTATTCTTCACAGTTTTATTATAAATAATCATGCTCAACAGATACCAGAGAGCCAACCCACATTTTCACTGATTTGTAATCTGCATGTAGACAGAAATGACAGAAGAACCAAATTCATGTTCTTTTCTAAATGTTGTAATTTGCTTATGGTACAGGTAAAATTCAATGCAAGGAAGAATGTTGGAGGCACGGCAAATGTAAAAGAAATAAATTCTAAATAAATGTTCTGGGACTTCGGAGTACATTACTATATCTTATTCTGCATAACTCCAAATGTCAAAAAGGCCTGCAAAAGACTTAAGCTCCTCTTCTTCACACCCCACTTTCCACCCCAAGAAAAAAAATGGGATGTTTTTGTGTGTGGAGATGCATACTGCATCAAAGAAAAGTATTTTTGTGATTAATATTAAGAAGAAAAGGAGGGTTAAACGTTCAGAATCAAAGCATTTATCTGATACCTTTGCCTGGTATAACAATGCCCATTTGCATGCGTGTGGCAGTGAGTGGCACATTCGAAAATGCACAGGAATAATTTTCCAGATTTGCTCAGCCTCTTGACATTGGGTGAATCATAAACAAAAATGTTGCAAAAGATATGTTCTTGACTTATGAAAAAGTACATACCGTATGTCTATTTCTTGTCATGTATTCTCCAGGAATGCGAAAATCAAGAATAGCAAACACATTTATCTAGAACTCCATACAGCATAAGATTTGTATATACCACATAAATATTAAACTACGTAAAACATATTTTCTTCATTTTGTACAGCTACTAGACAAATACGATTTATTTTATATATTTCTAAATTCATTTTACAGTAATTTATATATCTGCCCCATCCTTAATTCTACTTCAAGTGATTATGCAGTGCGTAGTAATTTGGAGTCTGTGCATTACGTGAAAGTAACAATAAGCAGCAAGGGCTGGATATAGTATTGTTTACCCACTGCATTTTGGACTAAATTTGGGAAGGGATTAAAACAGATCTTTTTACATGTAGAACTGATTTTTTTTAAATAAATGCCAAGTAAAAATTATTTTACAGCACAATTGATTATTTCAGCTGCATCTTAGTCACATTGCAATTTCTTGAAGCATTTTTTTTTATTAGTTTCAGGTGTACAAAACAATGTAATAGACATATATACCCCTCCCAAAGTGATAACCCCCCCAATCTACTGCCCCTCTAACATCGTATATAGCTGTTACAATTCCACTGACTCTCCTCACTATGCTGTATTCCACATCCTGTGGCAATACACAGGGAGTGCCAAAAAAATGTATAGAAGCAGACACGTTGGTCACCGTTACTCAAGCAGTAGTTCTCCATAATCAGAAGTGTCTGGACGCTGATGGTAACCACTTTGAACACCTCTTGTAATTGCAGAAGTCAAATGTGACTTGAATTCATATTTTGTTATAGGTATATATTATTACAATTTTAATACAGTTTTCCTTTCTTAAAATGTATATACATTTTTTGGCACTTTTATATATATATACATATTTAATATTCAATATTATTCTACCTCAGCTTCAGATGTATAGCGTATTGGTCAGGCATCTACACAATCTATGAAATGCTCCCCCTGATAAGTCCAGTGCCCGTCTGGCACCTACATAATCTTTACAACATTATGGATTATATTCCCCATACTGTATTATGTCTACTAATTGGCACTTTCTAATCCCTTCACCTTCTCCAACATTCCCATCCCCCTCCCATCTGGCAACCATCAGTTTTTTCTCTGTATGTCTGAGTCTATTTCTATTTAGTTTGCTCATTTATTCTGTTCTTTAGATTCCACATATAAGTGAGATCATATGGTATTTGTCTTCCTCAGTCTGACTTATTTACCTTAGCATAATGTTCTCTAGGTTCATCCATGTTGTTGCTAATGTTAAGAGTTCATTCTTTTTTATGGCCGAGTAATGCTCCATTATATAAATGTACTACAGTTTCTTCATCCAATTGTCTATCAATGGGTATTTCAGTCGTTTCCATGTCTTGGCTGTTGTGAATAGCACTGCAATAAACATAGGGGTGCAGATATTTGTTTGAATTAGTGTTTTGGATTCCTTTGAATAGGAGTGGAATTGCTGGTTCATAAGGTACTTCCATTCTGAGAAGTTGAGAATGCCACTTGGTTGTTTGAGGACAGTAAAAGTGAGATTTTTAAAAACTGAAAAATGTATCTTTGCCTATTCTGTTCCTTGTCTTTTATGTTGAGAAAATATCCTGAATCTATTCAAAAACATTGATAGAAATGTAGCCTTCACAATCTCCTATTAATAGGATTTCTACAGGTATGACCACTTATACGGAGCTTTTAAAAAAAGGCATGACGTGTGCTTTAGTCAATTGGATAATGTCGGTATCTAGACATTGTAATATAAACAAGGCACGAATTTCATCTTATGAAAGAATATAAAATATAACTCAACACAGGCTTTGTTCTTTAGGATATCACTGAGGCACACATATGAAAAATAAGGTGATTAAAAAGTACCATTTTGAATAAATACATTGGGATATTTTAATTTAGCAATATATTTAGAGAATCACTAGAATTGAGATTGCTATCACTTTGTCGTATTTTACAACAATCAGTAAAACATTTTTCAATATATATGTGTGTGTGTATATATATAATATATATATTATATATAATATATGTAAATATATTATATATGTAAATATATATTATATATATTTATAAAATATATATATATATTTTATAATAACTGAGTGTGAACTGCATCCTTTTCCTTCACCAGCTACATGGCAGTCTCAGTGCTTTTACTCTGGGTGACATAATCATCATTCTTTAAAACCATCATATATTAGTCTCAGATGTATACAACTGCAAAGTCCTTTTAACTTACACCTTTAAAAAATTGCACAGACAATAGTTTAGTGGTTACCAGAGGGGAAGGGGGAAAAGGGATTGTAGATGAGGAAAAAGGAGGTCAAATATACGGTGATGGAAGGAAAACTGACTCTGGGTGGTGAACACACAATGTGATTTATAGATGATGTGATACAGAATTGTACACTTGAAGCCTATGTAACTTTACTAACCATTGTCACCCCAATAAATTTAAAGAAAAAGTCACACAAAAAATTGCACAGGTAATAAATGAAAACATTGTCACTATAAAAATTCAAATAATATAGCGACTCAAAAGTAAAAAAATATTATCCTTTGCACTCCACCCCCACACTGCCATGTACAACCTTGACCTAAGAGTCACTTTATCAGTCAGAGTATCAGTATTCATAACCATAGTGTCTTCTGGGTATTTGCCGCTGGCCTTTTCCACTTCCTGATTTTACTGCCACCTCTAAGAAATACTAGCATTGTCTGACTCTACAATGATATGTTAGCTATTAAATAAAACCATTGCAAATCTAAAATAATCATAGTTTGACTGAATATAGCTTACAACAAAACAACTTTTCACTTCAAAACCTTATTTTAGTATAAGTGACAAAAAAGAGTTTGACTGAATTCTTCACTTTCAAGTCATTATTTTAAAATGATGTCAAAAAAGTATACAATTGGAAGGGCTTTGAGGAAGCCTGCAGCGATGATAATCAGAAAGCTGATTAACCGACACTATTTTAGGAATAGCTAGGAAGGAGAATCCACAGCCACCTACAGTTACCCACTCCTGTTTTAATAGTTTCATCTATTTTATGCTATGCATGAAGCTGAGAAGGAAAGGCATTAGAGGCTCTGACAGAATCAGCAAACTGTATAAAACTCAGCAATCCAAACATTCACCACCAATTGAGGTCTCATTCTGAATACAGGTTTTAAAGAATATTTCTTGTATTTTCCTTTCCTTTTTTTTTTTTAATTAGTTTATTTCTTGTATTTTTTCCAAACAGACAAGAAATCTGGAAAGACAATAATGTATGAGGGAATATTACCATTTCCATTTAAAAGAAAATACGAAAATCAAATAAAAACACCTGCTTTTTAAACCCAAGAATTTCACCAAGAAATAAACAGGAAGCAAAGTCACTTTGAGTCATAGTAGACATTCCAGAGAAGTTTGATTGTTAGATCATAATTGGAATACTGGAACTACTAATAAAAGTTATAATTGTAAAGTAAACAAAGCCAAACAATTTTAACTTTTACATTCAAATTTCCCTAAAGAGAACAGCCTATTATGATCAGAATCAAACTATAAAAAATATTCTAGTACTCAAGTTGTCATTTCTAACAGGAATCTCAGATAAAAGGGAATAAACTGCTTACTTTTTTAATGCTTTTAGCAAGTCAAAAGAGCGGTATCTTAACAAAGATAGTTTTTTGGTTTTTTTTTGCCTACTAAACAAACTTTTACAAGACCTGAAAGTATGATGCAAGTCTAAAGATCAACAATGAAGTATTTCTTCTGTTAGGATCGTCTCCATTATGTTGCCACTAGGATAGTTGTAATCACATAGTGGTTTGTATGGGTTTTATTAGTCTCCTTGTTGCTCCAGTGCATTATTGATCAATATTTTTAAAACACAATCCAGTGATTTCTATTTTAATATTTACTTTATTTAACAATTTGGGAGAGTTTATAGGAATTTCTTTAAACATCTGTTCATAAGATTTCTGAGAAATTTTTAAAGGACTTTGGTCAAGTGTAGAATTTTTATTTGTATCTCTATCTTTTGAGGCTCAAAGTTTCTAGATTTCAAAAGCGATTCTTCTTTGTGTTCATTCATCTTTTATGGATTTTACATTTCATTGTTTTGTCAGCTAAAGTTCAGTCATACATCAAAGCATCGTATTCATCTGCTAATGCCCCTTTTTCTTTCTTCCTCCCTCCTGTCTGTCCCTCTTTCCCCACTCTCTTGCAGTTTCTAATGGCCCTGGGATAAATCTCTTCTCTTGTTACTTATAAATTCCTCAGTTGTTATGGTGGCACATTGTCCAAAGCCTAAGATTTGACACTTGGCAATTAACCTTAAATTATTTTGTCATCACACTTTTGATTCATAGAAAGGAAAACTATCAATAATTCCTTTATCCTTGATGAGTCAAATATTCTAATAATCACAGGAACTAAGTAAATACAGTCTATTGTGCATATGTAATGCTGCTTCTATCAGCCACAACATAGTTTTATATTAACCTTGATCAATTTATGAAAACATATATATGTTACTTGTCACATTTTTGGAGAAAAAAAAGTCTCCCCTTAAAAACTATTGAATCCGTGACTGTTACTTTCATGAATCAGTGTTTCCTTCAGAAATACTCTTTGAAATTTCATAATTATATGAAAGCATGAAATACTATATTCTATAACATTTTAACCACTGTGTTCTGAATTGTAATTGTAATAGTATGCAATTTTTATCTGAGATACGGCCTTTCTAGAAACCAATTTCTTAGCATCAGCTAGAGCCCAGATTTTTCAGAATTTTAAAGAAAAGCATATTTCATAAATCGAAGTTGCAGCTCCCTTAAGAGAAGTTCTATTTTGGTGTCTAAATTTACAATAGCTGAGACTGTCACAGTCATTCACCTTCATCATTAAAAAGTCATGTAAAGTTTCTTTCTTCTCTAAAGTTAGAATGTCAAGTGTTGGCCCTGTAGATTAACTTTCTGAACCCGTTAAGGTTTTTGTCCAGTGGAGTACAGGCTAGCTAGGTAACCAGCAAGACAAGGTCAGATCTCGACACTGTAAAAAAACATCCTATACTCACCCTTTTTCAAAATTATTTGTGAAAAGTAAAACTTTTTAAAACCCAATTATGGGTACCTTGGAAAAACTATTTATGACTTGCATAAAGATTATGGGTTTTTTGTTTGTTTCCGTTTTTAAATGGGGGAAACATTTGTAGCTTTCGGCCAACCCTCTCTAGATTAACTTTGATTCACACCTATGGGGTGCCCTCTGTGATGCCATGGGTCTGTGTCTATCTCAGGCACACCCAAGAATTGGTGTCTGAGGAGCAGCAAAGACTTCCGTTCTTTGGGAAGGGCTACAGCACTTATCTTGTTGTTCTGTTGTGAGATGCCCTCTAAAGGTGGTGCTAAGGGAAAACCACTGTGCTCTCAAGCCACTAAGGAACCTGAGAGCTGGTCCTGAGGTATGAGACATTGGAAAACATACTCGGAGATGCCCTAAGCCATTAACTAGATTCTAGCAGGCCTTACCACAAAAAGCTGATGTATCTTACTTGGAGGTACAAAAGCAGGTAGCCCCGGAAAGTCGCGGTGAACCATCAGAAAGCTGTGTAGTTGGGACCCATGTCCACTACTGAGAGTGAACAATAACTGGAGTCATTATCACGAAGAACCACCACTAGGAAACCACGGATGAGACAGGAGAGACTTTACAGCCCTCTTCCCATCCCCTTTCTTAGAGAAGAGATGCAAATCCTCTTATCTGTTGGGAATTCAAGAAAAAGATAAATGTTGGCCTTGCAATATACTCCATATTGAGAATTGAGAAGAATCTCCTGACAATAAATCTGGTGCAGTTGGAGACTCAGAAACTCTCAATGTGGGCTTTGCTGGATAAAAAGACCTTAGATTGTAGCTCGACCTTTAGACTTTCAATAATTATAACATTTATTGACCCTACACTGAGTACCATCCACTGTTCTAAGTATTTTGTCTTCATTCACTCACTTAATCTAATACCTATGCGGTATGTGCCATTATTATACCCATTTTACATTTTACTGATGAGAAGAAGTTAAGTACACAAAAGCTAATTAACTTGCTCAAAGTCATGTGTCATATATATATTATATACACAGCCAGTCTAACTGCAGAGCTATGTTCTTATCTATTTCTTATACTATGTGGTAGGCAGAAAATAATGGGCACCCAAAGAGAGCCACAACCCAATTCCCAGAGTATGTTACATTACATGGCAAAAGGGACTTTGCAGATGATATTAAATTAAAAACCTGGACATGGGGAGATTATTCCGCATTATCCAGGTGGGCCCAAATTAATTATATGAGTCATTGAGAACAGAGACCCTTTCCTAGCTGTGGTCACAGGGGCATCTGACTATAGAGGAATATTCAGAGAGATGCACAATTGCTGGTTTTGAAGATGGTAAATGGGGATGAGGATCATGAGCCAAGAAATGTGGACACTTCCTAGAATTTGGAAAAGAGGAGGAAACATATTCTCCCCTAGATATTCCAGAAAATAATGCAGTCCTGCCAATACATTTGTTTTAGCCCAGTGAGTCCTGTGTTGGATTTCTAACCTACCAAACTGTAAGATAATAAATGTGGGATGTTTTAAGCCACTAAATTTGTTACAGCAGCAATAAAATACAAATGCACATCACCTCATTGAACAAAGGAGCTACTATTTTCCTTCCTTGGGCTAGATAATTTCACTATAATCTTGGGTATATAGTATGTTTCACTAGTTTTGAATGTCCTGTATGGTTTGTCCCATATTTAGCATACTACAAATGTTACAAGAAACTGAACATATTTTAGATCTTGTTAGTAGAGTTATAAAATTGATCAAATGCCATGATTTGGATCTTTGATACATGCAAGGTGGCTTATTGCTCTTTGGAAGGTAGGAGATGGGTTTCCAACAAACAGTAGGAAATTACTGTTCTAATTTTCAGAATACGAATAGTCTTGATAATTCTTCACCAAATTCTCTCCTAAGTATTCAAAAGTATTCTGTCAAAAGTATTCTTTTGAAAACTCAGAAGAAAATGAATTTGTTGAAAGGATGACACACAATGAGCTTTTTCAAAATGCTGTCAAAGTTTTCATATTTCTGGTCAATATTCATCTCAACAGAGCCCACACAGATGGGTTCAGAGTTATTTGGTCTCTTTCATAGCCTGCTGTTTATATACACAAATACAGGGGGAAATCAGGGTGCTGGTCTTTGCAGGCAGTGTTTTGGGAAACAGTCTACCTCCACAAATCATGAATGCCACAGACAATTATCACACATAGCACTTATTGCTATATGTTTCAATTAACATGGCAGTATGCTGTGTGATACCACATGCAGAGAAAAAAGAAAACTATAGCAATGGGTAGTAGCAGTTTCTTAGTGGATGAAGGTTATTGATTGAAAAGAAATATTAAAGCTTTAGAAAACCGCAGTAAATATTTTGGAAGACTCGGGACACATAAGAGAAAGCTTCAAAGCAAGTCTTCAGAACAGTGGTTGAATCCTGCAGAGCTTTGTGATGGATGAAATTAAACCTGCCACAGACATTACATTTGTATCATTTCAGCAGTCAGGCTGTGGGGCGTTCCTAGTTCCTCCCAGCATTACAGATGTGATGGCCATAACTCAGCTCCTGTGGTCTGGATTCATACAAATATTATTAAACTATTCCTGTACAATGAACTAAAGAAAGACAACCAAAATTAAATAAGTAGTACAGACTTTGGCTGCTAGAATAAAATAATAGCTGAAACAACCTTACTTCCAGCACCGAGAGAAGTAGTGGCTAATTTGGGGCAATAATGTCATTCTGCCTGTTGTACAGAGACCTCAATAGCACAGAGAGGGCTATTGAGGTCTCTGTACATACAGCTACTGGGGGGCTGATTGCACATACAGTCTCCTGGATTGATGGAGCATGAGAGTTATATGCCCAGTATGAATAGGACTGTAGGGAGTATATTTGTTTTCACGACCAGTGCCACTCACTGGTCTGTTGGATTAATTACTGTGCCTCATTTAACTGTCCCTTTCAAGCAACCAGTTTTGTTTTTCCTTCTAAATTGACCATTTGTACATCTGAATTGACCAAAGTAATTAGCTGTTTGAGCATCACTCCTAATAGTGCCACATTAACAAAAATTATATATATATCTATATCTATATCTATATATATCTATATATCTATAATATATATAATATCTATATTATACATAATATCTAACATACATATAATATCTATATTATATATATATATATAATTACTTTCTTAATGGTGTAAATAGTACATAATCCTTGTAGAAAATTTAGAAAATACAGATGAGCAAAAAGAAATATATATATTTATTTTATATATATATATATATAATATATATGTCTCTCTATATATAGGTATATGTATATAGGTATATAGTCTCCCATTACTACCACTGTTAATGTTTAGGGATAAGTATATCTTTGCAGATATCTTCCCACACAAATATACCTGTAAACATATTTCAGCAAAAATAGTATCATAACACATATAATGTTTTACAACCTGCTTGTTTCATTAAGCCATAGTGTACTTCTATACCTGCCATCTAGGACTTCATTTCTAATGATCATACATTATTTATTGTATAGATTTACCATAATTTATTTAATCAGTCTCTCATTATTAGACATGTAGGTGTGGTTTGTAATTTTATTATTACAAATAACATGATAAACATATTAGTAAGTGTATGTTGCATATTTGTCCAGTTATTTGCTTAAGATAAGTTCTAGAAGTTGAATTCATAGATGTCGTTTTCCAGCGATTTTGATGCTTATCTGTAGTTTCATCTTTAAATGGGAAGGAAAAGAAATTAAAGAGATTAAACTCTTTGGAAAGATACAAATCACTCAAAAGCCTTAAATGGATAAATTTCACAACTAACTGAAATGCTAAATGAAAACAGACATAGGAGTATTATAATTAGGGTCTGTTTGTTAAACCATTTGCACACACACACATACACACACACACATAAGTTATGGGTTTAAGTGAGAATCTTTAAGTATACATATCAACAAATGAAATTATTTTCTGAATAATAGGCAAAGACATTAAAATATTGTCTTCTATTAATAGTTCTTAAGAATTAAAAAAAAACACAGCGACAGCTATATTGAAATCTAATTCACATACCATAAAATTCACCCTTTTAAAGTGTATAATTAAATGGTTTTTACTATATTCACAGAATTGTGCAACCATTACCACTATCTAATTTCAAAACATTTTTATTACCTTGGAAAGAAACTCTGTACATGTCATTCTCCAGTCCCCTGCTCCCCAGCCTCTGGCAAACACTAATCTGCTTTCCTTTTCTATGTATTTGCATATTCTTGATATTTCATATAAATTGGATAATATATGGCCTTTTGTGACCAGCTTCTTTCACTTAGCATAATGTTTCCAAGGTTCATCCATGTTTTCAGTACTTTATTCCTTTCTACTGCCAAATAATATACCACTGGATAGATGTGCGCATTTTGTTTATCCAATCATCAGTTCATTCTTCAGATCTTGTCACCATCATGATTAAAATACTTCAGTAGCTCCCCAAACTGATAAGCATGTCTATTAAAGGCCCGTCTTAACCAAGCCCCAGCCCACTTTTTGGCCTTATTTCCCATGCTCTTGCACCCCATCCGGTCGCACCCTTCCATCACTACTCCAGTCGTAATAGAACTACTTGCAGTTTCCTAAATGTAACAGGCATTTTCACTATTGTATGTGGTGTTCTTGCTATCTGGAATACCCTTCCACCCCTTATCTGGGTGGACACCTTTCAGTTGTCTTTTTATGATTCAGCTGTCAAGTAAGTGCTCCTCTTAAAAATCCGAACATACCAAGGATAAGCTAAGTGCAACATTTTTCATAATCTATTGTATTTCTATCATAACACTTGTCATACTGCTTTGTAATTGGTGGTTTTCTTTACTTTTCCCTCCCTATATTGTGAGCTCATTGAAACCAGAAATTATATTCTGTATATCTCTAGAACACTAGCAATCAAGGCCTAGATGTGGTAGGCATTCAATAAATGTTGCTTTATATATATGATCAAAAAGAATAATTTGATTATTTTTATAAACTAAGCAATTTAGGGGTTCTGTAATTATGTAAACATACACTTTATATTTAAAATGCAATATTGAAATTTTCTTATGTTTCCTTTGTTCATTTGCATTTTATCTTAAAATTCCCAGGAACATACAGAGTAGTACTCATTAAAATCAACCAGTAATTATGTGTAATTCTAGTAAGGTTATTTAAGTGTGCATTGAATTTATGACCTATCAAATAGAAGACATTTTCAATACAGAATAACTTAAGCCAATTTCAGAAGTTGTACAAAAGATGCTTAGTACCATATTTCAAATGATTTCAGAAAGAAAGAATATGCCATGAAATTAATTTATAAATCATAGGTACACTTTAAAAACAAGATGAGTTTTTTCCTGCAAGTAAACTTGACCTGAAGAGTGGTGTTTTGCTTGTAATACTATAACAATCTTTGAAGTTTACATGTATAAACTGTTTTTAAGCTGTTTTCACTGTATTCTATATGAATAAAAAAATTAAATAGACCTAGTTCTTGATAATGGAATCCTAACCTCTGTTACTTCTGACTTATAGGGTATCTTTGTTACTAGGGTTCAGCCTGACGGACCAGCATCCAACCTACTACAGCCTGGTGATAAGATCCTTCAGGTAAGACAGACGAAAAAACAATGTATTCAAATGCTAACACTGAAACAAATATCTAACCATGTTATTAAGTTGAATGACTTGAATTAAATGATTCTAGTCATTAATTAAACAAGTCTTTCTTACATTGCTTACTTGACTTTATTGTTTTGGGGTTGAGAGATCACAAACCAATTCAGTTTGATAGAATCCAATACCCCCTGTACCTGACCCATGGTAGGTGTGCACATTTTTGTTTAAATGAATGATATTATTTACTAATGTAAGAAAAATTTATACATACAAGAACGATGCATAGTTACCACATATATGTAAGAGAAATGGTGCCCAAATAGGATATCTATGTGACTTTAGATGAGGGAGAAAGGACTGGTTCATATTTAATTTCTCAACAGTAAGCTTATTACTGTTTGAGTGCTGTTAAACACATGGTAGTATCTCTCTACTCTTCCTATTCAGATGTATGAACAAAGTTTAGCTGCATGTAAGGTGACTCTTTAAAATGTATTGTCTGATGGGAAAAGACTCTCTAACTTAGAGTTCTGCATATCGGAAAATGGTCACTCTAGTAAATAGTTAAGTAAACAGCTTAGTATAACCTCATCCATTTTGCTTTCTTTGTCCTTCCTTCTCACTGAATTCATGTCCCATATAAGAGGTGCTTAATCATTTCCTACATCATAGGGAAAAGCTCTTAAGTATCATCAACTTATTTAAGATTCAGTATTTTGACTTATGACCTCAGTAATTTTATATATATATAATTTTGAGATATATATTATGTATTTATAATATGTACCTTAATCAAATAAGGTATCTTAATCAAATAAGGTATCTTAATCACATACCTTAAATAAATTGCTGTATTTACAGTTTCATACTAGTTAAAAAGCATAAATGGCCAATTATACTTCTGAAAGAAAAATGACCAATTCTAAACTGAAATGTGTGTGTGTGTATATATATATATATACATTGCATGCCTTAAGCTTTTATTCTCAGAAATATTTTAAGCGTTTTAAGCTAACTATCAAGATGAAAACTCAAGTTTTCAAAAGTGGTAATTCTCAGAAAAGACTAAGAGCTGCTCCAACCTGTCACAATATCACAGTAGAAATACCATCCAACAGATATGAGTCCATTCCACCAGGCAGAAGAGCAAACCAGCAGTTGGTCTTTTGAGTTTAAAACACTGCAACCAAAAAGACACAAAATAATCTAAAATGGTTCTTTACTACTTTATTATGGAAGTTCTATATTTTTGGATTGCCTAACTAGACCTTTGATCTTAAGCATTTTATATTTTGTCTATGAGACTCACATTCATTATATGTAAATGAACTGTGGCGTATTTATATCTGAGGTCCCTCCAGCTCAAAACTTTATCTGTTCAATAATTTTGTCAATTTCCATGCAAGATGGCCCAAAATAAATTAACAGTGCAACTCCCTCACACTTGGTAAATGCTGCTCTTAAGCCAAGCAAATGACCAGTTTTCTCCTGTACTGAATTTCAGAGAAATTATTTTGAATCTCAGAGTCTGAAAAAAATGTAGCCAGTTAATCTCATATCTCTGACCTACTAGAATGCCAAGCTAGGTAGAGTAGCATTCCATAACTTGAGACAAGTTTGGGGAGTTGCCTTCATCCATGACAGAGGTAGCAAAAGAAATAATTTGCTCTCCAGATTAAAAAAGAAATATATATAAATGGATATTTTTAAATGGCATATCTATCTATAAATAGATGACAGAGAGAGAGAGGGAGAGAGAGAGAGAGATATCCTGTAGGAGAGAAATGAGAATTAAGTTAGTGTCTAGCTGGAGAGTCAGAATACTCTTTTCTGGCTATGAAATTCTAGAAGAGTTAAATGTGGGAACATGGGGGTTTAGTATTTCTAGTCTCTGAGAGCCATAATGTAAGAAGTCGGAAGGAATTGTAAGCCCAATCAGTTGAAAGCGAAAATACTATAGAAGAGCTGCACCTGAGATGTTTCTTCTCTTCACAAATGACTATCAAGGATGTAATATTTTATATTTGCTGTAGAACTCATTTGGATCTAGTATAATAAAATCAAAGTCCATTTTAAGTAAAAAAAAAGAAAAATACACATACCTTAATCAAATAAATTACTGTATTTACAGTTTCATACTAGTTAAAAAGCATAAATGGCCAATTATAGTTCTGAAAGAAAAATGACCAATTCTAAACTGAAATAATTGCCAACATCAGATGCTAAGAGGGCAAATTATGTCTTTGTCTCTTTATATGTAATACTTATTGGCTCTTACTTTAAAGAACACTGGAAAAATGAGTTTATAACATTGAGTTATCTGTCATTTACAAGATCATTAGAATATATCATCACGGGAACAAATTTATTTACAAGCCTTAATGATAATGACCAACCTGGAAAATAAAGGTAAAAGGAAAAAACAATGAACAACAAATGAGCCCCTTAAATGATGGCCGTTATCGAGCTTGATCTAATGCAACAACAAACAGCAAAAGAGATATGAAACAGCAAAATCTTCCTCAAACTCAGCATTTATCAGATAAAAATTATCTCTCTTGTTCTGTAACTCTTTTTACCCACTATTCTCTCCTTATTCTGCTCTGGTATTATGAGCATGTTATTTGAATTATATGAAGATGTGTGCATTAAGGGCTAATGTTAATTAAAATATTTTGAGTTAACAAAACATATTCACATCATTTTCCTAGTCATCTTCCTATAATGGACACACTCTAATGAATGAGCATATTCAAACGACTTCCTGTGCTTATGAAGTCATGTTGTTTTACGACAGCATGGCATGAGGAAAGAGCACTGTGCTAGAGCTGATCCCTCACAGCCCCACTCTGTAAAGCTGAATTACATAAGAGTGAGAGAGAACAAGTAAAAGCACACAGATCATAAAAAACATTATGAGATTGAATCATGTGCATTTGCTGACATTTAACCATTTTTGAAGTGGCAATTATGTTGGTTTAACATCATGGTTTCTTTTTTCTAATGTTCCTTCTAACGTTAAAAAGTTCAGTCTAATTCATTATACATTTTACAATTAAAATATATTTAAATATAGAAAATCTATTAATAACAGTTACTCTGTTGAAAAGATTAATAGACTTTTTAAAAAAATATAGTGTACTTAATAGTTAACATGAGTCTCAGTTATAGCCTAAAGTTCACTTGTAAGTATCTCATTCTATTATAGCACAGTAGTCAACCCCATCCTCTTTCTTTTCCAGCTCCCCATCCCCAAACATGAGCTTAATTATGGCAGGACAAGAGGAATCAAATAATTTATAGATAATTAATGCTATCTAGATATTAATTGTCATCAAAACAGATTTTTTAAAAAAATATAAGGTATATAAATATGACACCCAAACGAAGATAATTTTGTAGTCTCTTCTACCTTGCCATAATTTTAGGAGTTTTAGTATTTGTAATCCAAAATATACTCCTGGTCTATTACTGTACCTATAAGATAGCAAAATAGAGGACCACTTAAGATCTTGCTCCCCGGCATATGTCATCAGTTTGGCTCAAATAAACTCATAAAAATGTAAAAATAAAAAATAAAAAAGAAGAAAAGATACCAAAACAGAATAATCAAAGAGCACATAATTCAAATACACCAGATATTTCCCGTTTTTGTAGTCTTAAAAAACCTTGGCCCTACGATTCATATAGACAATTCAAGAAACCATTCCCAACAAATACCGGTAAGTCTAACAAGTTTCAATTAGTTCTTGGTGGGTTGTTCAGCTCCGAGCACCATATCAAGGCCAAAATCATGGGATTTATCACTGCTCTGTCCCACAACTGCTGACAACTCCACTCTACATCCTTGATTAGTGTCTCATAAGAAGTTGTGTGCCCTCAGGGAGCTCCTAGGGAGACAAGATTCATGCATGCAGTGTTATTAGAAAATGAATAAAGTACTTGATTTTGTAATGTGACTAATAGGTGTTGTAGCAGTGTTAAGAGATATTTCTTGAGATGCAAAGAAGTCGATCACTCACAAGCAAAACACCAAGATGCTGACCCCTCCTGTTCTCACCTCATCAAGTGAATCAGGACCTGAGTGGGAGAGGCAAGACTTGTGTGGCAAGGAACACGGAATTATGGAGATCTGGGTATGGAGGGAATAGAGAAAAGAGAGTTTATTCTTAATGGAGCAGAAGTTATTCCAGGTTTACCAGAGAGGAGGATTAGTAGGAGAAGGTATACCTGTGGGCTAGACTGGCATCAGTCTTCAGGAGCAGAGGTAAGAGACTTGTGCCAGAACCCATTAGTCTGGAGTAGAAAGGAGAGAGTACTGTGGAGGGAGATCCCAGGCATACAGAAAGGAAAACCTTGGATTTTAAAGTTTCTCATGGAGTTGGAGATTCAAACATGGAGATGGGTTGGAGTGGGGATGGGGTAAGGAGGAGATAGCGAGACATAGCTTTCAAGACTCAGAATATGAGAAGGTTAGACTCTCTAGAAGTCTAAATGAAATGTCCGTGGATGGCTGGATCTGTTGCATACAGATACACAGTGCTATTATCTGTATACAACCACTGAATCAAACCTTCCTTGTCTGAATGGAAGTTTTCTACCTCTTTTAATGACCAGTAGTAGGTTTGGTTGGCTGCTAACAGTTTTACCTACCTCACTTAGCTAAAGCTTATTTATTCAACAACTTCAGCTATCAGGAACAAAAACAAAAACTAGAAAACAAACAAAATGCTTCTGAGAAGGCATAATTAATGCTACGAAATCCATACACTAAATCTCGTGCTTTTTGCTCATACAAGAGACTTCATTTCATACTTGGAGCCTCTTCCCTAGTTTTCCAGGCAACCAAGGGGAAAGCCTCTGCGTTCAGGCACATTGCCAAAAGCAAGATGTCATAGCTGACAGATTCACTCACCAGGAAAAGAGAGACACTTCTTTTTAAAGGCAAAACCAAAATTTAACAAGTATAGCAGAGTCATTCAGTATAGAACAGCATTTTCCAGTGGTATGTCTTAGATACCTTAAAAACCAAAAAATCCCTTAGTGACATAAGTTTCAGAGCCACCTGAGATTCTGTGCCTTATTTCATATTTCACAGTGTACGAAGCATATTAAGAACCTAGTAAATCTTAGAAACTTATATTTCCCAACATATTTCACAATACAATCCTTTTTACTAACAACATCAATTAACCACATCCACAAAACACACTTTTGAAAGTGTTTCTTATAGAAGCAACTAACTGGGCCCACGGCTTTATTTCAGAGAGTGCAATATATTCATAATTTGTGAGTCATTAAGAATGGGTTAGCGTATGTTCATTTCTCTTACTTATTTTTTTATTTCTACCCCAAAAAGCTATAAATGGTAAAGAGTGAAAATTTTTTGTTATGGTTAAAATGAGGTGTGGGACCCTTACAGAAATCAACTTTCGGTATTTGGAAATTTCACTAAAGCATTTCCCAACAAGGCCAAATAAAATAATGCTTTTCTATATTTGATCTTATTCGATGGTTGAAAATTCAACAACACCAGAGAGGTAGAGGGGAAAGTGGGCAAGGGAGGATGAGAGGGGTGCAGTAATCACGTGACTCTTAGTGTTGAGAATAATTATTGCTTAGAATGGTATAATACATTTAAGAAATAGAATTTTTTTAAATGGTTTGATTAGATGACAACCAAAAATAAATTTAAATAATGTGTATGGTATTATATGCCATATCTTTATTCATTTCATTTTGTTCATGATATAGAAAGTTCAGCACAGATTACTAATAAAAGACTTGGAAATATGGTACTTTTTGCAAATCAAAAAATATGCATATTATAAGTATGAAGTCCAACAATGAAAACCAATAGAGACAAGTTAATTTCATTAGGCTGGCTCTAACTTCCATAAGTTGGCTAAAATGAAAAGAACATTAATTAAGCACCTACATTGTCTTATTTATATCACACAACAAATCTGCAAGATATCCATTGTTGACAGAAGTTAAATAACTTATTTGAGCTTCTTTCATTTACAATGCTGATGTTACTGAAGCAAATTTTATTGATAGCATCCTATTCATCACATTTTCTATTTATTTATTTGGAAAATACACATTAAATGCCTACTATGTACAAATAACCACTATTGTGCCAAGGAATGTGAGCAATGGAATAGGAAATGTAACAAAATTCCTTCCTTTACACAGCCTGGTCCAGAAAATAGACAAGCCCAAAATTACACAGAGCAGAAAACAAAGGAGAAAGAGAAACAGGAAAGAGCTGACTAGCAAACATTTAATTAAGTGAACGCCTAGTCTATCTTCCTTTAAGACCAAGCTCTTCACCAAACCAGAGACCAATCTGGCTACAAAGAGTCCCCTGAAAATGAAAGGTTGCTTTTGCAGCTATTTTTTTGTGGCAAAAATAAAAGGAATAAAGCGTAGCTTGTCAGGGTACTGCTTTGCAAACCAAGGTAGGGAATTCAATTGTTAAGGGCGTCCCTTCAATATGTTTGATAAGAAGAAAACAGGCATTCTAAAATCAGAACAGATAAATAAGCAACTATCTTCAAGATTACTACTTATTGTTCTACACCTTCATTTCTATACAAATGATTCAGTCTTCAGTTGAGTCTATTTTATCTAGTCATGTCTTTTTTGAGCCTGAATTCGTGAAACATTTAAGCTGCAGTACATGTGGCACTTAAGACAAAAGAGAAATTCTTATGTATGTTTTATTCTACAAACATTTTTTTAATACTACAGGAAAAGCCATTAAGATGTCAAACTCTCTCACACTTAAAAAGGGCAATATAAATTTTTTCATGTGAACTCTCTAAGAATTTAATGCTATCGTTTTTGATAAAAAGAAAATGTTTAAAAATGACTCGGCATAAAATCAGTATAGTATTGATTATGCAGTATATTCAGCCCTAAATAGATCCCAATATTTAATGAGAGTACTCTATCAGATTAAAATACTGAAAAGGGAATGAATTCCAGACAGTTACTGTGAAACATAATTATAATTATCTGAGATTCCCACTGTTTCTGATAATGCCTCTCTGTCAGGATTAGACATGAAAGCTTGTCCTTCAAGCTCTAATTTGGTTGCTGCATTTTTTCCCCTCATCCCAAGAACTATTCAACCACAAGTAATTAATGTACTAATATATATCTAATGTACAAAATACATGTGCATTGACCCTTTAAATGTTTGTCCCTTGATGGTGAGTTTAAATCAAACAAGAATCCCATGCCCATGTTTCTAATCCCATTGCTTTTTTGGGTTCTAAAAAGAGTTATGCTTTCATTGGATCATCCCACCAATGCTGTGGCCAAGCTTTCCCAGAGACTGGTTTTTAAGTTTAGAGCTTTGAATAATCAGGATACCACAGAATTCCTAGGAGAATTACAGCATCATCTGGAGAATATCTGCAGTATAAACATCCATAATTTATTGACTTAACAAAACATTTACCAGAAGGAAATCAAAGATAAATCCAGGAAGGACCAAGAGGATGAAATCCAGAAACTAAGTGTGTTTTACAGTAAACTGATGAGCTGTAATTGCAAAGCTCTACGTTTTGTTGGAATTACAAATATTTTTTATGTCCAAATAATGATAAATTATAATTAAAAAAACATTTTGTGGCACAGATGTCAAGTGGGATTACAATAAAGAGGATATATTTTAAAAATAAAAAAAGATTATAGTGAAATGTTCCTTTATCCTTTCAAATTAGCTAAAGCCAGAAACCCATTAATTACATGAAGGATGAAATTTTCAGAATATCTTTTCTTTCCTGGATTGTTTTCTTATTATCTTCATTTTGAGTTAATAACCATTCATTTATTTCTCATTTTTCATTACTTGCAATTTCCTCACAATTGCACACATTATATTGTAATCCATGATGAACTATGTATTTATATAAAACACATATGTAACCAAACATGGCAATATATTTCAATAATTTACCACGTATTCTTAAAATCATCTTATGCTTTTATACAATGCATATCTTCAAAATATCAAATGCATAAATATAAATTATATTCATTTATTTTTCAAAGCATTATTGGATTTATACTCCATAACTAATATTGCCTAGTACCGGCCTTCATTTCTTCAGCTCTTCTATTCACACACACAAAGCAACCATGAAATCTTGCTTGTTGACATATTGTGATTTTTCTGGTCTTCATTTTCATTGGAAAAGCCCTACACAAAGTCAGTAAACATAATTTTCTGATCACTTGTCTGAACTTCTCAAAATGTAAGCCGTTTCTCTAGAACTGAGATTCTATCTTCTCCTTCCATTCAAACCCTTCTTCTAGCTCCCTCTGTGATTGCCTCTGCTGGCATATGGCCTAATACAATGTTCCATATAAAGAAATAGCTGAATGAATATTTAAAAAAAATAAATTCATTGAATGAACCTAAAGCATTTGTTACAACCTCACAACATCCAATGAAACAAGTTGTGTCGAGATACAGAGAGTTGGCTACTGTGACATAAATTCCCGCGTAGCCACTAGCTGTGTGGGAGCTGGGTCATTTCATGGAATCTCTCTGATTCTTACATTTTCATTTTTTAAAACGTTAGGCTTAACTAAACAAGAAACAAAAGTTCCTTCCTCTAACATTCTCTCCTTCTCTTCTTGTGGCTTAGTGAAAATGGTATTTCTTAAATTCAGGAAAGTAATAGTGAAGGGATATTCACAGTAAGACCTAACATTTATTGATTGATTGATTGTTTATAGTGTGCCGGGCCTATCCTACACACTTGACATATATTAATTCATTTAATATTTAATAAACTTTCTAAAATGACGTGCTTTCACTCTTTCTAATCCCTTCTGTTATTTTGACGCTATGCTCAGGCAGATCCATAGTGTGGTCTTTCAAACAGTCCTCTTGAGGGTCACCAAAACTCTGGTTTAGATCCTAAACAGTTTGGGGGACTAGAATGACAGAGTCCTAATGTTCGACTCATTGATCTAATTTATCAATCTGCTTATTTCCTTCTGGGAAACCAGCTCAATGTTTGTGTATCCAACTATATAGTCCCCATTTGCACTTAAAAAGCATGAAAATTAAAGGTGATGCTTTGAAGCTATATTGAAAGCTAAGTTATGCGAGGGGTCTCCCTAGCCTGGAATCAGAACCTGGACTGTGGTTCTGAACATCTTGAAGTCTGGTTTATTGGGAACAGACCCAGATTCAAAGCCAAAATTAATCTGACTATGCCTTTTCCCTGCTCTTTTCTCTGTGCTACAAAAAGTTAAGGTGAATTGGGGGGCCACTAGAAAATGCTTGATTTTCTTGGATTTCCCGCTACCTTTATGAGCGTTCTACCTTGATCTTCTTCAGGATGATGCTTCCCAGTTCTCTTCCTGCCTAGGTCTCTTACAAACCCAGGTTTCCTATTTTCTCCCCTCAATGCGTTGGTCTCTGTGAGAACCCCTATTCTTTGGTATAGACATCAGGCTAAAGCCAGCTTTCTGCCATCCTTTGGCAGAAAGGATTTGTCACTTTTCCCTCCCTCACTTCAGACAGATTTTCCTGGATACCCAGGTCAACAGTAAACTCTTTCAGTTCTGCTCTACATATCCAAACTGCGGGCAACCCCACCCTGCTCCCTGAGTTAGAGATCCTTTCATTCACATACTCCCTTTTAAACGTATCTTCAGATAAATCTCTCAGGATTCCATGTGGTTAGTACCAAGCTGTAGTAAAACCTAATCTCTGTTGCTAATGCCACCACTCTGACCTCCTTCCTGAGCTCCAATCTCTTCTTTCTAAACCTGTGATTAACATTCCTGTATTGTCAGCACCACAAACTCCATTGTCTTCCCAACGAAGCTTGCTGTTCCTCCAAGTTTTCCGTTTTCTGTTTAGGGCGTCATAATTTGATTCTTGTTTGTTTCTTATTCCCTTGTTCAATCAGGTGCCAAACTTAGAGATTCTGCCCTACAATTTTTCTCCTTTTTAATCTGTGTCCTCTCAAGGCTCCTGGCACTGCCCTAGCAGACAGTCTGCCTTAGTCTTTCTACTTTTGAGAAAGCTCACAAATGGCTACAACAGCTCAATTTAGCCAGAGTCAAAATTATAATGAGAGATTCGGCACTTCTATACATCATCATATAGGCCTGAATGTTATTTCTACTCGTATTTTTGGAACAAGCTCAATTAAATCTGATAGGAATCTGAATGAGAATCATGGCTTTGCAACCACTGGTCTCTGGGCACAATCCCCCCTCCAACTCCCGCCTCTGTCTCCCTGGCTCTCTCATCCTCTAGTTCTCTCTCTATCTCTCCGAAAGAGTTCTGTTTAAATGTTTTACATATTGGGCCATCTCTCTTCCTTATGAAGAAAAGGATCGATGAGCTAACCCTATGACCTATGAAGCCCTATCATATTAGCTTATCTTTACGGTTGCTTCTTATGCTAAATAAAGCCCAGGGTCTAAATGCGTATTTTTATTTTAAAATTCTCACAAAATAATGATTACATATGTGAATCATCTTAAAACTCTTTTTCCTGAATGGACTGTTGCAGAATTTACCTGAAATAGCCAACTGTTCACATGTCCAGGGCTTGAAGGACACTCCAGGCTTTAGACTACTCAGGGAGTTATGGTCTTTTGCTAACCACACTTACCAGGTGTGTGTACTAGGAAACTCCTTTATTAAATGCCTCAGATAAACAGCTGCCTTGGAAATTTTCCCTCTATTCCAGAGGGATGGATTTCTTAGCTATATGAGATTTAGAACCACTAGTGTAGATAATAAATATACTTGCATTTAGCAATGCAGGGAATAAAAATCTCTTTCATATAAAAATGTATAAACTAAGAACTTTTCAGAGAGTCAAAGTAAGATTTAATTATACTATGAGTGTCCAGTCATGTTTTGTATGACTGAAATATTTGACCATACTGATGGGTTTATATCAGAGATTATATAACAAGAAGGCAATGGTCCTATGGACACTTGAGAACCATCTCAACCAAGTCCCTGAAAAAACAAAACAGCTAGAAAATTTCATGTGCATCTATCTCTTATTCACCTACGTGTCCATATAAATAGCACAGTGGCTAAGACTAGGACAGTCCTAGGTAGGACATACAAGGCACTTGATAAATATTTGTTTAATTAATAAATTGAGTTGAAGCTGGGTGAAATTAATTAAGTTGTTTCCATATTTGTGAATTTTTAAAACTGATAACTTTTGGTTGCACAATACTCCTTTGAATCTCATGATTAGAAACTGATAAAGTGATAAACAAGTGTCTTGTATTGATTGCCTTTGTTTTATTTGTGTGTTTACAGGCAAATGGACATAGTTTTGTACATATGGAACATGAAAAAGCTGTATTACTACTGAAGAGTTTCCAGAACACAGTAGACCTAGTTATTCAACGTGAGCTTACTGTCTAAATATTTTTTATAAATAGTGAAGATACGTCTAGCCAGACCTAATGTTCAAAAATAAATTTATACATAGAAACAAATTTTGCCAATTGCTGGACCAATGGCAAACATTAGTGCCAAATGTATAATACTATATGTTAGCACTGATCATCCTTAAAAATGTTAACTATATAAATATGATGTTCATGTGGTTATGTATTAGTTTTAATTGTCAGCCTTTGGCTGTGCATTGGTGCAGTTTTGTTTTTATTTTTTTGTTTTCTTTTTTTTTTAACCAAATAAGTTTCTTCTCAAAGTGGATTTCATATAATTTCGGAGCACGGAAGCACACATAAGCTCTTTACGAATTCTGCTCTCCATCAAAGACACTGCCTCAAAGTTGTATATGCCTTTATATAGAAAATACAAATATAAGGAATAATAATTCCCATACAATATTTCTAGCACAAAGTATATGTTGGCATATATACAAAAAGAATATAGAGCAAAACAATATTTTCATAAACTAAACATCTCGGATTGAGAAAGAAAATATATCTTAAAATAAGACTTTACTATATTGAATCTTTTTCAATAAAAATTACATGATAATGCCTTATGAAAGTAACTGTACATATGGTATAAAATGTTTATACTTGGTTCCATATTCATTTGCTAAATTCTCATAAAACAGAGAGAAATATTTCATAAATTAGCCATTTATCTCTGGGACCTGAATAAAAAAATAGTACAAACCAATTTATTGAATACCTTTAGCTAATTACAATACATGTAGAGTTAAAATACACACTAAAGGCCATTGCAGATAAATCTTTTTCACCACAAATTTAAGCAGTGAATGATGGGTGGCAGGAAATGTATTGCTTTATTTCATTCAAGTTTATATTGATTATAAACTGTAGCCCCTGTGATTTCTTTACTTGTAAATGTGGAATTTATTTGTGTGTGCTTTATCTAATTTGCTACTTTTAAACAATTTAAAATGAGTTTGGGGGATTGATAAAATTTATCATTAAGGAAGACTGTTGTTAGAAAGTTATGGTTGGAGATTTAAAAACTTTGGTATTTAAATATGAAACTTCAAATATAATTTCTCAGAGCTATAGTCTACCTGTATTATTAATTTCAGTACCTGCTTTTGTAGGCAGAAATAAGAAATACTTTTTTTCCAAAAAAGACTCAAAGTATATAAAATCTTGAATTTTGTGTCACTGGAGAGAAAGACAAGTATAGTAGTTAACATAGAATTAGTTATTTTTACATTGGAACTGTTTTCCTCTATAAATGACCAATTCATTTTATAATCCTTTGAAATATTTATTTTATATATTAGTCATTAATTTTATTAAAATATTAATTTGAAATTCCAGAATAATTTCCCAGAGTTGGTTGTTTGAATTCTTTCTCATATTTCCATATAGTTCTTTAAAAATCCATATGTAATAAATTTTCATGCTAGAATTTTAAGTATTCTATTAGAATTTTCACAGTAGTGTCACATATTGATGTCACCAAAGCTCTGAGAATAATATTTGTAAGTTAATTGTTTTATGGGGACATTGAAAATATTGTATTTTTGTAGGGTCTATTAAAATGAATGTCACTTATTAGAAGTACAGTGGTATTTTTTGGTAGTAGAATTTGTCAGTTGAAGACAAATGATACTTCACTTTATAGATGATGCACTAATTTTGATGTTGCTTTATGTCAGGATGACATTATACCATGATTTTATAGAGTTTCACATTTAACAAAGAATTAAATGATTGGCCTATTTAATATGTTTCCCAGAAGTAACTTTTAAATGCATTTTAATATATTTACAGTTTCTGATGAGAAATGTTTTTCAGAGCCTAATTTCCTTTGTCAAAAACTTGCACCAAACCACCATATCCAGCCCCTATTATAGGATGATCATCATTAATCAAAGATAGGGGCCCTCATTGTCATCACAAGATCACTTAAAGGAAAAACAAACTCACAGTTGTAGTTTAGTGACAATGAAGCATCTGAAATCAGCCCATCAGTTCTGGTTCATCTTTTACAGGAGAGGTGGGAGAAGAGCCAGATATAGGACTTCCCAAGTCTTTTCTCTAATGTTAGGTTTCCACAGCAACTCCAGGGCTTCAGGAGAAGCTTCTGAGGCACAAAGCTGAGAGGATCATGATCCTAGTAAACACCTCTGCCACTCCTGATGTGACAACATTATCTTGGTCAATGCGTTAACCCTTCCTGTTCTGCAGTTCAGAAAAAGGGATCCCTGACCAACTGGAAAAGAAATCTGATGTGCCAAAGCACCTCATTGTCAATTGTACTGCCATGCTGCATACTGAGAAAAGGCAGGGAATAATGAAAAGAGGCATTTTTTTTTAGGTTGACTGAAAAAAAGAAAAAAATCACTAAACACTTGAGGGGGGAATAAAATCTAATTGAGTCCATAGTTGACCAAACCAATAATACATTGATTTTTGAGTATTGACTTTTTTGGAGTAACTGGCTTTGCTGCCAGAAATAAGAATCTGGTTTATGTGAACAAAAGCAAACAAACAAAAAGCAAAACAAAGCAAGAACGTTAAAGTTGTGCCTTTTAAAAAAGAACAATCAAAACAACAAAAATATGGAACTCATGATGACTCCAAGAGACTCTACCTCTTGGTGTTTAATTTTTATTAGAATCTTCCTGCTGAGGGAGCTGTCTATATCTGATGGATCAGTAAGACAATGGAGGGGAATGAGAAAAATCAGAGGTGGAAAGAACAAACACTGAAAATTATTAGTAAAATTGCTGCAGGTTTTACAAACCAAATAGGCATTAGTGGACAATTTTTAAAACTATTTACATGGCTTATAACATGTTGTCACAAAGCTCTCTTACCATAATTTCAGCCTTCCAGACAACACAAGTCACCTAAACAAAATTGATAATTTCAAAATGTAAGTGTACTTTTGACAAGGAATAATCAAAGTATGACTAGAAATATTTATATCACGCTAATTTATTGCTCATTGAAACCTATAAAATAGATGTGTCCCAGTTAATTAGAATAGTAATTAGACATCAAATTACATGGACATTGTTTCTGGGCCTTACTTGGATTACCACCTTCAAGATGGAAAGCACTTTTAAAGAGAGGGTGACAAATCAGCCTTAATTTGTCTTTAACCTTGAAGATGATCACACACATATCACTAATATAATTGCTTGTTTAAAGTAGGACTGAAATATTTTTTTTTAACCAGCAGAGCTAAAGACAGAATATTCCGAGGGAGGAAATCATTGAAGAAATTAGATTTATATATACAAATATTAAGCGAAAAGTATCTGAATTTGCCAAAATGATTGGACAAAGGAAGCCAGAAAAACATTTTACTTTTAATCATAAAATCTATTTAATATCTCCACCACAATTTAAAGCTTTGGAAAAATAGTGTGTTTGCCAATTTGTCCTTTCATTAGCTTTTAATGCTGTCCTCAATCAATTTGTGCCCCTCATTGGCACACAGATCAAGAATGTCTATTCTGATGAACGGTCTTATCATGAGGTCACAATATAGCATCACTAGAGAAACAGCCATGTTGGTAGAGAACTGCCACTCTGAGTCTTTGGTAAATTCAATCAGACAACGTGTTTGACTGATTCCCGATATACTGACCAAGCAGCAGGTTTATCGAAACACTGGGTCAGGAACAAGTTATGCAAATAATGAAATCCCATAAGTTGAGAAGATGGGTCCTTCATCTAGTATCAAGAAAAGCAGGGTTGAGGTTCCAGTAAAGTTCCTTTCACAGAAATGCTAGATCCCGCAAAAGCTTAATAAAATGTTCAAACACTGGGTTGGCAATGTCCTTCTCTTATGGTTGTAGTTATCTGATGATCTAGGAAATTGGAGGGAAATCTTCAGACACGAGATCACTTGCATGAACTTTTCTCCTTATCAATACAACCACCTTCCATTAAGAAAAGCATCCTGCCGTGGCCCAGGATATATCCCCATCATTCCGCAAGACCATCCCCCACGTATCCATGATAGCAAGAAAATAGAATGTGGGCTGTGGGAAAATACATGTGCCCCATAGAAAGCATGTGGATTAATATTATAGGAGATCCTGCGCATCAGCTGTCCTGTGCATTCTTTCAGCTCTATTTGATCTCAACAATTCAGAGAATGTATTTTCTGAAACACCCCACTATGCAAAACTAAGGCATATGCAGTCAAGCTTTCTAGTTATATGCTGAACATTCTGTGGGCATTTCTGTTTCTAGCGTATAAAACTGACCTCTCCTCATTGCTGCTGTTGCTGCTATAGATCCATCCCTGTGATGTTCCAAAGGCAGTGGACGGCTGTCTCTATCCTGCTGATACAAGGATAAGAGGCCCCCTTAGAGTTCTAACTGTCCGGAGACCCTTGAGTATCAGTGGATGGTCCCAGCTTCCTGTTTGGGAGAAACTTTCTTGGGTGATCAAGGAACCTGGAGTAGTAGCATTCTCTGACAACAGCAAAGCTTGTGGATAACGGTGAGGGTGGCAATGTCTTCATAGAACTTTGTTTCCACATCTGTTTTTAAAGTGTTGAATTTTTACCATTTTACCATATCGAGGACCTTCTCGGAGCCTCCTAGCTGATTGTTACTGGAATAGGTTTCAATCTTCCTCCCCTTTGACACTGTCTGCAAGAGAATGGTTTGGAAACATTCTCCTGTGAGGTTATAAATTGTGCAACTTCTGCTTTGGAGAATTCAGAGATTTCTGATAAATGGAGGGAAAAGTCTACTCTAAGATTTGATTTAAAAGAACAAATGAAAATCTAGGAATATTGAATCCCCTGCTTTTTTAATTATGTGATTATTATAATCTTCCCTGAGAGCAGTTTTATGGGAAGTATAGAAAGAATTGAGAAGGGAAATAATTCGCTGGGTCCAACTTTAGAAATGTTAGTCATCTGCTAGTTTTCCCAGTTGGATTCTGTTATAAAACCGTCATCTTATGGCTGCTTGTAAGGCAGGCACAGAGGAGAAGGGTCTCTCTGTAACTGCACCAATACCTCCCCAAATTATCCTAGGGGCTGCAAATTACTGTGGTGGTTTTTTTTGTTTGTTTTTTTTTTGGTGGGGGGAGGTTGCCTGATTTTGTTAATGCCAACACTTCAAAGAGTGGAAGGTTGTGAAATTCAGGCAGTGTTCATGTAGGAAGCACTGAAATCCTGTGATCCTTAAAAGGCTGGAGTTGGCACCAGTGCAGGCCTGACCCAAAGAAAAAGCCATGGACCAAATTTCCACAGGTGTGATTGTCAAACCTAGCATAATATTTTTTCTCCTCTGAAAAATAAACAAAAACAAACAAAAATATTTTTTTCCCATTCTTTAAGCTAGTATAATTTTCAATGTTTGTAGAAATAGGTTTTGAGGAAAAAATTAAATGAATCATCCAATCTTTCTCTAGTTTTGAAAGTACATATATTTTTTCTTAAAACTATCACTGCTGCACAATTGTATTATTTGTGCCAGTGTTTTTCCTTCTTTAAAAGAACGTGATGGGAAAGCAGCCTGCAAAAAGTCAGGCACCTCTATACCTAAAGTAAAATATCTTAGATAGAAACGATAATTTCATGAGCGAACTGCGCATTTCCTCCACAGGAAAACAATTACTGTAGCTGAATCTCTGATGCCTACGGTATGTCATTCATAAATTCAAAACATTTGGGGTCATTTTATTGAAGAATGTAGCAGAAACATTAAATGCAAAGTTTATCACTATTTGTTGAGCATCAACTATATACCAGGCACTCCAAAGGATATAGCATGGTCTCCTCGGCACAGAAGCTCACAATCAAACGGAAAGATAAGAAAACTTCCAGATCAAAGACAGTACAAGGCAATGTGGTGAGTCCCTTTGTCCCTGCCCTCAACCTGTGTATGGCAAAAGGCAGCAGCTTCTTTAATCAAATCTCTTTGGGGTTTGAGTGTGTTTGTTCCATTTGGAGCTGCAGGTAGGTCTCCCGGCTGGGTCCTATGGTCTTTGGGAGGCCATTATGAATGTTTGCTGGGATTTAGGGCAATATTTCATAGGCTACTGGATACTTTACTGGGAAAGACAAATAACAATCAGAATCCCTTGAATTTTTGGAAGAGAATTTTGCCACACATTTGTTCTAAAGAAAAGAGAGACTATAATGAAAGATGATATATGTCCCTGGACCTGGCCCGGCACCATGTCTTTATGTCCCTGACATGATGGGGGAAAGAGGTGGAAGTCAGTAGTTTAAAAGGCATGAGGTGTTTGATTGAAGAGATTCTTCTGTGTGGAGTGTCCCCAAAGGGTCCCTTCTATGGCCAGTGACTTTTGTAGGCGATCAGGGACCATAGGAGTCCAATTGGATCCAATATTAGAATGATCCATTCAGAAATGCAAGAATGCATTCAGGTGATTGCATTTCATGTTTATTTATTTAACTTCCTTCAGTAGGGTGAAGAACATTTTCACTGCCTACTGTTCAATCTATCCCATGAAAATACTGTTTGCATAAGTTTGGTCACACATGTCCCCATATCATAACCATTTATTTATTTCTCTATGGAAAGTCTGATCCTCTAAATCGAGGAATGGTTTGTTTTTTTATTTTCTTTACCCTATACATAGTGAGTGCTTTAGACACCTAGAAAACCTTACCTTCCCCTGAGTACTCCCTGTGCTTTTCAACCTCAGCCTTTACTCACATAGGGCCCCTACTGGAATGGCTTCCTCTCCCCATTCCCTTTCTAAATTATCGAAATTATATGCAGCCTTCAGGGTTCAGTTCAAAGATCACCACCATGCTGAAAATTTCCCTAACTTTAACTGGAAGAGATTTCTCTTCCTTAGTACCATCATATTATTTTTTTTCTATATTTTATTGTACTTATCATATTCTACCTGAGGTCATAGTTATTTGGTGTTTGTTCTTTCTCTCCTATCACCTGTAACCTCCGTGAGAGAGAAAGGATCGCACAATACTTAAAAGAGGCATTCTAGAGCGAAGAGCTTCCAGAGGTTACATCTGGTTTTGCTTCTTACGTATCCTTTGTGCGTGTAATACTGTCAGAAGCATAGTAGTAGGTGCTCAATAAGTATTTGTACAATGATTAAATGGATGACAGGCCTGGCATGTAAACACACTTAATATTGAACTAAACAGGAAGTTTATGTTCAATTTGCGCAACCTTAAGCCATGAACCTCTCTTTCTCAGTTCATTAACCATTTCTAGTTTGTTTGTTTGTTTGTTTTAAAGTTTCCCTTTTAACCTAATCCTCCTCCTCTCCTCCGCATTTCTTCTAAGACTTTTCAGGCTCTTGTGCTGTGTTTCAGCTATTGTGTTTAATTTCCCTTTTATGTGTTCTAAGGACTTTAACACTGTTCAAAGAATTTAAGTGGCTTTTGTTCATTTCATCGGAGTACATCCTATCTATCCTTTTGATTGGTTTGGGTTTTGTTTCTCTTCTTGGAAGATGTCAGGCATATAGATGTCAGGAATCTCTCAGAGAAATGAGTACATGAGGTTGAACTCATAGAGCCGTGGTTTTGGTCTTGCAAGCATCTTAGAGACAAACAAGCCCAGTTCCCTCATTTTACCAGAGGCCTGAGGCCTGCAGAAATGAAGTGACTCTGCGAACCAAGGAAACAAAAGTATGTGATTGTATCTGGTTAAGACCCCTTTCTAAGGTTCTACCTGTACAATGTGACTTGGTAGGTAGATTACTTTGCTAAGCTATTTTTAAAATGTGGAGATGTGAGGCATAATAAAGGGAGTGGTGATAGGGATGGGCTAGGGAAAAGTAGTAGGGCAGAGGGGGCCCCCAATCCTATTTTAGCTCTACTATTTAATAAAACTGCTGCCTCGTGCTGCTTGTTCTGGGATAACGAAAAGTCTGTCCACAGGCTTTTGGCCATAGTTCAGCATGACAATATTTACACACTGAATTTTGGCATCATCTCATGGACAGTTTCCACCACCCTAAAGTGAAAATGTCATATATCCAAAACTTCTCCGGCCACTGCTAAAGCTATAGAATTAACACGATTAATTATTTAGATAGATCACAGAAAATCTGGATTACCTTGACAAAAACCACATGTCCCCTCCCAAACTTTTATTTAGGTCAGAATCTGGCCTGTGGATTTCAAAGTCGAAAGAATGCCATGTATATATATTGTCTTTACCATTGGCTTCATTAGCTACTTCCCTTGCTGGGGCAAAAAATGGAATCCAGCCCCTGAAAAGAAAAACAGTGTCTTTAGTGGGGAGAATCCTGGGTTGGTAAGCTCCTAACCACAGTTTCTTTATCATCTCATAGAACTTTGCTTTCCCTGCAAGTAAAGCATGTCTTGCTCAGCTTTCTCTCAGAAATATTTCCCATATTTTTCTGTTCAGGTTCCTAGCAAATTGACTACAGAAGCAAGTCAAATATTCCTAAACATTAAATCCACTTCTCATCTACTATTTTGCTGATATTAATAACACTCCCTCTGCTTCTGCATTTTAATTCCTTTGTATGCAGAGATCTTGTTATCTCCTCTTTATATGAGGAGAACTTGCTAGCTGGCTGACTATGGTTTCTCTTCATGAAAGAAAGTTCCTGGAAGGAAACTTCCATCATTTTCTTTGGTAGTATGGTGCCTCAAGCTCTCCAGAGGCTTACACTTTAGATTTATAGCCCAGTATCTACATATTTACACGAGGAAAAGAATGCCAACATCTGTTGCAACAAAAATGAACTGAAATATTGAGAGTAACATTATTTTAGAGTAAATGAGTAAGAATATTTTAGAATAATAAGAGTATGTTAAGTATTTTAAGTAAGAATATTTTAGAATAGTGAGTAACAGTAAGAGCAGACATGAGGGGTGGATGAAGGAGAGAAATTAATAATTTATTAATGGAATAAGAATGAGAAACGGATATGAGGGAGACAAAGAACTGATACAGAGAAACTAGATAACAGAAACCAGACTCAGATTCAAACGCTTCCTCCAGCCTCTTGGTGCCAGGCCTCTCCTTCAAACAGCCCGCAAATCCCTTCCTCTTCCTCCCTCTCTGCTGGCCAGAAGAGTGATCTTTCAGCTCTTCTTGGTTTCTCGCCTACTTTTCACCCTTCCAAAAGTAGAAAGAAGAATTCAAAATGAAAAATAAGGCATATGTAAGAAATATATTTCCTTTAATTGCCATCTATTTCTGGAAACTATTTTTGTAATGTAGTGTGTCATTTGTAGTCATGCAGCTCGTCTGTAAAAGGAACATCACTAAAAGTTATAGAAAAAAATTACCAGAGAACTTTTTCTGAAATAGAGGCCAATATCAAACAATGCAACCATAGGTAAAAATTCTGTGGGGAAATGCGGAAAATGTGTTCTATCGTAAGAGGGGAAAAAAAGACCTTGAGAGGATCTGATTCATGTCTACAGTCAGGAAAGAATTAATGCTACTTGTAAATTCTCCAGAGGAAAGGCTATCAATTCCCTCACTAAACCACCTCGATAAAGCAACAAATCATGTGTTTCATCCCAATAAGACCCTCCGTTTAAATTACTAGGTTCAAGGGCAGCTGGATGGCTCAGTTGGTTAGTGTGAGCTCTGAATGACAGGGTTGCCGGGTCGATTCCCATATGGGCCAGCAAGCTGTGCCCTCCACAACTAGATTGAAGGACAACAACTTGGAGCTGATGGGCCCTGGAGAGACACACTGTTCCCCAACATTCCCCAATAAAATTTATTTTTAAAAAATTACTAGATTCAAGTCTGACATACACTGTCTTCGTACATAGTTGGACAAATTCACATACTTTTTAGGAAGATGTCTGCAGTTAAGAAGAGCTGCCACTAGATGGCGCCCTTATATCTATATTTTATATCTGAATCTGAGCAATTCTCTAGCTTGGACTACCACATTCTGGACAGTCCATTTTTATACCTGTAGTGCTGATATCACTGGGAATAAATAATTGTTAATAAATCTGTTAACACCCCTTTCCATACTCTTTTTAGAATATTAGTTTTAAACAAGGCTCTAAATTTTAAAAATATAGAAAAATATTTAAGATCTTTTAGCTTATTTTAAGCAGTTTCTATATTTTTTCACTCAACCTGTCAAGTTGTATCAACCACCTCTGGAACCTAATCATAGGGAGAAAAAGAAAGTCTGTTCTCTACAACTAAGGTGAATGTATGCTTTAAAGTTTTGATGTTTCTAATTGTTCTGTTTAATTACTACATTTGTCAGTTTACTAGTTCTCTCACTTGCTTGTGCTTTCCAAATATTTTGTGCCTATATGCCATTATTTTAACCAAACTTCCTTCAGATATGATCATTCCAAATATGTGAGAAGATATTTGCTACAAATTATTTAAAATATATTTTCAAAATGAGCTCTCCAAAACTTAAACATTGGGAATTAAGTTCACCTGGCAGAACCTTCCTAATATAATTCTAAAACTTGTCCAATCTGAGAATGTGTGTATAGTTTTAGTTCCAACTGACATCTGGCAGAAACTAGGCACCTAGTATAAACTCCTAATTTTTCATTTGATCTATGTGTACAAGAAGTTAGCATAATATAATCAGATTTTACCTTATAAAGTGAATAAGGCATGTATTTCAAAATGTATTTCATAAAGTGATCATCGGATTCAAGGAATACCATGTTTCCCTGAAAATAAGACCTAGCCTTACAATTAGCTCTAATGCGGCTTTTGGAGCAAAAATTAACATAAGACCCGGTCTTTGTTTTATATTATATTATTATATTATATTATATATTATATTATATTAATTATATAAGACCCAGTCTTATAGTAAAATAAGACTGGCCTTATATATATATATTTTTGCTCCAAAAGACACATTAGAGCTAATTGTCTGGGTAGGTCTTATTTTCCGGGAAACACAGTCGTTTGCAATTCCCCCCAACCTCCCTTCTTTCAGTCAGAACGTCTGGGTGTTGAAGGCACAGAGTCTCTGCTGGCAGCTTTAAGTGACAGATGTCCTTAAGCTATTTTGGTTCTTAAATATTTGGAACTTCCGGGCCTCTTCTAACAGGATCATTGATTAAAAAGCCAAAAGTTTCGGTTTACTTCTAAGCTAATTATATCCTCCCCCTCACAGCTTAGCCAGCACCCTTGTTTGGGCCTCTCCTTTGCTAATTCTCTCAAAGCCCTGCTTATGTGAGGTTTCTAGTGTTTGCCAACCATTTAATCTTTTTTTCTTCCAACCCCAAGCAAAAAGTAGAGAGAGAACAAGGTGTTCTTTCCCAAAGTCTTTGCGAAACTATTTAAATCCTCTGGCCTTTTCCTCCAAAGGAAACAGTTTCCTTCAGACCACCTGCTCCCCAGCTGCTAGTGTGGTATGTTCTTTCTTAGCAAAACCAGTTCAACCTTCTTTGGAGATTGATGTTTTATAATTTCTTTATGATCTCAACCTGACGATTTAAGGGCAGTCTTGGGTTTGCATACCAAGTGTGCTTTCTCTTTGCAGGGAAGATAAATATCTCCTGAACAAATTTAAATTGTATACAATGTGGCCACACATTTTAAAGCAAATACACCAAGGGTCCACCATTGTTTCACTCTCTTGAACACAGCTTTTGGCTTTCTTTATTGCCTTGTTTCCTATTTCTTCATTTTTTCTCATCCCTTCTCAGGCTTCTGTAAGTTTTGCATGATAGATTTCGTTGTAGAACTTGGAGGTAAGTATCAGAATGGAAATTAGGAACAATTTGTACTGAGAAAGATGAGAAAACTTACCTGAAAGCTATTTATGTACTCCAGTAGTAGGTTTTTTGTTTTGTTAATGCTGGTAGCACCTCTAGATTTTTGGTAGCAACTATTACCTACAAGTATTGTGTGTGGGTGTGTGTGTGTGTGTGTGTGTGTGAGTGTTTTGGAGAATCCTAATTTTGTATTCCTGGGAGCAATCTCTAGGTCAGTGCTTCCTGCCCAGCAGCCAGCACAGTACCCCTACATACAGAGCCCCTTAGAGCACGGGGCTTGTGGCTTCTGCCTGGGGAGTCCTCATCTGTTTTACCACCTACACTCCATTATGCAGAACAAACATGATCGCTTGCTATCTGTACCATAATGTAAAGAGGTTGGGGAGCTCTGCTTTTAGGTACAACAAATGGGAAGATGACCAACATTGGGTTGGAAGTGGGGCCCTCAGCAGCTGAGGGAAGAGAAGAAAGCAGTGAGGAACTGTTAGTTAAAATGCCTGGATCCCTTTGAAACACTCTGTACTCCTCCCCATTCCCACCAGGATGCTGATTGTCCAGTGTATCACCTCCCTGCAAAATAAGTAGTGACTGATGGTCATACTCAAGACTCCATTTACTGGCTTTGATGTTCCTTAGCCAGAATTCACCTGCAAAAGAAAAGGCCCTCCAAATTTGATTTTTCCTCTGTGTTATCATCATACAAACTGTTCCTGACTTACAATACTTGTCTTTCTTTGCTGTCCTTCTGTTTGTTTTAAATTATCCATCTTTGATAGCAAGTCTTTGGGCATACTTGTATTGTTCAACTTAGAAATTAAGTCTTTTGCACTTGATAGAATCAGTCTCATTATGATTGAGACAGATTCTCTAGCAGGTCATCATTCTGATATGTTCTTTATAAAACCAAGAATGTTGCTATTAAACATTACAGATCTATGTTTAGACCACTTCCCAGAAAAAGCCAACAAAACTTGGCGCGTTCTCTCTCTCTCTCTCTCTCTCTCTCTCTCTCTCTCTCTCTCTCTCTCTCTCTCTCTCTCACACACACACACACACACACACACACACACAATCAGGCACTTTTTAGGTTCTCACATATTTCCCCAAAATGATAGTTGCTATTCCTGATTCCTGTGACCTAGGGACCTAGGTCAGTAAAAGCTACTCAAAGGTAAGGGACCATGTCTCCTTTTTTTTTTTTTTTACTTTCCATATTTCCAACATGTTCACCTACCCCCACAACAATATGTACTAGTATTATATTCATCCGGGTCCATAGGTAGGTTTGAATAAATCTAGCTTAGAAAGGTGTGTAAGTGATTCTCTCCGGAGTCTTCCTCTGGACCATCCTAAGACTTGTCTTCTAGCCAATCCATGTGTTTATCATATATATACGTATACATATATATATATATATCCATGTATATGTATATATACATGGATATATATATACATATCCGTATATATATATATATGTATACGTATATATATGTTGAAACAGTTCATTTTTTTCTTGCTGTACATTCAATTTAATCAACAAGTGTGAATAAACAAATGATTTTGAGAATCGTATGAAACATAAATAAGCGGTGGTCCCTCCCATCAAGAAACACAGTCTAGTGGGAGAGAGACACATAAACGTCTAAAAAATGCTACTGTATAGGTACAAAATATGAGAGAAGAATAGAGAACAGCCTATTATCACTTTCTCTCCCATTCTAATAAAATGGCAAATGCTTCCTTTCAGCTTTATTGTTTTTATAATGTGGATGAGGAATCTTTTTCTCTTTCCTTAGGATGGCAGGCTCCTATCTCATTTATATGTTCTTTTCCAAAAAGGGCAAAGTCTCAGGTGGCAATGGGTATGTAAATAACTCAGTAGCATCTTGAATGAACCACATCACGGAGGGATAGTCACGAGGTTAGCTAAGTTCTCACTTTCCACTTTCACTTGACTTTGTCCTTTCAAGAGGTTGCACCTTACAGGTCAAAGTCAGAGGGGCTGCAGGGATCCAGGGCAGCTCTTCCTGTAGGGAGGGCACTGAAGCTTGATAACAAAGGTCTACTCTTCCACTTGAAAAGATGAATCTGAGGAAAGCAGAAAGTACAATGGTTAACCTTTAGTATCTTTTGAAATTTTGCTTTAAAATAATTCATATTTGTTTTAAACACCTAAGAAAAATGTACATCGTTCTGGTGGATTTGCGTATTTTAAATACGTATCATGTACCTACCTACAAACAAAAGATAACACTCTTTCCTGTTAGCAAACACTCCATTATTAGGGGCATGCTTTGTTTAAGAACAGCATAGGACCCATTAGAATTCAGTAAGAAATGCAACTTGACCAGCACCTATGATAAAACACTCTAGGAAGTGAAAAACAAACAAGCAAACAAAAAACTAAAGACTGGCTGGGATTCTGCAGGTACAGACCAGTCTCAGTCAGGCCATTTAGATGGACGTCTGAAATAGCCACGTGGCGTATCTCCCAGACCCTCCTCTAAGGGTCCCCCAATGTTGACAATTTGAGCTGCCCTGACAACATTTCTAAGCACTAAGAAATGGCAGCTGTCTAATCCGTGCAAGTTATTCTGAGGGAAGAATCTCTTCAGAGATTACATCGGCAAGAGAAACGGCCGATAGGGTTTTATATCCAACATAATCACAGAGGTTTTTGTTTGCTCTTTGAGGTTAAAACCAAGGATTTTTTAAAACTCAGGTTGGGATTAGCCTAGAAGTGAGACAGGCACTGCATAAAAATAGTGGATTCAAAACAAGTAAAGCCATGGTCTGGAAAATTTGCTGCTACTTGTTAATAAAGTGGTGAGTTTTACCTTGGAGCAATTTAGTGTCTTTGTAAATCAACTTAGAAAATGTGAGTTTATTAAAACTATTTGTAATGGATAGTGTAGCATGCCTACATTTGAAAATGAGACACTTAATTATAGGTGTCCTGACCTTCAAGTACTACTTTGGTCAAACTGTTGGAGATCACGTTTGAAAGGTATTGAAAAGACCCCAGTACCTACGTATATTTAGTGGCCAACATGAGGAAACCATCTTTTTATTTTTTCACCATTAAATTGAACTATTTATTTAACACCGCACCTTCATCCAGAAAGAACAGCCACGGAGTATGACGTCCTTGTTTTTTGTTTTGTTTTGGTTTGCTTTATGTTGTTGTTTAGTTATTTGTTCTTAAGACAAGAGTATATGTATTTAAGGTACACATAGTGAAACGATTACTACACTGAAGCTAATTAGCATTTCATCTCACATATTACCTTTTCTTGTTTGTTTTTGGTGGTGACAGCACCTGAAATCTACTCTTTTGGCAAATTTTCAGTATTCAATAAAATATTTAGTACATTCATCATGCGATACATTCAACCTCCAGCCTTATTCGTCATATGCCTACGAGGCAGGCATCATTCCACTCAGAAGTCAGCTTTTCTGATACCTGAATCCTTGTGGTTGAAAGCAGTAAATGTCCTAATATTGGCAAGATTGGTTCTTTTGTGAACTATATTCTTGATTGTATGATAAACTAGAGGAAAGTAGGTAACAGTTATGTCTGTAATTCTTTAAGGAACATGATATAGCAGGGAATCACTTATACAACCTCAAAGAAAATTGAGAGAAATCAAATTGTTTAAAAAATTTGAAGGAGTCAAATTTAAATCTGCAATACATTATGAGATTTGTTACAATTTTAAATTCTTGTCTGAAGAATGAACAGATGTGGTAAAACTATTAAATACAGTAGTGTCACGTGGCCTTTCAGCCTGGAGGAGCTCTGTTTTGCCCAAGGAATGATCTACCAGTGAGAGAATCTGTACAAAGTCACAGAAGTAGCTAATCATTCTCTAGTTTAATCCAGAGCAGTTAGTGTTCCTCTAGGCATCTGCTGCCTGTTTTTAGAGACCATGTCAGACATGAAAAGAAGCAGGCTCTTATTTATCATATGCCACATTCAAAGGCATCGCTGCTTGTGAAGACTCTATTACGTTCTGTTTGCCTGTTTCAGAAACAGATCTGCTTACCTGTTCTTAGTATAAAGCAGTGCTTCACGTAGCTTTCAAGATTAGTCCTGCATCACATTATTCTAATGTTTCCCACCTGCAAAGACCAAGCAAAGAAGCCTCAAATTCTGAAATTCACTGGAATATTGATAGATGAAATTATTTTAGCATATGCAAGATCACTGTATTCAAATCTCTGTTTATTATCAAGTTTGCCTCCAAACTCTACAAGCTGTAAGCACTCTTGGGAAAACAGAAATTAATGGGCTTTTGGCATTTCAAGAACTCATTGTTGAGATTGTCAAGGATTCAGTAAGGAACTCTAACAAATAGAACTGTAACAAACAGTATGCAATTAGTGAGAAAGAAATAAGCATTTCTAGTGAAATCTGTGTGCAGTGCAGGAACACTGCACAAAGAGCGTATTTTATTTAGACTATTTATAGTTAGACGTACCCTAAAGACAACTATCCAGTAATGGCTTGTCTCCTACTTTCTAGGTGATGTCTCTAGTTTTTAATTTGTGTGTGTCTGGAGGGTGAGTCAGGTGAAAGGTGTTACTACTACTTGAAAATCAGCTCCCCAGGAAGGGTCAAATCTGGTCGTATAGTGAATTTCCCTCATTTCCTCAGGGCAATTACATTTAAATATGGGCCAAAGGCTGATGTCACAGGAATGATCTCAGAAAATAGCTTTTTGGGAAGCTTAGGGGACAGGACAGGTGCAGTCTCCCTGGAGCCTCTGAAAGTAAAATGTGTAGGTCTGCTTTTTTCAGACTTTTCTCAGACTAGGCTGAAACTTCCAATTCCTTGTTTCAGATTGTCCTGGAATCCTAAAGTCTGGTTTGATCGGTATATTATCAACTCCAGAATAACAGAGGAGTGTACACAGGGAGGACTTGTATCAGGTGACAGGAAATAATCATTTCCTTAATGAAAAACTAAATTCTAGGTTATTTACACTAGCTGCCTTGATGGGGGAGGGCGGTCACAAATTTAACAGTTGTAGTGGTTTTTGTTTTAACATTTGGGAAGATGTTTCAAGCAATAATATGTTAGATGTGCAATACTTTTATCAGGTAGCGTGTGCTGGCCTTGTAAGGGTAAGACAAGACTTGTTACAGCAGGCTGCTTTTATTTATCAAGCTAAGATGGATGTGCCTTTCGAAGGGCACCTTTTGATTATATGTTTAATTTACCATTTGGGCTGAAGAGTTCAAGCTCCCCAGGATTTTAGTTCTCCTTACGCAAACTACAACACACTTACTGCTTTCTCCCTGCATTTCCCACCTCTCAGCCTACAGGACCAGTTACCAGCAGGCCATTTTGTCCATCTTCATAGGTCTGCCACACGAGAAGCATCCTGTTTCTTTAAATCCCAAATGTTCAAATTACCATGTAGGAACCAACTCCCTATCAATTTTCTCCACATTTAATCCTTGGCTTCTTGTCATATTTTCATTTTTCTGCATTGGTTCCCATGGTAACAAGTCTGTTGGCAGAGAAAGTGTGACTCCGCTTTTAGCCTTCTGCACCAATATAAAATCGGTCTCGTGATCCTTCAAGGGTCATGTACAATCTTTATTAAGTACAAGGGCAGGAAGACTACAGTTCGCTAGGCTAATGCCTCTAATCCCTCATCCCACCGCATGCATCTCCCAGCCTATCCCCAAAACCAGGTCCCCTGACCCAAGAGGAAAGCGTTCAAGGACACCACCAAGAATCCCTTCACTGATTGATACAACCATTCAAAGGGCCCTCCTATCCAACTAGATGCAAGCAGTGAACCTTTTGGTCCAGGAGGTTTCCTCTTCTAAATATCAGTGACTTAATGACAGGAATGCAGAATCAATGCAATGCCCCAGCTAACAATGGCTGCCTGAAGCTACTTGCACTCATTTTTCTATAAAATATTCTCAGTATGCGTCTGAGATGTACACAGCCCGGAGAATAAGTGTGTCCTGAATTAAGCCTTAAATCAGTGTCTAATGGTAAGACGGGGCAGGGTAGGGGGGCATTTAAACAGATTATCTCCTAGTAAGTAGTTTAAGTGGCACAGGAGGGCAGGTCCAGGAGTCTTCCCGAAAAACTGAGCTCCTGAAGATGAGGAAGAGGTAACAAAGATGTGAAGAGGGCATTGTAACTGGTGGCTGGATGTGAGCGAGGGCCAATCAGGGTTCAAGCATGGAGAAAGTAAGAAACCTACTGACAGCTGAGGAACTGGAGCTTAGAGAAAGGAGTTTTTAAGAGTTAACTGTCTGCAGAAAGGGAGCCTGCAGATGAGAGAATAGCTTCATGCAGACTTCGGCCCAACTCTACCTACAACACGTTTTTCATAGTACTATTTCCCTTAATAATAGATTCTATATTTTGCTTTGAATTTTAGAGTTCTGCTACGGCTTGGCATTAAACTATATGCCTAACAACCCCAAATCTCCTAGGTCCTCAATATTTAGAAAAAGGTAGGAATTATTCATAAGAAATTAAATAGTCCTCACACTTGAATGTTTTTGTTTTTGGTTTTTTTTTGGCGGGTGGGGAGAAGTTAACGAATTCAGGAGAATGAAAATAGATGTTAGAAATAAAAATGTGGCTGTCTCAGCTATAGTTAAGAAAATTATCAAATGTAAATTATACCTGTTTTCTGTTGGGTCTTATAAAATATGGGATACTTAAGCACGTTGAAGTTTTAGTTAGCTAATTATATTGTACAAAGATATTTTTGGCCCTTTAAAGGTTATTTTCCTACATTAAGAAAAGTTTTCTTATATTAAAAACTTTTTATTGTGACTCAGGTTTTGTCTCTGTAGAGACTCCTACATAGGTGTTTTTCTTTGTGTACTTGTTTTGCACAGGTAGTGAGGTTAAATAATACCCAGGTATGCAGGTCCACTGACCTTTATAGGATTAAGAAAATCATTTGATGGACAGAAGAAATCACATTGTATTTCTTTGTATCTTTCCATTCCTCTTCCCTTTCCCCAGCACTCTACTAAAGAACATCTCATGTATAGTCAGGAAATCTTACGTTGTAATTTTTTTGGAAAGTCCGTAACAATACCAAGATGAAACTCTCAGGCAGATAGAACATAAAAGCAGTTCACATATTTGCTAGAATGGTCATTTATTCAGAATGTAGTGCTGAAATAAATTTTATTTTCAATACTTGTAGTCTTTCCATTCAGAGGACCCTTACTGGTCTTGAATGTGGAAAAGGCATTTGTTCAGGGCAGTAAGGAATGTTGTATGTTAAGTTTTACTCTCAGAAATTTGGTTTTAGCTTTGATGACACCTAGTGTCAGTGGGATGCAATAAATGTTTTAATACTGCTTTATGTGTAGGCATTTCCCTTTAACATCCTTCACTACATTTTCCTCCTTGAAAATGCAAGCCTTATTATTTTCTGTTTGGAATGAAGAGAAAGATAATTGATAGATAAACCGGATATTTTTGTCTCAAGAGCCAAACAAATTTCTCTTTGTACTCAGTATACAGAAGGGATTTAAGGAAGCTTGTGGATGTGGCATTGTCCTCATATGAAGGAGAAATTTTTTCTATTTGAAAATCATAAGTGACTCTACTGAATTCTATCTGTAAATTTCAAAGACATCTCAAATAACCTTGCAAAAGTAAGGTTTGCAAGTACTGTAGTTTCATTTTTTTCCCATTTTATAGTCACCCAAGGACACCCCCAAGGCACCCAGCTGTATATAAGTAAACCATAATGTGAACTATGGTCTCTTTCTAGTCAGAGAAGAAACATTAAGAGCAGCAATTCTAAACAAAGACAGTGATAGGTTTTTAATTGGTTTGTAAAGAATTATGAGTAAAAGAATACTATGGTTTTTGGTATTTTTTTTAAGTATCCATGAAAATTATTTTCATTCCTAAAGTTTTTGATAATTGATGATTTTGGGGGCATAATCCTTTTATTACTATATAAAGAAGTTCTAATTCCACCCATTTACAGTAATATTTTCATATGCTAACCACACACACACACACACACACACATTTTTCATTTGAAATCATATTAATTTGGTTAGCGAAGTATTTCCCTCTTCTGGAAGTTTTAAGAAAAATTCCTACACAGTGATGCAACATTAGGCCACTATTTTAGTAGAGTCTCAAGACTCATTCTTTTCTTGACATCTGACTTCACTACCATATGTGCAGCACACAGTGACATCTTAAGGCCAAGTAATTAGAGCTCCTTTACCAGAGAAAGAACTTGAGTTGGGATGTTTTCAAAGAAATTCCACTATATTATCAAGTAGTTTTCAAGTTTACAATTTGCAATTGGTAGATCTCTATAAGCGCTTCTTTACTTATGACTTCTTTGCAGTCTCCGTGGACACTTTAATGTGCATTAGCAAATGCTAACATTTTACATAGACATATTGTATATTAATGCATGCATTTCACTGCATAGCGTGTTGACACTCCCCTTGTAAAGCTTTTATGGAAGAAACAACAAGCCACAGCAGTATAGCAAAAGAGGCTTAATCTTTATAAATTGGGGCCTTTTCTGTCTCTTTGCTAGCCTAGGTGGCTATATACAAATTCGAATGGGAGGGGGCAAGAAACACCTTTTAACATTTAAGGTTTTCTACATGGGTGAACTCTAGCCAATTGAAAACTAATTGCTTACTTTAATAAAAAATTTTACCATTTTATAAAAAAATTAAATCACATGTTAACTGAAATGGCTGTATTGTAATTAATATTTTGAGATAATTGTGATTTTGAGCTTAAATTATATATAAAAATTGTCATTTTTGTATGTGTTAAAAAACTACTGTATCACAATTAATAGTACTTTTTAGTTGAACTACATATTGATGTAAATAAAAACTGAATGAAGACATATTTACTACTTTATTAACATAGATTGTGAATGTACTTAATGGTTTTTTTGCAGTATGAGACCATTACCACCTTGAAAGCTGCTTCATTTTATGTGCAAATAAGTCCTATGAATCTATATTTTAAATTTACTGAATCAGTGAAATTCCTTACTTTGTCAGTTAATTTGCAAATGCAGGCTATATTCTCCAGTTTTACTTTATGTATGGACACTAATCAGTAAAGGTGTACAATGTGATTAGAATGCATTTCGAAGATGCTTTCTGTACAGATACAAAATACAGGGACTAAAATAATGCTGTGCAGTGTATAGCAGAGCCATTTTTCGGCTTTGGTGTACTCAACTTTTTCAGTATTTAAAAAAGTGTTTTGAATAACATAAAAGTCTCTTTATTGTATAAATAAAATGTCACCTTATTGTAAACTGTCTTTTGTTTAATATCAAAGCAGATTTCTTAGCCACAGGCCTGTAGTATGAAAAGAACATGTTTCTTTTAAACAAAAACACAAACGTAATTCATATTTGAAAAAATGTAACTTTTATTATGAACATGTACATTTATCTTTATAAGCAATGATTTTTTTCATAATATGAGCATGCCTCAATTATCCAAAAACTATCTATCTACCTACCTACCTACCTACCCATTTATTTATCTATATAAATTAATATACATTCTACTGTTTGCCTTCTTAATAGAATCACATGGTTAGTTTTATCATGACTGATTAACCTACTTCTGATATTTTTGGTATAAATAAAAATGTTTATATATGATTTTTATTAAATGAAGTTCATCTATAACATCTTCCCTTTCAGAAAATTACCACATGACTACAAGTTTAGTATTATGAAGATTACAAGCAAATTTCAAAATTAAGGTCCTGGAAAAAAAAAATGGACAAAGTTGGATTAGAATTCACTCACAGAGTAGATTATGTATACAAATACCTGTTTAGTAAATATTTAAACAAAGCACATTTCAAGATTTCTATGCAGTATATGTTATGTGTTATTTTCAGTTGCTGATATCTATAGAATTAATAAACTAAGGTTTTAGGTACGTCTTTAAAAAGAAACAAAAGGTATTTTTAACTGCTCATACTCTGAGGGAAAAATATGCAGGTCTAATCTCTTTAGATTTCTTGAATCCAGAAGTACTAGATTACTGTTTGGAAACTTAATACTAAGACATCATTGAAAAAACTTGTCAAGTTTTAAAATGAAAATTGTGAGAGTAATTGTAATAACATTTTTACTATTTTCTCTACCAATAACTATATCTTGTGTAGCATTTCTGTGACATTAGAAACCCTGACACAACGACTTCATAAAACATGGGAAAAGGCTAGAAACATTTCAACTAGATTAAAAACAATACAGCAAATATTAATGTAAAACTTATACTGATACCAATATACCACAAAAGTCCTATTACGAGTAATGAAAACTCTTATTTTTTTAAATGTCAAAGTACAATACTGAATAAAATTCAATTTTATGTCGAATAAAAAGAGAAATTGGATGGTCATACTCAAGTAATTTGATCAGATTATATGTCACACAAACAGAAATGGGGAAAAAAATCCACTTCTACAAAAATGCTTTGTCTTTATAAAAATATTAAACTACATTAAATAAGAATTCACTTTTGAAGAAAGCGTTTACTATATTATATGGGAATGAAAATGAGTAGGATAAATCTTGTACAAAACATTCAGAACATATGTATGCATACTATACATGGTCATCACCATCACAAATGTACACAACACCTTAGGAAAATGTTAGTTATCAATGTAAGAATTCAAAGACTTATATTACCAAGATTATAAAACAGCTCCAATTTAAGTAGGAATTCGGTCTCTCAAATATTCAAGAATAGCAGCTGTTCCTTTCATTAATATGGCTGCTCGAGGAACACGGAATGGATTTCCATCTAGTAGTAATGTTCTAAACAAAAGAGAGAAATTAAGAATTTTAACATTTTCCATTCAGGAGGCTTCTAATTTCATTTGCAAGTTTCGGTTTTTTTAAAGATTTTACTGGGGAAGGGGAACAGGACTTTATTGGGGAACAGTGTGTACTTCCAGGACTTTTTTCCAAGTCAAGTTGTTGTCCTTTCAATCTTAGTTTTGGAGGGCGCAGCTCAGCTCCAGGTCCAGTTGTCATTGTTAGATGCAGGGGTCGCAACCCACCTTCAGCTCAAGGTGCCGTCCCTTGCGGGAGTCAAGGACTTGAACCAGCAACCTTGTGGTTGAGAGCCCATTGGCCCATGTGGGAATCGAACCGACAGCCTTCAGAGTTAGGAGCACGGAGCTCCAACCGCCTGAGCCACTGGGCCGGCCCTCATTTGCAAGTTTACAAACAAAAATTTGTGTGGTTTTTCCCTAAGCATTTAAAAAGTTGGAATTATAACTACAATAATAACCAAAACAACATGAATTGAATACTTATTATGTGAAAGGTACTGTGCTAAGTAGTTTAAATTCACTGACTCTCTTAGTTATTTTAACAACCCTAGGATGTACACACCATTAATATTCCTATTTTAGAGGTAAAGGAAATGCAAATTTAGGGAAGACAGACTTACCTAAGATCACACACAGCTATTAAAGGGAGGAGCACTGAACTACCATTTAACCCATCCTCTTCTCAATCTTATGATGACCACATACTAAATGGTTGAATTCTATACCTCACAAGTATACAACGAGCATACCAACAAGTACTCGGTCCACAGACTATAATGTAATCAATATATACCCCACCTGGGGAAACAGTAACACGTCTGCCTTCTCACACCCTTGACCAGGTACACATATAAAAATCTATTTACATGTTCTGAAAGAAAGTTCAATTTAAGATTTAAGAGCTTGTTGGTTTATTTCTTTGTATAATTAATGAAATACCTTAAATTATAAGATAGAATTTTATTAATGTTCAAGTGCTTGTGAAAACGAAAGTCAAAGAATTCACACCATATCATACAATAGATCTAAATTTTATATCTTCAAATACTTGTATGTATCTTGGGAATTCTATTAAAGATTGATTTTCGTAATTTATAAAAAAATGAGTTAAGTACAGTCAATCCTCGTTACTCACAGGCTTCATATTTGCTAATTGGCCTACTCATTAAATTTATTTGTAACCCGAAAACCAACAGATATGGCATAGCACTTTCAAAGTCATTTTTGGACGTGCACAGAGCAACGAAAAATTTGAGTTGCTTGATAGGCACACTCGCAGCTGAAGTTGAACAAGGTGACGCTTTGCCTTCTTGTTTCAGCCCTCATACTGTAAACAAGTGGCCTTGTTGTGGTCTGTTCTGTGCAACATTTTTTTTTATTTTTGTACTTGTCGGTGATTTAACTGTTTAAAATAGCCTGCAAGTGTAGTGCTGAAGTGTCGTCTAGTTTTCTTAAACAAGGCTGTCATGTGCCTTACAGAGAAAATACATGTTAGATAAGCTTCATTCAGGCATGAGTTACAGTGCTCTTCGGCCATAGTTCAATGTTAATGAAGCAATACTATTAAATAAGGTATTTCTTAATACAGAAGCACACAAAAAATAAGGTTATGCATTGATTAGTTGATGAAAATGTGACCCAGAGGCTCCAAAGAACCTAACTCGTGTACTTCCCCTAAGAGTAATGGTTCAGTATTCACTAATTTGGTGTTTACAGAGACTTTATAGAATACAACTGCTGCAAATAATGAGAAGCAACTGCATTTGCCTCCTATAATTCACTACAAAGACGTACCAGAGCAGATGCCAATGCTGTCCTAGTAAAATGTGTCAAACCATCACATGCCGTTTTCAGTAATGAAATTACTTCTGACACATTCTGCTTAACTACTTGGCTTTCTGTTGACATCTCAGGCTCCCTTTATAGTCACTTAACAAGCTCTTATTGGGAGCTTACTATATTCCAGGCACTGGGACAACTCTATCTAAAGGAGGACAAAGAGATGGTACGAGTCTAAACAAAGCAGGATGGAAAAGCAGGAGCGACTAACTGTGTCTGGAGAATAGGGAAGGTTTGCAAAGGTGATATTTAAGTTGATTACTGATAAAAGCAGGATAAAGGCATTTGAGGCTGAGGTAACAACATACACAAAGAGTGAGGAAGACCATGCCCCAGAATGAAGCCGACTTGAAATAAATGGTAGTGTTCTGTCATTAGATTTTAAAAACCCTATACGCACAGCTAAGGAGTTTATATTTCCCTGACATTTTTACACAATAAAAATGAGAAAAGGATCACTAGAAACAATCATTTACTATATTTAAATATACTTTTACTTCAATTTTCCTGCAATACCTCAACAGAGATAAACAAAATGACACTTCAATAAATCAATCAAATAAATGGAAAAACTTAGTAAAATGGTGTAGTTACCTTAAGTTCACACAATTACCGAGCTCTGGTGGAATTTGTAGGAGGTCATTATTTTGAAGGTCCAATGTGATCAGATTTTCCATTTTCTTCAATTTTTCAGGGTCCACAGATCCAACCTGATTGTTACTAATCAAAATTGTTTCAAGTGTAGGGATGTGATATAGAACTTCAGGTAGTATTTTGAGCCTATGAATATATGAACAGAATAAGTATATTGGAATCAGAGGAAAAATCATTCCTTCAAATACATGATCTGAAGTTTGATATCATGAGATAAAGTTTTGTGTAGTGTAAGTTATTTTATATAAGTCCTCTATTTTCAAATTTCCCAGAAAATAAAGAAAATGGACTACTTTTGGAAATTTGGAAATATGTTAAGTGGACAGACTTGTGGCGGTTTCTATTTATTGTATAAAGTCAAACAAAAGTTGGAGTCCATTCTCCCATGTTTTCCTTTTCATAGCCAGGAGATAAGGAAATTTCTCAGATTCTCTATAAAATGTTTCCATGTAGATATTCTTCCTTACTTCACTTTTATTTCTTATAAAACAGAATCACTGCCATTAAGTGAAAATTCAAGATTTATATTTTGCTTTTACTGAAGTTTCAAAAATAAGTGCATTTTGGCTCCTGAGAAGATGACTAACGTTGGCTACAAGCTTCCTCATCCAAAGTAACCCTTAAGATGCCACAAGATTGATGAGAAGTCTAATGGCTCTCAGAACAATGAACACAAAGTTGCTGAGGATCTCTTGGGGTACAGAGGCTGGCACGGTTTCAGTGTGAGGCAAACTGCGGGCCTGGACTAGAAAAGACGAAGATGGGCTGAAGGAGAACTTTCTAGCTGTGACCTTTTCACTTCCCACACTGCCCTTCCTTGGCTGCGTCGATACAAAAAAAATGCAAGAGCGAAGGGTCAACTCCAGGGAGCACTGACATTCCAGAGGGACTGGGGAGCCAACAAGCAGGAGTGCAGACGCCGCTCAATGCTCCCTCCTCCTCTGCTTCCCCACCAACCCGAGAACAAGGTAATTAAAAAGCATGCGGCTCATCTGCCAACACGGAAGTTAGGGTTAGCTTTTGCCACCTCCCCACACATTACCTGACAATGCAATTGACAGCTGAATAAACAACTCATGAATTGATAATTCAATTCACAAATAAAAATTAGGAGAGATCTGAGAAGTACATACATATATTTTTAAAGAATGACAACAATAGTATAACCTACAAATGAGAAAGCAAAAATAGTATAACCTACACATGAGAAAGCAAAAATAATGGAGCAGACAGAACAAAAATTTAAATAGGGAGCATTTTCACATCACTGTGCCTTGGCTTCCTCACTTCCCAATGAGGAATAACAGTACAAAATGTATACACTGTTATAAGGATTGAGTGAATATATTTGAAAACCTTAAGGTAGTAGCTGGAATACAGTAAATGTTAGCTATTAATATTTAAACTAAATTGTTACCAAAATCAACTTTCATCATAGAAAACAATATAACGTTGTTAAGAGCCCAACTTTGGAAGTCAAACCACCTGGGCTCCAATCTCAACTCTATAATTAACTATCTCTGTGAACCCTAGGAGAGTTCCTTAACTCCTAATCCTTCATTTTTAACTGGCCATAACAACAGAACCTACTATGTAGGGCTTTTGTGAGGATTAAATGAGAAAGTACGTGTACTTAGTCCAGTACTTTGGGAGCAGATAAAAAGCTCCCAATAAATATTAGCTATCCTTAATTATTGGCAGTATCTTTACAGTGATTGCAGAATAAACTCTGTTTCATTTGGCATAAAAAGCTCTTAAAGGGCTGGCTACTGCTTACATGCTCAATTTCATTTGTTCTTTCTATTCTTCCCACTCCTCACCTCATGGTCTGAGCCATACTGAACTTCTTGAAGGGTCCCAAAGATATGCTCTCACATCCCTGAGCTTAGTACCATACATGCTATCTGCTCTGCCTGAGATGCCCTATCCCTGGGTATCTGGTGAATCTCTATCTACTTTTCAAGTCTCTGTTTCAATGCTACTTCCTCTACTTACACTTTTGGAAAAGGAAACACTTTTGTCTATGCACTAAGCTTCCATTATAGCAATTATAATTATTTGAATATTTGTTTTCCTACTAGGCCACAAGTTGCTTAAAATGGTTAAAAGGAACAAAAAAATCTACTGGACATCAGTTGTGAAAATTCTAAGATAGCAATATCACTTTCAATTCTAAGTAAAACTAAGTGAAAATAAACCTGGATAGTGACATAAAGTAAAAACATAGGGCCCTTTTGTGTTTTTGGCTCTTTTTTGTTGTATTCTCTAGTAAGACTTACAAATTTTCCACAGAATAATTGTTAGTCACAGATTTATCTGTTCTGTCTCTTACCTGTTAAAGGAAAGATTGATTGTTTGTAGTCTTATCAATGATTCCATTTCTTCAGGCAAAGAACTTAAAAAATTGTTTCTAAATTGGAAAAAAAAAGATAATTTACAAAAAAAGTTTGTACAACTTTAATAATGAAATTTTGAAAAATTATTTAAAAATTACGTCGCTCAGTTTGTCAATCTTTGACCTGATCTCCTTAAGGCTGAGTCCTAACAATGCTAAATCAGTCGGCTGCCTCAGGTATTTGATTAGTGTACCAAATCCTAATACCAATATGTCACCAATTCATAATGCAATCAACTCTTTAATAATAGATTTAGCAACACAAAGACTGTAAACTAATCCCTTATCTCCTTCAAACTGAGCTCAGCAATACTTCTCACGGTCAGCACGCTTTAGATCACACCTGTATGTACCACATTATTTCATACCACAGATATTTGATTGGTGTTAATTCATAGGTCTTGCATACAGACATGAAATTCTATTCCAAAAAGAACTGAAATATTATACAGAAAAAATGAAAACAGGAAAGCAACGAGATTCTACATATTTAGAAACTTGGAGCTGTCTACTACGTAAGTATTAAGCAAGTCCATTTCCACTCTAAGTTTAGAATTTCAATTTGCACAATGCATTTTGGGGGGGATCTTATGATGAAACAAGGCAGTAAACAGAATCTCATTTACTACTGGAAGAATCTGGGAACAATGTTAGAAGAAAGGTTAACAAGGTAGAAGAATTCTAGAGGCTGTATAACTAATAATAACAGAAAATATCTATGAGAAAATTACATCCAAGTACATGGCTACCTATTACAACTAAATAATGTTCTCTAACCTATTTCTTTGTGTTCAAAAGTCAAGCCTAATCTGTAAGTGTATATATATAAATACACACACACACGCTGAAGAATGGGACAAAAAGAAAGACAGCAGCAATGGGACATGAATTCATTCTCCCTGCTGTTAATACTGAACTAAAATATGGTTTTACACTGTTTTGCCAGTGTAATTGCCACCTGAAAATAGAAGCAAGTCTACGTTTAGTAGGAGCAGAGTATTAGTAGATTTGCTCTCAACCCGCAAGCAAAATATTTTTATCTCTACAGGAAGAATAAATCCTCAAACAGATATAATTTACCTTATTGTTATTTGACTACTGCTTGAGTAGAACAAGAGGAGCTATACTTTAAATAAACTAAAAACACACTTAGTAACAATACCTGAGCAGTAAAAAGCCCAGTAGTAGAGATATACTTTATAAATAGTTTTAAAGTCCAAATAAATAAATGACTATCTAACCCTGAGACATACATTATTACCCTCAAAGAGCTGTGATACTTCTGATCCTGTCACTTCAACTTAGAATATACTTAAATTTAACTTTACAGAGCCATAAGTAGTTTTTCTTTTTGTTGCCACTCATAGTGTTCTTTTTTTTTTTGTCTTTCTGGCCTTGCATGTTTCATATAATTTTTTGAAACCAAATAGGTTCTTTTTAAGAGAAGCCATGCTAGCTGCTGTGCCAGCATGGGGCTTTGAAAGTTTTATGCTGTTATTTTCAGGAAAGGAACAATGTGAAGCAAACACTTTCCATGTATCATTTCTAATTTTGCATAAGCATGGATCTAAAGAATGTGTTCAGATTTTCTAGTATTTTAAATAGTTCTCTCATTACTTGTACAAATGATAGCTATCTGATTAAAATATTTCCCAAATGCTTGATTTTAGGTTTCTCCTAATATATTAATAAACTAATAACAATTTCCATACTTAGGAAAATATGAGGGAAAGGGTAAAAGTTAGGCAAAACTCAAAGACAAATTATAAAAAAGTGAAGAAATAATTCAATAAATACCTGAGATCTAAAAAAGTCAATTTCTGAAGCATACATAATTCCAAAGATACAAAAGAAAGCTTATTAAAACTGAGATTGACATCAGAAACCATTTCCTTTAGTTCTACAATCCTGAAACAAAAATAATTTCAAAATGTTAGCACTTGAGTTCACTGTCAGAACTTCAAAACTATAAGCAGATCATAGAAGGGAAAATCCTGTAATTATTTCTGCTAATTCAGATTTTTTTGTAACTTCTACTTTTCTCACAAAAATTTCAATCAGTTTGGATGTGTAACTGATAAAAATATATTTTTTAAAAACAGCCTTAACCTTATCTGTCCCAAAAATTCTATTGTCCTTAAATGTATATTGAAATTTAAGAACCTCTTTATTTTATATTTGAACCAGTTACAAAGAAGAAAAATCAAATCTAGGCAATTTTTTATACTATATTCTGTCAATGACTTGAATCCACAAAATAAACTGTTACACATATATTCTGGAACACAGTACTTTTCTTTATAGACTGTATAAAATAATACCATCTGGGTAATTCAAAGTGCTTTTTTTTTAAATATGATATCTCAACATTTTAGAAGTATAGCGTAGTATTTGTTATCTACTAAATTATCATTACATTTAATCATGATGGGAAGAAAACATTAAGTTAATTCCTAGGTTTGGAAAGTGTCACTACTAAGTAACTTAAGTCAAAGACTTACAGAGGAAGAATTAAACATTTCTAAGTAAGCCTAGTCAAGTTGAGTAGTTTTAAAGTATGTTATTAATGTAACTACATAAGAACAAGAAATGTTATATGTGATTTGCCAAAAAATTAATTAAACTATAAGTCATTTTTATCTATATTAGCAAAGAAAAAAACAAAGAATATCAGATGCTGTGCTAAAGAAGATATAGTGAGAGATACATGAGTTTGGATATGTATGTAACTGATAAAACTTTTTTGGCAAATTTTTGGATATATGTATCGAGAGTCATTGTCTTTCATTTCATAATTCTTCTGGAAATCTGGCCTAAAGGAACAATATGTTTTGGTTTTACTTATTGCCATAATCAACTTACAACATATAAATTAGATTTCAAAAGTATTGTTTACAACATAGGGAACTACTTATGACAAATTAACCACGCAAGATACAAATTGTAATATAATTATAAATGGGGAATAGCTTGATATAAAATATACCACGAGTTAATAGAATAAATCAGTGATGGGACTAAAAACAATTTGTCCTTTCATTTAGTCCAAGATTTTATTAATAAAAATTACTTTTACAGTTAGAAAATAATATGGTGAAAACTGATTTGTGAAATAAAAATTTAAGAAAGAGAGAAAGTGGTTCAGAAATTCTCTACAGCAAGGTCTTCTCTGGCCTTCTAAACTGCTAAAAATATGATGAAATAACTGTGGTAATAGAGTAACATATTGTTTTGCATAATAACCAGACCATGGGATAAAATGAGAAAGTAAATAATAAGGTAAAATCTTTTAACTCCTTCCATCTTCGTTCTCAATTAGCTTGCTCGATCCAGGATCCCCAAGGTAAACTTACCCTATCTGATAGCAAATCTAAATGCTCAACTCTTCTTTCAAATATCCTCTAAGACCTTAAATAGGAGAGAATGAGATGGACTAGATCCCCATTTGCAATGGAATTTCTTAGTTATCGTCTTTTATCACCTACATTCCCTAAACTATGCTCTGTAAAATAGAAAGCAAATTATAGTTTGTCTGACTTGGTAAAAATTTTGAACATCTGAAAAATTCTTTTTGTAGTCAGATGAAAGCCATTCTATTTTCCCAAATCATCTTTTTAAGTACTTAAGTGCTTACTACGGGCTAGGCACTCATTGAGTGCTTTATGTGGATTATGCCATTTAATTTAACTCTTATAAATAGGTACCATTATTATCTCTACTTCACAGGTGAGAAAACCAAGAGCAGCTAGTTGCCCAGACCAAAGCCTCCAGCTTGTAGATCTGGGATACAGATACAAGCAATTGACTCTATTGCCCCAAGTTCTTTAACATTGTCCTATTTTTTTGCCCTTACTGTTGTTTTAATTGCAAGGTTATTTGTCAACTTTTTTTGGATATATAGTTTACTGCGAGAGAACAATCGTTTTTAAAAGTTCAACATATACCAATTTTTTCTTATGACCTAAAGATTTTGCTATGATTAACATAAATAAAGATGTATTAAACGGTACAAAATACAATGCAAACAACTTCTAATATGTGGAAGTGAAGAATCCTTTTCTGGAAGGAAAACATTAACAGGACTCAGTCAATTTTGTTCTTACTGTTAGTGGAAAAATTCAGTAGCTTGGCAATTCATTAATATAAAGCCCCAGATAAAAATTCCTATTAATCTACATGGACCAGCTCTGTATGGTCTCTTAACACTTTCCTCTAATATTTAATTACATGGAAAAAAGTAATTCAATACTTTTAATAATTCTAATATCTATTTTCCAAATTTAAAATATAAAAAAGAAACAAAGTTTTAAAAAACTTACATACATTTCATAACAAATATTAAAAGTATCTCAGGGAATACTTCAGTAAATTTTGCTAAAATTCTTAACTGTTATTAATGCAAGAAATTTCACACGTACTTTCAAACTAAAAAACTATGAAAAATAATTACTTTCGAAACTAAGATGCAAACACAACTGAGAATGAGTCACAACTTAATTCAAATGGCATCATGAACAGTTCTTACCTTTTTGGAATTTCACATAGCAGGTTCTTACTAAAGTTAATAGAAGTGATAATGTTGCTTTTGACTGCATCAAACACTTCATCAGGAACCAAAATTGTTTGTTTATCACTAAATGAAAAATGGTTTAAGAAATGCATCATTTTTAGCAGTCCAGATAAATATGATTATTACTTTTCACCTTTACAGAACTTTAAAGATTTATAAGAAAAATTTTGAAGGCAATTGATTATTTAGTTCTGTAAAGAGTGCCACAAAAACCTGCCAACCCACAAAATGTTAACCATCAGGAATTCAGACAACATACTGTGTCACAACACAACACGTTGTGCCATACCTTCTGAGCATTCATATACTCAATGTGAATAAAAAGCAGAGATACATCTTCATAGTCTAAGATGTCTACAAGTCATATAGTAAATGGACAGTAATATAGTAAATGGATTCCTTTACCTCAGTATAGAATGAAATCTGTAATTGGAAAAACCGCTTTTGCTCCTTTTTTTAAAATCTCTAATGGGTTATCTGTCAACTTTCTTTGGGTATACAGTTAACTGCAAGATAAGGATCATTTTTAAAAGTCCAACATTATACTAAATTAGTCTTCTCGTGAGCTAAACCAATTTCTCTCTCCTTTAGCATGTGACAAGGCAGACAGGATAGTGGCTTTAGAATAAACTATCCCTGGAACTACCATTAACGAGCTTTGTAATTTACCATCCCTGAACCTCAGTTCTGTGAAATTAGAATGTAAAGGATTATTCACTGTTATTTATGCCAGATCTTCTGCAAATGTAATAAACTTCCTTTTCAGTAAGATTAAAACTTTCAGGAGGATTTTCAATAAAATACAATCTTGAAAGTGTAGAATTCTGACATTTGTAGATTTAACAATTTGTTGATGTTGTATAATTAGCTGTTATCCTTATGTTCTTCATACAATTTTTAATGCCTAACACATTATCCACTTAAAAGACTTCAATGGAATGCCAAATGACTGACAGTATGTACAAGAAAACAATATTATATGGGAGAACTGTGTTTAAGAAAGGCATTGTAATAGATAGGTAAAAAGATAGCCTAAATTTCATAATTATTATGCCTTCTACTTCTGCTTTAGGACTCCTTGTTCTGCTGTGCAGATGCAACATTTTTATCTCTTCAATCAGATATGCTCAAGTCATGGGGAACTGATTTATTCTAATCAAACTTGGAAGATTCATGCTATTTTAAAAAATTTAGTTGAAGGCATGCCCTGAGATTAGGAATTTATTTGTATTTTCCAATTAAAGTATATGTGGAAAACAAATTACAATAAATTTAGAATCTAAATAACCTAAGATGTATGGTCTTAAGTGCTATCTTTATTATGCTTTTGTGGTATCTGTGCCTTTAAAAAGTGGAAATGGCTTACTAACAATTGTCACCCCAATAAACTTTAAAGGAAAGGAAAAAAAAGCGGAAATGGCTATCGCAAACAAAATTGTATCAATGCAAGTTTATAGACTGTTTGGAGAATGAAAAGCAACAGCATATGTATTTAGCACAGTGCCCAGCACAGAATAGTGACTGAAGAATGGTATCCATTCAGAATGGAGGTAAGGGAAGCCAGAGATAAAAGATATTCTAAACTAAGAAATTCTAAGGCAGGAAATGAGACTGTCTCATCATTCAGTGTGTATGACACCTAGCTTACAGTCTGATACCTAAGTAGGCTTCAAAAATATCTATTGAATAAATGAGGAAGATAAGACAGGCTGTTACCATGCTATGCTATGAGAGAAGAGAGACACAAGCATAAGTATGGAAGAGAACTACCTTGTGTTAGTGTCAAAGAAGGAAGTTGGTCTAGAGTAATAATTTCTACATACATCAGAGTGGCAAATGAGAGGTGAGAATAATACCAAGTTTCCCTGAAAATAAGACCTAGACAGTCAATCAGCTCTAATACGTCTTTTGGAGCAAAAATTAATATAAGACCCGGTCTTATTTTACTTATAATATTTACTTATAATAAAATATATGACCGGGTCTTACATTAATTTTTGCTTCAAAAGACGTATTACAGCTGATTGTCCAGCTAGGTCTTACTTTCGGGGAAACACGGTATGAAAGAAACACAACAAATCTGAAAAGGGACTATCCTGACTGCTGAGAAGGTGGTTCCTACTGACACATTAAGGAAAAGAAGCCAGACACTGATGCTGGCTGCATGGATAATTGGATAAATGTAGTCACCTGTCTGATTTAAGTGTGTATTCTTTTGTATTTTTATTACAATGCCCACATATGTACAATCACTGCAAGAGCTTTGACAGTATTGGTTATTTTTGTCTTTGTTGCCTTAGATAGTACTGAAAGAACACTTGACAACCACTCCCAATCTTTGCACAGGTATCTTCTTTCCCCAATCGAATACACTTCCACAATATATTAACATTTTTAGGCTTTTGTCTCAATTTATATAACAACAATGTTCATATTTAATATATGTGCTACCAGAGCATATTATTATTATTTTTTTAACTTTTATTTATTTTAAGTGTGTTTTTCTAGGATCCATCAGCTCCAAGTCAAGCAGTTCTTTCAATCTAGTTGTGGAGGGAGCAGCTTACAGTGGCCCATGTGGGGACTGAACCGGCAACTTTGTTGTTAAGAGCACCGCACTCTAACCAACTGAGCTAACCGGCCGACCCAGAGCATATTATTATTATGACATATTATTTGACGTGCATTCAGATATATTAATGGATACAACCTCTCAAGCTTTCCCTACTTGAGGTGTTCATTAACTAAATTATACTTATTTACTAATATATACCCCTCCCACCTCCACAATATAAAATCTTCTCTGGGTGCTAGAGGCAGAAAATTTTATTACCAACTGATAAAAGTGAACTGACATCTTGGGATGCTTAACCATGGAGCTGGGCTCCCGTTGACTCTCTAGCCCTAACTTCCTGTTAAACTTTGTGGTAACTTCAGGGGTAGGGATGCTAATAAATAGAATAGCCATCTTGAAACCTGGCCATTATTTTCCTTCTTCACGGGGAACTAGTTGGAGCCCCGGTTGGAGGTGTGCGTTCCCGCACTGCGGTGGTGGTTTTTGTTTCTTTTTCCTTTTTTCCCCCAATAAACCTTTTTTTTTCCTTGTGGATTTATCTGGAGAGTTATTTTTGTCAGTCTATACCAACCAATACTGCCACTCTTTTATTTTTTATAACAACAAAATATTTATTACAAAAATTTTACTATTAATAACCACTGGTCTATCTCTTAAGCATAACAAACACAAATTACCTGAGGAATGGGCATTTAAGTTCATTGTACTTTCAAGCTTTTATCTCATCATTGTTTTTGCAACTGCTATTATTCTAGGTTAAGCACTAATGCATTCTGATGAATTCTTCCTTACCAATTGTCCTTTTTCAGAAGGAATATTTCTGAAATTTTCCTATGTGTTTTGCAATGTCCACATAAACGAATTACATACCTATAGTCTAATATTTTTAATGTGGTGATGGCATGCATGTTGACTCTGGATTCACTTGGTAGTGTCATGGCAGTCTCAATAACAGAGTCTCTTTGGTTAGCTTCATCCTCTGGGAAAAAAAGTTATATAAAACCAGTCAGTATTGATACTACAAAGCCATTTTTAAAATTTTAAAATTACATAAAAACAGTACATATAATTTCCAGAAATTATTGGGGAGAATGCCTTTAGTTATACGCTTCATTTCCAATAACTCAAGTCTGAGTGTGCATTTAATATTTAATACAAAATAAAGTTACTATATATGGCTTCAAAATCTATTAATAAATCCTACCATAAGGAAATTTAGAAGTAGGAAAGAATACTATAATGTCTCAGAAGAAATAACAACAAGCAATCCTTCTTCTTAAGCAAAATATTAGTCCATTAGAAGAAATCTGTTAACAAAACAAAAAGATTATTTCCCACAAAAGTCTACCAGACAAGCATAGACCTATCCTTTCTTTCAGTTTAGGATACAATGAAGCTGATTATCCCCAATCACTTGAAATCTGGTAATTTGCATAATCAAGTAAGCTTTTAATACATTTATTTATGTTAAGACTTTTTTCTGAGCAAGTGCAAGACTTTATTTTCAACAGACATTTCCTAGCATGCCTGTATACTCACACATTCACAATCAACCCTGTCACTAATCTCCAAGGACTGCTTAACACTGCCTTGTATGGTATTAAATAAAAAGCAAACAGAAATCACACACATTTAAAAGAAATGGCTTTGTGATGTTTTGGCAAAAGAGACTTCAGCTATCTAGACAGAAGTAAAATAAAATTATAAATTTTCAGCAATGTGAAAAAGATGAAACAGTTCTAGTATTCAAACACAAGGAGCAGAAGGCACGCCCAAAGAACGTAAAAAAATGAGCAGTATCCCTGATCTTGCTTCAGCCCAGTGGGCATTTAATGAACATTTGTTAAATATTACTAAGTGTATCTCTCTTGCATTGAGCTCATCAGTTGTTCATCAGTCAATAATTTTTAAAACTATTATTTCCCCTGCAAATATCATATATTTTATTTATAGAAGTAGCACAGAATAAATGACAAAATATCAAGTAGAAATAAAATACATCAAGGAAAAATTAATATCAAGTGAATGATTCGATATGTAGAAGTTCCTTAGCAGTTTGGATATGTCAAATTAAAGAATATGTAATATATATTGCCAAATTACATCAGCAGAGACAATATTAAACCAGCAAAAAACCCCAGCATTATTTTTTAAACATACATCTATGCTACCATGATTATATATTGAGAGAGAGTATTTGCAACACTTTCCAAACAGCTGTATCAATCAGCATTAATGAAAATGAAAAAAGGGATACTATTGTCTCTTGGGAGAGGACTAGTGTGAGAGATAGATTTACTTTTCGTTATACCATGTTTCCCTGAAAATAAGACCTAGCCGGACCATCAACTCTAATGCATCTTTTGGAGCAAAAATTAATATAAGACCTGGTATTATATTATATTATATTATATTATATTATATTACATTACATTGTACCATATTATATATTATATAAGACCCGGAATTATATTAAGTATTACATTATGATATATTATATTAAAATAAGACCGGGTCTTATATTAATTTTTGCTCCAAAAGACGCATTAGCGCTGATGGTACGGCTAGGTCTTATTTTCGGGGAAACACGGTATATCCTGTATTTGTTGAAAAAAGATTTTTTTTTTACCATGAGCGTTCACTGAATTTTTCACTTAAAAACCTAAAACGGCAGTATCTTCTAAATGATCTATAGATTCAATGCAATCCCTATCAGAATCCCAGCTGACATCTTTGAAGAAATTAAGCTGATTCTAAACCTCAGGATTGCAAAAAACCCAGAATAGCCAAAACAAGCCTGAGAAAGAAGAATAAAGTAGGAAGACTTACATTTCCTGATTTCAAAACTGTTTCCAAGCCATGGTAATCAAGACAGTGTGGTAATTGCATAGGACAGACATACAGATCGATGGAATAAAACTGAGAGTCCAGAATGAACTTTACGTGTATGATCAACTTATTTTCAACAAGGATGCCAAAAATAGTCTTTTCAACAAATAGAGAAGAGAAACTGGACAGCCGCATACAAAAGAATTAAACTGGACCCTTATCTCACATTATATATAAAAATTAACTCAAAATGGATCAAAGACTTAAATGTAAGAGCAAAAATATAAAACTCTTAGAAGAAAACACAGGGGCAAATCTTCATAAAAGATGATTTTGCAATGAATTTTTAGATATGAAACCAAAAGCATAAGCAAGGAAACAAAAAACAGATAAATGGACTTCATCAAAATTCAGAAAGATTTTTGAGTTTCAAATAACACCATCAAGAAAATTAAAAGATAATCCACAAAGGGCTAGAAAATATTTGCAAATTATATATATATGACAAGAGACATATTTAGAATATGTGAAGAACTACTACAACTCATTAATAAAAAGGTAAATGATTCAATTAAAAACTGGGCAAATGATCTCTGAACAGACATTTTTCCAAAGATGTACAAATGGCCAATAAGCATATGAAAAGATGCTCAACAGCATTACTCATCAGGAAATGCAAATCAAATGTATAGTTAGAGATGTCACTTCACACCCACCAGGATGTCTAAAATCTGAAAGTCAGAAAACAGCAAGTGTTAGTGAGGATGTGAATCAAAACTCTCATACAATGCTGATGAGAATGTACACGGGCGCAGCTGCTTTGTAAAACAGTCTGGCAATTCCTCAAATGACTAAACAAAGTTAGCATATGACCCTGCGATTAATTCCACTCCTAGATACATATGAAAGAGAAATGAAAACTAAAACTTGTAAATAAATGTTTATCAATAACATTCATTATCTGTAATTGCCAAAAGGTATGGAAAATTTTTGAGGTGATAAACATGTTCTAAAATTAACTATGGTGATATTTGCAAATATCTGTTAACATAGCAAAAATCATTTAATTGTATGGTTTAATGGGAGAATTTGAATCTTATGGTATGTGAATTATATCACAATAAAGTTGTTTTTTGTTTAAAAGAGAAAAAAAAGATTGTATTCCCCAGCTTCTCTTACATATGTGGCCATATGACTAAGTTCTGACCAATGGCATATGAGAAAAAGCGATGTATGACACAACAGCTTAGATATATCCTAATATATTTAATCATTTTTGTACCTTAAAATGCAATAAAACACACCTAACAAATTTAAAAGAATAGAAATTATACAATGTCTGCTTTCGGATCACAATGTAATTAAACTAGAAATCAGTAACAGAAAGACAACTGGAAAATCCCCAAATATGTGGAGATTAAACAACACATTTCTAATTAACACATGGCTCAAAGAAGAAATCTAAAGAGAAATCTTAAGTATTTTGAACTAAATGAAAATGAAAACACACAACTTATAAACATTTGTTGGTTGGAGCAAAAGCAGTGTTTAGAGGGACATTTATAGCACTGAAGGCATATAGTAGAAAAGAAGAAAGACTTAAAATCAACAATCTAAGTTTCCAGCTTATGAAATTAGAAAAAGAAGAGCAAATTAAATCCAAGTAAAAAGAAAATAAATTATAAGAATTAGAGCAGAAATTGATGAAAGTGAAAACAAGAACTCAATAGAGAAAATTCAATGAAACCAAAAAGCTAGTTCAACTAATCTTTGACAAATGAGAAAAGCCAATACTATGGAGCAAGAATAGTCTTTTCCACAAATGGTGCTGAAACAAGACCTCTACATGCAAAAAAAGAGCAGCTTTATTCATAATTGCCAAAACTTGGAAGAAACTAAGGTGTCCTTTAGTAGATGGATGGATATATACCATATTCTGCAGTGTATAATGTGTACTTCTTTGCCCAAATTTGTGAGGGGGAAAAAAGGATGCGTATTATACATGGGTAGTACTAATTCCATATCTATATAAATGTTTTTAATTCTTTTATTTAGGCTTATAAGTTAAAAATGTAACTCTAGAAATCAGTAACGATATCTGTATGCAAAATAATCCCCAGGAATTCTTCCAATAATGGGTTTTATTGAACTTATGACAAACTTGCAACTATGAAGAGTTCTTGGCCTTCTATGATGCATAAATATTGTAAATTTGTTACTGGTACATAAAATTTCTTGTATCTTGTATCTGTTCTTGTATTTTGTAATTATTTGTTACATGAAATTTCTTGTACCTTAATATGTTAAAAAATAAATACTAAAATCCCTTTATAATTAAAAAAAAAAAAGTACTAAATATAAACAAATAAAAACTGAATTAAAACGAGTTTTTTTCCCTGAAAGTTTGGGCCCAAAATGTGGGTGTGCATTATACCCGGCAAAATACGGTAAATTGTAGTACATCCATACAATGGAATATTTTTCAGCATTAAGAAGAAATGAGCTGTCAAGCCATTAAAAGACATGCAGAATGCTTAAAGGCACACTACTAAGTGAAAGCAGCCAATGTGAAAAGGTTACAAACTTTATGATTCCAATTACATGACATTCTAGAAAGGGCAAAATTATGGAGACAAGAAAAAGATTAGTAGTTGCCAGGCAAGAAGAAGCAGATCACAGAAGGTTTTTAGGGCAGTGGAAATACTTTATATGATAGCACAATGATGGATATATGTCATTATACAGAGGATGCCAAAAAATGTATACACAGTTTAAGAAAGGAAAAAACTGTATTAAAATTGTAATACTCAATATATGCCGATAACAAGAGATGAATACAAGTCATGTGCATATATTTTTTTGGCACCCCCGGTATACTGGTCCAAACCCACAGAATGTAAAACAACAAGAGTAACTCTAAGGTAACAATGAATTGGGGTGGTTATGATGTTTCAGTGTAGGTTCTTGCTTGGTAAAAACAAATGTTCCTTCAGGTAAGCGATGCTGATAATGGGGAGGCTATGCAGGTGGGGGCGGAGGATGTTTGGGAAACATCACTGCCTTCCTCTCAATTTGTTGTAAACCTAAAACTACACTAAAAAAGTTAAATCTTAGAAAAAAAATTGATGATTCTGATATGACTTCTAACTGATTCACATCAGAAGAAACAAATTTTTCTGGAGCAGAAAGCATAACTAGAGAAGAGAGGAAACTCTGGCAGGAAATAAGAGTCTTAGAAAATTATTTTAATAATTTATTTAAAGGGCAAGGCGGAAAATGGAAAATTGCTGAAATATACAATAACCTAACATAATGACTGGCAATATGGTGCTAGGGTACGTTGTACATAACAGAGTATGTGAGCCAAATTAACAACTGCTGTATTTAGCTATTAATACAAAGTTTTGGAGTGGTTTGATGGTATGTACAGCAATACACTCATACAACTAATTTTTTTCTTAATGCTCTAGTGTCTGCTACAATGATATACATTAAATAAAAATTGGGATATATAACAATTTTAATGAAGCTTTAAAAATTAAATTTATAGTATTTTATTTAGTGCATATTCATGCTAAATGAACATAACTTGAAAAATGTGTTTTGTCTTTTATTTCTGTTAGAACTTAGCAAAACTACGCATGAAGCAGATATTCAAATATCTGTTAATATACTTTCCAGTCAATAGAATACATACATTATACCATAAAAGTCAAGTTTTGCTATTTTCAAAGTTATGTATTTTCTGATTGGTATACTATAACAAAATTAAAGACATTAAGAAAAGAACATTATTGTAAATTTAAGGATGTTTTTATAACTTCTTTTATGACTTTTATACTTATGATCTACATGGATTCAGAATTTGAAGTACGTCTACCAGGAACCATTTCCTCTAACTATTTATATCCAACATACATGTAAATGTATGTACTATTAACACTTCACCACTTTCATATAATCATTCAAAATATGTAAGAAAATATAAAGTACCTTTAATCTTGCTTCGTAGATACTTTAAGACTTCTTGGGTTCCCTTCTGAAAAGGTGAAGAAAAGGACACATATTCACCAAAACATACCTTGCAATTTCATAGATCAACATGCATGTTTGAATTTCAAATTTAACAATAGGAGCTGATTTCTAAATATGCTTACATTTATAATGTCTCTTCGAATGGTTCTCATAGGATTTCCTTCTAATGCCAGGAACTTCAAATGAAGTTTTCCCAATGAATAGGGCAGACTACAAAAGATTATTTCAAAGATAATTTCAAAGATTATTATCAAAGATTGATTTCAGGGAAAACATTAAGGATAAGTATAATTCAACCAAATAATGGATTAAAACTAATAATATACTCATATGACAAACTAGGTATCATATAACAGTGTCAATGAAAACTCAAGTAACGTAAGCCTACAATATTTCCCTTCAAGAGAAATACTCAATATGTAAAACCCAGATTTGTTTCCAAATTGTCATACTGTGATTGCTGAGTATGAATGCGAGCTATAACACATTTACTAAATTTATCTAGTTCTAAAAACTGAATGTTCAAAATATAAATTTGAATCAATCAGTGACTCAAGATAGCCATCCTCACTGATACTAATGTTTTGATTTTATCCTTCAAGCAAGTAAATAAAATTCTTCCTAAATGGAAAAAAAAAAAAAAGACAAAGAAAAAAATTTTAAGCACCCAATTCATATTTTCATTCAATAAGGAAAGTCATTATCTTTGGTACACAAAAAGCAAACCCACTTACATATATAAATATTCAATCTCAAAATTTATTATTCATTTATACTATACTAGGCATTGGTGTAGGGACTTCAAGATCCTTGCCCTTAAGGAGTTCTTAGTTGAACAAAGGAAAAAGACACATACTGTGTTTCCCCAAAAATAAGACCTAGCTGGACCATCAGCTCTAATGCGTCTTTTGGAGCAAAAATTAATATAAAACCTGGTATTACATTATACCCGGTATTATATTATATTATATTGTATTATTATATTATGTAAGACCTGGTATTATATTAAAATAGGCCAGGTTTTATATTATTTTTTTGCTCCAAAAGACACATTAGAGCTGATGGTCCGGCTAGGTCTTATTTTTAGGGATACATCTTACTTATGGTATACATCTAACCAAAATATAATAAATATGAATTATCTTACATTGCTCGTGAGCATATAAAATAGTACAGCCTCTTTGGAAAGTGGAGTTTTTTTAAAGTTAAACATACACTTACCAAACAACTAAGTAATCCCATGTCTATGTATTTACGCAGGAGAAATGAAAACAATGACCACATGGAGATTTTTTCCATGAATGTTCACAATAGCCAGAAAACTGAAAACAATACATCTTTCAACTAACTAGTGAAGAAATGAATTAATTGTGGTATATCTATATAATGGATTAACACTCAGCAATAAAAATGAACTGCTGATACTCATTATCACATGAATGAATCGCAAAGCTTTATGCTACGTGAAAGCAGACAGACAGAAAAACTATGTACTGTGTGAGTCCATGTACATGATATTCTAAAAAAGGCAAAACTGCAATGACAAAGCACATCAGTGATTGCTAGAGGTTGGGGATATGAAAAGGGAATTGACTACATAGGGTATGAGGCCACTTTAGGGCAACAGAAATGTTCTACATGAGTGTGACAATGGTTACACAAACACATACATTTGTTAAAAACCATCAAATTGTATGCTTGAATTGGTCAATTTTACTGTATGTAAAATACACATCAACAAATCAATATAATATAAAATATATATGTAATAAGACTGCTACACAAGTATAGGTGCTATGAAAGTAGAGATGTAGAAGTAAGCAAGAGGGTATAGGGGAGAAGGGAGAGGCATTCCATCAGGCAATGAGGCAGGAAAAGGGCATTCTATGATAAAGGAACAAAATAAAGAAAAAGTCAGGACATTTATCGTTCAGTGTAGTAAGTGAACAGAATACATGTAGGAGTAAAAGATGATAGAATAAAGTCTGACTGTGAAATGCCCTTGAATTTTATGCTAAAAGGACTGGACTTTATTTTGCAAAACTGGTTCCCAATTGGAAAACCAGAGGCATCAAAGTCTCCAAGATTTCTTTACAACAAACAAAAAAACAAAACAATTCTACAATCCTATCAATTAGAGATTCTGATTCATTGGTACCTCAGAATGAGTACAGTACACCCCCCCTTATCCTCTCAGTGGTTCAGGAATCCACTGGGGGTTTTGTAATGTATCCCCCAAAGATAAAGGAGAACTACTATAATTTTTTCCTCAAAGCATCTGAGAGATTCTGACGCATAGCCGTATTTGGGAAACAGTGCTGTAACAATGGAGAACCATCAAAGCTTTTTCGCAGAAGAACGACCTGATAATTTGTATTTGATAAAAAATATTCTGGTAGCAGTTTGAGGAATCAGTATTTTGGTTAGAGGAGATTCTGGAGAGGTACAAAATGGATAGAACTGTCTAATAGTAGGAAGTATGAGGTTAGAGGAAAGGAAAGAAACCAATACTTATTAAGTGCCGTTATGTTCCAGGCCCTGTGACATATATACATTTTATATCCAGAGCTTTGGAGAAATAGGAACATATATATCAGAAATATTTGTACTAATTACTTTATTTAATATTATTCATCATAGTTTCTATTTTAAATATTTGCTTTCTACTGCTTTCATGCAGTAGCTACTAAAATAAAACTGCCATGGGGAAAAAATTGCATGTCAATATTTATAAGAGGCAAGAGATTATTTGTAAGATATTTGTAAGATAATCCAGGTCACTTACTAATTCTATCATAAATAGAAGTGAAGAGTGTCACATCCAAGCATCCAAATTATGGTGAAGACGTACCCTATGCCATATGTACATTGAGAAAACAATTCTGATTTTTAAAAATACTTATTAAAATATACACATAGAAAATCTGCCTTGCCTAGCCTTTTGCCATCTATGAGTAGCAAACCATGTTTCTGACATCGAAATGCAAAACCTCAGACATCTAACTAGTGTATAATCCTAGAGTCTATGTCTTATTTTTTTGTGTCTGTTAAAATTCCATCTCTAAATATTATGTTCTATAACATTTATGATTCTTTGCTCACTACCCTCCTCCTCTCCATCTCTAACACAGGCAATCAATTTCTAAATATTAATTATTCTAACTCATCACAACTCTCATATCTTTCCTCTTCTTTCCATTTCCATCTTCACCACAGTTCAGGTACTTATTACATGAGAAAGCTACAAAGTTGTTGATTGTGAAATGGATATATAGCAAGTGCTCCTTAGTGCTAAATATTATTAATCTAATAGAGTTTATTTAGATTTCCCACCTACAAAACCACTCCAAACCAAAGTCTCCAACCCTTTATCACCAATTTATTTTTTAATGAGATTACGATTAAATTAGTTCTGTTTTTAATCTTTCACTAGCTCCCACCTCTTAACTAATGAAAATTGACTCTTTACAGGTATTTCAAGGACACCTTCCACATGGCCTCAACTTACCTTTCAAACCCTAAATTCTCACAATCCCCCTACTTGCATCCTATTTAGCAGTTCACTTGATTCCTTGCAGTTCTCTGAATATATCCCTACAACTTTCTGAGCTTTCAAAGCTTTGTTTGTATAGTTTTCTCCTGCCAAGTGAATCACTGTGACCATCTTACATGTGTACATGAAAATCGTGGTCAACTTTTAAAGATCAGATGGCGGGACTACAGTGAGGCATGACCCTGAAAGTGAGTGTGTGCTTAAATTTTGTGCTATAGGTAATTAACTTGTCTCAATCTAGTCCCGGTCCTAAAGATCATCTAAAATGGTTTCTTCCACAAAGTCTGCCCTGAATCCTCTCAATAAATTGACTCCTGTATCTCCCTTAAGAACCCCACAGCATTTTATATCTCTCCCATGGCTTTAGATTCATTTAATAAATTCAACAAATATTTACCAGGCACCTTCTGTGTATCCAGGCACTATCTAGGAGTTAGAGATAGAGCAGTGAATGAAACAAATAAAAATGCACCCTTCTGAGAATTTATGTTCTAGTAGGTTAGAGTAACTTGCAAATGCATCTGACTGTAAGAGTATGTCAAGCTTGCTGCCAAGGACAAAATCTAATTACTCTGTGTATGTCTGTACATGATATCTGCTCAATAAATATTTACTGAATTTAATTTAGGAAAAAAGATCTCTACATGCTTTTTACAAATATTTCAACTTGTAAATTATAACCAAATACAGACATGATTCCTTATTCATTTGATCTTTACACTTACCTACTAATATCATTATTGCTTAGGTCAAGCCTTTCCAATGACTGTAGTAGTGTAATTTCATCTGGAACAGATTTTAACTTGTTATCCCGCAGGTCTAGCACAAGGATAGAATTCAGATGCTTAAGATGTTCTGCCCCTAACATTTCAATCTGGTTTTCACCTACATGTAATTCCTACAAAATCAAACATCAATCATGTATATTTCCATATCAATTTTACACTAGGTAACGAAAATGAAATAGAAATTTTAATTTCAAATCACTGAAGAACACATGGACAACATAACATTCTAATTAATAAGGTGCTTAAATTTTCAATTATATTTAAGCTATCCTGCAGTTAAAGAAAAATTGCAATGAGAAAATTTTCAAGAATGTTCTGAGAATTTAAAAATAAAGGTTTAACCTAGCAGAATGTTCAAAGTTTATAAAACCAAAACAGAGAATTGATTTAGTTACATTTATAGAATTAGTAAAAATACAAATCCAAGAACTATACTGATGAAAAATTAAAGTTTTAAAATAAATCAACACAAGTTAAAAAATTATTTATATTGTCAGTTTGTTATTCAACACTTCCACTGGGAATTATTACATATACTTATACACTTATATGATTTCCCATTAACAGAATCTATAGCTACCAGATAATTCATCTTCTAAATGATAACTTCTTCAGTTTTTTTTCAGCACTGTCACCATTCTGCTTAAAAGAAACTCTCTTTAACACTAATGCATAAAAGTATATGCATAAAGTATAAAAGTATATATAAAGGAAAGCAAAGCATGGCGAATTTAAAAGACAATGTTAATGCTAAATACTTAAAACCAAAAGAAAGTAATTAATTTTAAACTAACCTGGTTATGACCAGGTAAACAAGAGAGATAGCAATTTATAGAATTGGATACACATTCTTTTCTGGTATTCTCATATTCCAAGTCTCCTACAGTATGGTCCCAAAGTACCATGCTGGCATCATCATCTACTACTTCTCCAACGATAAAAAACTCACCAAGATAAAATATTTCTATTTTTTAAGTTGATTATTTCTTTTTTTTTTAAATTTGTTACTAACAATACCACTAATGTATTTAGTTACATTAAAATTCTGAATAATAATAATAGAGGAAAAACATAGTACTTGTAACTGTAATATATATTTCCAATATAAAACAAGATTAAAACTTTCATTTTCATAATTAACTTTTGGAAAATATATAGTTATTTAATAATCAACTAAAGAGTACCTTTAATAATTTACAAGAAGGAAATTCTGGTAAAAAACGTAATTTATTCCTCCGCAAATAAAGCAGTTCCAGTGATTCCATGGCAGCCAATTCAGGAGGTATAGTTTCCAACAGATTTGAATTACAATCCAAATGCTTTAATCCTATAATATATATTTTGTGAAAAACAAAAATAATAGAGAAGAAAATATTGGTCTATAATTGTATATACGTTCAAAGAATGTATAATCATGAGAACTTATGAACCTGTGCTATAATAATCAAGAACCTTGAATACCACTGAATTAAATATAAACCAAGGTGGTTTTTTTTACATTTAATTATAATTAAAGAGAAGTGATATTAAATTTAATGTGTAATAATAGTCCAGGTCATCTTTATAACAGATTTAAAAATAAAGTACTTTAATGTTCCGTTAAAGTAGTCTAAAATATATAAATTATACACTATGAGATTATTATTTCCCTCCATAATTATACTGTAATTATACATCTTTAAAGAGAAAAAGCTTAAGGCAGTTAGACACATAAATATGCATGCATACTAGTCGTATGAATGGATGTCAAGCAACTAGGCACATCTGTATATAAAATACGCAAGTTTACTTTCTGTCAAAAAGCCTTGGGATTTTTATGTATTCCCTCCTATTTTTCATCTACCTATACTGCCTCCCTCACTCTATGTTCTATACTTCCTTCCTTCTTCTATATATTTTTTTTAATTACATGCTTTCTCTAACAGCTTAGCTAACACTCTTGACAAGAATGTTCCAACTTGCAGCATCTCTCTTACTTCCTGGACCTTTCTTTCTTAAAAGGCAGAACTGAAAATAAAAATGGAAAAAAGTGAAGGTCTTCCTTCCCTTAAGACTTCAATAAGTAGTTTTCTCCTTAATCCATATTATAGATTGTTCCACTTATCACGGCCACAATTTTCCACAATTCACTCTCAATCCTCTACTTTGAATAGGTTATATGCATTTTATAACTTTTTCTCCTGTACTTTGGGCCCGCTAATTTTAACATAATTCAAGACGGAGAGATGTGCCTTAGACCGTTTTTTTTCAGTGTTTAAAGAAGATAACTGCTTTTCAAAACAAACGTAATAGTATTACTTTCAACTAATAACATAACAATTTATGTATTATTTGGCTAGAGCATTGAGCAACAAAAGTCACAATCTGACGCACCCCAAATCCAGTAAAATCTATAAACAATTTAGAGACTCCAGTTTTCACAATAGTTTGCATCTAAGAGCACTAACTGAGAATACAAGCAGTATGTGGTGGAAAAGCAATGAGGATGGAGTAAGAGAAGTCAAGCCTTGGCTCTACAACTTACAATATAATTTCTAAGCCCAGGTTCATGAATTTTTAAAATGCAAATAATATGCATCTCTCCTAACTTACAAAACTGTTGTGATGCGAAACTTTATACGTAAAACCATTTTGAGAACTTATGAGCCAAATAGAATTTCTGGAGATTAAGAACTCAATAAAAGAAATGAAGAATGAAGTAGCCAGCCAGTAATAGAACTGACCAAACAGAGGAAAGGATCAGTGACATCAAAGATAGAAATCTGGAAATGACACAGACGGAAGAAGAGAAAAACTTAAGAGTTAAAAGAAATAAAAGAACTCTACAAGAACTCTCTGACACCATCAGAAAGAGCAATATAAGAATAGCGGGCGTACCAGAAGGAGAAGAAAGGGAGAAGGGAACAGAGAGTATATTCAAACAAGTAATCGATGAGAACTTCCCAAACGTGTGGAAAGAACTGGATCCTTGAATCCAAGAAGCAAATAGAACACCTAATTACCTCAACCCCAACAGGCCTTCTCCAAGGAACATTGTATTGAAGCGGTCAAAAATTAACGATAAAGAAAGAATCCTCAAGGCAGCCAGGGAAAAGAAGACGGTAACCTACAAAGGAAAGCCCATGAGGTTATCATCAGATTTCTCAGAAGAAACTCTACAAGCCAGGAGGGAGTGGACTCAAATATTCAAACTATTGAAAGAGAGAAATTATGAGCCAAAAATAATACATCCAGCAAAGATATCCTTTAGCTATGAAGGAAGAATAAAGACTTTTCCAGACATACAGAAGCTGAGGGAATTTTCTAACAAATGACCCTGCACTACAAGAAATACTGAAGGAGGCTATTCGATCAGCATAGAGATAATTTGTGATAACAAAAACATAAAAGGGGAAGAGTAAAGGTCTGAACCAGCATAAAGGAATGGAAAAAGTAAGCATGCTGAAGAAAATGGAATACTCTAAATATGAAACTTTCTTTTACATAAACTTAATGGTAACCACTCAAAAAAAATCCAGAACTGAAACATTTAACATAATAAAAGAAGAAACAAAGGGAAAAATCATAGAATACCACCATCATAGAATACAATAACAAAAACGCAAAGAAACAATGAAGACACAGTCCTACCAGAAAACCAAAATTAGAATGATAGGAAATCCTCATGTATCAATAATCACCCTGAATGTAAATGGACTGGAACTCACCAATAAAACGGCACAGAGTAGCAGGCTGGATCAAAACACTAAACCCAACCATATGCTGCCTCGAAGAGACACATCTCAGCTACAAGGACAAATACACGACTCAAAGTGAAAGGGTGGAAATTGACACTCCAAGCAAATGGTATCCAGAGAAAAACAGGTGTATCATACTGATATCAGATTTAACAGACTTCAGGATAAAAAAGGTAACAAGAGACAAAGATGGACATTTCATATTGATAAAGGGGACTATACAACAAGTCATCAATATTTATACCCCCAATCAGGGAGCACTGGAATATACCAAGCAACTACTAACGGAACTAAAGGGAGAAACTGACCAAAACACAATTATAGTAGGGGACCTAAGTACATCATTGACAGCTATGGATAGATCATCCAAACAGAAAATAAATAAAGAAATAGCAGCCCTAAATGACACATTTGATGAAATGGTCATAATTGACATTTATAGAGCACTTCATCCTAGAACATCAGACTACACATTCTTTTCTAGTGTATTTATATACACTAGAAAATGTACAAGGACATTCTCAAGGACAGACCATACATCGGGACATAAAATTAGCCTCAGCAAATTTAAGAAGATGGCAATCATACCAAGCATATTCTCTGATCAAAGACTTTGAAATCGGATATCAACTGCAAAAAGAAAGCAGGAAAAACCACAAATGAGTGGAGATTAAACAACATACTTTTAAAGAATGACTGGGTCAAAGAAGAAATAAGAGGAGCGATCCAAAGATACATAGAAACAAATGACAATGAAAATACATCCTACCAAATTTTTGGGATGCAGCAAAAGCAGTTTTAAGAGGGAAATTTATATCATTACAGGCCTATCTCAAGAAACAAGAAAAATCCCAGATAAATAACCTCACGCTACACCTTAAAGAACTAGAAAAAGAAGAACAAATGAAACCCAAGATCAGCAGAAGGAAATAATAAAAATCAGAGAATTAAATGAAATAGAGAAAAAGACAATAGAAAAAACTGATGTGACAAAGCGCTGGTTCTCTGAAAAGATTAATAAAATTGACAAATCCTTGACTAGAATCACTAAGATATAAAGAGAAAAGACACAAATAAACAAAATCAGAAATGAAAGAGGGGAAGTTACCACAGATGCCACAGAAACACAAAGGATCATCCAACAATACTATGAAGGACTATATGCCACCAAATTCAATAACCTAGAAGAAATGGACAAGTTCTTAGAAACATACAGCCTTCCTAAGCTGAACCATGAAGAACTGGAAAATCTAAACAGACCGATCACCAGTAACGAAATTGAATCAGTCATCCAAAACCTTCCCAAAAGCAAAAGTCCGGGACCAGATGTTTTCACTAGTGAATTCTACCAAACCTTCAAAGAGGATCTAATACCAATCCTGCTCAAAACCTTCCAAAACATTGCAGAAGAGACAGTACTCCCTAACTCATTTTATGAGGCCAACATTACCCTGATACCAAAACCTGGTAAGGACAACACAAAAAAAGAAAATTACAGAATAATATCTCTGATGAATACAGATGCAAAAATCCTAAACAAAATTCTAGCAAATCGAATGCAGCAATGCATTAAAAAGATTATACATCACAACCAAGTGGGGTTCATCCCAGGGGCACAGGGATGGTTCAACACACGCAAATCAATCATGATACAAATACATGATAAACAAAATAAACAAAATAAAGGACAAGAATCATATGATTATATCAATAGACGCAGAAAAGGCGTTTGACAAGATACAACATCCATTTATGATTAAAACACTTAATAAAATAGGTATAGAAGGAAAATACCTTAACCTAATAAAGGCCACATATGACAAACCCTCAGCTAATCTCATAATTAATGGTGAAAAACTGAAACCCTTTGCTCTACGTTCAGGAAGACAACAGGGCTGTCCCCTATCACCTCTGCTTTTCAACATAGTGTTGGAAGTCCTTGCCAGAGCAATCAGGCAAGAGAAATAAAAGGCATCCAAATTGGGAACGAAGAAGTTAGACTGTCACTCTTCGCAGATGACATGATGCTGTATATAGAAAACCCTAAAGACTCCACCAAAAAGCTATTAGAAACAATAAACGGATACAGTAAAGTTGCTGGCTACAAAATCAAAGTACAAAAGTCCATTCCTATGTTGCATTCCTATACATTAACAATGAAATCTCAGAAAAATTAAAAAAAAACAATTCCTTTTGCAGTTGCAACAAAAAGAATAAAATATCTAGGAATAAACTTAACCAATGATGTGAAAGAACTATATACTGAAAACTTTAAGACATTTTTAAAAGAAATTGAAGAATACACAATGAAATGGAAAGACATTCTATGTTCATGGATTGGAAGAATCAACATAGTTAAAATGGTCATATTACCCAAAGCAATATACAGATTTCATGCAAGCCCCATCAAAATCCCAATGGCATTTTTCAAAGAAATAGAACAAAAAATCGTCAGACTTGTATGGAACCACAAAAGACCTGGAATAGCCAAAGCAACACTAAGAAACAAGAACAATGCTGGAGGTATCACACTCCCTGACTTCAGCTTGTACTACAGGGCAATAATAATCAAAACAGTATGGCATCGGCAGAAAAACAGACACACAGACCAATGGAATAGAATTGAAAACCCAAAAATAAACCCACATAAATATGGACAGATAATTTTTGACAAAGAAGCCAGAAACATACAATGGAGAATAGACAGCCTCCTCAATAAATGGTGCTAGGAGAATTGGAAAACCACGTGCAATAGAATGAAACTGGACTGCTATCTGTCACCATGTACCAAAATTAACTCAAAATGGATCAAAGACCTAAGCATAAGACCTGAAACAATAAACTGCATAGAAGAAAGCATAGGTACTAAACTTATAGACCTTGGGTTTAAAGAGGATTTTATGAATTTGACTCCAAAGGCAAGGGAAATAAAAGCTAAAATAAATTAATGGAACTATATCAAACTAAAAAGCTTCTGCACAGCAAAAGAAACCATCGACAAAATAAAGAGGCAACCAATCGAATGGGAGAATATTTTTGCAAACAACACATCCATAAGGGGCTAATATCCAAAATATACAAGGAACTCATACAACTCAACAACAAAAAAAACTAACAATCCAATTAAAAACTGGGCAGAGGACCTGAAAAGACATTTCTCCAAAAAGGACATAAAAATGGCCAATAGACACATGAAAAAATGCTCAACATCACTAATCATCAGAGAAATGCAAATAAAAACCACAATGAGGTATCACCTCACCCCAGTTAGAATGGCTATCATCAACAAGACAAATAGTAACAAGCATTGGAGAGGCTGTGGAGAAAAAGGAACCCTCATACACTCTTGGTGGGAATGAAGATTGGTGCAGCTGTTATGGAAGGCAGTGTGGAGGTTCCTCAAAAAATTGAGAATAGAATTACCATATGACCAAGCAATCCTTCTCCTGGGTATCTATCTAAAAAAATCTGAAAACACTTATCCATATGTGCTCCAATGTTCACTGCAACTTTATTTACGGTGGCCAAGACATGGAAACAACCAAAATGTCCTTCGATAGATGAATGGATAAAGAAGATGTGGTATATATGCACAATGGAATACTATTCGGCCATAAGAACAGATGAAATAGTACCATTTGTGATAACTTGGATGGATCTTGAGATTATAACGCTAAGTGAAATAAGTCAGACAGAACAATTAGAGAACCATATGGTTTCACTGATATGTGGTATATAAAACTGAAAACAACAAAAGAACCAGACAAACATATGAAGAAACAAAACTCATAGATACAAACAATAGTTTAGTGGTTACCAGAAGGTAAGGGGGGAGGGGAGTTGTAGATAAGGGTAAAGGGGATCAAATATACGGTGATGGAAGGAGAACTGACTCTGGGTGGTGAACACACAATGTGATATATAGATGATGTATTGTACATCTGAATTGTACATCTGAAATCTATGTAACTTTACTAACAATTGTCACCCCAAAAAACTTAAATTTAAAAAAAATACTGAAATGTACCTTAATATTTTTATCCCTTAATATTAGTTCTACAGTACTTTACATATGATGGTTCAATGGTAAACTGTAATAGAACCACTGAATTTTAACAATTTTTTAAAAAAAAGATTCACAATTTTGGCAAAACTAGACTCTTGTCATTAATTATGAACCAAGAAGAAGCTACAGCTATGACATAACTATATATCATAGGTGGAATAACCTACAAAAGGGAAATAACCTTAGTGAATATTGAATGAATGAATGAAAATATAGCATAGCTCAAAACCTTAATTTTTCAGGTATTTAACTTTGTAACTATTCATAATCAAATTTTCTTTTCTTCCTTTTGATATGTCAAAGTATCTTTTTGGTGTTGTTTAGGAAGCTGCTAGGCAATAATAGCCTTGAGAAAATCTAACTAGTTGCTATTGCCTGCATTTATCACCATACAATCTATTATTTTATTTCTGAGTAATAACTGTATTAAAATTTATTTTTCTAAATGTCAGTTAGATCAACTTCAAATTCATACTTTTTTTTTTTTAGATAAAGAAGACTTACTTTTCATTCCACTTATTTCTGCCGGCAAACTCTTCAGTTGATTACTGGAAAGATTGAGTCGCACCAGACTGGATAGACAAGAAAAACTAGCAGGAACAGTTGTAAGATGATTATTTGAAAGATCCTTTAAAAATAGAAAGACAGAATGAAAGAATGAACGAATCAATCAGTAAATAAATAAATAATCCTTAAGGGATATTTTAGAATTTTGCAGAAATTGAAACATTAAAAAAACTATTTCAGGGATGACATGTTCTGTAGCTCTCATATAGTAACAACTTCATAAATCATCATTCATTACCTCAATATTCTGTGGGCCTACTATGTGTTAAATAAATAGCTGAGAGGAGTTAGAATGAATTCTGATCTCAGAAATATTTTATTTAAGGGTTTCTACTCATATTAGGTTGCTGCAAATGTAACTGCGCTTTAAAAGGTTAAAAAAAAAAAGTGCAAAAACCACAATTACTTTTGCACCAACCTAACACTAAGTCATACTATATATCTTGCCTCCTGTTTTCAATAAAAAAATCAATATTTTTATCCAATACACATGGAGTACCTATGATAAACTGGGCAAAATGTAATTGAAATGAAAAACATCTTTGCAAAAAGAAAAATTCTTGAAAGAAAAATATACCTGAAAAAAACTGACATTTTAATTTTTGAGGTAAAAGTATTCCTTCAATTCTTCTGCTGACCGAAGCAAGTCTACTTTCCATTCATTGAAACTTGCCTAATTAATCTCTATACCTTGATGTTTCTTTAAGTCATTGTTTCTGTTTATTCTTTAAACAGTTATGAGAGAACTTTTTTTTTGAAACTCCGTGTTATAAATCAGATAAATCTTCTTATGACATTTGAATTCAGTCGAAGTATTCCACACTAGCTATCAGCAAACTGTTAGGTCGAGCCAGTGGCAGCAATGGATAAGTAAAAAAATAACTTAAAGGAACTGTTCTCTGAAGATTTTCAGTTAGTCTAATATTAAACAATTGCATTCTATAACTCTAAAGTAAGAAGACAGAAAAAAGCCAAAATGGTAAATCAGCATTTAAAAAAACACTGTTATATGGTAAATAACATAACATATTATCATAATCTACAACATACAACATAATCTACAACTCCAATACTCTAAACTCTAAGAATTAACAGATTACTAAAAATAAATATTGCATAATATCAAAAGTTACTGACACTAAATGCAATGTAGTATTCTGGACTGGATCCTGGAACAAAAAAAAAGGACATTAGTGGAAAAACTGGGAAAATCTTAATAAAATCTGTTGTTTAGTTACTAATGTTGTACCAATGTTTATTTCTTAGTTTTTACAATGTTCCATGGGTATGTAAAATGTTAACATTAAGGAAAGTTGGGTGAAGGGAATATGGGAAGGGAGCTCTCTGTACCATCTTTATGATATTTCCATAAATCTGAAATTATTCCAAAATAAAAAGTTTAAAATAAAAAAAATTTGACAGAGAAAAGATATTAATTCACAAATTCTTAAGACATCTTAAATAACCCAAATCAATAATTACTAATAAAATTAAACACTTAATTATTATAGTTAATCATTAGATATAAAGCATAAGCATGCTACATATAAATTAATCAATATTTATGCTGTCATTTCTTCAATACTTTTTTAGTATCACTATGCTAAGCAATTTTTATATGACTAAGAAATATTAGCGTAAATTATTACAGATGCTTATACTTTTAATGTTTTAATATACTGTTGCTCACATTATGGTTTACTTGATACTGAGTCCTTAAGAACACAATTCTCAGCTGAAACATCCTTTCATTATGCTACCTGGAACATGGGAACACATACAGGGGAAACAACTGAGAACTGCTGTAGTTTATTAGAAGGTTTCCTTCCTACTCTAAATACTCTTTAAAAAAAAAATCAATTGCCGTTTTATCTTTAAATTTTATAAGAAAATTTGATGGCTCCCTCTGTTGCCATTCATTTTATCTACCTCTGCCTTTTACTTTCCAAACCTTATTTCCAATTATGATCAGATTGAAAGAGAGATACTGAAGGAATGGTTGAAGGGAGTATATATTTTTATTTTAAACACTTGTGCAGATAAGGAAAAGACTAAGCAGGATGTGTTTACAAAAATCAAAATCTAAATAAATAAATAAAAGAAGTAATTTTTCCTTTAATGAAATGTAAACTGTAAGGCTAAAATGACATAAACGAGTTTTTCAAAACATGTAATAGGGAAAAGAATGAGAATATGAGAGAACTATGTAGAGAAGAGATTATGTATTAGAACATCTGATCTAATAAAACTAGTCTTTCAAATAGGATACCTTACAGTGGAATCTTACTCTTTCAGTGGTGAAGTAGGAAGGAAAAAAAAAAGATACACTTTGAAGTCAAATTCACATGTTAAAATCCAGAATTCCTTCCTTACAGTTGAATGACTTTTGATAAGTTACTTCTTTTTTATAAGCCTAGTTTGCTCTCTGTATTAGGGGATAAAACTGTCTAACTTGCCGTATGTAAAGCACAAAGTCAAGTGCCTGTTGTTTTTAATTACTTAATGTGATTAAATAATACTTATATTGCTTTACAGTTATTCTATTTAACATGTGACACAGATGTAACAAAAATTTGCCAGGTAATGTGGCCATTTTTATGAAAAATAGAAAAGGCAGTCCTTAAAGGAATATCTGGGTACTCAGAGGGGATACTCAGAGGAAAGAGAGGAACAGAGGTTGTAAAGGAGGAAATAGAATAGTATAGAAAAGAGAATTGATATATGCTAAAGACATCTGTCCTCTATTTTTCTAAGTAAGCCGTAAAAGCTTCTGAATAACAAGGTCATCCTCATGACCATTTCTCAAACGCTATTCCTAAATTAAAACCTAAGGTCATTTCATAGAAAACATAGGAAAAACAAATTTACAATTAATAATTTAGCAATCTAAATTAAATGTACAGTTTCTGATAATCTTGTCATAGAATCAGCTGTCCATGTTTTAATGATTTCAATCATACAACCAAATTCTCAGCCTGATGAAAAATCCCACCAGCCACAAATTACATAAAAACTGGAAAATCACAACTTACCAAATCTTCTAAATTAAAAAGTTGTTCAAATCCCTTTGGTATGCAAGTTAGTTCATTATGTTGGAGATACAAGCCTTTCAGGTTTCTTAGATTTGTAATTTCTTCAGGGAGTATTTTCAGTTTGTTATGACTATTGATCAATAAAATAAATGCTAAATAATTTGGTGACAACATATTAAATATTTATAAAGGCATTTTTGCTAACAACATGGGCTCATTAAAAATATGAAGTATGGTGACTAATTTTAAATACTTATCAAACTTCATATCTCAAAAGTACACACACATTAAAATAGTAATCTAAAGTAATCAAATTGAGGGTTTCAAAGAAAAACAAGGAAATAAAGTTTTAACCAAACAATTTGTGAACTTCTGATTGCTTCCTTATAATGAACTCTTGATTTTATGTGTAATGTGAAAGGATACAACGGACACTTCATATTTTATATTGTATCTGAGTTTTAGAATTTTGACAAAGATGTGCACACATACACTTCAATGGAGTGACATCATACATGGGGATTGTATTATAAGCTTAGCACTCAAGATAAAAATAGCTATTTCTGTCGGAGGGCCTGGCATGTCCATTTGAAAGTAATACGAAACACCACTCTTCTTTGTACTGAGTCTTAACTTTTTAGCTCAGTCCTTCTATTCAACTCACTGGTTCAAGAGAAGCCCCAAGTCACTGAGGACGATACACTCTGTGATAATTAAGAGTTGACTTAACTTGTTCCCCCATTAATCTCTACGTAACTATTCACTTAGGAATTCCACTCTATTTTCATGCCATATAAAATTACTTAACAAATAACAGGGAAATGGAAAATATAAGGGGTAACAATAAATTATATTAAATTAAATTAAAATAATATTATAAATTAAAATTTTATAATTTACAAAATTTTGTAATTTACAGTTATAAAATTAATTAAATTATATTAAAATAAAACTAGCTGGAACAAAAATGTCAAAAGATGTGTTCTAAAATAAGAACCACTAAAAGTTGTCAAAAATTGTCTCCTATTGTTGATTATGTAATTGAAATCTTTGTACATTTGACAGGGATCTAGTTGGGCAGAGATATCATTCTGCTATCTAGTTCCTCCATCCTAATCTACAGTGTTGGAAGTTAAAGCTAAAGCCACACCCACTCCATACTCTCTCACTACTTCCACTCAACCCTCCCTATTCTTGCCTTTGCAGGCCACATCCATGCCTTCAATTTATAAGGGGAAGAAGTTCTAATGTAGTTCTAAACAATTAGCACCTTTTTATGTATAGATATTTTTGTTGATTTATGGTCATTTTAAGTTTTCCCAAGATGAGAACTGTTATTTCAGGTACTGTGTTCCCTCAAATCACATGAAAGTTAACATACTTTCAGAAAACTGAGACTTCACTATACTATAGGTAAGTCTATAACCATATCTATTTTATAAACCATAGTTTTCAAACTATGTTTCGAATATTTAAACATTTTTGTTTTTTCTCCTAAATGAAATCTTCCCTAATCCATTTTCCATAATCTGTGCATACGTAATATATAAGGCAGTTATTCTGGAAAGTCTGGATATGTAATGATGGGCAAAGAGTTAGCAAGAGCCTTAGCCACCTGGCCTCCCATGTAGCTATCAATGAGTACCAGATTCATACCATAGACCCAACCCCAGATGTCCTCAGAAAATGTTAAAAATCACTAATATCAAAACTATGAAATTTTTCGTCATTAATGAAAGAATTGTTTTAAATTTTTTCCTATTACTTCACACCCAGATATTTTTTAGAATAATAACGTAACTTAAAACTTGATATCAACAAACATGTTTCCTAAAATAACTACTTAAAATTGTTTCATAAAAATAAAACAAAAAGTATTTTTAAAAAGTCAACTGCCTTAAATGTGTAAAACCAGAAAACATGTAGGCAATTCCAAAACAAAAAAATAAACGTAATTTGACAATTGAAACTTACAATTCTTATTCTGCATTAACCACTTTCTGAGATAATACAAAAATATTTTCTAGTTAGAAAAAAAAATTAAAGAATATTAGATTTATACTCTAATACTATCAATATTGAAGTAAGTTTAAATTTTACCTGACATTAAGTTTCTGAAGATTTTCTAATTCTCTTATAGCAGAGGGAAGGGATGTCAGCTGATTGTCATGTATCTAAAAGTTATTAAAAGACACAGTCAATATCTTAGTCTTATAATTAACCATATATAAATCAAAATTCTTCAGCAATAATCCTGTTCTAATTCCACAGAATCGAGTAGGGCTATTGGAAATTTGTTTTGTGTATAGAATAGGAAAAGGAGTTTGAAACTGACCAAACTGCTGTTCAGAAATCATGAATATTAAATATTACAATTAAAAAAAAACCTTTACCCCAATGATTGGAATACCAATCTCAAATGAGAAATGAGTTAGAATTCATTTAATTCTAAGAACAATTTTTAAAAATAGGTAGTAGTATGAGTCCTGGTTTATAGGTGTGGAAACTGAGGCACAAAGAGGTAACTTTCCCAAGGTTACACAGCTATCAAGTGGCAGAGTCAGAATTTGAAGCCTCATTTTCTAACTCTGCACTCCTAACCATTAGCCATGCCTAATAATTTGTTATTCTTCCTTGCATTCTGTCAATTGAACATGGATTTTCTGCTTATCAAAGCTTAAATTTAACTTTAGAGTCTTTTCAACTAATGACCCATATCTATTATAATCAGTCAACTTACGTCAAGAACAGCGAGTGCAGGCAGGAGTCGGAGGTCATCTGTAAGTGACTGAAGTTTATTGTTGGATATGATTAGCTTGGTCAAATCTGTCTGCTCCCACCATCGTTCAGTAGCACTGAATGAAAGATTCTGATTAGCTTCCTCAGGGATATCCATATTTATTCTCCAGACACACTGAGGCACTATCTCCACCACACCCAGACCAACAAAAAAAAAGAAAAGAAAAAAAACAAGTGAGATACTAAGTGACATACTTTTATAACAGCTATCAAATTTATCTACTGAAAAACAATTGCTAAAACATTAAAACAAAACACACAATGTGATATAGATGATGTATTACAGAATTGTACACCTGAAATCTATGTAACTTTACTAACAATTGTCACCCCAATAAACTTTAATTAAAAAAAAAAACCTTCAAATAAGTCAAACAAATACCAATGAATTGCAAGTAGAGTAAAAGTTAATTTTACTCAAAATCAGAATACACTACATATATTTTACATATCAGATCTCACTTTTATCTTCATTCAACTGTATCCACTATATACATACTCTGCACAGCACATTGTGGTACATGTACAAGAAAAATAAAGAATGGACTCTAACAGAATAACAGAAGGCATGGAGATCAACATTTATAAGGTAATGTTATAACTTTCATAACAGAAGTATATATTAAGTCTAAGAAAGCACTGGTAACAATAAGAGACAACATTTACAAATACCAGGCAATTTTCTAACATACTAACCTCATAATTCCATGAGGTAGGTGCTATTACCATTCTCATTTTATAGACAAGAAAAATGGAACACAGAAAGAATTATAATTTACTCAGAATTATACAGCTAGTAAGTAGCAAAGATGGAATGCAAACCCTGGCAAAGGTCTTGCCTCTCAGTGAATATTTGAAAGGCATATATGACTCTGGGAGATGCTCTCGATTTTACCTGACATACTCAACAGAAATGATAACATATGTCTACACAAAGACTGTACTTGAAAGCTCAAGGCAGTTTTATTCATAATAGCATAAAACTAGAAAAACTCAAATGTCTATCAACAGGTGAATGGATAAACACATTGAGGTATATACATACAATGGACGATTATTCGACAACAAAAATGAACTACCGATAAAAATTACATGGATGAACCTCCCCAAAATATTACACTAAGCAAAAGAAGCCTAAAACAAAAAATCCAATGTATAATTCCATTTAAGAGACTAATCTGTAGTGACAAAAAGCAGATTGATCACTACAATGTTGTGTGGAGCAGCGGGTAGACTGACAACACAGGGGCCTAAGGGAACTTCCCAAGTGTTGGAAATGTTCTGTAACTTGATTGTGATAGTGGTTATACAATTGTATATATTTGTCAAAACTCATTGACTGTATACTTAAAATGGGTGCACGTACTGTTTGTAAATTATACCCTGATAAGGTTAATTAAAAATAAAAAAGGCTGCCAATTTTTAAAATACAAATGATGTGAAAGTAATCATATATATGTATATATATCAACAAGTAAATGAATAAACAAATACCATACATATATGTATTTCTCACAAAGTAGATGATACTCTTAAAACAGCACTACCCAATAGAATTTTCTGCAATGATAGAAATATCCTATTGTCTGTACTATTCAATATGGTAGCCACTGGCAGCATATGGTTATTGAACACTGAAAATGTAGCTGAAGTGGCTGAAGGACTTCTTTTTTATTTCATTTAATTTTGGTTAATTAAAACTTAAGTAGCCAGGAGCGGCCGGTTAGCTGAGCTGGTTGGAGCGTGGTGCTCTTAACAACAAGGTTGCCTGTTTGATCCCCACATGGGCCACTGTAAGCTGCGCCCTCCACAACTAGATTGAAACAACTACTTGACTTGGAGCTGATGGTTTCTGGAAAAACACACTTAAAAAATAAATAAAAGTTTAAAAAAAAACTTAAGTAGCCATATGTGTATAGGAGCTTCCACAATGGGCAGCATGGCCCTTAACCGAGAAAAAAGGCAGAAGTGAAAATCTTCAGGGAATCGGGATAGATAAAAATTTTTAGTACAGATAAAGTACAAATCATAAAAGAAAAACTTGATAAACTGGACTTCATCAAAATTTAAAACATAATTTTCTAAAGAAATTAAGAAAATAAGGCAAGCCTCAGACTTGGAGAATATATTAGATAGATTATCAATATAGATATGAGAAGAACTTGTGTCATAACTCAGTAAGACAAATAATCCAATTAAAAAATAGACAGAAAAATCTGAACACTTGCCGAAAGATATACAAATTGCTAATGAACAGTTGAAAAGATGTTCAACATCATTCGTCAGCAGGAAATGTAAAACCATAAGAAGATACTACAACACAAACACAAGAATAGCTAATGCTAAATGGACTAAAATACAAAGTATTGGTAAGGATGCAGAGCAACTGAATCTGTCCTATTACTAGGGGCAAACAATTTGGTGAACTCATAAAATTAACTATACAGTTATCACTACATGTCTTAGCAATTCCCTTCCTCCCAATCTGTATTTTCATTGTGATAGTATCTATGACAGATGGCATTCACTTGTTAGCTAACATATTTCCTTTCCTACTCAAAACATATTAAAATGTAAGTGAATGAATATGACAATATAGGGATATGTTTAAATTCACACTGATTTATTAAACACACTTTGGCATTGGTAATAACTTGACATACATGCATGCATCTCAAGAGATTGAGAACCTAAGGTTTAGAATTATTTTAACAGATCAAGAAATAAAAATGGGATTTACAATTAACTATCGACTTCCTTGTTTTACAATCCAACAAAGTACGCTTCCCCAGATTTCAGTATACTAAAAATTAAACATTCACCTCAAGATTCTGCCATTATATATAGATCAAGGCACTTTCTTCTTGCTTTCATTTCTAAAAATTGCTTAAGAATTAGGTTGTTTTTATGATTAAAAGCACAGTTTCTGTCTGGAATTATTATTACAATCTGGATACTTTAATTCTTATTAGCTGCTTAGAATATCATAGTAAATTCCATTAAGACAACCAGCAGTCAAAATGCAGAGTCAAGCTAAACAGTAAAATAGAACATGATTAATATGGATTTGAGGATGGTTATATAAAACCCTGGTAAATATATTATGCTATACTTTTTATCCTGTCATAACAAACTATACATACTGAACACAGCAAATTCTCATTACCTAAATTAGAAGGCATGATATCTTGAGGCCTAGAAGCCCTAGACCTATTTACTTAATTCCTCAAATGGACACTAACTAAACTACTCTCTTCAATATAAGGATAGCCTTACACCCGTATTTCCCTTTCAAATAATATGCTTTCTAAACAAATTTAATTGGCTTGTTTAATAAGTTATCCACTTACCAATTTTCCTGTCAGTTCAACAGTTTGGTTTCCTTTAGAATTTCCAGCCTTCTTTTGTTCCAAATTCTGGCACCTTTTGCTTTCATTCAGTTTTTGATGGATCACTCCAAAACATTCCTACACTACTGCTCTGCCAGGGTCATGCAACCATAAGCAACAAGCAATAATTCCTTTTCAACTCCATCATTTTACTGGTCCAGTGAAAAAGCTACAATATCTATACTAAACCAAATGATGATATATTCTTATGCTGCTATTCATAAAAAGAGCTGCCGCTTAAAATTTCCAGTTTATTCCAATATTCTTCATTGAACTTGGTTATTAACAGTTATTTTGTTTAGGCATACCTTTCCAAGTTATAGGATTGACACCCAGCATGATGACTTTAAAACTGTCAACAGTATTTGGATGTTAAGTAAATTATAGAAGTCATAAAATTATATGGGATATTATAGTCATTAAAAATAATCAGATTTTTCAAGTGACACTGAAAAATGTACAACAAAATCAGAAAAGCAGGGCTTTGTACAATCCTAAATTTGTTCAAGATAATATACAGAAGGCAACTTATATATACATATTCAGATAGAAAACTACAGGAAAACCTCCAAAATATAGAAAACTACAGAAAAACCTCCAAAATATCAAGTGATTAACCCTAGATGGTCATTTTGACTTTTATGCTTTCTATAAAATCTACTTTTTCTATAGTTGACATAATGCTTTTATAAAAAAGAAAATAATCAATGATATTTGCACAAAAGAATTATGGTGTATAAAAAGAAAGGGTATCTAAAAACCCACAGAAGTACCCAGATTTCAGTTACAAGTGAAAGTTAATCTGTACTGAGTATAGATTAACTCAGTTGTTAATCTATTTGTTGTACTGAGCTAACAACCCTAATGGGTCAATAAAATGTTTCCCTGCGCTTAGAGTCCCTGTTAAGAAGAATTGTTTCAAAGAAACCACCATCTAAGAAAACAGAATTTTAACCGCTTTTTGTTACATACAAAATAAAAGGCTAGATTCTATTTTTCCAATGTAGAAATAATGGACATGACAGTACTTAACAAATACATTTATATGATTGATTAAACCTGAAAGAGGAAATAAAGACTTGGAGTATAAAACATTTATTATTTAACAAATGCAATTCTTAATAAATCTGTATAAGGCTCATGTTAAAATGCTTATGTGACTATGAATTGTTCAAAGTGTCATTTTGCTTCCTTGGTACCTAGGCTGTCTGAAAAAGCTACATACTCCATGATTCCAATTATATGACATTTTGGAAAAGGCAAAACCACAGAAAGAGTAAAAAGACTGGTGGTTCCCACGGCTGGAAGAAACATAGATACCCTGTTTCCCTACAAATAAGACCTAGCAGAATAATCAGCTCTAGTGCGTCTTTTGGCGCAAAAATTAATATAAGACCCGGTATTGTATTATATTGTATTATACCCAGTCTTATTTTATATTATATAAGACTGGGTCTTATATTAATTTTTTGCTCCAAAAGACTCATTAGAGCTGATTATCCGGCTAGGTCTTATTTGCAGGGAAACACGGTAGAAGGTATACAATAAATGCTATTTAAATATGTGGCATGCCCCCACAGCATACAAACTTTAATATTTATTAGCTCATATATTTCATATAAAATATCTCTTATACATGTTGACAGCAATCTGAAAGAATCCATGTTTGATACTATCTTTTGAACATAATTCATAATTTTAGGTAGTATTTGGGAATAATAATACAGGTATGAGGGGACTTTTTTAAAAAGTCAGTATATTTTAAAAAGTACAACAATGTGTAGGAGTCTACAAGGGACAATTTAGTAGAAGTAATAATCATGTTCTGCAATTACTTTGATTACATCAAAAACACTTCTGTAGCTTTTATCTATACTTCATATAACAGATTTTAAGAACCATAATCAATAGGCCACTGGCCTACTTCTATATGTCACTTATTCATTGAACCATCAGTTATTGAGTAGAGACATGTAGCATAAAAAGATAAAGGAAAAGCATGCTCAACAATAAGAAAACAAACAAGCCAGTTAAAAAATGGGCAAAAAATCTGAACAGGCACCTCATCGAAGAACATATACAGATGGTAAATGAGCATATGAAAAGATGATACACGTATGTCATTAAAAAATAGCAAATTAAAACAATGAGACACCACTGCACATCTATTAGAATAGATAAACTCCATAAACCTGATAATACCAAGTGGTGGCAAAGGTGTGGAGCAACAGAACTTTCATTCACTGCTGGTGGGAACGCAAAACGCTACATCCACTTTTGAAAAGTCTGGCAATTTCCTCCAAAGCTAAGTTAAGCATAATCTTATCATGTGATCCAGAAGTGGTGCTCCTAGGTTTATACCCAAATGAGTTGAAAAACTTATGTCCATACAAAAATCTGCACATAAATAGCAGCTTCATTCATAACTGCCAAAAACTGGAAGCAACCGAGGTATCCTTCAAAAGGTGAATGGATAAACAAAATGGTATATACCTACCATGGAAAATTATTCAATGATAAAAAGAAATGAGCTATCAAGCTACTAAAAGAAATGGAGGAAACTAAAATGCACGTTGATTAGTGAAAAAAGCCAGTCTGAAAAAGCTACATACTCTATGATTCCAATTATATGACATTTTGGAAAAGGCAAAACTACAGAAAGAGTAAAAAGACTGGTGGTTCCCACGGCTTTAGGAGAAGCAAAGTTAAGGAATGAATAGGTAGAGCTCGGGAGAGTTCCAGGGCAGGAAACTATCCTATATGATACTGTAATGGTGCATACATGGCATTATGCATTTATCAAAACTCAGAACAACACAACATTAAGAGTGAACAGCAATGTAAACTATGGGGAAAAGAATTTTTGTTATTACATTGCTGTTCAAGTATAGGATTCTGAAAAGAGGTGGGAGGCCTTATGTAGACACTTAGGGGTAAGATTTCAAAAGGCTTTTGTATGTTGTACTAAGAACTTTATACTGAATCTTGAGGGCTACGGCGAGTCATTAAATGTTGTAAGTGACATAATAAGATCTGTGTTTTGGAAAGATAAGTCCTGGTAATGACACTAAGTTAGAAGGTGAGATTTAAAACAAATCCAGGTAACCCCTTAGGAGGCTCTTGCAATTACTGCAAGAGCCAATATTTACTGTGTACTTTTTATGTATCAATCACTTTATGTGTATTATCTCATTTAAACCTTAGATGATCCAATTAATACCATATTGTAAATGAGAAAATAAGGAACAAGATTAAGCACCTCAAAGATATGGAGATATGGAGCATGGCCCCATACAAGAGACTATAAATAGCTTAGAATTATACTGGCTTGGGTGTTTAAGGTTAACTGATAAGAGATGAAATTGAAGCTACAGGTAAATAACACCTTCTATATTATGGTAACAAAAACTCCTTTTTGATATATAAACTACAAATACCATGTGCCTCTCCTATTTATGCCTTCTCTCGTCTTTGAAATATTGTACATTCACTCATTCGACATTATTTATTGATTACCTAGTATGCGTCAGGTATTGTTAGGCTCTGTATGTAATAACAGCCTAAACAGCTGTGATCCATGTCACCATAAGAGTCAAAATTCATTTGCTCCTTAAAACTCCAGTAGACTAAATCATCTGGATCCGATCGATAAGTACATTCCAGCATACCACATTGTTGTTTGGGAATATTCATTCATTTACTTATTCCGTCCACAAATGTTTCATAAGAATCTACTACATACCAAGTACTATTTTGGGTGCTAGGACTACAACAACGAACAAAACAAAGCTCCTTAACCTCATCAAACTAAGACAATAAATAAACAAACACACGTTATAAATTCTCATAGTGATAAATGCTGTTCAAAAATTAGACAGGTAAGAGAAGAGTCTTAGCAATGGTTTTTATATAGACAGTAGTTAGGAAGGGCCGCTCTGAGGTGTGACCTCTGAGCAGTCTTACAGGAAGCCCTAGTCAGTATTCAGGAAAATGTTCCATGCTTTAGGAAAAGAAATATTTAGGTTCCCATTCATTAAAAGCTTTATCAGGTAGAGCAGAGACTTTATGTCATATATCCTTTCATTCATTCAGCAAGTATTTGTTTGGTCTAGTCTGTAACATGACACAATAAAAAAGCAATCATTAGAAGGAAAATAGAAGATTTTAATCCCAGATAGCCTAAAACCTGACTATTAAGTAAAGGAAAACATTACTGGAAGCATGTTATATTCTCTCTCTCCCCACTTCCCACTCCCTCCCTTATACAACAGATAATCAGAAAAGCATCTGGCTACTATTCATTCACGTATGCAGATTTGTGCTTGTTGATCTTTAGTAGGTTTTTCAGGATGGCCCCAAATTCACTCTTTATGGCATCCATCCTAATCCTCTATTTAGGAAATATGCTCATTATTCCGTGTAGTCAGTACTCTGCCCAGTTGCACAAAGGGTCTTGACAAGGAACAGTGGCATTCACTCTAAGTTCCAAAGAAGCAAATGAAATACAGAATTTTAGCGTTGGTGTAAGTGCCCAAAGAGGTTAAATTAAGAGGGGGGAAACGAGGGCCAAAGAAACAAAGTATTTGCTCATCCTTTGTTAGCTAATTTAATCACACATTATGTTACTTATCGTATAGACTGTGGGAATCCGGGAAAACGCCCCGGTTAAATGTTGGCCATATTCTCAGCAGAGTCCGTCCCTTCAATAAAGATTCCTGGAGCGAAAGTAGTAACCAGACCCGGATGACCGAACCCGTGGAAATATGATGAATGCCTGAATTAGATAGAGCACAGGGATCCTGGCTAGGGGGCTGAGGCAAAGATGGCCAAAGCCAGGCCAGAGGAAGGGAGGCTAGCAGGGGCAAGTGCTTTCTGAAAGGACGCACAACAGGGTCGTACCTCTGGACCTTACCTTCACTGAGGTTCCGACCCGACAAGTTTAACTGGCCGCTCTTTCTCGCCGCCTTCAACAGCCCCTGGGGGACTGAGGCACCGCAGTCTCTCCTTTCAGCTTTGAAACCCGCTCGGGGATCCCGCTCAGACACTCCCTTCAGGCGCGACATGTTCAAACCCCCGGGTCCAGAAGTAGAGCTTCGCCGGTGACGCGTAAAGGCGGCGCCGCTCGGCAGCCCCGCCCCTGCCGGGAGCGCGCGCTCTGTGAACCGGGCTCGTGGCCCGGCGCGGGGCCTTCGCTTTGGGCGGCGCGACCCAGATGTCGTCACCGTCCGCGCCTGGGGCTGGAGGACAGAGGAGCCTTTCCCGTTGCCGGTGCCGGCCTTGTGTCTTGGAATTACTCCGCTCGAGTAAGTGCGTGTAACCGACTGAGGAGGGATTTTAGGGTTTATTGTGTGCACTATTCCTGCGACTCTGTGCTTCTCCCCTGTGCTCCCGCCGTGGCCAGGTTGTTGGGAAAGAATAACCTTCTCTTCTCTCCTCGCCTGGCCTGAACGTGGGCCTTGACTAAAACTTGAGACCTGGGCGCGGTCTGCAGCCTCTCTGGACCCCAGCCTGTTTGTTGCTGGTGGTGGTGGCGCCAGTTCTCCGTCTGGCCTAGAAAGTAAAACTAATTTCTGTTTTGGGCCTGTACTCCGCTAGAATTAGTGTCCCTGGCCTGTTGCCATATTGAGTTTATAGCCCAGCATTGGAGGCAGTGTGGTATGGAAGGGTTGGCAACAGAAAAAGGGTGGGGGGAAGCTTAATAATAAGTATTCTCTCTACCGGACGGTTTAGAGAGAAAAGTGGAGGTGCAAGCTTTAGTATAGCGAAAACAGTTTGGACTTTGGAACCCAGAGATGCGAGTTCGAATTTCAGCTGCTTCCGCATCTTACAAGCTACGTAACTTTAGGCAATTGATCCCTTTTAAAGCTCAGTCCTTTTAATTTAGGGATAATTGCCATCTCTCTCTTTTTTTAATAAAGTGAAGCTGAAGTTTTAAGTGTTGAGCTCTTGGTGAGGAAAGGGACTCTAACTCAGAATAAGAAACGAAAATTTTGTTCAATTAAGTCGGTTTTCCTGGAAAGTTAGTTTCTGTCTGAAATGTACAGCTTTATTGATACATTAAACAAATAATTAAGAAATCACCTTTAATACTGTCCTGAGTGCTAGACTTTGCTTTTGCCTTAAATGATTTTGTTTTAAAAAGCATGTACCCGGAAATATCCTCCTAACCACCCCATCAACTTGGCGGGGGATCAGTAGGTTATGTGAAAGATGGGACGACAGATTCTGCGGCGCACACAATTTTGCCTGAGTCCCGATTATTGCTACCTGTAAAATTCGGTTTTTAACCCCCCGCTCACTTTTTTTTCCCTTAGTTGTGTAGAGTCCTTTACTCTAAAAGTGGACAGCAGAAAAGTACCAGTAGTTGCATTGCCGAGCAAGAAAAGAGCGAGTTTTAAAGCAAAGACTATAGCAGTTTTTGCAAGGTCACTCACTAATGAGGTCCCCTCCACCCCTAGTTTGTCTTGACAATAATGATTGGTAGAGCCTTTACTAAGTGCGACTCCGTGCTAATAATACTTCTATTGCAATCTTATTTAGCACAATGTCCAATTTTTCAGGTGAAGAAATTAAGGCTAAAGCCATTAACTTGCCAAGGTCACAATTTCTATAAGTAGTATGGCCAGGAATTTGAACCTCGATGTCTCTCCAAAACCTTTCTTCTCAATCATTATGATTTGTCTAGTGGCTTCTATTTTCATCGTTTTCAACTTGCTTTTATCCTGGAACTGTTATAAGGGACACTTTAATTATGTTTTAGGAGAGATTTATTTATTTATTAGAAACCTTTTTCTCTTTTGTAGCCTACCTTTGGAGGATGAATTGCTCAAGTATAATATTTTAGGATAGCCACCCCTCCCCCTACAATAAATTCTACTTTAGTTCAACCTTGTGTTAAATAACTTACAAGGTGTAATTTTTGCTTCTGCTTGAAGTGAAATATTTGATTTTTGGTGTTTATTATAATATGTTGAAACATTGTTGCATTTGTGTCAGAGAAGCATATCCTGTTTAATGGAAAAATATGTAATTGTGAAAAATCCAAGTGACTATTTGTGGTAAACTACCATAGATGTAAACTGACATGTAAAAATTTTGCTAGTATATATCTATAGTACACTGTATATTTTACCTGTGTAGCAAGTGCAGATTGAGCAAAATAAGGATAAAAATTACTTCTTCATGCAATGGGGAAAATTACATGATTTATCTCAAATTGATGGAAACTGAAAGTTTATCATTTTGAATTGAGCTGCTTTGAGAGAGAGTATAGTTATATTTGTGGGAGTTAGCTTTTTGTATCAATTATATTATTTAAGACAGAATGCATTACAAACAAAAAAACCCAACCCTCTTTCAACATGAGCATTTAAGTGAAAGCATTTGTTTTTTAAAAAATTGGATTATTAAAATAATATGAAATGGGTGTCTCCTTTGCAAGGGCGGGAGACTACTACATAGCTAGCTACCTTTTGCAATGCTATTTGTCTAGATACAATTTATTATATTCATTTTATTAAAGCAATGGAAGGTTTCACTCTTCTAACTTCTTTGGTAAATGAAAAAAGAAAGTGAAGAAACTAAAAATATATTGAGCATAAGGAATTACATTGGCCAAAAAATGCTATTTTGTTTCCTACGGGAAAGTAAGACTATTATCAAAGTAAGATAGAGCAGCTGATCTCCACCACTAAAATTTAATAGGACATTTTCAAACATGGCTATGTTACTCTTACGACCATTGCTACATGTTGGATTTTTTTCGAAGCTGAGAGTTTCAATTGATAAGATGGATATATTGAGGCAAATTGAGAAATTGTAGGAAAATGGCTTTTTTTTAATTGAAACAAAGCGAAACAGGGTGGTTGTAAACCAGTTTTATTTATGTCATTAAATAAAAACACGGTGGTATTGTTTATTGGTTTTTCTAGAATCAGCTAAAATGTTTCCCATTATTCCCAGTAATGTTATTTCTAACTTTTAATGGCAGTTTTCTTGTTTGTTTTTCAAGATTAATGTGTTCTGTGACTTACAGTGTTAATTTTAATGTTAACTGTATAGATTTTATGGATTTGTTTGCTTCAAAGTAGTAAATTAATACAGAGAGAAAATTTGGGCACCAAACTGTAGAATGTACTTCATAGTATCATTGTCTTTCATTGTTTTAAACACATACAAACCAGGAACAAATAAATCTGTTTTAAAATTAGTTTTAATCAAAATCTGCTACTTTAAAATTTGACTTTATGTCACCCCCCGCCAATTTGGTTTTATTGGATTCTGCTTACAACTACATTTGCTCGAGAGACATTAAATGATTATGAGTATATATGGAAAATATTGTTGCATCTGAGCAAAGCTCCTCAACAGTTTAATAAGACAAGTTAAATAAAACTTGTTTATTTTTAGTGTCAACAAGTTGATAAGTGGGGGAATGTGAATAATTGGATAGTTTATTGACAATCACAATCAGATTTTTGTTTAACAATTTGATACTCAAATTTCAAAGTGGAATATTTATACTCATAATTGCAATTAAGATAAATGCTAGTTTAACTTTCAGAATAACTTCAAATGTGGCCACAATTTTTTTATATTAGTTTTTTTTTGATCTTTAAAATATCAGACTTAAATAATTTGAAAGATACCATCAATGGGGTGTTGAAATACTAGTGAACATTTAAATGCGTGGTCTCTACAATGCAAATCTGTGAACCCAGCTTTGCTGTTCATATTTCTAGAGATGCATGTTTTGCACTCATCGCTAAATTAATCAACAGTTAATACAGCTTTGATTGTTTTCCATCTTAGAGATGCTGACCTATTTACTTTTTTTTCTTTTACCTCCTCATTTCCTAGAAAGTTACCTTTCCACTATCTCCTTCGCTCCCTCAAAATAATTATTTGATCAGTGTCTCCTCCACATGCTTTAGACTTCAATGTGAGCTAATTGTGGCTTGAAACTAACTTCAGTTCATAGTTTCAAGTGACTGAGGTGGCAAATGGGGAAAATAAGCATCATGGCCTTGAGCTTTAGCGTGTGTCAGGAATTTACATTGTTTTCCTGTACTTAGTAATATTTTCCTTTTTTTAATCAGTTCTTTGGTCAGTTTATAGTCTGTTGCTCTGAGCCATGTTACCCTACATTAATAACCATGTTTCCCTGAAAATAAGACCTAGCCGGACAATCAGATCTAGTGCGTCCTTTGGAGCAAAAATTAATATAAGACCTGGTTATTAGAGCTGATTGTCCGGCTAGGTCTTATTTTCGGGGAAACACGGTATTAATCAAGCATATGTGCAGTTGTGTCTTTTGAAAATAAGAATAATACTCAATCACTCTAAAAATGTAGAAAAGTAATTGATGCCTTCCTAGAAAAAGTTTTCCATGAAACATTCGTATTTTATCAGAAAAGGAATGTTTTGTTTAGCCATCCAAAGATCTATGCATGTATTGATGAAGTGCTACTTTAGGATCAAAATGAATATGAAAAATTTGAAATCTGTTGGTGTCATGTTTCCGTTGTAGCAGCTCGTTAAAGGAGAAAGGGCATCTAATAATAGTATATTTCACATGTTTACTACATGTTAACAGTGTACGAAGTATTTTCACATTTGACAGTAATGCTCTAAGGTAAGACGAAAGTATCGTTACTGTTCATCCATTGAAAAGATGAGGAAGTTGAACAGACTTCCCTGTAACAGTATATACCATTTGTTGAGTGCGTATGTGCTGGGCACTGTGCCACGTGCCGTAGCCATATTTCTGATCTATAAAACTTTAAATGGTATCATTATCCCCATTTTTCACATAAGAAAATGGGGGCTCCCTTAACTAATTACACTTGTAGTTGAGAACACGCATAGGACAGTAGAATGGGAGACTTCTACTTTGCTACATTCACGTAGTTTGAGTATTTAACATTTTGCATTTATTTATAATAAAATTTTAATGTGCCACAAAAAACCCACATTAAAATGCGGTATTTTAAAGAAGAAATTCCTCTCTATGTATATTAACTTTTCTGATTCACATTTTTCGTATGAACGATGAAGTAGCATTAATCCAAGGTACCAGCATAAAATAGTGATGGTGTAAAATGGAACCCACTGGAGGTAACCATTCATTTGTAGAATAGTTAATGTTTATCTCTTTAAGCATTTGTATTAATATTCTCACATCATCCTCACAACAACCCAGTAAGGTAGGCGTTATTCATTTTTCAGAGAAGAAAATTAAAGCAGAGTATCAAGTCAAAGGTCACAATTATCCCAATTGGGGATAGATTCCCTCAGTTTCTACATTCTTAATCACTGTGCTTTAAGTGTTGTGGAAATTAAAAGGCATTTTAAAAGCATTCAGTTAATGTAGATCTCTTGTTACTGAGTTGAGTACACTTACATTTTTACCATTCTTAAAAGACTTTAGAAATAATTTTCTTTTGTGAAGAGAAGCTCATTTTACAGCATAGAGGAAAAAAGAATCCAAATGGTGCAAATGTCTAATTCCTTGATTAGGAAAAACTATATAACATGAAAGTGCTTGAAACTATTAAAGATATATGTAACTTCTGAATTTTTTTTCACTTTATTTTAAGATGTGAAGCATTCCCTCAAATGGCCTTTTCTCAATTGAGTCTCCAAAAGAATCATTGATAACATAGAGGATAATACATGAGTAGTCAGTACCTGGAGCTTCCCCATCCAAATATTTCTGTTGACCCCATTTAATCAAAAAAGCCAAACAAAGCTGTACAAATATGTTGACTGATTTTCCAAGTATTATAGCTGAGAATACAGTGCATATGGATACAGGCAATAGTATCTTAATGCTCAAACTTCTACTTTTTCCTTCTGAGTCATAAAAATAAAGCTTTGAAAAATGGGCACATACAGATTTTTGCCTGCAGTTTCAAAGTGTTCATAGACCGTGTGCTGTCAATTTTTAAATGTAGATATAGAATTGCTGCTATTAATAGATAATATAAGTTAAACAATGCAAAACACATATTTGGAAATAAATTTAAGGAGGCTTTCCTTCTGTCTTGGTGTGTCCACCTGTCTTTTCATCAGTCCCTTACTCATCCTTTGGTCTCTCCCCTTCCTTTATGTGGAGCAGAAGAAAGGGGAGCATGGGATTTACAATTTTGATTTTTAAAATCGATATCCATATTTGTAGAATTATCTAAGTTATAGAATTAGAATAGAAATACAATTATCTAATTTGTAGAATCAGAAATACACATTAAAATAGATTTGCAGGTAAGTTTTTTTAAACTTACAGATTTGTAAACAGCAGTTTGTTTCCTAGGTTTTTCTTATTGCTTTCTATAACTATAGGGAATAAAACATAGCCGAATACTTTGAGTGTTTATCTTACCAAATTTGCCGGTAAATCTAACAAATGCATTCCTATCTTCATTCACCAAGCCTTTGTGGGACAGATTATGTGAGGCATTTGTTTCTAGCACATAGAAAATACTCAGTAAGTTTTTGTCAGTTTCTCACTTTGTTACAATATAATATTGCTAAGCATTAGAAACACTAAGATTAATACATTGCTCTCCTTGTCCTCAAAAAGTGTGTTTGCTAGAGGAAAGGATCTGCTTAACAACTTATTTGATAAAAAGCCTATTGCTTTTGCAGATTTGCAAAATTCTGACAATTTAGAGGACTCTACTATCTTTTCCATTAATGTATAAAAAGGTGGCTAACAATAACAGAGGTGACTAATGATCCAACTGGAAACCTGGTGTCCAGTGGGTAGAGTTGATAGTACATACCTGTCATTGGAGAACGTCTATCTAAATGTGTGGTTGTTTTTTTTCCTTAGAAATGTCTTTACTACAAGTGGGGTTTTTTTTTTAGTTTTATTGAGATATAATTGACATACAGCATTATATAAGTTTAGGATGTACAGCATAATGATTTGACATATATATGGTGAAATAATTATCACAGTAAGTTTAATTAACATCTATCATTTCATATAGATAGAAAAGAAAAAAACTTTCTCTGTGATGAGAACTCTTAGGATTTACTCTTTTAATAACTTTCATGTATATCATACAGCAGTGTTAAGTATAGTCACGTTGTTCATTACACTTCTAGTACTTGTTTATCTTATAACTGGAAGTTTGTACCTGTTAACTACCTTCTTTGAATTCCTCTTCCTCCTCCTCCCCATTTCCTACCCCCCACTCCCCGACCCACAACACCCCCCCCCGTAATTACCAATCTGATCTCTTTTTCTATGAGTTTGCTTGTTTGTTTTAGATTCCACATATAAGTAAGATCATAGTATTTGTCTTTCTTTGTCTCACGTATTTCACGTTGCATAATGCCCTCAAGTTTCATCCATATTTTTGCAAACAACAGGATTTTCTCATTATTTATGGCTGAATAATATTCCATCATGTATCGCAACTTCTTTATTCATTCCTCCATCAAAGGACACTTAGGTTGTTTTCATGTCTTAGCTACTGTGAATAATGGTGCTGTGCTATGAATGTGGGAGTGCAGATATCTTGTCAACATAGTGTTTTCATTCCTTTGGGTATATTCCCAGAGGTGGGATTGTTGGATCATATAGTAGTTCTGTTTTTAATTTTTTGAAGTCTCCGTGATGTTTTCCATAATGGCTGTACCAAATTTACAATCCTACCAACAGTTCACAAGGTTCCCTTTTCTCCACATTCTCCCCAGCATTTGTTATCTTTGGTCTTTTTAATTCTAGCCATTCTGACAGGGGTGAGGTGATATCTCATTGTGGTTTTGATTTGCATTTCTCTAAAGTAGGGATGCTGGGCTTTTTTAAGTGTAACTTGTTTATTCATGTATCTTTAGACAAATGTCTATTCAGGTCCTTAGCCCATTTTTAATTGAGTTGTATGAGTTCCCTGTATATAGTGGATATTAACCCCTTATCTGATATTTGGTTTGCAAATATCTTTTTCCATTCCATAGAGTCTTCATTTTGTTGATGGTTTCCATTGCTGTACAGAAGCTTTTTAGTTTAATGTAGTTGCCTTGTTTATTGTTTATTTTGTTGTTTATGCTCTTGGTGTCATATCAAAAAAATCACTGCCAAGTTCCATGTCAAGGAGTTTTTTCCTGTTTTCTTGTAGGAGTTTTATGGTTTCAGGTCTTACATTTAAATTCAATTCTTTAATCCATTTTGAGTTAATTTTTGTGAGTGATATAAGGGGTCTAGTTTCATTATTTTATGCATGAGATCTTTTGGAAGCTTGAGAATAGAAAGAACTGAAAGTTGTTTATTATGACTTAGAGGATTGATATTGTTCTTGAGAATTTGCTTAAAGCATTATTTTCTAATATTCTTTGGTAGACTTTCCTGCCATTATCACGCACCAGTTTAAAATTTTCTTAGTACTGTGGTAGTGATGGTTCCTCACCTATCAGAAATCATGCACTCTAATATGCATATATAAGTTAAATATGACTATATAGGCCCAAATTAACATGTTACTTTTTGCTTTGGATTAGAAATAGCATTAATCCTTAGTAAAATTGGTAATATTTATCCTTCAGATATAACTGGAAGCCTTCCCTAACCCATCCCCAGAGATGAGTTGTGACTCTTGTTTGTACATACTTCTTTCCCTTCACTTTCCACATGATACTGACAGGAAGGATCCTGTATAAGTCTCTCTCTGAACTATAGACTAGAAAGCATTCACTCAAAAAGAACAGTCTTCCTACTTTTCTTCAAACTTGTTCTTATCCTCAGTACCTTTCTAATTTGCTATTTCATCTGCTTTCATTGTTCTTCCTCAGAAATTCAAATGGCTGTTCCCCCCTTTTCTTAAAGGCTCAGCTTAGATAACACCTTCTCCCCCATCTTCTATCCTGGTTTATTTTCATCACAGCACATTGCTCCCTTACATCTTTGTGTTTGTTTATTGAAAGTTCGCCATACTAGTTCCGAGATCTGGGATATTGCCTATCTTTGCTGTATTACTAGTGACTAGTAATAGGAAAAGGCTAGACCATAGTAGGCACATAATATTTGAGGGAATTTGCAAGTTTTTTAACAGCTTGTTATGATACTGGGGTTAGTAAATAAGACAGACATGATACCTGTCTCCAGACTGTATTTCTTAGTCTTGCTTAATTGGGAGCCTAAACAAATCTGAAGTGATTTAAAACTAGTATAGATTGGATATATTTGTTATTTTGCTTTGAAATGTTTATTTCAAATGTTTCATTCCTATGGGAAACAGATAATAATGCAAGTAGTTAATAAATTATTCAACTTATTAGACCTAAAAGGATGTTCAGAATTATGATTCAGCTCAGCAGTTCCTGAGATAGATTCTTAGAAGTGAAGGGAAATTTCCTTAAATCACACTTAATAAATGACAGGATAGTATTTTAAGCCAGTCTTCTGGCTCGAAGTCCAGTAATTTTTCTAGCTGCTTGATGATTTGAAACTAAAATATTCAAAAATACTCTTTATTAGAATAAGATTTTTTTTCCATTTTGTTTCTCCATATGGAAGTATCATCTATCTATATGTTCTCTATGTTATTATACATAAACTGGCTTCTAATGATTTAAAGATTTTTTTCTTATCACAGAGCTATCTTTTTCTTTGGCTTGGATGTGTAATTTTAATTGTGGAATATGTCAAACATACAGAAAAGTGTAGAATAATATAAAAGATTTCTGTGCCTCTACCACAGAGAAAAAGATATTAACATTAAAAAAAAAAACAACATGCATGAACCCTGCCCTTGTGTTATTTGTTCTTCTATCATAGAACATTGTAGCATGCTGGCCATATAGTAGGCACTCCTAATAAGTATTGAACTTTACAAATGACAAAGCTAAAACAATTTAGTAACAAGTTTGATGTCCTTTATTCAAGGAAAAACAATCCGTGGAGTGGGGAGTACATTGCCTCACAAGCAGTGAAGCACTCTTCCCAAGGGATTTTGGGCAAGAGTGAGTTTTCTAGGGTATTGAGGAGGCAATGTGGAAATGACGTGATTGGCCAGGAGGTGGGGGGTTTCCTATAAGGCCAGCAGGTCCTCTTTTCTAGGGTAAGGTAAGCTCGCTAAAGCTGAGCTGGAGGATTGTGATTGGTCTACGCCTATGTTAGGTTTCCTTGACAGATGTTTCTCATAAGTGTAGGCTGAATGGTTTAGATTTGTGATGTGGGCGGGGCAACTGGGACAGCCTCCATTTTGTAGGTCCTGATATACAAATTATCTTTATCAAACTATTAAGAATCTGTAATTGGCAGTTACATATGTCTGATTCAAATGAGAAAATAAATGACTTTTTTATATTCACAGATACCCATTTATGAGTGACATAAAATTAGATGTAATTTGTAATTTTGCTGAGGCTTACATTCACCAACGCATCCCTCTTCTGTGTAAGAACTACGTAGCAGAAATGACTTAGCTAGTTAGTATAAACCTAGCCAGTTGGCTCTACATCTAAATCTCAATAACTTTGTGTTATAATCTCTCATAAATTACACTCTTGACAGCATTATTCCATAAAGTTATTTACTAATGAAAATACTCCAAAAGGCCTCAGGTTTAGCCTCCCAATATATTCAGGGTCAAGTAAATTATTGACACTTGTCTTACAACAAATGGCTCTGTTAAGGCATATTTATACCCATGTTCAACACATTTGTTGGGCATTGACAATGTGACAGACATTGTGCTAGGTCCTAAACTGACTCAGAAAACTCATAGCTTTGTGGGGGAGGGATCCATGTCCATATAGCAATTTGTATGTACCCTTTGTAAGAGAAGAGGAAGCCCTAACTGCTTGCAGAAGTTGTGGCAGTGAGGGAAGGAAGGCCTAACAGAGGATGGCAGTTAGGTAAAATGACGGAGGTCGTTAATAAAGGAACAGTGAAATGAAAGATTTTGTCAGCTTTGGGGAACTGCAGGTCAGTGGATAGGTAACACTGGATGAAAGTGGGAGAATAGTTCAGGTGAGGTTAAAAAATTAACCAAGGATCTTTTTATAGTCAAAAGCTTCCTAATTATTTTAAGCAAGAATATGCATATAAAGGAAGTTTTTTGGTACAAATTGCAGATCTTATACTTGGATATATTTAGGTACTATAAAATGTGCTTTTAAAATGTCAACTTGTGAGATACTAATAAAATTAGCTTATAAAGCACTGGTAAGTATAACATTAAAAGTAGATCTTTTTTGAAGGCTTCAGTGACAAAGCAAATTTATAATTTAATGTCACATACAAAGTGTATGTAAAGATTCAGAAACTTGTGGTGGGGAGGAAAATCTTGGTAACTAGGGTGGAAATTTCATTAGTAACTGGACAGATCTCTATATGATAGTTTGTATAAAGAAATAAATAACGGTGGGCATTTTTAATAAGAATAGTTACTGAAGTGGGCATGTTTTTGCAGGGGAGTGAATACTGCTTAAAAAAATTAATGCCTTCCACTTCTCAAACAACGAGGGAGCGAAGCGAGATGACGCCGTTCACCGTAGCGCGGTGCCTCTCGCGCTTCGTTGGCTGTGGGCGAGGCTTGTTGGGCCTGTGCGGGGCGGAGCCAACGGTGACGCGCCCGTGTGCTGCAAAGCATTGTGGGGAGCTGGGGCCTGCGAGGGAGGTGGTTGGAGGCGAAGTGGGGGCGGCCGTTTGTGTTCTCGTGGTCTCGAACTCGCGCGCTCTCTTTCCTGCCCCCCACCCCACCCCCCCGGCGAGCGGCGGGGCGGAGAAACGGCGGCGGCTGCAGCAGCGGTTCTAACTTCGGGCACTCTCTTGTCTCCTCTCCAGCGAACCGGTTCCTCTTTCCCCCTCCCTCTCACTGTTTGTTGTGTGTTTGATGTGTTAAAGCAGGAGCGAGAACGCGAGCTGCGCCATGAGCAACACTACCGTCGTCTCCAGCACTGCGGGCCCGGGCCCCAGCGGCGGGCCGGGTGGTGGAGGTGGCGGCGGCGGAGGCGGTGGCACCGAGGTAATCCAGGTGACTAATGTCTCCCCGAGCGCTAGCTCTGAGCAGATGCGGACCCTCTTCGGTTTCCTAGGCAAGATCGACGAACTGCGCCTCTTCCCGCCGGAGTGAGTATCGTCCACCATCACCGTTTCTGCTTAACTCCTCCCCAGCCTGGGCCTAACCGCTAACCACACACCATTTCCTAGGCCCTGGTCGATGCTTCCCCGGACCAGGTTGCTTTACTTGAGGCTGGCTCTTGCATGTACTTACGAGAGAATCTGCATGTTAGTCCTGCTAATAATGCCGTGGCAGGGCCAGGGTTTGGAGGATTAGGAGACACTGGCCCTTAATCGGGATTTTTTCCCCCCCTTAAATTGTGCCGGCGTGGTCGTTCTTTGGGCACCTAAAGCACGACAACTGCAGTTTACGTATTTTATGTACAGGCTAATCTCTTTTTCTAAAAAAAAATAAAATAAAACAAAAATGTTTCTTTGAGTTCTTTGGAAAGTAACAAAATTATTCATTCCTATGTTAATTTGGCATTGAACGTTGTAGGAAATTGTGCACTTTTGGGTGAGTATTGCTGTTCAGTGATTCTGGCCCAGTGACTATAAGTCAGATTAATATTTTTGACAGACGATGAATTCAGTGAACGTGGGTACTTCATTTTTGTGACAAAAATGGGCTATAGCCGAAACCTAGGATTTTCCTTTGTTTACATAATGTATACATTTAATGATATTTTCCAGTTCTTGAGAAGGAATTTTATAGAATGTGAAATTTTTAATTTAGAGTGTATGGCTTTTTGTTTTTATCCTGTTGTCTCACATTTATTATTTCTGTCCCTAAATTATTAAATTGATGGATTATTAAGGAAAAAAAATCTATGAAATAAGATGTGGTAAATATTAGAACAAACATTTGAAATAAAATAGTCTTGTGCTCTTCGGTAGCAGTGAAAATTCAGATGCTATTGCCAGCAACTCCCGGTACCCACGGAGTTTTATGATGTCACTTTAAATGCTAAACAGGAAATTGGAATCCTCAAGGAATCCACTGTTTTGGTGGAGGTAATAAATCATTAATCTGTGTACATTTGTAAACTAAAATAATCGAACTTGATCATACTGTGGTATTACCATATTTCATCACTTAAAGTATTTTCAGATGGTACTGTTTTCAAATTGTGTTGTCTTTAATTTTTAAAGGAGTGTACATGCGGAGAGAGATTTCCGAGTTACTAATTTGCATGTGTAGAATTCTTGGAATGTGTTTTTATTTTGAATGGACATTTTACTTGCTTTGATAACGAAGAACATACAGCTTTCATAACAGGAACGTACAGAAATAAATGTTTTGCTGCTACTCATTTTTCTCACAACATACCCTTAATTAAGTTGTCAGTAAAATTAAACAGTAAAATGGTAGAAAATGAGTGACACATTTGCTTGTTGTAATCGTTATTCAAAGCATTTGAGATACTGGATTTTTTATGAAATAATGCTTTCCAGTCCCTCAAGTTACTAAGAATTTGGTTATAGCTGCTGACTTTAAAGTACTGTGTTTATTTTGAAGAAGCTCTTTTTATAATTCATTTATAAAAACGAGACAGGTATAGCCAGTTTACTTGTTCCTCTTTTACCTCATACATGGTCAGTATCTTAATAGGAGTCATGATGGAGCTGAGCATGGCTTTTTGCTTTGTAATAAGAGGACTAGTTCCATCCAGGATAACTGATGTGCACTGGGTAACATTATCTGGGGTACTGTGTATTGAGAGGACTGCTTTCCCTGTATTGGAAATACATATTGACACCTTTTTGCTGTTTAACTCCTTCATATGTGTTCCCACATATACGCCATTTTGTTTCTAAAGTTGTACAAAGTTACAATATAGTGAATGTTATAGTACCTTAGTGATCTTCTGTAATTGAATAGTACCTGTGTACAGGTCTACTTTTGTTTATGTGTAATGTTGATTTTGTTGCTAATTTTAAGCCTCAATAGCTAATCTGACCTACACCATTTGTAAATACTTTGTTGACAGTTTCTTTAAGCTTGCTACAGTTTTCAACAGTAGCTTGCCTGTAATAATGTGCTATGAAGTTCTATTAATCCAAAAGGGTTCATCATTTCAAAAATTTGCTTTTACAGAATAAAATCAAATGGCTCAGATTACATAACATTCTGACTATTGTAAGCACGATTGTCACTTGATTTTTTTATGGTATCTGCGGTTTTTGGTTTTTTTTAAACCTCAAAAGGCATTTATACCCACCTGGAACTCTTTTTTTTCCTAGATACAGATGGCTATGACATACTTTCTTTTGTTGCTCAAATGTCAATCAGAGAAGCCTTCCCTGATCACGCTGTGTAAAAATACAGCACCCTTGCTCCATGCTTTCCCTGTTGAACTTAACTGAATTGTTTTTCTCTATGCACCAATCACCAACTGACAGTTAAGTTTAACTTCCATCCTTTTCTAGAATATGAGGTACCTTGGGGTCATTAATGTCACTTAGGGAGCATTTTAAGTGTGCAGATATGACTGAGCCCCCCTGCCTATTTGGGGGAAAAGGGGAATACTGGGATCTGAGATTATGCCAAACATTTCAGTGGCAATCACCTCAAAAAGGTTTATCCCTTTTTTGTTTTTGAGTCCATCTATTTCTTGATTATTTTAAGCCAAAAATTGCTGGCCTATAATTTCACCCACTGATAATACAGTCTTCACAACAAATAATATTCTAACCTTCTCTTCGGTATGACAGTCCTACAGCTATTTGAAAGCATCCATCAGTGTTCTTTTCATTCTCTTTTTAAAGGAAAAGTTACATTGATTCTAGTTGTTCCTAAAATGCATATTGGAAATTCAACATTGTTTGAATGCTTTCCTATTTTATCTTACTCAGTCCTACAAATCCAGCCAAAGAGTGTATTTTACGCAGTTTCACAAATACAGGTTGTTTTGTACACCCAAACTACTACCAGTGTCAGACCTAGTATTTAAACCCTAATGTTGTGAACCCTTTCACCACTTGATCATGATTTTGATTTAGCCTTGCAATTCTAAGTGGAATCACTCTTTCACTTCCTTCAAATGTTTGGTTTTAGGGGATTTTCATAATGAAAAATATAATTGGAGTGTTTATAGGGTAATGATCTCAGTGAAGCACATGTCAAAGTTACGCAGTAACTAAAGGCTACTGTAACATTGCAGGTAAACTTAAATTCATTATTTAAATAATGAATTATTTAAATAAATATTTCAGGGACCAAAAATAGGTACTTTAATCATCATATAAGTAATTTAGTATAGTAGGCAAGGGAGAGAACTTAGTTTACCTTTATTTTTTTTTTTTAATAAATGCAACATTTTACTGTATTAAGAACATAATGAGAGGGAGAGCATGTGAGGTAACACGGTCACGTTTTCAGGTGAATGTTACCTTTGTCACAAACCTGCTATTTTGGGGTCTTAAGAGATGCCTTTGTTTATGAACTCAAAATTCTCTGCTTAGAAATGGTTAGTACAGGTGGGAGTTGAAAGAATGGTATCAGTGGCCTAACCAGAAGCTCTTACGCTTTAGTTGGCCTAAATATCAACTGGGGATCTTGCTAACAATTTGAGCCCTCCTATAAAAGGGAATCTTGGATTCAGTGGGCTTGAGATGGAAAGCAAATCTGAGTTTTCTGTGCATTCCAGAAGATTCTGAAAAACCTTAGAGGACACTTGAAACATTAGAAACAGTACCATCACTCTTAGGTAAAGGGCAAAAGCATCATACAAAGCCCACTTTTTCCTGTCTTATTCCTTAGGTCTTTTCAACTCCCCTGCTTCTTTTATGTTCTCAAAGATAGGGAGTAAAGACTTAACATTTTTAGAAATAATACTTGCACAGAATTCTAGGGTATGAAAATGAAATTCAGACATCAGTCCTCTATCCTATATTAACGTGTCTTTTATTTAAAATTTTTAATTGAAAAATAAAAATGTAAGTCCAAATAGCAATGGTTTTAAAGAAGACCATTTGAAGTGGAGAGAGATGGATTATTTGCCCTTCTGAATTATCTTACATGACTATCTTTTCCATGGTGTTTAAATTATTCATATTTTATCTTTACCTCACCACCACTTGCTGGTTTGATTATAGCCCAAGTAATAATTGCAGCATTCCTGTGACATGAGTGGATAGAAAAACTATTAATCATTTTAAGATTACCAAGTGAATGAAAATACATATTGTGCGCATGTAGGTGGTACTTTCTAATTTTTTTAAAGAACTATTCGTTATGTTTATATCTTTTAAGAACCTAATATTTGATAGTCATTTTTTTCTTTCAGTCAGATAACAATAGACAGTGACAAAGAAATGGCAGAGGTCATTTTTTAAGAAATTGAGTGCCCATTGCTTCCCAAGACAGTATGTTAGGTGTTACGAATATAAAATTATAGCATTTAAAGACTTTTAATTTAGTGGTGAAAATATGGATGTCAGAAACAAAATACAAAGTGCTTTAGCACTGCTAAACTGCTAAAATGACATTCATTCACTATCTGTGTAGCATTGTTAAATTTTGGACCAGTAGTGCTTCACATTAAAAAACACTACTTTAAAAAACACTATCTCCTTTCAGAAACGTTTAGCAGTAAAGCCTCTATAACAAGATGGCTTAAATTCCATTTGGATATATTGTCAACTTTGCACCTAGATTAGAATCTGTGTTTAGTGTGGATGATGCCTTTAGGTAAACTTTTAAGTTCTAACAGGTTTGAGTTCTCAGGTTATGTAGCTTCATGTTAAGTCCTCATAAGTAATACCTTTTTATTTTCATGTTAGTGCACAAGTTAGTAGAAAAAATTTTTTTTCAATAAATACTTCTCTGAAATACCTAGGGTAACCAAATCGGATGTAGATACATTTTCATGAAAATCTGGTTTATTAGAAAAGTTAATAAGCCTGCTCTAATAACATGAAAATATATTAGAGAATCTTCCTTTTCATTATTGGGTCGTAAGCAATATTTAATTGGCTTGTTATAACAGCAATAGTTCTTTATTCTGGGTGCATAAAGAAATTGTCAGAGAATTAAAATAAAGGTGGAAGCCCTTCGTACATCATTAGAGATCTTGATTGTGGAGTAGAGAGCTGGGTACTTTTTCCCCCACAGGTGATTCTGTTGTATAACCAGGAATGTTATGATTACTACAACATTAGGGCATTGATTTTCAAATAAGTTTTGGTTCGGTGTTAGGGAGCAATCCTGCCTTTATTTAATCTTTCCCTTTCACAGGAAGTTTTGTGGCAGAAATTTGAGCCCCCCACCCTTATTAAAAAGAAAGAAACCGTGCTCCTTAACTAATCTGTCTTACATGCTGCCATAGTTTGCACTTTACTTTAGCAGTTGTTTGTGTTTTACCTAAGCAATTTGCTGAAGGAAGTGGCTCTTATTTTGCATAATAGTACTACTAGGGTATGGAGTACTTCCCCTCTGTGTGCTTCCCCTCCCCCTCCAAAGTGCTCTAAGGGAGAGCCTTAATTATTTATCACGTGTAGTCGTTATGCTGTAGGTGGTAGAGGGCAGGGCAGGGCAGGGCAAGAAAACTCATTGTCAAATAGATGTACTTTCCCGCAATATTTTGTTCCTGAATGTTTTTTACTCTGAAAAATTAGCCGTAATGAAAAGTTTTCTAAGCCAAAATGAATTACTTGTTATCTGTATATAAAAATAGCTGGTATTGGTATTATGAAAAAAGAATGTTGATTTGACACTTGCAGTCTGATCAAACTGAGACTTTAGTTTCAAACTGTTTTTAACTTAATAAATTATAAAATTAAACAATGATTGTCTACATGCAATTGACTACCTGAGTTCAGCGGGTAGTACTTCATTTGAAATGTAGTTTTCTTTGAACTAGTTAACTAATATATGTGCAGTTATGTATTTTTATCTGCCTATTTTGCTTTTGGAATTCAAGTATGGATTGGGGAATCATACATTTATGTTTGAGCTGATATTCTTTTTCTCTTATGTTATTTTATTGTTTTTTAGTGACTCGCCTTTGCCAGTCTCATCCCGTGTCTGCTTTGTTAAGTTCCATGACCCGGACTCAGCAGTTGTGGCACAGCATCTGACAAACACTGTATTCGTTGACAGAGCTTTGATAGTCGTACCCTATGCAGAAGGTTTGTGCTTTGTTTAACTACCTGTGTGGGCATCCTATGATGACCATCTACCTCAGTATAGTTTTAGAGTGAGCGTTAGTAGCATGTTAAAAATCTAAGCTATTAACATTTTGAAACCCTTGTTATACTGCGGTCCATATTTTTACTTGCAGGTGTTTTTTTTTAATCCTAAAAATTAGAAATCAGATCTGTTTTTATAAGATACGTAATCTTTTTATTCCTTTAAAACATTTGTAAGTTCATTAAAACCATGTCCTAATTGTAATTCCTTAAGATATGTCTACTTAGTTAATTTATTGTTGAATTTTATGAAAAAGCCCTACTGGTGAAGGGTTCACTCCATGCACATTTACACAGAAACCTTCAAATAAATGCATGATGTTATTTCTGTTTTGCATAAACGACTAGGTGAGTTTTATTTCCTTAGTGCTTCTTCTTATTGATAACTTTAAAAAGAAAAAAATCCCACATTGAATTCCAGTATACCAAGGGTTGCAATGATTTTGGTTTGTATGAAAGTTCAAGATTTCCTATAGTTTAGGTGCCAGATGGGCACTGGGTGTTTTGTTTTTATGCCAGATTTTCTTGTTCGTTCTTGCTATATTTTCTAGAATATCTCTAAATAATAAATTCTTCTCTCTGTTATTTGTGTGTGTGATTTTTGTAGTGGAGAAGGCAAATGCAAAACTCTTCCAGATGACTGAAAAACAGTGGGTCCTCTGCAGCTACAGGGGATTCTAGACATTAACTAAAGGCCAGCAAGCACTCAAGTCCCCCAAGTGTTTTCCTGGTGTAACCATTTGTTAACTACATTTCTCTCTTTTTACATTTTAGGCTGTTTAAGTAATTTGACAAAAAATAATGAGCAGGGTTTTGGATCTAAAAAAGCCACTGTGACAAGACAGCACTATTTGAATTCCATTTTGTAAATTTTCTAAGGCATATTTTATAATTAGTTTGTTCCCAATGTACTTGCTACTTTATTTGCTTTTTTTGGTAATTAAATTTTGATCAAATAAATCACTGAAATATAAAATTTCTGGATTTTCAGTTAATAATTCAACATATATGCTGACCAGGATTTAAATGCTTTCCCGTTACCTAAATGAACTGGTCAGCGAAGCAGAATATTGATATTGTTAACATTAGATGCTATCTTAGCTCTTTGAATACCAATGTGAACATTTACACCATAATCTTGTAAAAGTTGTGAAATGTCTAGTCCTTAAAACTCAGAAAAATTGCGTCTGGTTTTCTAAAGAAATTAAATTGCATTCATAGGTGGGTTAAAGGCATGCTATATAATAGTACATCTGTCTCCATGATATTAAAGTGTGAACCCAATTTTAAGGTTTTAAAAATATATATGCTGGTAAACGTTTGATTTAGTGTGTATTGATTAAGCAATTTCTTTTATATCAGTGTGCCTGTTGTAGGATAAGACTTATCACCAAGAGAAAATTTACAATTCAAATTTAGGATAAGTAAAATACAGATGATAGTGTTTGGAACAAGGGTGAAATCATGTGAGTAATGTGCAAAACATTAGTTAGCCTTTAAATTTAAAGAATTCTTACTGGCTAAATATTATGTCATAGTTCCCAAGCCTTAAACATAATACAGTATATCATATAACTGGCTTTTATAAATATTTTTAGACCATGGTATTTTTCTGGATCTGTTTTGATAGTGAAGTATTTAGGAATACATGTAGAATTGCAGAAATACTTAGTTCCGGAATCTATTTTTTGGTGTATTTAATTACTGGTATGATATGCTGTATTAATGTTATCTCCACTAAATAACTGATGTACTCAATCCCTTTGTCACCATTCACCCTAGTTTTAGCTCTTATACTTGGTGTTGGCTCTTGGTCAGTGTTTTAGAACAATAAACACAGTCTACGGTAAGGAATAGTCTTAATTGGTAAAACTGAGATAGCTGGATTTGGAAGGAACTCTTAATAGTAATGGATTTGGGGGTTATTTAGGTTCCTTGGTTAATGTTTGTTTCTTTTGTCTGTTTCTTTTTCTTTCATTTCTACACATTCATGCAGTATTTCATGGTTCTATCAAAGCAGCAGTAAAAAAAAAACTCTTGACGCATGAAAATTAACTGGTGAGGGGCCTCATTGCTATTTTTAAATTGTAGTTTTATTTTTAAATAGTCTTTTTTTAATCAGAGGATCAGATGCATGACTTTTTTTTAATGGATGCAGATCTTCTATCAGGTGTCTCACAATTAATTCAAGAGGATTTTAGTTTGCCAGAAATGTTGCAAATGCACTAATTTGAGTAAGATGTTGATATTTAATATTATCCTCTTGAGACATAATTTTGCATGCAAGATTATCCCATAATCTTTGTAGGTTTGTTAATATTGATGCATTAATGCCCTATATCTAAATGATCTTCTCCCTTCCCCTCCCTCCATAACTCTTGGTATCTAAATTGATGACAGCTCTGACACAAGCAAGATAACAGTGCTGTGTAGTATACATTTGTTTATATTATCGGCACTTCTCAGTATAGGTGGAAGGAACCATTACCTTTATTTAACAGTGGTTTTTCTTTTTTGTTGTTGTGTTTTACAGTTCTTTTCCCTGGTTCAGCCTGAACTATATACCAGGCCCTGCTGAAAATACCACCCAACAGTTTTCTTCTGCAGCTTATCCAGTTTCTCTTAAGTGCCCTGTACATATTGTATGTTTTATGATGAGATGCAGTTTCTTAATATGTATTACAGAAATACTACTGGTATTTGCAAATATGTAGTTTAATTGTATTATTGAACTCTCATTTTGGGGGCTTGGGCACATTAACAGATTAATCCATCTGTATAGGGCTTTTGCTGTTGGATAGAATTTAAATTGTCTACATAAATATTTGTCTTAGGACCCTTAGATTTTATCTGAATACACAGATTAGGCTTTAAAAACAGACATACATGTCGTTTTTGACTTTAGGAGTTTGGCTAAGTTAGCTTTTGAACTGACACTATATAATATAGCAGCATTTTTTGGTATGGTTAGCATGGCACATGTTGGAACATAAAGCATTTTACTGTACAGGTAAGGAATGTGCCATGCTGTTTTACCTATTCTCTCTCTCTCTCTCTCTCTCACTCCCCCACACACATCCTGTGTGTATTCAGAGACCTTCAGAAACATTCATGTTCATTTTCAAGAGTCAGCAAAAGCCCTACGCTTGAGTCCAACAGAGTATTTCCTTTACATACTTTTCTTCTCTTAATTTTTACAAAATTTGTATGGTAGGTGTAAAAGAAAATCATAGTAACTGTACCATATTATTAACCCCTAAATCAAACTTTTTTTGTCTTGTGTATCTTGATTTTTCTGTGTGCTTTATAGTGAAGCAGCCGACACGAGTCGTTGTTCATAAAACAGCTTTTGAAAGTTGAGAGCACACCCCTGGAGAACCGACTGTGCTTGCTTACGTTTGGTTCATGACTTAAAAATCGAGTACAGGTGATGAAATCTTGGCAGTGTTAACAAAAAAGTAGTGTGTATTGTGCTATTTTTTTTTACTCTAGAAACTTAACCATTTGTAGAGAAAAAGGAAACAAATTTTCACACATTGAAGTTTCATTCTGACATAAAATTAATGATAAATAATCATAGAAATCAAGCTTTATATTTTAGCGAACATAAGTACTTTCAACAAACTCAGGTGGTGTATCAGGGAGACATTTTCTGGGTGTTTTTGTGTGTTTTCTGTTTTGCAAAAGGGTGTGTTCTAATGCAAGGATGTTTCTCTGCAGGAGTTATTCCTGATGAGACTAAGGCTTTGTCTCTGTTGGCACCAGCTAATGCAGTGGCAGGTCTTCTGCCTGGTGGTGGACTCCTGCCTACTCCTAACCCACTTACCCAGGTACTTCTATCGAATTCTTAAAGGTTGGAAAGGAACTCAGAATTGTGGGTAAAGTTAAACACATTTGAGCTTTTTAAGTGTTGTGATTCTAGTTCACAGAACGATGTTTCGTGTACAGTATTGTAAAAGGTATATTGCAATCATAAATACTGAACAGAATCTTTTGGAAGTTTGCATTTTAAGAACATTCTGAAAATCTTAAATATCTGTCACAGTGGTTTCACCACTTGCTGTCAATATAACCCAGTAACTATATTTATTTTTTAAAAAAATTCTATGGAACATAAGACTTCTGTCAAACATGCTGTTGAAAATAGTATGTTCGTTTGGACCAGGAGAGAAAATAAAGGTGAATTTCGGATTTCTTCTTTTTTTTCTTTGCCCAAAAGTCAGTGTCTTTTGATGTTTTGCTCTTATCTTGGGCTTTGAATTAAGTAGGTGGCTTGAAATGATGAATTCTTCATGGAGATATTTGATACGGGAAAGGTGAAATATTTCCAAGTTGGAGAAAATTTTCCTGGGCAATGTTTCTAGCCCTGATAATGCATATCATTTTACTACCAAAAACTTCTTTAAATACCATGTGTTGTAACCACTCAGAACAATTATAACTGGTCAGTGGTTTCACAGATAAAGGGAATGATGAGCCTCAACTACAACTTTATAACATTCTTTCTATTAAGTCATTTTGCCTGTGTAAATAGTTCGATTAGCTGTTAAGTGGACTGTATGGTATCATAGAAAGACGGAGATCAGGAATTCCCAGCTTTTTTATTATGACTCATTTAAACCCCCAATTGTTACTTACAAAATGAGGGTCTGGGTAACTTGTAGATATTGTTGATGTATCAAATTGTGTACTAAATAAGATAGCCATTTTTATAGTAGTAGTAACTCTTCTGCTGCATTAATTGATTTCAAGTCTTTCTTTCTCAAAATGTGTCAGAAATCCACGAAAAAGTTGATTTTTTTTTTTACTCTTCTATGCATTTAATAATAGCAATTAGAGCTGCTTTGCATATAAATGACATTTTTGTGTGTAAAAATTTTGGATATATTCATTTGGATATAAACGAACGTCACAGCAAAGGGGTCATCACAGTATTTTAACTGTACTCAGCCAACAGTTAAATTACAGAAAGCTTGGTACCTTACATTTATTAAAAATTAATTGAAAGTAGGAGAACTTTTAGCACAGTGCTTATAGAGAAAGACTGCCTCCAAACTGTAGGATTTTGCATAGTTTGTGTCTATTAAATTATTGATTAATCAGAATTATATCAGGTGGAGACAGAACCACACAGTAATTTGAACAGGGGAAGTTAATTATAAGGAATTACTAACTAGTAACAGGAGATTAGGGGAACTCTAAGGAATACAGGAATTGCAGATACAGGAAGCAACCATTACTTCTTGGGCTGAGGGCAAAAGGACACAAGAAAGAAACACATTTAGATGAAGAGGCTCCTCTTCCACCTCAAGGCTGATTCAGACCAGGTGGCCATACAGAAGTTTTCTGGGGTGTCACAGAACTTGCTAGGAAATTGCCCAAGAGGATGGCTCTAAAACTTACTGAAAGGTGAAGGCCACTGGGTATCCCACATGGTGCTGCAGTAACAATCAGAAAGGGCACATAGGGACCAGCAAAAGAAACCCCTTTTAGAGTCAGTGTCATTTCAGCTCCTCTTACAGATAAAGCTTAGCATCATGCCAGCTATCAAAGGAGAAATGCTTATAAGGGTGGTACCTTCATTATCACAAAGCAGGACAAAGAACTAGATTTGGATCTGAGAAGCAATAAATATAACTGGTGAGAGAATATATTGAAAATTTTTGTATTTTTTTTCTGAATTCTAATTTTAGGATAAATGTGCTGTAACAAGTGAAAAATGAGACCATTGTATGTAGCAGGAGTAGGCAAAGTACAGCCCTTGGGTCAGACCCCCAGTTTTGTTGATTGGAAAACAACTATGCCCTTTTGTTTAGATATTGGCTATGCCTGTTTTCGAGATGCAGTGGTATAGCTGAGTGGTTGTAACAGAGCCCACATACCCTATAGACTTCAACCAGTTATTTGTACCTTTAGAGAAAAAAAGTTGACACCACCACCACCCATAAGGAACAGAAATGTAATTTTAAATAAATAAAAATTTGGAATTTCACAGATTGGCGCTGTTCCACTGGCTGCTTTGGGAGCTCCTACTCTTGATCCTGCCCTTGCTGCACTTGGGCTTCCTGGAGCAAACTTGAACTCTCAGGTATAACAGAATACCCTTGGACTTTTTAGCTCACTTTTATGATTAAAGAATTTATTTCATTAACTGTTGCTTTGCATTTCAAGAACAGGAGATAACCGATTGCTATGGTGTAGTATTTATCTTAGGTAAACTTGTTAAAAAGAGATTTAAAACGTCAACTCATAATTAGCTCCTTACACATTAAAACATTTCTTTGTTTTTGTATAGTTGAACATAGAGGATAGTTTCATAGAAATTTAACACATCATCAGTGTTTTATGGAGTCAGTAAACAGTCATGAAAGGATGGCAACATGGGTTCATAATTTGTTTTCCTGTCATTTACTCACTTGGAAATTTTTGTTTTATCACACTGTAATTTGGCAAAACTTCCTTTTGCTTTATTATACTGACAAAGCACTTCAGCATTTGTTGTACGTGATTCTTTAAAGCTTTACTTCCCCTCAGAAAGTCTTAAAATAACCAAGACGTAATCATTCCGTAAAATCTAGACTGTTCAGCTTTATAATTTTCCTATTTAATTTTTTAAAACACTTTTGGATATCTAGTTACTATAGCCACTGATGTCACCTGTTTCTTTTTTTTTTAATGTAGCTATTAGAAAACTTAATATGTCATACTTGGCTGGCATTATATTTCTATTGGTCATCATTGTGCCAAGAATATGTCCTTTTTTGTAGGTTTGCCAGATTGTCTTAGGACATTTCAACATCCTGGAAAATAAAATAGCAGTTGTTATTGTTTTATGTATTCTGACTTATGTCTTTTGTTTTCGTAGTCTCTTGCTGCAGATCAGTTGCTGAAGCTTATGAGTACTGTTGATCCCAAGTAAGGATTTTTCCTGGGTTTCCATTGATGATATAGTATGTGAACGTCTGGCGAACACTTACTTTCTAATAGCTAAAAAAAGCTATCTTGAGGCATGTCATACATAATTTGGTTTTCTAGAAACAAGGAGAGAAATCCAGTGGTAAGACCATCTATAGAAGGTTTTGCTTTAGTATAATTTGAGCCTTTCAGAATAATTGTAAATAAATTATACCAGGATGACAGGAATAAAGGTGAACAGTATCTTTTGTTGATTCGTTTTAAAATGTTGTATTGATTACTATAATAAGCGTGTTCCTTCATAGCACTTATTCTTTAGTTAGGAAGGGAGACATCATTTAAATAGAGTAAAGCAATTCCACCAACAGGAAGAAATACAGAGGTGCTGTGGAAATTTATTACAAGGAGGACGGCTTAGTTTGAAGATCAGAAAAGCTAAGTCCTAGTGGATAAGGAGGAGTTAGGGAGACAAAAGTGAGGGAAACACCATCCTAGAGCAGAAGTGTAGCATATGTCACATAATGGCCAACATCTTTTAGGTGCTTTGAAAAGTTCTCTTCATGCTGTAACTATTCCATTTCCTACTTGGTATATATGTAACAAAGGCATGAGGTGTTTTAATTGGTAATTCCTTGGTATCTTAAATTTGAACTGAATGCTTTTTCTCCTTGGTGAAAGTCACTATCGATCAGTAGAAGAGCGTGGGAAAAGGGAGGATAGATTCGTTTAAAAATTATCAGATGAAAGCCATGCATGCACCTATCACTCAGCTCATAAAATATCAATACAGTTGAAATTCCCTGTGTACGCATTTTTTTTTTTTAACATTTCCTACTCTCCCCACAAATAACTACTATCCTAAATTTGATGTCTAATTTTTTTCTCACCTACATAAACCCTTAAGTTGCATCTTCAGCCTTTCAAGTCAGGAATTTCATGAGTGACTTTTGTGAGCCGTTAGCCTCTGCCTCAGTTTTTTCCAATCCACAAACTTAAAATAAGCTATTCCCAACAAAATTAAGATGTTGTAGAATTTTTACCTCATCTGAAGGAAAGTTCTATTCCCATGTAGTAGCATTTCTCAAAATGTGTTTATGGACGTTAATGGACAGTCAGCATAATTAAATAGGGTTTTGTTTTTGTTTTTTTAATAAGTTCAGATATGAGTCTTTAAAATGCAGATGCCGTTGTAAACACTAAAAAGGATACTATATATGGTTTTACCAAAATAATGGAACCCCTCCCCTTTTAAAGGAATATCATACTAAAATGATGTTATATGAAACATTTATGTATGTATTTGAAATGCTGTTGTGCATTTTAAAATGGTTCAGATCAAAATTCTTCGTTCTGTTTCAGGTTGAATCATGTAGCTGCTGGTCTTGTTTCGCCAAGTCTGAAATCAGATACCTCTAGTAAAGAAATAGAGGAAGCCATGAAGAGAGTACGAGAAGCACAGTCCCTAATTTCTGCTGCCATAGAACCAGGTAAAATATGTTTATGCATTTATGTTGCATCTTAAACTGTATGTTTGTTGGCAGAAATGATTATTGCATGAGTTTGGAAATTTGTTGACTGATAACCTGGAATCATTTTTTCCTCCCAATTCTGATAAAAGATTATGTAGTGCAGTGATTTTCAGTGGAGGCATCTCAAGGTTGGGTTGGGAGCTGTCATCAGACATTTGGAAATATCTGGAGACACTTAGTTGTCATGCTGGTACTAACCATTCTAGTAGGCAGAGGGCCATGGAATGTTATCAGACCTTCAGTGTATGGGACAGGCCCCTTCCCAAACACAGAATGATGCATTCCAAAATGTTAGTAATGCCTAGGATTACCTAATGTTTGGTGTGATATTTATGTTTTTAATTTATTGTTTTTGGGTGGTTTTTAATCATTTATGATGGCCTATGTTGGGATAGCCGAATTGATTGTTGGTCCTTTTTTTTTGACCAAGAGAACCTAGTAAAGATGTTTCTATTTATGCCATTTGCCTAAAGAAAAGCAAGTACCTTATTTTTTGTAGGTTGTCTTTTTGAGATGGAATGGATGGTTATCCTATTGTCTGCCTGTATATATTTGGATCTTTGGGCTTGGATTTTTTTTTCCCATTAGATAATGTTTTATTCATTTTGTCACTGTTATTTATTAGTAAATGGGGAGATTTTTAGTAGGTACAGTATTAAGAAAAAAATTGTAAAGTGTAATATTGGATAAACTAATACCAACTGCTTTTATGTGTATTACCTCATTTAATCAACAAAGTATTAATTAGCCCAAAGTCACATAGCAAGCAGTAGGAACTTTTAGGTACACATGTTTTATTCATTTTGTCACTGTTATTTCTTAGTAAATGGGGAGATTTTTAGTAGGTACAGTATTAAGAAAAAAATTGTAAAGTGTAATATTGGATAAACTAAATACCAACTGCTTTTATGTGTATTATCTCATTTAATCAACAAAGTATTAATTAGCCCAAAGTCACATAGCAAGCAGTAGGAACTTTTAGGTACACATGTTTTATTCATTTTGTCACTGTTATTTCTTAGTAAATGGGGAGATTTTTAGTAGGTACAGTATTAAGAAAAAAATTGTAAAGTGTAATATTGGATAAACTAATACTAACTGCTTTTATGTGTATTACCTCATTTAATCAACAAAGTATTAATTAGCCCAAAGTCACATAGCAAGCAGTAGGAACTTTTAGGTACACAGTTGGATCTCTGACCCCAAAGCTAGAATACCATGCTGCAACTGTTTCTATTTTTATTGAAAACTCATAACTGGAATGACTAAAAGTGGTTTATGAATTTTTTTTCTCTGAGATTTTTTTGTTTATTAATGACATTAACAATAAATTGAATCCAATTAATGAAATTATCTAAATGTGAAAGAGAAACTCATTCTCACTTTGATGATTGTCCATAAATGCAGTGTCTTTATTTCTCTTGTTTGGTCCTGAGTTAAAGAGATTTCTTATGTGTTATTTAAAAACTAGGAAATTGGGAACAAACTGTTCTAGGTCTGTCTTCTACACTAACAATTGAAAATTGGTTGAAAACAACAAAAGAACAAAACAAATAAAGAAACAGTAACTCAAAGATAGACAATAGTGGTTACCAGAGGGTGGGGGGGAGGGGTTTAGAAGAGGGTAAATGGAGTCTAATATATGTTGATGAAAGGAGAACTGACTCTGGGTGGTGAGTGCACAATGTGAGATACAGGTGATGTATTACAGAATTGTACACCTGAAATCTAACTTTACTAACAATTGTCACCCCAATAAACTTTAATTAAAAAAAGAAAAAGAAAATTGGTGAAGAGGAAAGACAGAATAAGAGAGCTTACTAAAATCTAGTTCTGTCATAGAAGTATAGTGAGAACAGTGAATGAAGCATGACTTTCTGGATTTCGAGGTCAAATATTGAGCCTGTTTATCAATCACTTTAACATAAATGTACATGAATTTATTTAGCAAAAGAGCATAGAGCTACGTGGTAAAGGAACATTTTGATAGACCAAAAATTTAAGATGTTTATTTTATAAATTAAGTATTTTAAAGTTAAGTGTGCTTGTTGTGGGGATGTTATTAATACATAATCATGAAGAATTTAAAGTTTTAATCTGGGTGGATTGTAGCTATAGTTGGGAAACTAGAACCTAGGAATAGAAAAAGGGATTCCTCATTTAAAAACCTCTAAGGAATAAAGGATGAGAAAGATAACCTTTTTCATGGATTGTTTTATGGATGACACTTCACAGCCTTCCAAGTCTAAAAAACGAAATAGTCAAAGGAACCTTTGTTTGCCTAGCTGAAAATCAGAAGTCTAATTTGGATCTACCAAAAGCCTGGACAATCTGTATCACTTAAGTAAACTTCAGCATTTTGATTGTAAAATGATCAGCTGTAACATTTAAGGATTATTTGTAAAAGCTGAAAATGAAGATAATAAATTCATATTTACTCTTGAATAGGAATAATCTGTTTGATAATTTTTAAATCCAGATTCCTTTCCTTTTAAATCCAGATAAAAAAGAAGAAAAACGAAGGCACTCGAGGTCAAGATCACGCTCTAGGAGGAGGAGGACTCCCTCATCTTCTAGGCATAGGTTAGATTGATTGCTTTTGGTCTTCAGTTGTATGTTAGACACAGATAATTTCTGTATGTCACATCTTTCTTAATTTGCTGCCTGTTCACCTACCTACTAACTCCTGGTTAAAGTGTGTTTTAATAACCTCTGCTGTTAGAGTGTATGTAAATGCTAACACATATATAAATGGAGAAAAGGTATGGACTAAATAGATGGATACTTGAAAACCAAGAAAATCGAGGGAGGAAAGTGTGGGACTTGGGCACCAAATTGAGTTAGTACTATGGAAAAAACACTTGACTAGAAACTTTTGACTTGGATTCCAGTTCTATTTTTTCACTAGACTCCTGATATTTAAGTTGGAAGGTTGCAGCCTGCAAAGTATGCATTTGCAAATGACAACTTGCCATTCTTTTGGAATTGTTGTTTGTATTACTGGATAAACTAATTGGTAGTATCATCCTTTTATCCTGCCTAGAGTAAGACTAAGTAAGTTTATTCTCTTCCACATGACATCCCTATATAAATTTCTAAGGTTCTCTCTAGACGAGTGGTTCTCAAACTTGCTGATAGTATTACGACCTATTTATACTTACAGAAAATATGAGAACCCCAAAAAGTGTTTATGTTTATAGCTGTGAATGTAGACAGTATTAAAAACTGTCATTTGAAATAATGATAGTACATCCATTCATGTTAGCACAGCTTTGAAAAAAACTTTTTAAAAAAGTTAGAAGAGTGACTATTTTACTTTTTCACAGATCTCTGTAATGTTTATAATAGAAGACATGTACAGGGTTCTACATTCAACTTAGTGCAGTATATTTTGGTTATTATGTATAGTAAGCTGCCTTCACACAAATGTAGTTAGAAAAGGGAAAAGTTCTTTTATAGTCTTTTGAAGTTATTGCAAATAATATTCTTAGATATAACACCAAAACTTGACAAGTGATAGTTTCTTAAAAGATAGTTGAAATAGGGGGGAATCTAAAAACCATAAATGAACCTTTCATATATGGTTACATGCTTAAAATCTGTTGATCTTCCTTACATTTTTAATGGATCTTTTTCCTGGGCATGCTTTTGTAAAATTATGCATTGGTGGTTTGCAAAATAATCAATTCATTGCATCATTCAAGTGGTCAGATGTTGACACATTTTGTTACATAATACGGAAAAAATGATATTTGGTGCTACCACCACAAATCTCATCAGAAAACCTTTTTTTAAGTATTTAGGAAGCTTTTAGGCTCACAATGGTGGGTTCAAGTTTTCCAAAATCTTGATTTTTATCTTTGGCAACAAATTGTTTTCCTTGAAATGATAGTCTTCATTCATTTTTCAAGACAGTGGTTCCCAAATACCCAACTTTGAACAACTGTAGTTTGCCATTTATTTAAAGTAAAGGTGATGTTTCATAGAAAAGGCAATTAGTTAAGCTCAAAACTCAATCCCACAAGTGTCTTCCTTGATAACAGTCATTGAAGTTTAATAAGTATCAGAAGTGATTTCTCCATACTTTCCATTTCGTTGCACAGGATATTACTGAAGGGATTAAATTTATTATTACTACTCAGTAATAGTACTGCTTTAATATTCAAGAGACTAGGTTTAATAAAATTAATGTTTTTTTTTACTGCTTCATCAAAGATATCCTTAGTGAAATAACATTTTTGTTTTTTTCTTTTACTGAAAGTGCTCACTACAAATGCCACTGAAGAAAACAGTGATTACTGGGGCAGTTTAGTTGCCCCTACCTTGGTTTGTGCTAAGGAGATGCCAGCACTTTTACACCGCCAGTGCTTTTGCACCGTTAGTTCACATGTCAACACGGTGAAAAAGGCAAATATCTGTTATTATTTTGAAAATAATTTTGACATTATGGATCCCATGACATTGTCATTTCTTAGACTGTGTCTTTGTTCATTTAGCTACTATAATAGAATATCATAGACTGGGTGACTTATAAACAACAGAGATTTATTTGTCACACTTCGGGAGTCTGGAAAGTCCAAGATCAAGGTGCAGGCAGAGTTGGTTACTGGTGAGGACCTACTTCCTTGTTTGTAGTGGGCCATCTTTTCACTGTCCTCACGTGGTGGAATAGGTGAGGGGTCTCTAAGAGCTCTTTCAAAAGGATATTCATTGCTCCTGTCCATGAAAGCAGCACCCTCTTAACCTAATCACCTCCCAAAGGCCCCATCTCAAAATACCATTACATTAAGGATTAGGTTTCACATAACAGTTTTGGGAGGGACACCAACATTCAGTCTATAGCAGAATGTTACATGATTTTTCTGGTATCTCCTTTGTCCTGTTACCTGCCTTCCCCCAGCCTTATTCTTAAAGATGTCTTTCAAAAACCCAAATCGGGATCATGTCACAACTCTGTTAAACCTTGAGAAGCTCCCTATTGCCTTACTTAATAAGGAGGTAAATGAAACCTTATAATGGCATTCAGGGTTTTTTACTCTTCAGCCTAGTTTTTCTTTGCACACTTGGCATTTACCACTGTGAGACAGCTAACCGCAGTACACCTGGCCTGAACACGTCCTGTTCTTTGTGCCTCCATGTTTTCGCTCCTGATGTTCCTTCCTTTCTGCCCTGTGCTCTTCACTTCCACCCCCACCTCAGGAGCTCCTTTCCCTTTGTTCACAACACACTAAAATTTCCCTCTTTGAACTAGTGGTGCTACTTCAGTCCTCTTTTCCAGGACTAGCATCTCCTAGCTTAGTTTAATTCTTATAAAAGGAGAACCATGTCTTTTTCTTTTGTATATACCAAGCTCATCCTGGGGCTCAAATTTTGATTTGAATTACTTGAAGATGACCAGTGGGGGATAACAGTGAGACATTTATTTTCCTGAACAAAGTGATTTTGGACACTTGTTACATCATAACAGAGATTACGGGTTGTAGTATCTGAAGCATCTTGGCATATAAACCTATTACTTTCAAGAAGCTTTTTTTACTTAATTAGATATAATATGCTAATCTCCATTTTTCTGATTTTTAAAAGCTCATATAAACTAGTGTGTTAAAGTGACTCTGCAGTACATTACTCTGGAAAAAATAACTTTCAGGAGCTTACAGTAAATAGATTTATGCGGTACCTCTGTTTACTGATTTTTTAAAAACTATATTATTAATCACATTCTTTAGGAAGAAACCAGTAAGAATGAGCTTGGTGGTTTTTTTTTTCTGTATGTGTATTTTTTCTATATACATTAAAGGTAGGAAAAATGTGTAACTTAGTTTTGTGTAAACTGATTGTTGACTTGCATTTTTCTTAATGCCAAAATCCTCAAAAGATGACTCGTACTTAATTCTAACAGCATTCATTTTTAGTTTTTCAGAATTTTTTTTAACTCTTAGGAAACTGATGGTTCTGATATTTTTATAGGGTCAGTATTTCACTCAAAATATATTACTAGTACCTTTTATTGAAATCTGTCATTGTAATAATTGCTTAAGGATACACTGGTGAATAAAATACACATATTTACCTTATGGAGCTTATAGAATGGTAGATAAGCATTACATGAAAATTACATGAAAATTTCCTAGGATATAGACATGTTATTGAGAGGGAATTGTTTTAATAAACAGTTTTATATGTGGTCAAAAATGAAAAATGATTAAAATAACAATTATATTTGATAAGACACTAGTGATAGGTTTTGAAATAGCCAAGTTTTAGAGAATGGTGGCAACAAGTTATATTAACACATCAGTGAGAAGGAAGGGGGTCAGTATTGAATGTACACGCCCATGTTAAGGCCTCTTGCTGGACTTTATAATTTCATTTGAATTACAACTATTCTACGATGTGCTATTATTTTTCTTTGCTTAAGTAATAGGCTCAAAGAGGTTACATAATGTTCTCAGCTGGCTTATAAATGAGATTTGAACACAAACTTTTCTATTTATAAAATGTCCATCCTCCGGCACCTTGAAAAGTGAAGGCAGAAAGTTTAGACTGTATTTCAGATTTACCATAGAAAGAGGTTCGATGGTCACTAGAAGTTAAATGATCAAGTCTAAGTAAAGGATTACAGTTCATTTTTAATCTTAAAAATAGGAGAAAATAAAGTACAGGAAGGAGGATCAATGACAGCATGAAAAGGTTAATATTTAATATTGTACTTCTTAAATTCTGGAAGAGAAAGAAAGTATAGAATTGGGTGGAGTGGAGGGAAGAGGATACGGAGAGAAACATTTCTGTTACGTGACAGGAAAGAAATCATGTAGAGACAATGAGGGAAAATGAGAGTAAAAGAGGCAGTTTGTACTGAATTGTAAAAATCTGTTTAAGGCCTGCATTGCTCTTAAATTATAAATTGAAGTGGAAGATATTTCAAAGAATAAAAATTACAAATTGTAGAAGGCAACACTAAGTGGAAAGTTTCCATTTATAAAGTGGGAATAATAATGGTACCCACTTTATAGGCTTATGAAGATAAAATGAGTATTTGTAAAGCATACGTAAGTATTTGATAATTGATAGATTTAACCTGGAATAGTAAGAAATCAAATAAATACATGCTAAAATGCTGTGTAATGTGAAGATGACACTAATGAATCAGGTTTTTTGTTTTGCTTTTTCTTTCTCCTCATTCTCGAGCAGTATTTTTCGGTTTGGAGTTTGTTGTTCCAATGGGCATAGAAGGACTAGTTTGACAGGTCGAACAAAAGGTATTACATATTTCTAGGGTATCAAAAATGTTTATTACGGGGACCAAATAAATAATGGCAGCAACTGGCAGTACATTACCCCCACTTGTTGATGGCTTGCCCATATATTTGAGTCTTTCATCTGATGCCAAGTGAAATAGTCACAAACAGAACTAGTCTGTTTACACTTACATATTTATATTGGCTTTCTTTCACATTATTAGGCGATCGAGAAGCAGATCAAGAAGGAGATCACATTCTAAGTCAAGGAGTAGGCGACGATCCAAAAGTCCAAGACGGAGAAGATCTCATTCCAGAGAGAGAGGCAGAAGGTCGAGGAGCACATCCAAAACCAGGTACAGTAGACTTACTAACATTGAGTGGGAAGACAAGTTTTAGAGTTTCCAAGACCCCAAATGCTGTGTTACTTAATGACAGAAGAACTGTGATGGTAAGGCTCAACTCGGGAAGAAACTGAAGTTTCATGAGGCTGACATTTATTTTTCTTTTGCTCCTTTGTAAACTTGAGATTTCTACTTGCAGCTGAGGTCTAGATAAGAAAAATTCTTAGCTGTCCTACTACCTTCTTTTATTTCCTCCTTTCTAGTCAACTACTGCTAAGGATTTAGTGCTACCAGCCATTCCTTATGGTACGACAAAGAGTTTAGGGCAGAAAACCATGCTTTAATTCATCTTTATGTACCTCATTATCAACACCTCATAAATATTAAGATTTGCTATATGCCAGAGACTGAATCATACGTAGTCTCATCCCATGCTTTGGGACCAGTCAAGAGTTAACGTGAGTTATTCAGTAAAAAATATCCCCACCGTAAAATTTTTTTTGACTTAAACATGCATTCAGTAATTTTTTTTTTTGTCATTTAAGACCAAACCTTTTAAATTAGTATGCCTAGTATTTGAGTAACACATACTAAATCAGTTTCTTCACTTGAACCAGCTTTAAAGTGGCAAGAGAACTGTCAGTTGAAAAGTGCCTGTATATTTATTTTCCTGTTTATAGTTGTCCGTTTCATAAAACTTATTTTTTAGCAACTGTCCTTTATCTCTTTCTATAATACTTGCCCTAAGTTTTTTAGAAGCAACTCTTTATACTACTTTATCCATTTATATATTTAATTAGGTAATTAAAGGACAGCAAGGGGCCAAGAAAAATGTATTCTTGGTAACCATATAACTAAGAATATTAGTTCTGGATAGTTTAGCTGAGTGTTCAGCCTATAACAAGGCTTTTAGTCATGTTACAGAGTGGGTGTCTCTTAATCCAGTCAAACAAACAAGCTTGCTTATTGAAGCATCTATTACACAAAGAGGAATTAGGCATTCCTTCCCTCAAGAAATTTACTTTATACTAGGAGAAAGATTAATTACTAAGGAAGGGCCGTTGTTAGTGATATTAGAAGAGGCTCAATTGAGAAGTGATTCTTGAGTGTTAAATTCGGATAGATTTGACTGGACCCAGTGACGGGCATGGTTTCAGGTAGAGAATGTTGCTTACAGAATTAGAATGAATTCTTGAAATAGCAAGTAATTTGGAATAGGAGGACCATGAAATGAGTTCAGAAAAGTGTAAGTAGACAGATCACAAACAGAAGGCCTTATTGTTCATACTTAGGAGTTTGCAGCTTATCCAAGCGGCGAAGGGAATGGATTGAAAAGTAATGAACAGGGAATTAATATTTTCAAGTTTGTACTTTAAAAGGGGAATCAATTTGTGATACCAGTTTCTGATAACAAGATAAATTTGTGGGAAATGTGACTGGCCCCCTTAAGGGACTGTTGTGGTCATCTAGGAATTAGAGGATAAAGGCTTGAATGAAGAGAGGGTAACTGATGGAGCAGGGTGACCAAAGAAGGGAGGGAATGAAATAAAGAATCTAGGGTGGGAGAATTAAAGCAACAGAAGAGATACTTTAATCTCTAAAATTATAGAATAGAGGACTGTATGCGTCTGTGGGGGTAAGAGACCATTCAACAAATAAGTTGATTACCCTTTGCCTAGAGTCTTGGGGAGAATGGTGATCTTAGAAGGAGAAAAAAATGGTGTGGGGAATAAAAGTAAATTTACAGAAATCTGTGAAAAGATTTTGAATTGAGCTATGGTTGTTGTTGTGCCAGTCAGTTACAATGGGATATTTTCTTCAAAAGCACTGAGTAGCCCAGAATATGTAGCAGCAGGGGGAAAAAAAAGTAGAAGGTGGTCCATGATAGAGGTTAATTAACATTAGCATGGGGTGTGTGCTTTGGAAGAATATTGATGATTAGTTTTGGTGGTGTTACGGGTTTGGGCCTGACAGCAGAGGACATGGAGCCATGGTGGATAGGGAAACAAAGAAATCAGCTGATAGAAAAGGAACTCTGTTGGAAAACTAGAGACAATTACTGAAACTATTGGTGTGCCATATATACCCAAAAAACTGGCTGATTGATACCCTTTATTGTTTTTTTTTTGCCACATACACAGAAAATAGGATTTTAATAAAAAAGTTTTTTTACCACAAATAATGCCACTTGAGTCATTATTTCTATAGTTTCTGTTAGGGTAACATTCACATTTTAAGGATGGAATTAGATGTCACTGTGTTTTTGTTTATATTTCTAGTGCTATATAAGTTTGTATTAGCTGAAACTTCTAATGTATTCAAAAATTGTGTTCATTTATTAGAGACAAAAAGAAAGAAGACAAAGAAAAGAAACGTTCCAAAACACCACCAAAAAGTTACAGCACAGCCAGACGGTCCAGAAGTGCAAGCAGGTAAGACATTATGAATTCTTGGCATTTTTTTAAAATTTTGTGTGTAGGGATATCAGTAGGCTATGAACATGAAATGTTTTCTAGTATATAGATGCATACCTCATTGTTGACATTTTTTAAAGGCAGTTTGTGGAGAACAACCTAAAGTTCATCTATTCTTTTAATATTTATGGTATAGAGTGTGTTTGAAATAACGGAATTCAGCAGAGGTCAGTTTTTATGTTTGCTTTATAAAGCGTTTCACATCCTGATTTGAATTATTGCATTAAATTTGTAGTAAGTTACATTTAAAATATCCACGTTAATACTGAAAAGAATTTTCCCCATATCCAGTGGTTCACTGATAAAATAGTGAGAGGCAATGCAAGTTCTATTTTGTGTCGTTCTTAGATTAGTAATTCTGTCTTTAACCTGCCATAGTGAAAATTCAGTATTGCAAACTTTAGTCCACAGAGGTATATTTTTCACACTTAACATTGGAATTTATATGAATTGTGTAAGGACTGGCCATACTTGTTTTCTTCCAATCTTGTTTACACATTTTGCTGAAGTATTTGTTTTCTTAATCTTGATTATTTAAATGCTAGGAGGTTCACACTATATACAAAAATTAAAATAGATAAAAGACCTAAATGTAAAGCCTAAAACTGAAAACCTCTTAGAAGAAACCATAGAAGTAAATCTCCATGACCTTGAATTTGGCAGTGATTTTGTACATACGACAACCAACAGTATAAGTAACAAAAGATAAATACAAATTGGAGGTCATCAAAATTAAAAATTTCAGTGTTTCAAAGAACACTGTTAAGAAAGGAAAGACAACCCAGAGTGCTAGAAAATAGCAAATGATATATCCGAAAAGGGACTTGTATCTAGAACATACAAAGAACTGTTACAACTCAATCATAGAACAACAGAAAACTCAATTAAAAAATAGGCAAAGGATCTAAATTGACATTTCTCCAAAAAAGATACGAAAGTGTCCAATAAGTACATGAAAGATGTGCAACATTATTCATCAGGGAAATGCACATCAAAACCGCTTCACACCCACTAGGCTGGTGAGACAGATGGTAACTAGTGTTGGTGAGGATATGAGGAAACTGGGACTGTATGTTGCTGCTGTGAATGTAAGATGGTGCAGCTGCTTGGAAAACAGTTTTGGCAGTTCCTTACAAAGTAAACAAGAGTTTTTTGACACAGCAGTTTCACTGCTAGGGATATTCCCAAGAGAAACAGAAACGTATGTCCTCATAAAACCTTGTACACACATGTTCATAGCAGTATGATTCATAATAACTAAAAAGTCTACCCAAATGTCCATTAATTAACATGGTAAACAAAATGGTTTCTCCATACAATGAAGTATCCACCAATAAAAAGGAGCAAAATACCAAGACATGTTAACAATATGGGTAAGTCTTGAAAACTTGCCAGATGAAAGCAGTCAGTCACAGAGGACCACAAATTTGATTCCGTTTATATGAGATATCCAGAATGGGTAAATCTATAAAGACAGAAAGTAGATCAGAGGTTGGGGTGTGATAGCCAAAGGGTATGGGGTTTCTTTTAGGGTGAGGAATATTTTCATAAAAGGAAAATACAGTTGTTCCTGGGTAGCCATGGGGGATTGGTTCCAGAACCCTCTGTGGATACAAAAATCCAAGGAAGCTCACATCCCTTATACCGTGTTTCCCCGAAAATAAGATGTAGCTGGACAATCAGCTATAATGTGTCTTTTGGAACAAAAATTAAGACCCGGTCTTAACATTATAGTAAAATAAGACCGGGTCTTATATTAATTTTTGCTTCAAAGACGCATTAGAGCTGATTGTCTGGCTGGGTCTTATTTTCGGGGAAACACGGTATTAATGGCATAGAGTAAAGCATACAATCAGCCCTTTGCATCTGTGGATGTGAAACGTGCAAATACAGAGTGCCAACTGAGACAAAAAAAAATGAAACCAAGTGTAAGTACTCAAGAAATGCCAAATTAGGGCTGAGGGATAAGTGGCAAAAGGGCATAAAAGATGGGACATGCAACGTGTATTTTTCTTACCTTAATAACTGGAGTTTTTTGGGGGTTTTTTTGCCTTTATTTAATGTACTTGCTCATAAGCACCTTATTCTGCTTAATTGTTTCACTATAAGGCATATTCTTTGTTTTTATTGAATACCTGCTATTGTGTTTGCAGTTGTACTATGTAATCTATCAAGGGACACAGAAATATAATATAAAACATCTCTTCCACCTAGGGAATTTGGAGTTTCAGTTACACAAAGCAGTAGCAAAAAAATCTGAGGTGTACAATCCTGACAAACTTAATATTTGATGAAGATTAGTTTGTGTAGTATTTCCAGGACCCCGGTGGTGGTTGTGGAGGTTGGGGGTGTCACACAGGGCTGTAAAGGTGTTTTTTGTGTTTTTTTGTTTTTGTTTTTTTTTTACAAAAAGCTTCATTTAGAAATTAGACAACTGAAAGTATGAAGTGTTATTTTGTTTGTGTCTAAATCATGTAAGCGGTCATCTTGCAAGACCTAATTACTTCTGACGATAGTAACAGAAGCAGGATAGTTAAAAAAAAGAAAAGAAAAAGCTGTAATTTAAAGAGACGGGAAAGGCTGTACATCTTAAACACTTAATTGCACAAAGCAGGGTTGGGGTGACAGTTTGCTGCAGAACAGGGATCACTTTGATCTGTATATCACCCTCAATCCTAGTTCTTTGAATCTTATTTAATGATTTAAAAGTGATGGAGCTCCATCACAGACACATCTGCTATGATGTGTCTGTATTTTAAAGTGTAGTTTGTACATTTGTGGTTCTAGAGAGAGACGACGACGACGGAGCAGGAGTGGCACAAGATCTCCTAAAAAGCCGAGGTCTCCTAAAAGAAAACTGTCTCGCTCCCCATCCCCTAGGAGGTAAGAATGATTTCCATCCTTTCTGTTTTTCAGAAACGACCAGTGTTTGTTTTGAAAACTTCTAGGGAGTTGTCTTCCTTTTCAATAAAATGCTTATGAAATGCTGACACATTTTTCCCTTTATGACTTGAGACTGTGTTATGACAAACACTGTTGAGGTTTGGACAATTTAAACCTTAAAACCAAATTAGTCTTGTGGTTTAAAATTGGGTCTTTGCTGTTCTCTGTGTCATGTGAACTTGAGTCAAGTTCACCATTTAAACAAGTTCAAGCTTACTGCTATATTTACAAGTGAAACTTGAGTGTTTCCCTTTAAAGCATCTTTTTTTCTTTTTGAGAACATTTTACTGTCATCCTAGACACAAAAAGGAGAAGAAGAAAGATAAAGACAAAGAAAGAAGCAGAGATGAAAGAGAACGATCAACAAGCAAGAAGAAGAAAAGTAAGGATAAGGAAAAGGATCGAGAAAGAAAATCAGAGAGTGATAAAGATGTAAAAGTATGTTTACATACTAATTTATTTTGGTACTTTGGGTGGTGCTAGTACTTGTAAGAAGTGATTCTTCTGTGAAGACGTTTACTTTTCTTATTCTCCTTGGCAAAGCAGGTTACACGGGATTACGATGAAGAGGAACAGGGGTATGACAGCGAGAAAGAGAAAAAGGAAGAGAAGAAACCAACAGAACCAGGTTCCCCTAAAACAAAAGAGTGTTCTGTGGAGAAGGGACCCGGTGATTCACTGAGAGAATCCAAAGTGAACGGGGACGATCATCACGAGGAGGACATGGATATGAGTGACTGAGTGTTGCCTCCTGGGGATCCAGCTGTACATGCATCAGTGTCATTCCTTTGTGTGATTTCTTAATGCTGTATTTGTTCATCTCAAACCTAGATGTACACAGCTGAGTTATAAATGGTTATAAAGCTCCTGGTATCGATATTAATTATTTACATCCAAAAGCTTTTAGAAAATGATACATGGGTACCAGTCCTTGACATGGTGAAATCCGATTGAGTAACCAAGCAGTTTTACTATTGTGGTGCTGCTTCATAGCAAACACCAACAGCTGCATGCATCAACAGCCGGCATGGATTGTTTATGTTGTATGACCTTCATTAAGTAAGTTCACTTATAGCATTTCTAGGATTCGATTCATTGCCGTAATAGAGCCATGTAGGGAATGCACTGATTGCATGTTAATTGTGGCAGGAATATCCTAAATGTCATTAAAATCCTCCCAACATGATGGATCTACTTATGGTCTTGTTTGTTGACATGACAAATTAACATTCTTATAGTTACATCTGGAAATAAGCATTTGAAATAGATAATCCTTTAAGCCTTGTGGCTAAATTTTTGTGGCTTTTGTTTAACTTTGAAAGGTTACATATGCACTAACCTTTTTGATGGCTAATTAGGCTTTTAATTACAGAAACAAGATTTCAAATGGAAACTGTCTTTGGCAGTGAGTAAATACCATATTTTGAGGTAGAGTAATATACATTTTTCATATGGTGTTTGGGAATTTTTTTTCCTGAAATAATTTATTCCACACCTAGATCAGTGAAAGCTATCTGCCTATTCTGAGACCATCTGTAAAAGTTTTCTCTTGTCGTGATTTTCAGTTTTCCACTTTTATTAATTTGTTTTAATGTCAGTGTTGGAAAAAGGGGGTAGTGCATTTTAAATTGACCTTCATATGCTTTTAAAATAAGATAAATGTACTTGATAATGTACTTTTTATTTGATCTCAAGTTGTATAAACCAATAAATTTGTGTTACTGTTTCCGCAGTAGTAATCTTATGCACACAGTGATTCCATGTTAAATGCAAAGTAGTTAGGCAACTGTTTTCTTAGTTACAGGAGTTTCAAGCTTCACTTTTGTGCAGTAAGAACAAAAGTAGGCTAGTCTGTGCCATGTTGATGTACAGTTTCTGAAATTGTTTTACAAGACTTTGATAATAAAACCCTTAAACTTATGTTCATGTTCCTGTAAAACTGATTTGTATTTATTTGCAAGCTGTTGAATGTATGACATTACCTCATTCATTATACAAATCAAGTTCTTTCCCCTTTCAATCCACATATTGACATAAAATCCATCATTGGAGTGGTTACTTGCCATGAGAATTGTCAAAGTTGGTTTAGTTTCTATCTAAAACTGTCTTTTCCTTAGTGTAATTTTATTTCTCATAATTGGATGTAGGAATTGGGTTGATTAAGCAATGAACTTGAGGATAAACAAATGATCCCACCTGTGTCTAGTAAATTAATTTTTTTGGTGACATATATTTGCCTTTGCTAGAATAGTAGAGCCACTGTCAATGGTATGTATTTACTGTACAGTACTAAATAGTATATTCATTTATGAAATGAGTAGTTGGAGTGGCTGGGATTAAGGAGAAAATGAGACTTGGAAATACAGCTTTCATCCACGTTTGATGATGGTTTTTTTTTTAACTTTTAAAATTGAAATGCCATATAGACAAAAGCAGCATTGTTTTTACAGTTTGTAGTAAGTAACTTTTTAAAGATTTTATCAAGAATTTTGTCTATAGCTAAAGGAGTTCTAGTAATTGTCCTAATAATCACTGCATTTTTAAAGAGCTGAATGCAAATGACATTTGTTTAAACTTATAAAAACTTCTTTATTAGGTAAAGGTTGAATCATCTGCCATTTTTGTAAGTCAAAACAAGTAAAATATTGGCAGTTTCATTCACCTGGTTAAACCTAATGTTAGTCTCTTTCTTCACTGGTAATCTCTGAGTACAAATATACAAACAGGATTTTAAAAGTTTTGGCTTTAAAATAGTGTCACTGACTTAAGATGCTACAGTGAAGGGAATCCATGTTGGGTTTTTTCCCAATGAACACTTTGCACAAACACAGGGATGCACAGGGGCACAAGCCTTGAACAGAGACGACCAGCTGAAATCAAGTGAACACTGCCTCCACACTAAGTTTTATTCTGTATTTAGTAGTAAATGATTAAAAAAATAAAAGTGGTTTTGTTAGAAAAATGTTTGTCCTATTTATTTGCTTAAGTTCTTTAGGAGTGAATGAGAGGTAGTGGTTATATAAGTCCAGTCATAAGTTTTTGGCTTCATTTACACCAGGGGAGACAGACCTGTGTTCATTTTCCTAAAACGGGAGTGAGAACCTATCTTGCATTGTAGTTGGTAGGAAAAAAACAGGTCTGTGTTGCCTGGGTCAGGACATGGTCAGATCATGGAGCTTTTCAAAACTACAATGATTTAGCAAAAACACTAAGATAAATCGCAGGTAAGACTTTGCAAAGGCTATGTTGCCCTTTTCATTTTTGTGAAGATGGGTTTTGGATAGTTAGCTTCCTGGTAGTGATAACTACCATCTCCCTGAAAATAAGGCTTAGCCGGACAGTCAGCTGTAATGCGTCTCTTGGAGCAAACATGAATAGAAGACCGGGTCTCATACCCAGCCTTATTTTCGAGGAAACATGGTATATGTATGTGGATGGTAGATAAACTTTAGGTCCTTAGGAATAGGAAAACCACTTCTGTTAGAACAGTAAAAACTAATTTAACTTTGGAATTGCGTCTTACAACTGAGTTAAGTTCTTGCTTCTACACAAGTCAGCTTTTCCTCTAGCAAACAATACACTTTCCTCAGTGCTGAAGGTCCCTGCCATTTGAAGATTGACAGACGTCTTTTTAAAGGAATTTAAATGTCTTCCTTTTGTCTCAAAAATAGCTAAAGAGCATACAGAACATGTCCATCCCTAAGGCTTTGTTACCGTGTTTCCCCAAAAATAAGACCTAGCTGGACAATCAGCTCTCATGCATCTTTTGGAGCAAATATTAATATAAGACCCAGTCTATTTGACGATAGTATAAGACCGGGTCTTATATTAATTTTTGCTCCAAAAGATGTATGAGAGCTGATTGTCGGCTAGGTCTTATTTTCAGGGAAAAATTGTAGAAGTACTTGTCTAAATGAGACCAATTCTGGAGTTGTAGATTTTTGAGTCTGTTTCACTTTTGTTGTCATTGTCATTTTTTATGTCAAAGCACAAATCCATTTAGAAATTCTTGAGCAAAATAACTCACATGTGAACCATTCTAATTTCTTACCAGTGGGAATATGCTTCATATATATGAAGTGTATAGTAGATGTTACTAGCAATATAAGACAGTTCCTAGAAAAGATCTGAAATAACATTTTTTAAATGATGTCCTTACAAAAATAATTTGGGAAGTGACATGTTCACATTCTTTTCAAAACAGTACTCTGTAAAGGTTATTTTCCCAGTGCAGTCACTAAAATTAGTATCAAGTCTTAAAAGCTAGTTGGCTAAGGTATGATTTGTGTGTAAGGAATTGAAGGTCTAGCATCACAAATTAAAGAATGGAATGCTCGAAATGATGTTTAATATAAATACTCAGTTACCACAAGATGTATTATGTTGGTGCAAAAGTAATTGCTGTTTTTTGCAATTTTAACAAACTGCCATTTTACACCAACCTAATTTTGTCGCTATACTAAATAGAAAAAAAAACCCTGCCGTTTTTCATTCACTATGAACAAGTTAACAGTTAAAATTTGCTTACTTAAATATCAAATTGGAGGACAAACATGTAGATTAAGAATATTCTTACCAGTCAGCGTTCAATCAAAGGAGCAGAACCACTAGAAAAGATTTGTTACAGGAATTGGACCTTCATTGTGGGAACTGGTTAAATAGTCTCAAAGCTGTTGACTGTCTTTGCATGGTCCTGGAGATTGAAGCCCACAGTCAGTAGGGAAGGGAAGATGGGTCTTGGAGGGGTAAGAGTAAGAGTAAGTTGGAACCAAGCACAAGCTGGAACCCACAAGGATGGGCTGAAACTCAGGTCAGGTCTTGTTGCTTCTGACCTGGGTGGTATGGCTGAAGCCAGAAAGAACCTTTACATTGTGAAGCTAAACACACAGCTGGCCGATAAGTCTGAGAAGGGAAAGGAGGATAAGGGGAAGGGGAAGTAATTGCAGGCCCAGCTGCTGCCCCATCCCAAAGGGACCAGTAGGTAAAACAATGTGTATGAGCTTCAGAATTGCTGATTTACTTCTCCAAAACAAAACCACCCGTTTTCATTTAAAGCATCCAGCCAGTCACTGTCAGCCTTCTTTAGTGAGCAAGAATGCTGTAGAGGTACAGGTAAATTGTGTGTGTGTGTATTATATATACATATATATAATATACATATAAATATATATATATATATATTTATTACACAAAGCTTTTACTTTAGGCCAATTAGTCATTTTCACCTGCTAAAAAAATGATCAAATTCAGGAATGATTGCCAAGTACCTTTCTTTAAAAACCCTTAGGATATTCTGCTTTGTGGGTGCTGTGGCCAAAAGTGGCATTGAAATTCTGTTCCACAGGCGCCATTATGGCTGAAAGTGTCAGGGTAAAACTCAGGGAAGCAATAATGTAGTTAGACTTAGCTAGTTTGATCCACGCTGCTATTCAGCTGTTTTCTGTTTCTCCCCTCACTGATTGAAGAACTCTGATTTAAGAACTCTTTTGTGCTACACATACCTCGATAATCCATTTAATCAGCTGAATCCTAACCTGAAAAGAACAATTTCTTAATTCTCAGGCACCCAGACACTGGAATCCATTTTGCAGTTTTTACAGGTGCCGCATAAAGCCCCAGGCCGCTGTGGCCGAACCCAGAGGTATTATTTTAATAGATCAGATCCCAGGAAGCGACATCATCCCTGGACCTGCCTGACCGACTCTCCCTTTCCTTTGTTCTGGTGTACCTATAAAACCTGACTGGTCTAGGAACGGGGAGATGGCCTTTGGACAAGAGTCTGCCATCCTCCCAGAATGCCGGTATTATTACACCTGCTTTTCTTTCCACCAACTTGGTCTCTCGATTTTTAACTTTTTTAAGCGGCAGGCAGCCAGACCTTAGCACGGTAACAAAAGTACTATTCTAAAATGAGCTGATGGTAATTTTAAACGTTCATCACTCAGTAGTACTGTAAGTAAAAAGGACCACATGATCTAAAAAACACAGTAATACTTGAGATGACATTTTTAGATAGTGACCATAGATACTACTGCCCCAGATTTCTGACATATAATGCTTAGCAAAAGTAGTTTTTGCTAATTCATAGTATGCAAATGACTGTCATGCGGGGTCTCTGGTCCCGCTCCCTGCGTAAGAACACAGGATATGGTGAGGCCAAAATGGAACATCCACGGACCCATAGATGGAGTCTTACCACTATATTCTCGCTGAAGGCTGGGTTGGAGACACAGGAAGCGAGAGCTGCACAATCCGCAACCTGCTATCTGCTTCTCTGCCAACCACCCCCCTAGTTTAGCCATGGCAGTTAGATTACCGGCTAATGGCTAACTGTTTACAGCTGATGGTCAACTAGTCACAGCTGATGGCCATCTACTATCCAAGCCTGCACCTTTCCATGTGAGGTCGGAGTCTGGAAACTGCTCTCTGGGACTCCGTGCCCACAGTGGCCTTTAACCAAGTTTAGTTTTGCTGTCTTGACAAGTGGTTTACTATCTCCTGTCCATTTATTTCTAGAGCAAGTTTCACTGTCAATTGTCTTTGAAACTTTCCATAGTTTGCAAATATAGCAACTTGGGTAAGGATGCATTTTGTTAACTTTTAGAAAACATGGTTAAGACGCCTTTTACTGGAGTTAAGAGCAGAGGCCTGTTGTGTCCCATACTAAGCAGTAAGTCGCACTCCGTTTCACAGGCTAGCGTATTACAGGCCGGACTTCAAATTCACCTAGTTTTTTACCACTTGCTGTTTGCAAATAAAAATAAATGAGCAAAAGGAAGCACCCCTTCATTCAGTCTGAAAATATTTACTCCAGCCCTTTTGTGGCCCTGAAACAGGATCACTATTCATAATTCACCACCCTCTCCAAGGTGTGACTCATAAACTGGACACGGATAACACTATAAAAACCCATTTCTATGAGTTTAGTGTCAGCCTCAGTAACAGTTCTAAACATAAGAAACTAAGTCGTTTTTCAGCTTTTGCCAGTTATAAGCTTCCTTAAATGTATTCATTTCCAGACCCGTGCATGTGCCTACCCTCACAAATATCACTTTACCATCTGCTTTACGCTTCCTTTTCATGACGTCTGACAATTCTCTGTATGTGACCATCTACAAACAAAGCAAATTATGTCTAGGGAACTATCTTCTTTTGATACCACACTGGTGGCAGGAATATTGAGCATTTCTCAAGTCATTTAAGGTGACCATTTACAGTCCCCCAAGTTTTAAACAGTTTCTTCAATCACAAATAGAAGGAATATAGAATTTTATGAACCTACATTACAAAATCTGGATTTTCGTGTGAAATTAAAATATATGGTGTTTTGATATACTTAACTTGAAGCATAACCTTGTGGGGACAGAGTCCCAGAGAGCAGTTTCCAGGCTCTCGGCCTCACGTGGAAAGGTGCTGGCTCGGGTAGTAGATGGCCGTCAGCTGTGGCTAATTGACCATCAGCTGTTACCAGTTAGCCAATTAGCCACAGATATAACTGTCCCGGCTGGTTGGTTGGTGAGTCGGGAGTGGATCTGTTGGTTGGCAGGCAGAGAGGAGGACGGCGGGTCGCAGGTCGTGTGAGTCCAGCCTCCAGTGACACTATAGTGGTGTGACTGCCCTACCTATGGCTCCGTGGGTGTTCCTTTTTGGCCTCACCATATCCTGCGTTCTTATGTGGGGAGCGGGACCAGAGGCCCCGCAGGCCGCCCCGCACGACAAATGGCGCAGCGAGCAGGGTACGGTGCTGGCCAAAACTTACCGAAGGATGGTGGAGCAGTTTGTGCGTGTGCAAGTTCAGCTTCGGGAGGCCCATGGGGAGCGACGCCGGGAGCGGGAGGCACAGTCTACCTGGGAGACTCGAGCCTCCAGCTGGCACATCTCCCTCTTGGCCATGGACGGCGTTGTCTTCCTTTTGTTGATCTGCTTCTGCTGGAGGCTCTGAGGATTATGGACATTATACACAGAGGCCACCACCCACTGAGACACCTGGCACGGCGAGCAGGATTCCGACCAGGTAGGAATGGAGTCTGACTCTGGGCAGGAGGACGCGTGGCCCCCACACAGTGTGTGGTGCCCGGTGGCCACTGTTCTCAGGAGTTGGACCCCCGAGGAGGGGTGGGAGGACGTGGACGGCTCTCCGGCCAGCGTGGAGAGGGCCCTGCGGGCTCTGGCTGAGCGGTTGCCGGACGAGGAGAAGGCCACAGCCGGCCGCGTGGGCTGGATGTTCCCCACGGCCTTGAATCTCAACATGGAAAGTGCGCTTCATGAAATGGCCCAGGTGCCGGACCAGGTGTCCCGGTTGGAGGCGCTGGAAGCTCGGGTCCGCCTGTTAGAAGAGGGGCCCCACAGTGGAGAGTCTGAGGTGGAGGCGGAGGAAGCAAGTGCAGACAATGTAGCTCCCAACCCCCAAGCCTGACCAATCTTGAAGCAAAAGGCAAAACGTGAGCAACTTTGGGCCCCAGGGGCGTTGCTGCAGGCAACCCAGCTGTGACTGAGTTCACAACCTACACCCCTTACACTCCCACTGAGTTGCAGAAGCTGGGGAGGTGGTACCGACAGCAAGACTGGAGACCCTATCTCGGCTTGGCTATTACGTTTATGGGATGAGGGAGCAGACAACATTCTCTGCTCCCCAGGCGAGATGGAAAAGCTAGCCTTTGTGACAGTGCATCCAACCTTGCGACAAAGGTTACAGAACTGCCATAGGTTGGCCCAAAACCAGGGCAACCCGAGTGGCCCGAGTGGCCACAGAAGCCATCACAGGAATGGCACGGGATGGGTCTATCCCGTCCAGGGGTGGGTCCGTACGTGGACCCAGGGACCCGAAACGGTGGCACAGACCACCACCCTCGCCAAGTGGGGTGCTGACTTGGAACAACGTAGAGTCCCAGAGAGCAGTTTCCAGGCTCTCGGCCTCACGTGGAAAGGTGCTAGCTCGGGTAGTAGATGGCCATCAGCTGTGATCAGATGGCCGTCAGCTGTAACCAGTTAGCCATTAGCCACTGATGTAATTGCCACGGCTGCGCTGGTTGGTGAGTCGGGAGTGGGTCGGTCGGTTGGCGGGCAGAGAGGAGGACGGCGGGTTGCAGGTTGTGTGAGTCCAGCCTCCAGTGACACTATAGTGGTGTGACTCCCCTACCTATGGCTCCGTGGGTGTTCCTTTTTGGCCTCACCATATCCTGCGTTCTTATGTGGGGAGAGGGACCAGAAGCCCCGCAGGCCACCCCACACGACAAATGGCGGAGCGAGCAGGGTCCCTAACACGACAAACCTGTAACTTCATTCATTAAGTGGATTAAAAGGCACACTTTGAAAAGTCTAATAATGTGAAAAGTTTATTTGCATTAATAACTCCTTGTTTACACCATCATAAAGAGATACTGACATTTGCTTTTCCTTTGTGATCAAATGAAAGACATTTGGAATGGACAATCTCTACTACTCTTTATGAAAGAAAAAGATAAGAGTTAAACAGAAAATCCAAGTGCAAAAGTTTTCAGTAGTCTTCCTACCTCCAGTGTACCCCAGCAAAATATTCACAGCTTTTATGAAATTGATAAATCCCCAGCTGGAATTTACCATGCTTATTTCCCCCACTAAGCTGCCTGTACCTGTGAAAAACTCTACAGTATAGTCCTGAAAGTATACCATACTCCCAGAGTAAGGGAGCCTAAAAGCAACAGTGATTACTGCCGTTCAGTGTCTCGATATTTCAAGTTTCATGATCTATAAGCATTCCCAAAATAATAGGGATCAACTTATATTCAATAAACCTAGTCTCGTTTACCAACTCTTTCCACAAAATTCAACAGACCCACATCTGGTAGTAATAGGTCTTTGAACTTTTAACTGTGATTATTCTTCTTCGTTATAAAATGTATTTAATAAAATGTCAACATATGCAATGTAGTATGTTATCAGCATGGAAGATGCAGCTTTTAATGGTTATTATAAAAATGTTCTTACGACTGATGCTCTGGATTTGTAAATAATCATCTCTTCAATAAAAGTCTCTAAACTCATTCAAATTATTTAAAATCCTGGAAAAAGTTTAAACTACTGGTCACTCTATAAAACCTGACAGATGCATTCTGACACATTTATCAGGGTACATTTAAAAAACATTTCTTTAGCTAAGGTTTTTAATACAACATAACATTTTATGACTGTGATACATTATTCTTCCTAATTTGTTTTAATTCTTGGACCATCAAACCATCTTGGAATAAATATAAAAAATTTTAAGTGCAAACATGAGTACTGCATGATTTTAACACTTTGGAGATAATTAAAACCAATAAATATATTCTTGTGACTTACAATATAAACAGTAGGAATTGTCAATCTTATGTACGTTTCTGGAATTTAACTGATAACAAATATATTCTTTTAGCATATAAAATGTGTTTACCTTATTTTGAAAGCATTAAATATGTAGGGATGTCCAAAATATGTGGGTTTAAAACTGACACGAATGCATCCATAGTTCACTAAAAGCAAACAAAATAATCAGAATGATGTATACTTTTTAGAAAGCAAGTTTAAAATTTTGGAATTTTTTTTTAAAGTGCTGAGATTAGGAAGAGGAATACCTTTAAGCATGCTAACCATACCTTACCATGAACACACACACAAAAAAAACTTTTAAACTCAAGTTTAGAAAAAAAAAATACAGGTTCTATGAAAAGAAGATTAGTAACAAACATTTTCCGTTGAAGAAAGAATTCAGGTAAAAACAAATAGCACCACAATGAATTGCACTAAGGTGCTAAAGGAGGTACCTTATTCCCTGCAGAGTGAACACTCCTTCTGAATGTATTGCAACATATAAATGCAATTGTTTAATGGTTACCATTTGGTTCATTCATCTACAGAAAACTGCATTCCTTCTAGTTCATTATATTGAACATTCAAATTACTGAACTATACATAATGTTTCATAGTTTACATTTTATGAAAACAAAGCTTGAAGGAATATTTATAAATGTCACCTTGAATATAAGATGACAAGTTTAAAAGGGTTTCATATCTCTTAAGACATTTAACTTATGTTAATGGTCCAGGAGTGTTTTAGATATAGCTATAGATATAGATATATTTATATGCACATATATTTCACAAGAAGTGTAAAAATTTTTAAAAACAAATCACAGCACTCATAGCTGTTTTACATAAGAAGTACTTAGGGTCATTAAGGTGTCATCTATTACACTATAATATGTATATTTTTAAAAAGACTGAAAATGTCACATCAGGAAACTTGCTGAAATTCTTATTCGAGGCCCATTTCACTATTTCGTATTACTGATGTGTCGATTCAGTGTAATTCCCTTTTCTTCACTGAAAGCATCTGTCCCTCCTATTTGGATTCATTCTGCAGTCTCTACATTCTCTTGTTTTGCTTGGTTAGATTACATTGTGTTCCGTGTCAGTTACAGATCAGGAAAACGGCTCGGGTCTTCCTTGTAGTCGTCAGGTATAGTAAAGATGGAGCCATCAAATTCATCATATCGAAACTCCTGAAAAGTCACAGTGGCTGTGATCGTAGGAAACACGGGTATATCTAAGAGAGGACAATCAATGGTAACATTGTAAAATGAAATGTTAATCTATTTATAAACTATAAAATACTATTAGAGATATCCGTACTCCTTAAAATGTGAAAAAACATTATTCAAGCAGCAGACAAACCCTAACACATGTTTATTACCGAGTGTGTGTGTCCTGGGGAAGCATTTGGTTACTTACTACTGGGGTAAGGAACATACCAAGGCATTAAGAATTACATCAAAAACTCAAAGTTCCCATTGCTTCCCAATCTTAGAACTGTAACACCAGATTCTACTAGTCTTTCTTTATTATTCTTGGGGTAAAGGGACAGGTGTACTTTTCATTCTGCCATCTTTTCTTCAGATTTTAGTGCATGTATTATTCTGTCTCTGAGTTTATTTTTATTCTAACATAAATAAAATACATGGATCCTTTTTTGTTTTAAAACACTAAAAACAATGCATCAACAGTCTCATCAGAATTGGATTAACATCATGCCCCCACACCTTAACAATCTTCTATATAAAATACATTTCTTGCTGCAATTATGAGTGAAATCTGACATTAAAAATGGCCAAATACTTTAATCATTCTGCTTGGTTTTATTCCTAATGCAAGCTATTTGAAAGAATATAAATCCTAAAACCTGGGTTCTGACTCCTACAAATGAAATAACTTAAGTGCCTCAGGAATTTTATCTACAAAATAAACTCTAAATCATCCTTAAAACTCTGAATGATTCTATGAAAGCTAACTTGAGTGTCTAGGATAAAGGCATACAGTAAATTAAGTTTATTTGACTGTTAACAAACCTACTATTTTATGGCAGAAAGTAATATTCTTATGATTAAAAAAAAGACAGAAATCAACATAAAGATTTCCAGTTATCTCTGGGGGGAAAAATCATTCATTTATGCCTATTAAGTGCAGAGGACGTTCCTATTCAGTCATCAACAAACTAAGGCCCACTGCCTGGCCTGTGAGCTAAGAAAAGATTTTACATTTTTTAATGGTTAAAAAAAGAATAATCTTTTGTGCCAGTAAAATAACATGAAATTGAAACTTCAGTGTCCGTGAGTAAAGTTTTACTGAAACACAGGATACCATTCATTTACTGATTTTCAATGGAATGAAAATAGGAAGAATAATGTGTAACAGTCATAAGATGGTACATTGTATTAAAACCCTTAGCTAAAGAAATGTTTTTAATTGTATCCTGATAAATGCGTCAGAATGCACCTGTCAGGTTTTTTAGAGTGGCCAGCCTAGTTTAAACATTTTCCAGGATTTTAAATAATTTGAAGGAGTTTAGGGACCTTTAACTAAAGAGATTGTTATTTGCAAATCCAGAGCATCAATAAGTGTTTGTAATAAACACCTTAAAAGCTGCATTTTCCATGCTAACAACATACTACATTGCATATATTGACATTTTATTAAATGCATTTTATAATGACTAACGAGACAAAAATAAAGCATGCTATGGAGATAGGGAATCCCAGTGTTTGAGGGTAAGAGTTCTTGAATACTTGTGGCAAAGGAAAACCTTAATAAAATAACCTTTCAGCAAAGACCTAAGAGAAGAACCATACAGTTGCCTACGGGAAGAAAATTCCAAGTGGAGGGAATAAGTACAGAAGCCCTAAAAAGAAAGTGCCAGGTTTATTCTGGGAACAGCTAAGAGACCAGTGTGGCTGCAGCCAAGTGAGCGAGGGGAAGATCAGCAGGTTGGGTGAGAGGAACAACTGGCAGCCAGATCAAGTGGGGTTTCGGTCTAGGAAAAGTCTTTGGCTGCTACTGTGAATGAAATGGATGGTTGTGAGCAGAGTAGTCATAACATGTTTTGGCTTAAGTTTTAGCAGATGTAATGAGAGTATAATGTAGCATGACATGAGTCAAAGGAGAGAGGTGCTCCAGAAAGGGAGGCCAGAGAGGCAGGAAGAAAATCAAGAGAGAACCCGATCAAAGAAGTCAGAGGAAATTTGAAGAAAGACTATCATTCACTGGGATAAGGACTCCACAAAAATAGTTAAATCTTGGAGCGATTTAAAAGAATAAAAGTGTCCATTAGATACACAAAACAACATGAATATCAATAACAAACGCAGTAAAAGTGGAAAATTTTAAAGTGAATCTACAATGAGCAGCGTGGGTTGGTTCTAATTTGGGGCTATTACAAATAATATTGCTGTGAATGAATATTTGTGTACAGTTTTTGTGTGAACATAATCTTTATTTTTCTGGGATAAATGCCCAGGAATGCAATTGCTTGATCATATGGAACTCGAGTATTTATCTTTTTCTAAAAAACTGCAAAAAATGTTTTCCAGCATGGCTATCTATCATTTTATTTACATTACCACCAGCAAAGTATGACTGATCCAGTCACTTCATATCTGGACAAACATTTGGTGGTGTCTGTTTTATTTTAACCATTCTGTTAGGTGTGTATAGTGATATCTCATTCTGGTTTTAATTTGCATTTCCCTAATGGCTAATGATATTGAACACGTGCTTATTTTCCATTTACACATCCTCTTTGGTGGAATGTCTTTTGTCCTTTTGTAATTGGCTTGTTTGTTACTGATGAGTTTTAAGAGTTCTTGTGTTTTCTTCCACTTAACTGGGTTTCACAGAGAGTTTTTATTTTTGATGAAGTCCATTTCACTGATTTTTTTTCCTTTTATAAATTGTGCTTGTCGTGTAAAGCCTAAGAACTCTTAGCTTAAACCTAGATTCCTAAGAATTTCTTCAATGTTTATTTCCTAAATGTTTTACAGTTTTAAGTTCTACATTTAAATTTAAGTCCACGGTCCATTATCAGTTAATTTTTGTAGAAACTAAAGGACTTAGGTGGGAGGTTCATTGTTTTGCTTTTGGATGTCTAATTGCTCCAGGATCATTTGTTGAAAGGGCTATCTTTCTTCTGTCGAACTGCCTTTAAACCTTTACCAAAAATCAGTTGGGCACATTTATGAAGGTCTATTTCTGGATTCTCTATTTTGTTATGATTTATATGTTGACCACTCGGCATACAGTCTTCATTACCGTAGCTACACAGCGAACACTGAAACAGAGTAAACTGAGTACCCACACTCTATTCTTTTTCAAAGTTGTTTTGGTTATTGCTAGAGGTGAATTATTTCCTCTCCAAAAACTGTATGTTCCAGTCGTAAACCCTAGTACCTCAGAATGTGACCTATTTTGGAGACAGGGTCTTTACAGGAGTAATCAAGTCAAGAATCAAGAGAGTGGTCCCTAGCCCTCTCTTTGTATGGCTAGTGTCCTTACAAAAAGTAAATTTGGAGACACACACACAGGGAGAACATCATGTGAAGATGAAGGCAGCGGTTGGAGTGACTTTCTATAAGCCAAGGAATATCACCAGAAGCCAGGGGAAAGGTGTGGGACAAACAGATTCTCTCACAGCCCTCCGAAGGAACCAACCCTGGCGACACATTCATCTCGGAGTGCTAGCCTCCAGAACTGTGAGACACTAAATTTCTGTTGTCTAAGCTACTCATTTTGTGGTATTCTGTTATGTCAGTCCTAGAAAACTAATATAGATATTCTAGTTTTCTTGCCTTCCTGTGTAAATTTTGAAATAATCTTGTCTATATATATGCATAAAATATTGCTGAGATTGTGATAAGACTGGTGTTAAACCAATATATTAATTTGGGAAAAATTAACATCTTTCCTATGTTGAGTCTTCCAATCCATGAGTATGGTACGTCCCCCCATTTGTTTATATCTTCTTTGATTTCTTTCATCAATGTTGTATAATTTTTAGCAAATATAAGTACCGCACATGGTTTGTCAGAATTACACCTAAGTATTTCCTTTTTTAGCAATTATATATAGTACTTAATTTTCAATTTTGGTGTCTATGTTCAATGCTAATATACAGAAATACAATTCGTTGTTGTTTAACTTGTATCCTGCCATCTTGCTCAACTCATTAATTCTAATTTTTTTGTAGAATCTTTGAGATTTCTACTGATAGAATTGTATCATTTGCAAATGGAGAAGACTTTATTTCTTCCTTTCTTCTCTGAATGCCTTTTTCCCCCCTTTATTCCTCATTAAATTTATTATCCTTTTGATTTCTGCAGGGTCTTTCATTCCTTGTATTGGTAACTTCTGTTTTCTCTCTCAGTCTTGTTACAAATGTGTTGATTGTACTGATCATTTCCTAGAACTAGCTCTTTGCTTCATCGACTTCCTCTATTTCTTTTCTGTTTTCTCTTTCATTGATTTTTACACTTCATTATTTCCTTCCTTCTGCTTGCTTTGGGTTTATTTGCTCTTCTTTTTCTAAGTTAATTGAGGTAGGAGCTTAAATTACTGATGTGTGACTTTTTCTCTTAATGTATACATCTAGTGCTATGAATTTCCCTCTCAGCACCACTTTAGATATATGCCACAAATTTTGATGTGTTATTACTTCATTTTCATTTAGTTTAATATATTCTTTATTGCCAAGACCTTGTTTTTGACCTATAAATTATTTAGAAGAGTGTTCTTTTGTTTCCATGTGTTTGGAGATTCTCCTGTTATTTTTCTATTGTTAATTTCTAGTTTGATTCTATTATGACATATTTTCAACTCTTTTACAATTTTTGAGGTCGCCTTATGGCCCAGGATATGGCCTACCTATGCATATATTCCATGGGCAGTTGAAAAGAATGTGTATTCAGCTAATGTTGGGTAGACTATTCCATAAATGACAAATAGATGCTTTGGTTTATGGTGTTGTAGAGATGTTCTATAACTTTGCTTATTTTCTGTCTCGTTGTTGTTTCAACTGTGAAGAGAAGGGTGCTGAAGTCTCAATTTACATTATAGATCTATTTTTCCTTTCACTGATTTCATTTTTTTGCTTTACCTATCTTGCAGCTCTGTTGTTTGGTGTATATGCATACATTTAGGATTGCTATTCCTCTTTGTGGATTGACCCTTTAATCATTATATCATGTCCCTCTCTGTCTCTGGTAATTTTCTTTGCTCTGAAATCCATTTTACCTAATATTAACATGGCTAGTCCCGTTATCCTTTGATACATATTTTTCCATCCTTTCCCTTTCAACTTGCCTACTATTATATTTGAAGAGACTTTCTTAATGATAGCATACACTTGTCATATTTTGTAAGCCATTTTGCCAATCTCTATCTTTCAAATAGTCTCTTTAGACTACTTACATTTAATGAAATTATATATTAGGTTGGTGCAAAAGTAATTGCGGTTTTTGCAATTATTTTCAACCTTTTAAACCACAATAACTTTTGCATCAACCTAACTGTAAGCCTTAAGTCTGCCATTTTGTAATTTGTTTTCTTCCTTTCCTGTAGGTTACTTGACTATTTCCTTAGAGTTTAATTTTAATTTTCTATAGTGTTTTTAAGCATATCTCCTCTTATAGCTTCTTTAGTGGTGGTTGTAGATATACATTATATATAACCAACTTATAGACTCGTGTCATCATTTTAGCAGTTCAAGTATAATAGAAAAACCTTGCCTCCCTTTATGTCTGTCTATTTACCCCATTTATAATAATAATATTGTAAAGTAAGATGGAGAGATAAAAGTAGACTTTCAAGTAGCTTGGCTATGGAAAGCAAAGATTAAAGGCAAGTGCTAGGTAGGGAGGAATTAAAGGGATTATTTATTTGGCTGGTTGAATTTTAAAAGGAGAAAGACCTGAACAAAGCTAAGAGGAAAAAGTCAGTAGAGAAGAGAGTTGGAAGGTAAAAAAGAAATACGCAGAGACTGATAGAGCAAGCTCTTTAGAGGTGGGAGAGTAGATCCATAGTACAAATAGACAACTATTCAAGCTAAGAAGAGGGCACCACTTCCACTGAGATGGAAAAGACAAGGCTGGGGGCAGAAAGTCTATGTGGGTGAAGGGAGGTCTCATTTCTGATAGTCCTTTTCTGTAACTAAGGAAGCAAAAATCATTTGCTTAGATTGTGGGAGGAAGTAGTGAGAGAGGATGGAGACTGGTAAAAGAGGTGCAAATTTAGCCTTTGAGCAAAGAGAATTAATCAGATAAGATCATTCATAATCATTCTTTAAAGCTCTGGCTGATTTTGAAAAAATATAATTGTCTTAACAACAATTTCCATTTTTATAATTTTCCCCCTCGATTGTACTTTTTAGCCTAAATACAGAAACAGAAATGGTAGGAAATGAAAATGACTGAGGATTGGAGTTTCACAAGGTTAGTTGAAAAGAAGAAAAACGAGAAGAGAGAGAGAGGTAAGCAAATTAGTGATAACTCTAAGTATAAAAGCAAAAGAGTATCAATCCCTTGTTAAGATGTGGTACTATATCAGAGAAATGCCTCCAAAGAAATAGACGTTTTTCCTTTCCATATAATCAAAATACTCCTTTTGCATAAAAATGTATATTGAGTGTGGGGTGTGATTTGAGGTTGGGGCTTAAATAGTTATGAATACAGGGAAAGTTTGCAATTCTCATGTATTCAATTGTTGCCCTCTATTCTCATTTGTCACTGTGCCTCCTAAACACAGTATCTAGAAGAGAGTCCAATGCTTGAACTAGTTGCTGGCTACAGAAAATCACAGTGGAATTTTAAGCTTCTGCAGAAATGTTTATGTAATGATCCTGTATCTATAGCTCAAACAGACAGGTCTCGATTGCTTCAGTTTTCTAACCATTTCTGCCTAAGATCTTATAGTAGTTTCCACAAGGAGACATTGGGTTCCCACTGCTTTTTCAGCACAAAGGGACTCTAGAGTGACATTTTGAAAACATGCTTAAAAATCCATTTTAATCTACCAAATGCTTATTTCCAAGTTTGGACAGTTGAGTTCAGGTTTAATTTTTAGCAACGAAAACATTATTTCTGGGCCTAATTATTATTCTGAGATGTAGTTTCAGTAATATTGAATAAAGATAAAAAGTATGTATGTGAGGAATTATATAAAGATTACATTTACTATATGCTTTTTTTCTCTCCCACTAGAATGTAAACACCAAGAGGGCAGGGACTTTTACTGCCTTTCATCCCTAGAAAAGCATCTGGCACATTGCAAGTGCTGATTAAATATTTGGTGGCTGGATCAATCGGTGGTATTAAAGGCTCTCCTGAAGCTTAAATCAATGCTAAATCTAAGCCTAAACTCCTAAAGAACCTTTTAATAGTCTCTAATTCCCAGTTTTCTGATACAGTTAAGAAGATAAATATATACAAAAATGAGAGTTTACTGTTTTATAAAGATCTTTGCTTAAGATAATATTATGTTTAAATATTTAAGACTGAAAATAGAATGTACGAGTATTACTTTATCTATAAATAGTGACTGTTGACTCCAGAAACATTCCCCACTGTTCAGGAACTCAAATTTGCTTAAAAATTTGGGCTAAAATCCAGTCTTCCTATTTCACTTTAAAAACATTACCACAGTGCATCATGAGTTCACCCACACCCTCTTTTATGAAGTATTTGCTTATCCCGTATATTTAATTTAAATCAAGTAGAATTAGAACTCTCATCAGGCACTTTATCTATCTGACAAAACATGAATAGCAAAGCATGTAATTACAGAAAAACTTCTTTAAATTTTAGCAACTAGGAAATCCATTTTCCTTCAAAGCATATTTCTTATTAAATGTTAGTAAACAGTTCCATATTTCTAATAGACATGGAAATTATCATTTTTCTCTTACCTAATTTTACAGGAAAGCCTGGAGGAAGCTTCATCTGAACAAATTCTCTAAGCTTGTTAAAGTGCTTAAAGGGAGCTATTACTTCCAAAACATTCAATAATCTGAAAAATGGAAAATAAAAATGTTTTCATTTTTCAAATGGATGTCTTTGTGGTCCTTATGCTGTTTCATAACCACAAGCATCAAACTCAGACAGTACTACTGATTTCTAGATATTAAGGATGAGGAAATGTTGCCTCATTCTTCCTCTTGATTTTTTGGTTTTTATTCTTCTTTTTGCTGTGTCAAAGTTTATAACTTTTACATTTTATTGTACAGTCATAATTTCCACATTTACTTGATTTTTAGTTCTATATTTAACTGGATTCAAGGCTGACACCTATCTTCTTCCTGAAGTTTACATACCCCCCCGCCCCCGAGTTCTTTAATTAGCCTCGCTGTTTGGGTGGCTGAATATCGCTGTCAATTTTGTGTGTGTGAAGGGCTCTTATGTGCTTAGTATTCATTGATTTCTTGCAGATTTCATAAATGAGTGTTTCCTTTTTGCATATTTAAAGGGAAATTTGGCTGGCATAAAATTTCAGTTTATACATATTTCCCTCTATACTACAGTTTCGTAATGTCCTCTGGCATTCAGTATTGCATCAGTCATTATACTGTAACTTCTCCTTTCATCTTTTGGTTGGATGGATTTCATTTTCAAGTAGTATGGCCCATGGCTGCTATATTTCTTGAATTTTTCTGTGTCTTTTTCAATTGCCTTAACATGTAAATAGCATCTTAGCTGGATATACTATCAGATCACACTTTCTTTGCCTCAGAAATGTTAAGATGTGAAAAAACATAGGGCAGGCTGTTTTTTACCTTTTCTGCTTGAATGCCTTTAGATTATTAAAAATTGAAGTCAAATAGTTTAATCAAAATAATTATTGTTATCAATCATCCTCTTATCACTTTTTCTTGGAGCCTAATGTTATGCTAAAGATTCAGTTCTTTCTTACAGAGAAATTTTCTTCTATCATATCTGGATTACTATTTTGGTTATATTTTGGAAGCTTTCTATATTAGGGGCACACCAATGGTCCTTATGTTGAACCATCTTTGTCTCCATAAATATTATTTCTCTGATTAGTTTAACCTCTTCTTTCACTTGCATTTACTACCGTGTTTCCCCAAAAATAAGACCTACCCCGAAAATAAGCCCGTTAAGATCTCAGCCAGACAGACGCATTTGTTTAGTACGTTATGATGATATTCTGGAAGATGACATGACTGTTTTTGAATAAATGTAGATTGCTGCACATGAAAAAATAAGACACCCCCTGAAAATAAGCCCTAAGGGAGCAAAAATTAATGTAAGACCCAGTCTTAAATTTTCGGGGAAATGCAGTATGAGCTATCAAAATTTAATTTTTTGCCACATACATTCTGTTCATTGTTATTCCTAACATATTTGCTTTGCAATAGTGCTATTTAGTACTTACTTTATTCCCTAAGCTTTACAATCTCCTTTTCATTTCATTCTATTATCTTATCATCTTCTCTTAGCGTGATCTAGTTTACTCATTACACATTTTTTTGTTTTTCTATAGCATTTACAAGGAATTTTATGTTCTTTGACCTATGTTTTGTTCTAGAATGAATTCCTTGTCTTTTACATGCTATGTTCTTTTACTTTTTTGCATGGGAAATGGTTATAAATGCAACATTTGTAAGTTATACCCATGTTTTCTCACATACTAACATCTCTGAAATTGGGATAACTCCTAAAATTGACAGCATTTTATAACTGACCACATTGTTGTTCTTTATTAGAATATAATACTAGTGACTATGGTGTAAGATATGATGAATTGCGCAGATTTGCATGTATAGTTAACTCCCTACCCAGATCCTCTGGGAACTGTCTATCTCTCTCTCTGATCTATAGCTTGAGGGCTGTATATATAGCACATTCCATCTGCTTTTCTCAAGTTTGGCTATTGGGGAGTATAATACATGTATATACTCTGTAGAAAAATGTAGAGCCTGCTCTTGTCTATGAAAATTTTGTTTTAATGTATTAGGCCAGATTGTTAGGGAAGGGAAAATAGCCTAGGGCTTCAATTCATCCCCCATTTTAGTGGGGAGCCTGAAGTTACAGTTCTGTCAGAATTAGCTCTAGCTACCCACCTCCCATTTCACCCATTTCTCCAAACTGATTTCATTTTTAATTTTACATCTGATGAGTACAGGTTTGAAAGGATATATTCAAGATGTCCACTGCAGTATTGTTTGTAATGGTGACAAACTACAATCAAAACGTTTAGCAGCAGGGGGATGATAAAATAAATTACAGTATATCAATACTACAAAATACCGTGGAAAGAAGATAGACTAAAAAGTAATTATTGTAATAACTGCAAGATGTACTCACTTTTGAAAGAAAAAAATAACAGGTACTAACAGAACAAATGTAGGCTATGCCATTTTAATAAAAATGCAACAACACAGAGAAAAATCTAGATAAAAATACACCAGTTACTCACCTATTAACTGCTAGTAAAGTGAAAGTAAACTGTCATTTTTATTCTATAAACTTCCATGCTATTAGTTTTTATAATACACATGTATTCATGTATTATTTTTATAATTAAAATAACTATTCAAACATTTGTCTGGTGAAAATAATAAAAATGCTAATATTTTGTGAACTAGAAAATTCCTACAAGGGGGCACACACCATCAAAGCAATGGCTATTGGCTTTTGCATTTCAAAGGTCTCAAATGCACCACTCAGATGTTAAGTATTATTACATATAGCCTTTAGGGTTTAATAGCTTCTTTCATAAGCTTGTATAGTTTAGTAACAAACTTACAACTCAATTCTCAAGGGAAATTCCTGGCTCATGGCTATCGTAGCTTTAAATGTTTTCTTACTCTCTTTGCACATCAGTTCTCTACCCAGATGAGGAGCTCTAAAATGGGAGAAAGAAATAATTAGGAAACTTTTTCCAGATGCTATCATCGTCTTAAGAAGAATCTGTCAATCTTCCAATGGCATTTATTAATATTTCACTTTTTCTTACAATGAGTATAGAAATAAATTAAAGTTATGATAAAAGGGAATGAGACATGTATAAGAAGTAAGACAAGGGTAATAAAAAATAAAATAGTAAAGTGTAAAAGTTCAGAAAAATCTATCAAAACTCAACAAATTTCACACTGAATGTAATTTTAATAATCCAACTATTTAGAAACAAAGCAAATCATTAAAAAAAGTTTAAAATATCACTGTGTATCTTTAAAAATCACTTATTCAATTCAATTTCTTTTATTGTCTGCAGTTCTCAGCACTGATTAATAAGTAATAATATGAAGAATAAATTCTATCTTAACTATAGAATATTGTAAGATGGAAACATTTTGGAGAAGTATAATAATAAACCTTTCAATACAAAAAATAATAATCATTACAACTTCTTCCTAAGCACGGAGATAGGTAATATTTTATTCTCCACCAAAAGGAAATAGTATTTTCTTCAAAGGACTGTACTTTCTTTCACATGGTTGGCCAGAAAACACTTTTTATTTATTGATTCATTCAAAATATTTATCATTCATCATTCTTTGACTCAATAAATATTTACTGAATACAAACTATGCACTAGGTACTCACTAAGTTGTAGTAACATAACATTAAGGAAACATCTATGTAAGGATGATAAGAAGTAGTCTGGCAAAGGCTGAAACAAAAGGGTACTCTGACAGGAGTTTGGAAGCCAAAAACTAGATAAACAGTGAATGGCCTTACACACCACAGTAAAGACTCAGGGTAGTAACAGGATATCAAAGTTCATCAAAACATGGAAACACTCAAATAAGCAACTGCACTGGGCAATTCCTCACTTCCTGAGAACAATGCCCTGTAAGTTTTTTGGTGCGTATAAACAGGCAGCAGGGATGTCAAATGAAGGCTCTGTAACTCAAAGAATAAACGTAACTGGGGATACTTCTCCCTCATCATGCCTACTCTGTATTTTTAAAAGGTAAAAGAACCGCTTCAGACAAAGCTACTAATAATTCTCTCTAAAACAATTTTACATATTCATGTTTCTACAAATTGTTCTTTTATAAAAACCAAATAACATATAAACAAAAGAAACCAAAAAAACCCACTTACTTTCCATTTTCAGCAGATATATATTCTTCCCAGGTAATGGTGTTCTGAGGAGGAGGGGTAAGGGACTGTCTTCGAACTGGCTGCCAAAAAATAAAAAAGAAAGAAAGAAAGAGGGAGAGGGAGAGGGGGAAAAACAGAGACGGAGACATAGAGATAAAGAGAGAGAGACAGAGATATAGAGGGAGGGAGGAAAGAAAAATGTCATTTTAAAAAATATAAAATAAAAACATACAATAAAGTATTTAAACTACTAAACTTCTAAATCTCTTTAATATAATGCTTTACGAGGTTACTTCTGATATATATAATTCCATGGTGATTTAAGCTCTATCAATAATATTTATTATCAATTTTTATTCTAAATCTCTAAGACAACAAGTATCAAAGTTATAAAATCCATTCATTCAATGTTTAATCATCTAAAATGTTCCTGTCATCATGGTAGATGGTAAATATGGGAAATACAGACTTCAAGAAGTTACAATTCAGAGTTGGAAAGAAAAAAAAATGTAGACATGAACAGTTCATCAGAAATACAAAATATTATATGATTAAACACCAAGTGAGCTTACAAAAAACTGAGTAGGACTGGAGTTCGGAAAAGAGAGCAATCTTCTTTGCATAATAAATTCAGACTAGGGGATTGGGGCTCAGATTTAAATGAAAATAAAATAAAAAGAGTATTTTAGACAGGGAGAATTAATGGTAGCAAAACACAAGTAAATTGATTTATGTGAACTAGGGAGGGAAGTTCAAAAGGAAGATGAACAACACTGGCAAAAGATCAAGCTTGATTTTAAAACTTACACCTTGTCTTTGTTAAATATGAATTTGGATCACTATAGGATGAACTGGCAATAAGGAAGTAGGGAGTGGTCGTAGAAACTGACACCCACTAAGGAAAAACTAATAAGATACACTGTGGAGCAAAAAGGTAATAATAAATTAAAACTGATGTGAATAACAAGATAAATAGTAACACTGGGAGAGGATCCTATTCACAGAAGTACAGTTTTAGATATAGAGTCTAAGATGTTAGCGGCATATCAGAGTTGTTATAATATCAAGGATTTCTGAAGACACAAAACTCAGTTGGAATCCCAGCTCCACTACCTGGTAGTGTGTGAATTAAGGCAAGTTACTCTCTAACATGTCAATTGAACTTACCTTGTAAAATGGGAATATGAATGCAAACCTCACTGTTAAGAATTCAAGAGATTATGTATGGAAAGAACATACTGCCTGGCACAGAATAAAGGATTCAGGAAATAACAGGAACTATTATTATATACTGGGAAATTCCTAGAGGGCAGTTACAGAAAGAGAAGGAAAGAAATCATAGTTAGAGATAAAGGTTTAGGAATTCTCTGACTAGATGAAAAATAAGTAAGAAAATAGAGGGCTGATGAGTGATAAAACCACATACCCTGGGGGTGTGGGGGGGGACAAAAAGCAGCCAGATGTTTATAAGAAAAAATTACAGCATCAAGGTGTCATGGAGGCCAAAAGGAAAGACTGTTTCAATATCATAATACAAAGATTTTAAGGAGAAAGAAGCTTGAAAAAGGCCCTAGATTTTGTTGGTTAGAAGTCATTGATGACCTTTGGGTAGCAACAGAGGCTGTGAGAAGAAAGGAAACGTACAGTTTTTTAGCATCAGGCGATATGAATGAGGGCATTCTGTCCTGAGAAGCTTAGAGACATACAGAAAGGAGACAATTATAACCCAGGGTAATGGGCGCTATGATATCGAGATCTAGAAGATGACTACAAGCACAGAGAAGGGGTTTCTGACTCAGACTGGGGTAGCCAAAAAGATGTGCCAACAATGGTGGTTCCTGAGCAGAGGAGTCTACAAGAAAGAGAACAAAATAACTAGGGGAAGGAGACTGAGGAAAAGATATGGTGAGGAAAAGCATGCTGTGCTGGGAAACTGCACGTGTACTGTGACTAGTCAGTATGAATCGAATAAAGAGAAAGCAGCACAATGTAAGGGTAAATGGGCAAGACACAGAAGAGAAAAAGGAGTTTGGAAGAGGTTTGAGCAATAGATTACATTTACTCAGAAAGCCATGGACAAATATTTTGAGCAGTATAAGGTAGTTTTTGAACACAAACTTTGGAGCCAGACTGATTAAATGCTGGCTTCGCCAATTACAAGCTGACTTTTGGACAGATTATTCAATTCTTTTGTCTTAGTTTAATCAACTATATAACCTCACAGGTTCTTAAAGAGGATGAAAATGGTTTGTTAAATAGAGAGTGCTTAAAACAGTGCCTGATACATAGTAAGTCTTCCGTACATTTTAGTTCTGGAGCATAGGCATTCCATAGTTCAATCTATTTCAAGGAGATCACTCTGGCAGCAGTGTGTAAATTAGGAAGCTAGCTCAGTAATCCAAATAAGAAATGGTAAGGGCATGCTATTCCAAAACAGAAGTAGAGAAACAGATTCAAGAGATCTTGAGGACTTTGTGATTGATCAGACATAGGCGTAAGGAAAGCTAAGAAGTCTAAGAACAAATTTCAGGCTGCTGGCTTGGATGGTAGTAAATGGTACCACCACTCAAAACAGAGAAGATAGGAAAAAAAGGAAATTGTTTGATCAAATTTAGTAAATTTTGCTACAACATAGGTTGACCTATAGAGTATTATGCTAAGTGGAATAAGGCAGACAAAGACAAATGCCATATGGTTTCATTTACCCTGTTTCCCTGAAAATAAGACCTAGCCAGACCATCACCTCTAATGCGTCTTTTGGAGCAAAAATTATAAGCAATCTCTTATAAGCAACCAATCATCATAACCAATACCAAATTTAATACACAAAGTGGGATACTACACACACTATATGTGGCAATGGTTTATCAGTAGAATGACAAGCAGACTTAAAAGGTAGGTAATGACCCTCATAAGTATTATGGCAAAACATTAGGTAAAACAGTGTCTTGAGATACTGCAAAAGGCAGACATACATGTATCTATTTGTAATTCTAGGGGAAATGACTGGAAAAATGCAAACTGCTGTTCCAATCCAGAACTATAGCAAAGGCTAATCCCACCTTCCCCCAGATGTCTAACTAAGCAGAGACCATGATCAATGTTCAGAACACTGCTTAAAATTTGTCGAATCTTGCTTCAAGTCTATGTAATACTTGCATATACAGATTCAGTTTTTAACCTGTAGAAGCAGAATTTGAGTTTATAGCACTCCATCACTCCATTCAGATTAGGCTACTAAAGAATCTTTTGTTAATCTCCAATATAATGTTTTATTATAATTGTCACTAATTAAAATACATACATTTGAGTAACTAATCTACATTTCACATAACTTGAAAGCTAATATAGGAAATGCTGATTTCCACACTCGATTTGTTTGTATAGCACCAGCTGTGACCTAGCAGCTATTACTTTTCAATACTGGTGTATAATGTTTTCTAAAACTCTATTAAGATTTTAAATACAGTTCACTATTAAAATAGTAATGTCTCAAATTTGATAGATTCCTCCCTTTACTCTTTTGACCACCTATTTTTTAACTATGTTAATTTGTATGTTCCTTTCCTAAAAAGCTTATTACGTAAGTTTTAAAAAACTCTATTCTCAAAATTATCTATGAAATACATACAAATATTTCTTTTCTCCTTTCATGCCCACTGTCAAATATAATTAAATTGGTATCAGTCCCATGCTGCTTTTCATGTGTTGGTAAATTCTGTCTAGGAGAAAAAAAAGATAGCTCTTTGCATCTTTTTTTATAATTAGACTTATCAATTCTGTTTTGCTGTTCCCGCATCCTGCACCTTGCCAGGTTCAACCAAATCAAATTATATGTATAGATGAATATCTGATAGAAACAGTATTTTCTTTAAATTTTTGTATTTATAATTGAGCTCCAAAATGATTCTCAAATGTAGTCCATTAGCTCTTCCCTATCAAAAGCCCAAATAATATTAGGTATATTTTCTTTATACTAAAATAGTTAAAATATAATGTTAAAAGGATTACAGAGCTAAAACAATACAGGAAGAAAAAAGCCATGGCTCTTTGTAATTCTTAATTACTCATGCCAGATTAAAAATAATATAATGAGTTTTTATATTAACATAGTATTAAAAATTCCCTTCTAAGATCAGAAAAAGGGCATAGCACCTGCTCTCAGCACTTTTATTCAACGTTATACTGGTATTTCCCAGTGCAGTAAGGCACAAATTAAACAAAAGAGTAAATAAGAGGCACAGAGATTGGCAAGGAAAAGGTAAAAAACTCTATTACTTGATGACATATCATCTGTATAAAATCCTAAGGAATCTATAAAAAAAAACTATATAACTAATATATTAATTTAGCAATATAGAAAAATCACATGTATTTCTGTTAGCAATGAACAATTGAAAATGAAATTTAAAATAGTTTATGATGGCATTAAAAATACAAAAAATACCTGAGAGAAATTTAATAAAATATCTGTAAGACTTACATACTGAAAACTACAAAACACTTCTGAGAAAAACTATGTAAGATCTAAATAAATGGAGAGATATATACCATGTTCATGAAATAGAGATTCAATTATCTTTAAGTTATCACCCCTCCCCATATTAATCCACAGATGCCACACCATCCCAATGAAAATTCCAGAAGGCAATTCAATGGAGGAAGGATAACCCTTTCAAAAAATGGTGTTGGACTAACTGGACACCCAAGGCAAAAAAATAAACCTTGTCTCAAACAGCACAACTTACACAAAATTAACTGGTTCATAGACTAAAATAAATGTAAACGTATGAGATGACTTTAAAAAAAAAAAAAAAGGAGAAAGTCTCAGGGAACTGGAGCTATGCAAAGAATTCTTGGACTTAGCATAAGCCATAAATAAAAAAATTGATAAACTGGACTTCATTAAAATCAAAAATATTTCCTCTGCCAAAAAAAAAAACACTGTTTAATACGACGAAAAGACAAGCTACGGAGGAGAAAAACATGTGCAAAACATGCAACTGAGGGCCAGCACGGTGGCTCAGGCAGTTGGAGCTCCGTGCTCCTAACTCCGAAGGCTGCCGGTTTGATTCCCACATGGGCCAGTGGGCTCTCAACCACAAGGCTGCCAGGTCAATTTCTTGAGTTCCTCAAGGGATGGTGGGCTACACCCCCTGCAACTAGCAACTGGCAACTGGACCTGGAGCTGAGCTGCGCACAACTAAGACTGAAAGGACAACAACTTGACTTGGAAAAAAGTCCTGGAAGTACACACTGTTCCCCAATAAAGTCCTGTTCTCCTTTCCCAATAAAAATCTTAAAAAAAAAAACCCCCAAATCACAAATCTGACAAAAAAATTAATATCTAGAACATTGAAATAAAGAACTTTGAAAACTCGAAAATAAAATAAAAAATCCAATTAGAAAATGGGCAAAGGACATGAAGAGACATTTCATCTAAGAGGACATACAGATGGCAAACAAGCACATGAAAAGATGAAATTTAACATCATTAGCCATGAGGAAAATGCAATAAAAGCACAATGAGACAGCACTATACACTACCTTTTATGAACTGAATGTTTGTATCTCTTCGAAAATTCGTGTTGAAGCCCTAACCTCCCAACGTGATGATGTTTGGAGGTGGGGCCTTTGGGAGGTAATAACTTATATGAGGTCATAAAGGTGGAGTTGCATGATGGGATTAGTTTATAATGTGAGGAAGAGAGACCAGAACACTCCCACCCTCCCACCACCCCCACAAGGACATGGCGAAAAGGCAGCCATCTTCAAGCCTGTATAAAAGCCCTCATCTGGTAAGCGAATAGGCCAGCAACCGTGACCTTGGATTTCCCAGCCTCCAGAACTGTGAGAAATAAATTCCTAATGTTTAAGCAATCCAGTCTATGGTATTTTGTTATGGCATCCCAAGCTGACTAAGACACTATCAAAATGTGTAAAATAATAATTTGTAACAATACCAAATGCTGGCTAGGATGCAGCAAAACAATCACTCATACACTGCTGGTAGGAACATAAAATGGAAAACATTTTGGCAGTTTCTTACAAAACTGAATATTTAGCTACCACACAACCCAGCAACTGCACTCTTAGTTGTACTCAAGAGTTGGCAGGGTGCAACTGTTTTTCTTTTTTTTTTTTGAGGATATGAACTCTATTAGAGAGGTAGCTCTTAATGGACCAGAGAAAGGAAAGGATCTGGGGATGGACATTCCAGAAACAGATATGGACAGTGCACAGAGGGAGCATGAACTGTCCTCCCCAGTCCCCAGGGCAGTGGGGTACAGAGGGTCCCAGGGCCCAACCCCCAGTATCCCCGCTGCCCATGTACCCTTTGAGCACACACTCAAGCAGCCAGCTTCATGCATTTCCAAAGAGAGCGTTTATCCCAGAGAAATGAAGACCTATGTTCACACAACAATCTATATGTGAATATTTATGGCAACTTTATTCATAATGGCCAAAACCTGGAAACAACCCAAATGTCTTTCAACAAGTGAATGGTTAACAAACTATGGTACATTCACAACATGGAATACTACACAGCAATAAAAGGAACAAAGTATTGATATACACAACAACTTGGATAAATAACCAGGGAATTAACATGAGTGAATAAAAAGCCAATCGCAAAAGGTTATATACAATATCCTTGAAATGACAAAATTAAAGAAATGGAAGAACAGATAGATTAGTGGTTGCCGGGGTGAGAGACAGAGAGGGGGCAAAAGGGCAGTCAATGTGCTTATAAAAGAGAAAGAGGAGGGATCGGTGGTGGTGAAAATGTTCTGTATCTTGACTATCAATGAGAGCATCCTGGTTGTTAGATTATACTACAGTTTTGCAAGATGCTAGTATTAGAGGAAACTGTGAGGCATACAGGGAATCTCTCTGTATTATTTCTTACAACTATGCATTTGAACCTATAATTATCTCAAAATAAAAAGTTGAATAAACAAAAAAATCAAGCTGGCTTTTTGACAGAAATTGAATGAATTACAGATTGAACACCATACTAATCAAAATCCCATCAAGTTTCTTATATTTCATAGAGATTGACAAGTCGAATTAAAAATTTATCAAAAACTATAAAGCTCAACGGGCTATGTGATTCACATTGGCACTGTTTCCTTTGATTTCTGATCAGAAGTCGAAAGCTTAATTATTTAATTCATATTATTTTGTTCTATTAAACTATGGTTTAATTTCAATGTGTGAAATGGTATCGTATTAAATGCCATTTAAAGACCCTTTAACAATTTAAGTCCACTGAGTTATAATCTCTGCCCTAAGAAAATTAGGTTGTGTACTGTTAAGTTTAAATAGAGATAAATCAGACAATCAGAGGCAACTGGCAAATAGTCCATGAAATGCTATTCTATAAAGTTTTGTTTCCATGTTCTCATCCCAAAATAGTTTGCTGCAACAAAGATAGCAACACCCATGTACTCATCCCAAAATGGTTTCCTGCCAAAATTAAACAAAGGCAGTAGCAATAACCACCACCCACAACAAAATCATTTTTTAAAAAGAACTCTAATAAAGTTTAAATCACAATACAAATCCAAAGAAATGGCCTTTGTGTCTGCTCAACAATGGGAGAGGGTTGCAGCTGTGTCAAAGATTGAGTTCAGCATTTCCTCTCTCAATCCATCTCCATTTCTATTTTCTGAGCATATCATGTCGTCAAGGTATCAGTAAATACTAGGAGGCTTCTGAAAATTAAAATCTGCTGAAGCTCTATTCTATCCCAAAGTGAAAACAAAACTGGTAAGTGCAAAGAGGATCTGGCAGGGGACAGAATCACACTAAACCAGTATGATCACAATTTTAACTTAAACTTGAATGGGGATTCTTAAACACTTTGCATTCTGTACTTATGTAACAAAATTATGGCTAATTCATTCAATACATGAACTTTCTAAATATTAAAATATTTTCCTGGCACACAAGGTATTGCCATAAATTCACTGGAATCTGGCATACTATTCTGAAAAGTCTGTCTATCCCTAAAACATAATCTGGCACAGTATCACAGGGGAGAGACTAAACATTCAAGGAATTCAAGCCTCCTCACAGTAGCTTTTAATCTTTTTACAGCTGTGACTCACATTTTATACCACAACCCAGCACTCACACATATGCATAGTTATATAACACATACACCCCAAAACTATTGTTTCATAAAGTAGTAAGAAGCCATACTGTGTGTGATGTACTGTTTTTTCTCTTTTATCTTTATTTAGATTCTAATTTATTTTTTTTCAAAAATGGTGGTCGCAACCCACTAAACTGACTTCATAATCTACTAAGGGGTCCCTCTCCTGCAATTTGAAAAACACAGTTTTAAAATTTAGTAAAATGTTAACATTTGGGGAATCTTGATGAAAGGTATCCAGAAATTCTTTGTGTTACTGTAGTACTTTCTTGTACGTCTAAAATTATCAAAATAAAAAATAAATTAAAAAACCCATCCAATTCATCTTATTAAGGAATAAGCTTGCAGAGGCAGTCTCATAGTATATTTCCTAATTTCCCCCACCCCTTTTCTCTACCATCACATACTTCTTTGCATATAGCATGCTTTCAATAAACACGTGCTGAATAAAAATTTATGGGAAGGAATAGGCTAGAAATTACTTCATAAAGGAAGGGGGCCTTTAACCGGGCCTTCAAAGCAGCAGGTGATTTCAGTTGGTGAAATAGAAAAAAGAATGTATGCCATGGATTAAAAATGAACACTGATTTTCATGCTTACAAAATGATTTAAGCTATTTCTTAGTGAGGTCTCAAAGACCAAGGACACACAAAAAATAGCCAAAGGCCATATCAAAGGAAAACAAAACCTGGTGTACATGTATAAACATACTGGATGCCAGGAATGAAGTCTACCTCCTCTTTCCTTAGAACATTACAAATGAGAAGTGAAAATTATACCTCAAAATTCTGTTCCATTATGTTTCCACCTTTACTCAAACTCTCCATAATGGCTTTATTTCGAAGAATATCTTCTTCACTGAGATGTTCTCTTCTTTTTCTTGATTCTAAAACAAGTCCATTCACCAGATAAAAATCTGCCAAAAAGTTTCCTACTCTTTCCTGAAACAAAATCAAATATTTCAAAATAATAAAAGAAATTATGTTTGCCTTAGAAGAAAGTTTCAAAGTAACATATTAGGTTGGTGAAAAAGTAACTGCGGTTTTTACAATTATTTTGACTTTTGCACCAACCTAATACATACACGTTTTTCCATAAATATGTAACGTTAAGGTGAAAATAAATATTACTTTCGTACTTGAAAGTATCAAATTATCTTATACATTCTATTAAGTTAAACTATATATAAAATTACACGTTTCAAATTTGTAAAGAAAAATTTTAAGTGCACAAGATGTATGGCAGTTAATCTGCAAATGAATTAAATTTAAATAAAAATACCACACAGTATCCTTTAGAATCAACTCCCAAGTAGCACAAAGCTAGCTGAAAACTTTATTTACCTGAGAGTCAAATATCATGATTAATAGGAGGGGTCAGGGATAATGACTGTTCCCATTTTATAGATAGAAAAGAAGTGGAATAAAAAGAAATAGTCTAAGTCACACATGAATCTCTAATGTAACTCAAATCAATCACCTGCTCCAATACTCTATTCTCTAGCTGGATTAAACTTCAAGTTACAGTTGCTTGCTGCTTTCAACAAAGAGAACAACAAAGTAGTCTTGCGCACCAATACAATTAAATGTTTGTATTATAAACTGGGGACAGGGAAACTCAAGAGATATAAAGGACATCAAGAAGAGAGTTGGTATTTCCTTTCAATGAAGTCCTCCTTCAACATCAACCTTCACCTTTTTCAGACCCACAAGTGGTCAGTTACTTCAAAAAACATGACCAATAACTTACTGAAAACAAGTTTCCCATTTCTACCTGCTTGCAAATCATTTGGTCTCCATCTTACTGCTGTTTTCTGGCATTCCAAAACTATGTGTTTAGAATTGTTTCTATGTCCACCTTGCTTCTGGTGGCCTCCTTACCAGCTACCAGAAGGCAAAGCACTCTGCACCTGTTTCTACCTACAAAATGGGAACCATAAGCATTACTGACTTCCCTCCTTACCTGTCAAAGATTTAAGATCACCTAGATGCTGTTCAAGAGCTTTGAGCTGCTTAGAAGTAACACTAGATAAACAGCAGCCTCAATGTTTATCTTCTCTTGAAGTGATCCTTCTAATGCTGTCCTGAAGAACAGACAGAGTATAAATAAATAAGTCTTCAGGCCAACAAATGGATTGCAGTGTAGGATCTCACAGCTAGGAATCCTACAATGCTGTTTGCTATCAAATAGGCTTAGAGAGGAAAGCTGATGAGCCCAGATCTCATGATGAGGATTTTCTGTGGTTGGGAAATATTCTGGTGATAATCACCAGTTTTTGAAATCTTATAATGAAAACACATTTATTGATAGTAAATCATCATGACGATAAAAATTTTAAGTATTTCTCATAATCGAGGCACTCTATTTCTTGTTATCTATAAGAGACACTGCAAAGGAATGTAAAAGAATGGTAGGTAAATGCAACATCCTTTATAATGGCAGAAAACTGGACACAAATGTGTGTCCATTCATCTAAATGCCTAAAAATAAGAGACTGGATAAATATATTACAATATATCCATACTGTGGAATACTATGCAGTTGTTAAAAAGAATGAAGTAGCACTACTAATAAGAAAAAGAACTTCTAAAACATACTAAAGAGTGTTTTAGTACAGTTGCAAAACAATAGATGTAACACTTTATAAACAAATATCAACAACTAAAGCAACATATTACTGTGGATACATATTTATGAAAAGCATTAAAAAAAAAAAGGTCTGGGGGATATACAAAATGGAGAACCTTCTGCAAGGTGCTCTGGGATTATGAATAGTGGTCAAGGGGGATTTTTCAGTTTTATGTGCAAGGTTGTGTGGTGGTTAATTTTACGTCAATTTGGCTCGACTATGGTGCCCAATCATTTAGTCAAACATCAGTCTAGATGTTGCAGTCATTTTTTTTCCAGATAATTAACTGAAATAAATTAACAGTAAAGCAGATTACCCTCCACAATGTGGGTGGGCCTCATCCAATCAATTGCAGGCCTGAAGAGAAAGACTTGTTTCCCAAAGGAAAACCAATTCTGCCTCAAGACGGCAATACAGAAACCCTGCCTGAGTCCAGCCTGCAGATTTCAGACTGGTCAGCTCCTACATTCCTTACATGAATGTTCCTTAAACATCCTACATGAGCCAATTCCTTAAAATAAATCAATCTCTCCCTACCTCTCTCTCCTCTGTATCTATACATCTACCTATATCTATATATACATATACATATAACATAATGGAGGGAGACAAAGAGATTGATTTTTGTATCACAGAGAACCCTGACAAATACAGGCAGTTTTTGTTTTCCAATGAGCATATATTCATTTTTACTGTGTGTAATAAAAGATAATAATTTTTAATATCAGTAAATCCTGGCCCTTACCTGACGTGGTCATTAACTTTAAAATTTTATAAAATGCTTCTTAATATGTCTAATTAAAAAATTTCTGAATATATTTTGAACAGTCTTATATAATTTCTTGCTGACAGATAATATGGGAATTATGGAATAAATTTACAATTCACAAAGGGGAAACCTCCACCAAGATTGAATTGAATGACAGTATTGTAGAAACTTAATAAGCATATTTAATTTTAGTCATATATACGGAATACTGTGAAACAGATCCTGAATAAGTAAACAGTTTAGAAACCTACGAGTAGAAAGGAAAGAGGTCCAGGGAAATAAATTCAAAAGTGTATCCTTCTCTGTGGTCTTCTTAAGGAAAAACTATTAACAATGTAATGGAACCATGTGAAGATACTGTTCCTTGTATAATAGCAAGGCAGCTGACAACAAGAATCTTCCCAATATAGAATTCAAGTGAGCTAAAGTTTCTCTCCTGGCTTCTGTAATAATATTTTCCAAGTCTGTAACCAACCATTATAACTCCCTGTCTGGATTCAAGGAGGAAAGAATAAACTACCTGAAGACAATTCAATAAGCTATTTCCTTCCTGCATTTCCATCACAGTATTTTGGCAACATTAAATACCGAACTATTTTTAAAGTTTAAAAATCTAGATTTGCACATACTGTTTTATCTTCCCGAAAAAGCCATCCTGTTTGGGCACGTGTGAAAGAAATTGATTTGGTTGATAAAGTTGCAGAGTAAATATCACTACTCATTAAAATGTCAACCTCTTCTTCTGTTTCCATTTCTGATTCCTAGGGAGGGAGCAAAAGTTAAATATAAGAATCCAGGTTTTCAAAGGTTATTAGTATGACCTACGAAAATAACAAAATGTTATGAATTTCAAAAAACAAAAAGAACAGATCCTAAAAAATGTGAAGTTTTACTTATTCTAACAATTATAGCATTTTAAACTACATACATCTAAATAAATCAGAATTACGACTAACTGTGAATCTATAAATCCAGAACACATGAAATATAGCACTCTTACACTGTTATAGATATGTAATGGAAACAATACTAGATTACCCATTTCAGAAATATAAAGAGTATGCAGAGCAATTTTTAAAGATTACTTAAAGACTGAAGTTGACAGGTCAGACAAAATGCCCACATAAAGGTCTTGTTTTCTTTAATTATACGTGAATCTTACTTTAGTTCTTTTTAATCCCAAGACCCACCACTATCATTTGAGCCTTTCTTTCCCAATTGTTCTAAGTGGAAAGAAGAGAAGGATAGAAGGAAAGAAAGAGGGAGAGAGGAAGGGAGGGAAGGAGGTAGGAAAGGAGGAAAGAAAGGAGTCCTGAAGGAATTTTCTCATATTTCCTATAGAAAGAAATTCATAAATATCAACCTAAAATTTCAAAACTTAATAAGTAGCCTTGCTTCGGATTTTATTCTCTACATATTCTCCAGTGCCTGCCTATAATAATTGATCAATATTTTTTAAATGAGAAAAAAGAAAGCTTTGTGCTTGCTTCAGAAACAGAAGACTAAGTGAGGAGGTACAGAAGGGCAAGTGAATAGCTATAAGATGAGGTTGTATTGTTTAATAGACCAAGAGAAATTCAGTACCATGACATCTTAAGGGAAAAAAAGGAGGAAAAAAAGGCAGAAACTAGAGAAATGTCTGGGGAATGAGAACTGTCCACAGGGCTTACAAAGGCTAGAGATCTATTTTCCACACATCCTGATTTTTATATTCCCAACAGACCCATTATCTATTCTTCACCACCAAACTTTCACCTAGATAGATATAGTCCATTTCTTAATCTATCAATCGACAGAAAAACAACAGTAATAAATTGGGACTGGGATAGTACCATTTCCTTCACCCTTACAAGTGTGGAATGGAGAATCTTGACATTAATGCTAGGGGAAGATGTATTCCTGGTAACCCAAACTAATTCTGAACAAAAGTTTCTAAGAAAAATTTGGGCTCGCATAGGTTTTACAGAACTGTTAGACAATATGCTTCAATTTCAAATTAATTAATATTTTATGTAGTAGCTTGGGAACAACACCACATATAACACTGTCTATGAAGAAATTGCCGTAAGTTTCAAACACCTCATTTTCAAATAAACTTTTGACTGACCATCTCCTAACTGCATCACTGAAAAAGACTGGTTGTTAAAGTTTCATCCATTCAACAAACATTTATTGGATAGTTATTACTTATGTATGCATATTAGAATACACAAGTATTTCCTGACTTGAGGATTATTACTTAAAACCCAGCTTGTCTGTAATTTTTTAGGCATAAAATACATATACACATATATATCCTAAATACTAGTCCTTGATCTCATTAACATTATAACATCAGCTAATACTCATACTACTAGCCTTAATCTCTGGCTTCTCTTTCAGTCCCATATTTCCAATTTATCTGTTATTGCCTAGTTAGCTATCCCGTTGTCATTTAATATGTAAGACATCAAATTATTTAATAAGTATCTGAGAGTCCAGAATAAAGGTCAGCAAACTATGGCCAGCAGGCCAAATCTAGTCCACCACCTGTTTTCATGAAGTTTTTCAGAAATACAGCTATAATCATTCATGTACATTTTGTCTATGGCTGCATTTATGTTACTAACAACAGAGTTGAGTAGTTGTGATAAGAGACCACATGGCCTGCAAATATACCTAAATATCGAAAATATTTACTATCTCTTCCTTTACAGAAAGACTTCACTGAACTCTGGCCTAGAATGTACTGATGATGTATTAGATACCAGAGAACACAACTGAAAGAACCCCATACCCTTGAGAAGCTTATTAGCTCAACAGAGGAAGAAAACCATATAAACAAATAAAGCAGTAGAAGCTCTGTGGCACTAGGTCTAGTGGAAGCATAAAGAACACAGTGGTCACCTGGCAGGGGAGGAAGTGACACTAAGCAGGTGCCCCACAGGTGTGATGGTGCTAGAAAGTCATTCCAGAAAATAGAAACAATGTGAACAAAGGAATGAAGCACTAAATAGCCTGGCACACCTGAAAACCTGCAAAAAAAAAAAAAAACCCTCAGTATTAGGGTATCTAAGATAGCAAGGTAGGTAAAAGGCTGGTAAAGCGAGCAAAAGCCAAGTGACAGAGGAACCATGTCAAGTTAAGGAATTTGGAACTTTAATAATATCTTTAAAGAAGGCAGGTTTTGTGAATTTGTTTTCAGTGTTCAATCTATCTCCAACACGTGGGATAATTTAGAAGCAGACAAGAAGGGGCCAGGAAGATCATTTATGAGATTTGCAACAGTCCAGTTGAAAGGTAACGAATATCTAAATTATGGCATTAACAGTATGAATAAAAAAGGGATACTTATAAGACATTAGGGAGACAGAAATGACCATATGTTCTCTAACTAGGAAACACCGAGGACAAGAAAAGATGTCAAAAATAACTCCCAGTTTTCTTGCTGAAGAGAGTGATGTCATTCACCAAAATAATGAAAATGGGAGACAGGGCAGGTTTGGAGGGAAAATAATGAGTTGAGTTTTAGACAAGTTATATTTTGAAGTTACTTATTAGCACATTAGGCATTTAAATAGATAGGTCTCCACTCAGAAAATCTATCTAGGATACAAAAATATACTTATGAATCAATAACCTATGGGATATAGTTAGAGCTGTAGGAATAAGAGATTATTTTGCCGTTTGTAGAAATGAGAACCACACCAGGGGCATATGATATTCAAGAGGTGAGTAGAGAAAAAGGAATAGGCAGAGGGAAAAGGGGGTCAAATATATGGTGATGGAAGGAGAACTGACTCTGGGTGGTGAACACAGAATGCAATATATGATGTATTATAGAATTGTACACCTAAAACCTACATAATTTTACTAACCAATGTCACCCAATAAATAAAATTTTTTTAAAAAGAAAAGAAAAAGGAACAGGCAAAGGAGAATAAGGAGGAGAGAGGGGAAAAGAACAAATGACCAAGATCAAATCACAAGGAAATGAAAATTCTAAAAACTGAGTTATCAATAATAGCAAATACTTCAGAGAAGTTTAATAAAAAGAGGGTTGAAACACATGCAGTGATTGTAGCAATGGACTCAAAATAAACATCATCCAAAATCCCAACCCAATAATTTCCTTTTCCAATCCCCATTTCTAACAGTGGTACCACCATCATTCCACTCTTCAAAATAGAATCACTACACACACCCTTAAATCTTTCCAGTTCGTAATTCACTGTACTCAATCTATTAGCAAGCCCTATTATTTCATTCTTGGAAATATAAAAGTCATAACTTCTCTTTCCTAATTATTCATTACACTATCCTAGTCAAGATCCTCATTCCCTCTCAACTGTATAACTAAAAATGTATCACATAATTTCCCTGCCTCCAGTCTCTTCCTTTTCCAATCCGTCTTGCATACTAGCTAGCTATGTGATCTTGGAGATGTAATTTAATATCTATAAACCTCAATTTTCTTATCTGTAAAATGGAGATAAAAAAATTTACTTTGACAGATTATTTTAAGGATTTAATGAGCAGAGCTGTAATCAAATTACAGTTCCAATACGCTGACAATGCTTATTATATGCTAGTAATTGATATACACTATTAATACAATACCACTATCCATAGCACGTAGCAGTGTTTAGCATTTATTAGGTCCTTGATAAATGTTTAAGAAAAGAAGGGAGGGTGGCTCAATCTCTGAGTTTGCCCCACATCCCTCTCAAATGTGTAGTATCATTTCAATAAATCTCTTTCGCAGGAAGGAAGGAAAGTGAAAGAAATACATAAGATTAATTCACTTAAATTACTTTGGGAATATACCAATACCTTGTTTAAGAATCTATGACTTTTTGTTGCCAACTACGGCAGATCCTAAGTTATCTTTCCTGGCTTTTGAGGCCTTTCATAAACCACGTTCCCACACTCAATAAGAAAAATCTTCACTATAGTCAGATCTCTTTTCTGTTCCCCAAAAAGACCATTCTTATTCCCACTTCCCTGCCTTTACCTGTGTGTTCCACAGGGAATACATTTTTTCTTCTCCTCTTCCAATCTAAATCTTCATTGTCAGTTAGGACACTGTTTTTCAATAGTACATATACAAAGTAACTAAGGTTTCATCAACAGATATGGTAGTAGGGAGGTCTAATCTAACAGATGTTGAGGAAAGAACGACAAGATGTGGTAAATGACAATATGGGGAAATGAAGTGGTGAAAAATAAAAACAAAATAAATGCAACAGTGACAAAACAAAATGTTGACTTAAAAAACATCTGTAGGGCTATCAATGATACAGAGGTACTGAAAAGCTTTGTCTTTGGCAAATAGTAGGGAAAGGGGCATTCAGGGCACAAAGGATGAGGATAACAATGAATATGGTTTTCCATGATGGTCATGGAGGCAACACCAACATGGATATATTATGTTACAGAAGGAAGTTAATTGTGTACGCTGAGAAGGAAAAGAGCAAAGAAAGGCAGCCAAAGAGTGAGGAAAAGAGTACAAGCAGAGAGCCGAAAGAGGCATTCTTATTAAGGATATAAGAGATGGTCAGCTTCATTTTAAAAGAAGCCAAGGTAGCAAGATAATAAATGGTGAAAGAAAGGGTCAGCACAGGCTCAACAAATGAGAACCACAAATGGGTACAAGGGAACTTGAAGCTCATTTAACTAGGAGATCATCATTGAATTAAGAACAAACAGACTCAATGGATTGGCCAGGATGGATACCAAACGATAATTACTTTTAAAAAGCTCACACTAAGGAAATGAAATCTTTGGGATTGAACCATCTCAATTATACCTTATGCTTTTTGAAACAATTACACCGAGGGTTGGTTGCATACAAAGACATTTTTGAAAACCATTTAGAGGAATACTTATAAAACAATGTGCTCACCTCGTGGTGTATTCGCTGATAAACCTTTTGTTCATTGTCTAATACTACAAAAGATTCAGAGGGTGCTGCTTTCCCATTGAAAATGAAGCTTAAATCCCCTCGTTGGCACTTCATGTCAGTAAAGTCTATGAGAGTAGTGTCAAGCCTGTGAAAAATGGGTAGATGAGAAATTCTGACAAATAAAATTTCAGTAAAACTCCATAATTATTAAATAAGCTTTGTTCCTTCTAAACTCAAACCAAGGTGCTAATACCATATCTCAAAGTCAAATTTAGAGATAAAAGCTAATTTTAAAATATCTTAACTAAAAAAAACCGAAAGAATATTTAAATGCATTCCACTTTACCTATATTTCATTATTCTGAACATACACTTTATTAATCCAGCAAGAAAAAGATTGCTTCCCCATTGAAGTATTTCCGTAAATGTACTCCTCTCCCTACCATTTCCCTTACTGTAGCTACTCCACGAAAGTTACTTAAACTGGGAAGGGCAGACAAAGTAAGCAAGCCGGCCTAACATTCTGTGATCCCTTTAAGACTATGTTGCTAGCTCAGTGGAGCATGTAAGAGGGATAAAGCAATGGACGTACCACATCCTCAGACTAAAAACTGTATGCAGTCTTGGCCTTTTGATCTACATCTGTGCCTTATGCCTAACCAAAACTGGCTTCATCCTTCCACTTAATAGCCCATTAACTTACTCCAAATTCTTGGCATTTCTGTTTGACTTCCCAGATTCAGATTAGCATTCTTGTTTCCAACATCTCCACAGCCTGAAAATCTTGTGGATGATTCCTGTGTCAAAAGCTCTGAGACTGACAGACGTGTGTTTATTGTGCTCTTCTCTTTGGTTATCAAGACAAGACCTGGCCTGATCTAGCCCAATGAGTTGGTCTCAAATAAATTCCACAGATGACTCACTACATGTTGAAATTAGGGAAAATACTGGAAGGGAAAAATTCTCAAGTCCCCTGAAGTGCACTCCAATCTTGCACAAGGTTTTGTAGATCACATCAGGATCTCTCTGACTGGCTGCTCAAAACACCGTCCTTAATCTAAGAAATGGGCTGACATATCTGTTAAGAGATGCTGATCATATCTAAGGAAACTCCTTTAAGTCTTTGTGAGGGATCCACTGGGCTACTGAGTTTCTAATACAACTATAAGAATTCATTACTTTATAGGTTTTTCAGTTTTCATGCTGCAAAGTGATTGGGCATTCCTGGTTACCCTACACAGAAAAAGCTGAGAAATGGAATATATCTCACATGCTGCATCAAAAGAATAATTAGGATTACATCATCAAAACTAGTAACTTTTAAAAGTGAAAGAGATAATATTAATAACCTTGCCAGGACAACAACAATGAACCAGGAAAGTGTGATTTCCCTATGTATAAGGGGCACTTTTCTGAGCCATACAAAATACACAAATCCCTCAGAATGAAATCAAAAAGAGCTAAAAAAAAAAAAAAAAAAAAAAGGCAAGTCACCAATTCCTGTAGAGGTGAATGAACCCTGCTTGCTGCTTTATACCTGAATTCTAGTTCCGGGTCCACTTTCAGTGGCCTGCTATTATACTACTACTATATTACAGTACTAGTTCTGTACTACTACTACACATGCCCTATTATTGCTTGTGCACGTGGCATAAGAGAAAATAATGCCAGTAAAAGGGGCTCATCCCCTACTTCCATAAGATGTGGGCTACTGATACTGACAAAAAGAAACAGATCACTATATAAGTGGCGTATTTGGACTCTAAGCTTCAGTTACCAAGAAACACTACATCCCATTCGCCCATCCTGGATGAGTGGTGGTGGGCTGCAAGGGGTAGGGGTGGAAATAGTGAGAAAAGAGATGCAGAGAGAGACAGCGACAGACAAAGACAAACTGACATGGTGACATTTAAGTCTAGATCGAGCCACACCCAAAATCAGTCACAGCCAATTTTTATTTCATCTGTATTTGTATAACTTGGCAATTGAAATAAGACTATCTAATACATCTTCTGCAATATTCCTGACATAATAGATGGCCTGGTAAATACCACACATGTCACATAATGATAATTTTTACCATGATGGTATTTTAATGTATTAACTAGTCCTTTGCTTTAAGCCCATGAACCTAAATATTTTTAATTTTTGCCATGTACTGACTGAGCCATCAAGAATAAAAAATCATTTATACAAATGCATAGATTTGAATAGAAAATATTTCTTTGAGATAAAAACTTGGAAAATGCCAAATAACAAACTTGAAAAATGAAATAGAGCCTTCGCTTGAGATAGGAAAAGCCTGAAATGAGGCCAAGTTTGCATTTCAATCAGACAGATCACCTCAAAATTATTAATATTAATAGTGAAAATGTTTGTTAGTATCCCCAACAATAAAGTTGCTTACACTTTCCTCTTTCTACAAAAAATATTAATTTCTCCTTGACACCAGAGATTTTACATGATCAGAAGACTGTCATAAGATACAAGTGAACGTTAAAGATTCCTTTGAACATAGTTTAAAATTCAACTTTAAGTGTTGTTTTAAAAAACAAAATCATCTCATGACATTTAAATTAGAAAGTTTTTATTTAATGATAACAGATTTTTTTTTTAAGTCAATTCTTGCCATCTGTGCAAAAAACCTTTACCAAACATCCTAAAATCCAGCCCTTCCATTAATGTGGTAAACTTCATTTGGTAATGAGCGCTCTCTAACCTATCACATTTCTCCTTCATCCTCAGCTGCTAGTAAGTCCTAGGTTTGAGTGTCTTGCTAAATTATAGTAGCCTCTTCCCCTTAACCTACATCCTCTGACACAATTATTCTCTCATAGGCTCTTATTCTCATGTCACTATTTTAACCATTTTGTGGTTTTATTTATTATCTATATTTATTATGTAATATTCATATCATTTACTTCCAAAAGTCATATATAAATGTGAAACAATTTTTTAAAAGAGAAAGTTGCTCCTTTTTTCCTATTTCTAAAAGTCAAGCAAAATAAAACTAACGTTTTTAAAAGTAACACATGGAAGAAAATACTATTCTCCCAAATTACTTACTACCTTTGGCAAGTGTCTATATTAAAAATTTTTAAATTGAGGATGAATTAGTTTTTTGATGAATCCATAATATAGTGCTAACAATGGGCTGCTGAATTAAATCTACATCATTAACAAGTCCTTTCCTAGTTTCTTTTCTATATTTTTCTGTATTTTCCAAGGTTTCTATGAATTCAATGTGCATGAGCACTTTCATAATTAAAAACATGAGGTTATTTTTAAAAATCAAAAACTGAGCAATATCTGCCTTAATCAAATTCTACCCCTTGAGAATAATTACCCTAGAATTACCTCCAACTTAGGTTATCTGTTCACTAGAATTCAACTATTACATAATGAATTTCACAAAGAGTTGATTTTTTTAAAATTCTGCCTTCTGACATGGTGAGAACTGACAGGAAGTCAGAGGTCCTAGCTCAGCTATTAGTCTGCAATATGCCCTTCTAAAAAATCACTTCACCTCTCTCAACTTTCTCATTTAAATATAAAACGAACGGTTTATATGAGTTAATCTTCAAGTCATTTCCAGCTCTAGAGCCTTAATATCCAAATTAACACTCTGGAGATGTATAAAGAAATAAATATGTAATACTTTATATATATATAATTTATAAATACTCTAACATATATAAAAGTTTGCATATTTTCTAGCATTATATATATAGCTTATATATACTTAATTTAAAAATATACCTATATTAATATAAAGCTAAAGATATAAGGAATGATAAAAGTAAAATTCTGAAATGAGTAAAATAAATAGATTTCCCATCAGATCTAAATATCAATCTTAGTTTTAAAAGGAAACAGAAAAAATTAAAATTAGCCTTAAAGAGCTCCCTAGAATAGATAAATGATTGAAGAGAGAAAGGGATAGATACATGGATGATTAGATAGGAGATGGAGAGGTATAAGGGAGATGGAGGAAAAAGGACAAGTTATTAGATCTTCCTTATGTGTCCCTTATTCCTTAAAAAGCCAGGACCAGGGAGATGACCATCTTAATTCTTCTTAGTATTACATCATGATCTTCACTGTTTGCCTTTTAGATAGTCTGTAGTTGAGTAAGAATAATACCTTTGTTTTAGTCATGATTTTATGCCTTTGGTTCCTTACCTGTAGTATGTCTCAAATGAGATAAAATATTGTGAATATATTAATGCATGTTTAAGTTATAAAATACTACATCCAAATGTAGGCTATCACTACAGGGAAAAAAGCTTCCTCTAAATCTCAATTTTCTGTTACTCAGAAAAAATCAAATCACCTTACCTGATATTGATACCTTGTTTGTATATTTTACATGCATCAGAAGGCAGAATTCGGGAAAGTAAAGGCACTGTGTTTTTAAAAAGAAAAGGTATAAATTAACCACCTAAAGTTATGAGACAGTACAATTTTTTTATTAGAAGAACAATGTAAACATTTTACTAATTCACCAACATTGCAATAATTTCCTTTAAAATAGTATTTTCCAAGTTAAAAATAATATACACAGCAATTTTGAACAATTTCAAATATCCACTGTTTAATTGTATTTGCTGTATAGTTCACCACACTCCCCTAAACCCCCAATCACCCATCCCCAGAAACACATACAAGAACAGCGGAGTTGATATAATGCTACTCTCGGGTACATATTGCAGGGTATTATTATACTCGTAGATGAGAAAACAATGCCCTATGGTAACTAAACCCTCCTGAACAGGTTAACTGTATGAACATGAATCCTATCTGATCCTTTAAAACAATGTGATTAAATAGTAGAAAGTAATGTGTATAACAAAAGACATTTTTAAAGCTAAATAATCTTATTTGAGTTTGAATCCCAAATATGTGACCTTGGTTACTTAAGCTCAGTGTACCTCAGTTTCAAAATCTACAAAATGGAATCATACCTCAGTAGTTGCATCATGAATTTGGTCACCCAACAATGATAACGTGTTTATAACTATAGATACACACATATGTACTAGTTCAGGAGTGATAACATCCATTTCTATTTTTTCATGTAACTGAAATGTCATTTTTAAAATAGTTGAAAACATTATGCTCAGCAAGATAAACTGACTATTTTAGACTTTAAACCACTAACATTACTAAGAGAAGCAGTTAAAGAACCAATATACTCAAGGGACAAGCTTAGCTTAAGATCACCAAGCAAGAATAAGGTGAAAAACACGGTGGAAAAAATGCATTCAGGCTTTAGACCAATCTGATTTGGAGCTCTTTTATTATACAGAGTTACCACAGACTTCCTTTTTTCTCAGTGGTCTAGTACACCGGGACTTCTGAATGACATATAAAGCATAAAGGCAAGGTTGGCCTATGATGGAGCCAAAATTGGCCTGGTGAGCTAGAATTGTAGCAATTTTTGAAAGAACTGATTTTATTTAGGGATTAAAATTTTAGTTTAGAGATTAATATACTAATCAGCCATGCTAAACAGATGTTAAAGTAAATGAAATACTTCCTCATGAACTAATATTGTAAACTGCATATGTGATATGTTATGTAAAAATGACAAATTCCATAATGATATAATAGTATGATTCCATTAAGAAAACACTAATGCACAGGATATAAATATAAATGTGTGTGTGTGTGTGTTCACGCGCACATACACACATATACATCTGCTAAGCATTAGAAAGGGTTTGAAAGTATTAGCCTGAAACATTAACAGTGGTTTCTATATTTGTCAATATATAACTTACTTTAATGACTTCATGATTTATTTTTATAATTATTTTAGAGATAAATAACACTGAACATTCGAATATGTTTATATCATAAAATTAATTTAAATCGAAACCTATATACAGCTTATATTACAAAATATTTTTAAACAAAATTTAGTTGTTTTGGTAGTTACTTAGTTAAAGTAAAGGTCACTGGGATCAAACTTCCCATTTAGAAATGAAGGTTTTCACCCTAAGTGGACTCACATTTAAAATGGGGAAAACAGAAACTTTCTGTTACCAAATTTCTTATGTTAACATTTCCATATAATATTTAATTTTATACTTGCAATTCTTCATGTGTACATATTTTATAGTAAAACATAGCACACTCTTACCCCAGCTTTGAAAATCCCAGTGAAGTTCTAGATAAAAGTCACCTAGCTGAGAAATGAAATGTGAGTAATTACTGAATGCACGTTAGTTAACAGCTCTTATATCAACTTAATATTTTGCTTTTAACAACTTATCATTAAAGGTCTATAGACAAGAAAAGGAAAATTTCAATGTTCGAAGTTGGAGAAAAAAATGTTTATTACTTACAATAAAATATTATAATAGCCCACCTTACTTATTACATTTATGTACAAAGGAAAATATGCACCATTATAGATTTTACAAGAACATTTCAATTACATAAGAACATATCTGAAACTGATAAGCATTTAAATTTGCATAAATACATATTCCATTTCTCAGTATAACTTAAATAACAATAAGTATTATTGTAAAAATAGTTAATATTGTGGAAGTGTTATAAAAATGAGTATAGCCTCATAATGGTCTTAAAAAAAAAATCACCTAATGCAATAGAACTCTTTTATGTAAAGTGGTAAGACAAACGTTTACTATATTTGAAATAATATGTCATCAGAGGAGAACTGTAAAGAAAATTTTTATTTCACAAATTAGAAGTTAAATACCAAAGACTATAACTGCTAAGGAAACTATTATGATCAAATATTCTCAAAAGAAAATCTCTTGAGATCTTAAAAAAAAAAAAAAAAAAAGCATACCTAAGAGAAGACATAGTCATCATCATGATAGGTCTTTTTCCCACAGTCCTTTTAGGCATCAAAAATACAGAGGAAGAGAATATCAGAAAATAAACCTCTTTCTCTTTCTGTGCCAGTATACCCAGCTCTTACCATTATGAGAGACAGTAGAGAAAAGAGAGTTTTGTTATATAAAGAAAATGTAAACTGCTCCTGCTAGGAGCAATGGCTTCAACTCTTAAGCGAATCTTCAAATCCAAAAAACAAAGGAAAATTATTGCCATTAATTATGACCTACATCCGTTTCTCTTAGAGCTCTCATCTAATTTATTGAAAGCAGTATTTCTTTATCTACCTTCAGAGTTCAAAGTAAATGGTGCTTCCCATAAGAATACATTTATATATTATAATCATAGTATTTTGTTGTCACTATTGCTTAATTTAAGTAGGACTTTTACCATTTCTTGACTCTTAATAACCAGTGAGAAATTAGACCATATTAAAAACAATGCTTCAAAGTACACAAAATTACTCTTTAGGTACAACGTCACCAAAGAAATATGGCCTACCTCTTTCAGGGCTTTTAATAATCGAGGTCGTTTTTCTTCAACACTTTCCCTGGATTGCTGCTTAAGCTTCCTTAAAAGAGCTGTAACTAAAGTTTAAATAAAAAAAAATTAAAATAGCTATCACCATGCTAGAAAACACCACTGGCTAGAGAGATACTGTGAACAAGTTAGTAAATAAGTTTAGTACAACCATCATGATCCCAAGGAAAACTGAGATGAGAACCTCATCCAACATTAACTTATACTCACACTAGTTTTCCCAGTTTTTAATTATCAGTATGAATTTACTTGACTGAGTCAAGATTTACCAATCTCAGTCATGTGATGCAATGACCTGTTTTAACATTGGTCTAAAAGATCTCAAAGACAGCAGATCTCAAAAATCCCATTGGATACTACTTTTCTAAAAACATAATTATCTACATTTGTTACTAGGTGTACCTGTTATTTTTTTCACTAGAAGTTGTATTCTCACATACTATTAATATAGGGGAAAACAGTGAATGCCATTCTATCTGTGTAAATAACTTCTAACTCTAATGAAACTTGAAGACCTCCTTAGTGTTTTCTCAAGAGTTAAAAAAGATGGAGCTTTAAACACTATGCTAAGTGCAAAGCCTAGCTTTACTACTTATTAGCTATGTATAAACTTGGACAAGTTACTTAATTTCCCCAAACTTAAATTTCTATTTTTCATTTGTCAAGTAAAAACAAAAAGTCATATATACTGTATAGAGGTAACGTAAAGCCTCAACATAAATTGCTTACTACTGTGCCTACAATTAAGTATACATAATTTTAATCTATTAGAATGCAGGTCAAAAATGGACTGGAAAAATCGATCAGTCTCTAACAGTTACTGAAATAAGGGAAAATATTACGCTTGAATGAAATAAGCCTAGCAAAGGATAAGAAAATGGAACAATGTGCATTGAGAGAGAAAAAATGTACATATCAATACATGCTGACATTTCTCCTGGTCCTGACATACTTTTTCATACACACACACACACACACACACACGTATATGTATATATTCATATACATCATTTTTTTGTTTTACATTATGCATTCTTATAAATTATTTTAAGCCTTATGTGGAATACAGAAGGTATAAAAAAAAAAAGAGACAAAGAAAGATAGAAAGAGAAGGAAAGAAAGGCACATAATAAATATATGTGCCAGACATTGTTCTAGGAGCCAGAGATAAAAGGATGAATAAGATAACCTATTCATGACTTCAGTCCTCACAAAGGATACAGAGTAGGGAGCAGACAGTGAACAATTAATTAGAAGTGTGCTAAGCACTGCAAAGGAAAAGAGTAGACCACTTCAAAATGTATGAGAAGAAGTTACTTTACTCCAAGAGTTAAGGCTTCTCCCAGGAAGAAATATGAAGTTGAAACTCAAATTAAGAACACTGCCAGTTCCTGACAAGACTGCAAACCAACATGGACTGCTTGCTATTTCTTTCCCCCCAAACTAACTTTTAATGTGCTACAAAAATAAGACGCAGGCTGACAGAATTCCTAAAACTACCATAGCATACGTACACCATGACGTAAATCTGTACAAACTATTAAGTAACTCCTGGAAAGGCAGCTAGGCACCAGTGCGGATAAGAAAGTAGAGCTGTCTAGATCAGTGGAAAGCAGGGAACCATGAGTGACCGGTAAGTTGGGAAAAGACCTTTATGTTGTATCCATCTCTCTCCCTATTACTGGCCTGTGCTGATCAAATGTTCACCAGGTAACCACTGTAGAACAGAAAAGCAACATAATCTTGAAATTGTAATAACTTGAAAGCGAAATAATTCTAAATAGTCTCTGACATGTAACTTAGCATTAGCTCACTGTTATGTAGCACAAAAACATTAGCAGAAATCAAATCAAAAAAGACAAACGTCACAAAGTTTCCCCAATTGGGTGTTTTATGCTTCCTTCCTTGTCTTTAAATCAGGAACAAGACAAGGATGCCACTTTCACCACTTTTATGTGACATAGTAATAGTAATGGAAGTCCTAGCCACAGCAGTCAGAAAAGAAAAAGAAATAAAAGGCATTCAAATTGGAACGGAAGAAGTAAAACTGTCATTAATTTGCAGATGACATGATATTATATAGACAGAATCCAAAGATTCTACCGAAAAACTATTAAAACTGATAAATAAATTCAGTAACGTAGCAGGATATAAAATTAATATTCAGAAATCAGTTCCATTTCTATACACCAATAAAGAATTAGCAGAAAGAGAAATTTAAATATCCCATTTACAGCTGTATCAAAAAATAAAAAAAATACCTAGGAATAAATTTAACCAAAGAGGTAAAAGACTTGTACTCAGAAAATTATAATACAATGAAGAAACTGAAGATACAAATAAATGGAAGCATATGCCATGCTCATGGAAAGAATTAACATCGTTAAAATGTCCATACTATCCAAAGAAACGTAATTGTAAATTCAACTCAATCTCTATCAAAATATCTACAGCATTTTTCACAAAACTAGAACAAGTGATCCTAAAATTTATATGGGACCATAAAAGACTCCAAATAGCCATAGCAAATTTGAGAAACGAGAACAAACTTGGAGGTATCAAAATACCTGATATCAAACCATATTACAAGGCTATAGTAATCAAAACAGCGTGGTACTGGCATAAAAACAGACACATAGATCAATGGAACAGAACAGAGAGCCCAGAAATGAACCCACGCCTATATGTTCAAGTAACCTATGCCAAAGGAGGCAAGAATATACAATGAGGTAAAGACAGTCATTTCAATAAATTGTGCTGGGAAAACTGGACAGATACATGCAAAATAAATGTAACTAGACCACCTTCGCACACAATATTCAAGAACAAACTCAAAATGGATTAAAAACTTACATGTAAGACCCCAAACCATAAAACTCCTAGAAGAAAACATAGAAAGTAAACTCTCTGACATTGCTCTAAGCAATACTTTTTCCATAATATATCTCCACAGGAAAAGGAAGGAAAAGAAAAAAATAACAAATGAGACTACATCAAATGAAAAAGTTTTTGTACAGCAAAGGAAACCATCTAAAAAAGGAAAAGACAACCTCCCAAATGGGAGAAGATACTGGCCAATGACACATCTGATAAGGAGTTAATATCCAAAATTTATAAAGAACTCACACAACTCAACACCAAAAAAAACACCTAACAATCCACTCAAAAAATGGGCAGAGGACATGAATAGACATTTCTCCAAAGAGGGCATACAGATGGCCAACAGACATATAAAAAGATGTTTAATGTCATTAATCATCAGAGAAATGCATATTAAAACTACAGTGAGATATCACCTCACACCTGTCAGAATGGCTATCACCAATAAACCAACAAACAACAAGTGTCAGCCATCATGTGAAGAAAAGGGAACCCTCGTGCATTGTTGGGATTGCAAATTGTTGCAGCCACTATGGTAAACAGTATGGAGGTTCCTCAAAAAATTAAAGATACACTATCATATGACCCAGCAATTCCACTTTTTGATATTTATCTGAAGCAATCCAAAACACTAATTCAAAAAGATATATGCACCCCTATGTCCACTGCAGCACTATTTACAATAGCCAAGATACAGAAGCAACCTAAGTGCCCATCAATACATGACTGGATAAACAAATTGTGGTACATACATACAATGGAATATTACTCAGTCATAAAAAAAGAATGAAATCTTACTATTTGTGACAACATGGATGGACCTGGAAGGTATTATGCTAAGTAAAATAAGGTACACAGAGAAAGACAAATATCATAGGATCTCACTTATATGTGGAATCTAAAGAACAAAATAAATGAACAAACAAAAAAAATCGACTCACAGATACAGAGCACAAACTGAGGGTTGCCAAGTGGGAGGTGGTTGGAGGGCTAGGTGAAAAAGATGAAGGGATTAAGTACAAATTGGTAGCTACTAAATAGTCCTGGGGAGATAAAGGAAAGCATAGGGAATATAGTCAATAATATTGTAATAACCATGTAGAGAGACAACTAGACTAATCAGGGGGATCACTTTGTAAATTACATAACTGTCTAACCACTATACTGTCCACCTGAAATTAATATAAAATAATATTAAATGTCAACTGTAATTGAAAAATTTTAAAAAGGGGAATAAGAGGTTCAAATTTTCAGGTATAAAACAAGTAAGTCATTGGGATGTAATGTACAGCATAGGGAATAGTCAGTAATATTGTGATAGTGGGGTACAGCGTCAGATAGTTGCTGGACTCATGGTGATCACTTCTTTAGGTATATATATGTTGAGTAGAGTATACCCCTGAAACTAATATAATCTTATAGGCTAACTATACTTTAATAAATATCTTTTTAAAAAAACACAAAAAAACATTGCCCAAGGTGTTCTCCACAAAGATGTGATATGTGGATTACATGTAAAGCTGAAACATAAGAAATACCCCGTAGGAGCCCCAAACTTAACATCAAAATAAAACTAAATCTTTGTAACACCCTGGGAGTGTTCAATGTTATGCATTTCTATAATAAAACTGCCAAAATGTTTTTTTTAAACTGTTACTTATTTTAAGTGTGTTTTCCAGGACCCATAAACTCCAAGTCAAGTAGTTGTTTCTTGGGCCACAATCTAGTTGTGGCCCATGCGGGGATCGAACCGGCAACCTTGATGTTATGAGCACCCCTTGGTGTTATGAGCACTGCACTCTAACCAACTGAGCTAACCAGCCGCCCCCAAAACTACCAATTTTTTTATAGTTCCTTCTACAAAGCTAAATTTAAGTGATCATTTTCAGCCTCACAGTGTAAAAACATAGTGTTACCAGAAAGATAATATTCTTCATCCAGACTTAAATTTTGTAAAATTTTCAACTACTGAAATGTGCTTAACAAAAATAAGGCCTGTATATAAAACTGAAAAAAAAAAAAAAAAGGTGTAGGAGGAGGGAGAGTGAAATAACTGGGCACTCTACATATTGTGAAAATGTATGTGACCTTTTTTGGAAATTCTTATTTAAAGACGAAAAGAAAAATAGAGACAGACTTGTTCTATGCTTTCAACAAAGCCTATGCCCAGCAATTTAAGCAGACAAATAACTGTTACTAACAAATTGTGATTACTTTCAGTTCCAATTAATCTTTCAAAAAATTAAGTGGCTGCCAGAAAGGACAGTCATGTCTCAATGTTTTTAAAAAGTCCTTCATTCTGAATAAAACAACAACAACAACAACAACAACAAAAAAAAAATCAAAGAATTCCAGTAAGGCAGAATACTGTAAAAGGAGAAAAAATAATAAACAACATACTTTTAAACGTAATTCCTCTATTTTTTTGTGTACTACCCAATGCTCAGGTTCCTAAGTTATGAATAATTAACATATATTTATAAATAACTACAAACTTTTCATAGTATGAAAGTTACACTAAATGAAAAACATTTCAAATACATCACTTTGTATTTTTACACTATATATCAACAATAGTAATTTATATTGCTTACTCATCTGTCTATCTCCATAGCTGATGGCTTCCGCCAGCGGGCTCCATCCCTGAGCATTTTTCACCTTTACTGGAGCATTGTGAGCCAAAAGTAAATGGGCACATTCTGAAACATAAAGTGGTAGTAATATCAAACATCACACAATTTTTAGAATCTCTAAAAATAAAAATCATGTAAAAATTCAAGGAAACAAATTAATATAAATAGATTTATGAAAGAAATACTGTACCACAGAGATTTAAACATTTTTTTAAATTTCTATATATCTAAACCAAGTTATTTCAGATCTTCAGATTCAATAAATATCTATTCTATTACTTGTAAATAAATTGGATCTCTCTGCAAAGAAAGGATTATGTCCCGATAATTGTTTTCAACAATATTTTGAGAATGTTTCCCACACTGAAAGGCAACCCAAGAAACTCAAAAGTAATTTACATCAAAATACCTACTATTTAGTAAATAAAGAGGATTGTATGCCTGTAATGTCAAATGGAAAGCTCATTATTTCAGAAAAAAAATGTTTTCAAAAAGGATCAGTAATATTTCTCTTATTTTAGAAAAACAACCAAATAGGGCAATAATCTGTTTATGATTAGGAGGCCAAATCTGGATAGTCTTTCTAGTAATCAAAAGAAGTCTAAGGTACAAACAGACCACTCTATAGGTTGAAAAACTTGTAAAATTTAAAAATAAAATGTATGTTAACAGGCAAAAAACATTTTAAACTGAGGCTAAAGGAAATTTAAGATAACTATCCAACCTAAATTTCTAAATGAATGACTCATTCAATCAGCCATTCAGCAAATATTTACCAAATGCCTGTTAAATGCTATTTCTAAGTACCCCGTCCTGGATATAAGCAGTGAGAAGATAAGGCCTTGCTATCAGAGATTACATCCTATGTTAGAAGCCAGTAAGTAAACTAATAAAGTGAATTTCACAAAAGTAAATATATATCCCAAAAATAATTCATGAGTTTGCCACTTATTCATCTCTATGGCTTAGCTTCAGATGAACTAGACCAATCAAACTTTTTGCTCTGAAATTCAGGAACCTAAGAAATTAAACTAGTTGGTGGTGAACACTGAAATCAGAAAGTCATGAAGATTTATTAATAGGATTCTAGATTAGTTATTTTGGGTCATGTTCAACTGCAATAAACAGAAAAATAAATCAAGAAAAGGGAGAGTATTATATATATATATATAAAGAACAGTTGACACACCATATTAGAGAAACAGATGATAGATAGATGAATGGATGGAGAAAGGGAGAGAAAGAAGGAAGGATGGAGGAAGGAAGAAAGGAGAAAGGCTAATCCCTCAAATTGTCTTGGTTATGCTTTTCCTGAGATGTAGCTAGTTCCCGTATCTTGAATTTCTATAATATATAGCCTCTTAATCAATCTCTCTTTACTAAGTTACTCAAGTTAGTCTGTTCCTTGCACAAAGGGGGAAAAACCCCAGCATAACTAAACAAATATTTAAACTACCAATCTATATAGAATTAAAATAAAATTAAACTGTCCTGCAAATCACATGCTTCAGTGAAGCATGTGAACTTAAAAACCAAACTAGCAAAAGAACTGTTTCTTTAACAAAGCAAGTTCTACTAGTACCCCTGGGATCAGAATATATTTAGACCAAAGGTTAATACCAACAACTACATTACACTAACAGATGCTCATAATGATACATCTAGATGATCAGAAAAAAAAGTCTTAAAAATTAACTAGACTGTTTAAAAAATTTAGAGTGTATGTTTTTAAAATATTTTTAGTAAATACACCTAAAATTTAAAAATCTAGCAGTCAAAAGGCTGCCAATCAACTATTTGGAATCCTCATTTTTCAGGATTACTGGGAATCCAAATAACTAAGATTTTGTTGCATATAGAAATAGCCTTATAAAGTAGATGTTTTAAATCATCTGTCTATGAGTTGTGGGTTTTTTATTTAGTGTATGAGCTGTCAAAGAGAGCACAGAGTTGTTTTTTTAAAGAATAAGCAAGTAGTATTAAGTTTTTACAATCATCTACTACCATATAAAAGCCTCGACTTATGAGTTTAGATATACAAAACAGTCCATATTAAAGAATTGTACAAAACTTTGAATATTAAAAGTATTACAATAATTAATAAACCTTAATATTGAAAATATGTCTCTGAAATTATAAATACTTGCTTAATGAAATAACCAAGTAAGGAAAAAGAAAAGCAGTTTCAAAAAGCACAAAAATTAATATAGGATTTTCACCAGTTCTTCGGGGAAAAAAAAATGCTATAAAAATATTTATTTTTAATATACTGAATCCTAAATTCAGTTAGCAAATAAAATAATCAGGTTGATTTTTTTTTAAATAGTGAAGAAAGTCATAGAAAAAAATGTAAATGGATTAAATGTTCCAATCAAAAGATATAGGGTGGTGGGAGATGAGGGTAAGGGGGATCAAATATATGGTGATGGAAGGAGAACTGACTCTGGGTGGTGAACACACAATGTAATTTATAGATGATGTGATACAGAATTGTACACCTGAAATCTATGTAATTTTACTAACAATTGTCACCCCAATAAATTAAAAAAAAAAAAAGAATCAGAAAAAAAAGAAAAAAAAAAAGAAAAGAAAGCCTTATTTCTACTAAAAAAAAAAAAAGATATAGGGTGGCTGAATGGATAAGGGGAAAAAAAGAACATACATATGCTACCTACAAGAGACTTCAGATAGAAAAATACACACAGACTGGAAGTAATGGAATGGAAAAATATATTTCATGAAAATGGAAACAAACAAAAAAAAAAGGTTGGAGTAGCAATACTTACACCAGACAAAATAGACTTTAAAACAAAGGCTATAATGAGAGACAAGAAGGACCCAGCAATTCCACTTTTCAGTATTTATCCAAAGAAACCCAAAACACTACTTTGAAGGGACATGTGCATCCATATGTTCACTGCAGCATTATTTACAATGGCCAAGATTTGAGGGAGTCCATCAATAAATCAATGGATAAAGAAGAGGTGGTACATACAATACAATGGGACATTACTCAGCCATAAGAAAATAATGAAATTTTGTCATTTGCAACAACATGGATGGACCTAGAGGGTATTATGTTGAGTAGAGTAATTCAGACAGAGAAAGACAAATGCCATATGATTTCACTACAAAACAGAAACAGACTCATAGATACAGAGAACAGTATGATGATTGGCAGACAGGAGGGGGTTTGGGGGGACTGGTTAAAAAGGGGAAGGGATTAAGAAGTACAAGTGGGTAGTTACAAAATAGTCATGGGGATGTAAAGTAAAGCATAAGAAATATAGTTAACATCGTAGTAATTATGTATGGTGTCAGATGGGTACTAGATTTATCAGGGTGGTCACCTTGCAAGTTATATAAATTTCTAATCACTACGGTGTACACCTGAAACTAATAAAATATTGTATGTCAACTGTAATTGAAAAATAAAAGAAATTACTAAAAATTTTTTAAAAACCACAATGAGAAACCATTTCATAGCCACTATGAAATAAAAACAGTAATAAAAACCATGGATAATAAGCGTTGGTGAGAATGGAGAAATCAGAACCCTTGTGTGTTGCTGGTGAGAAAGTAAACTGGAGCAGCCACTGTGAAAAACAGTTTGGTAGTTCCTCAGAATGTTAAACATGAATTACTATATGACCCAGCAACTCTACTTCTAGGTATATGCTCAAAATAAATAAATATCTATGTCCACACAAAACCTTGTACACAAATGTTCATAGCAGCATTATTCATAATAGCCAAAAGTCGAACAACTCAAATGTCCATCAACTGATGAATGGAGAAACAAAATGTGGTGTATACATACAATGGAATATTATTCAACATAAAAAGGAATGAAGTACTGACATGTGCTACAACATGGATAAACATTGAAAATATTACATCAAGTAAAAGAACCCATAACAAAGGACCACACATAAATGATTTCATTTATGTGAAATATCCAGAATAGGCAACTCTTTCTATAGAAAATCCATTAGCTGTTGCCTAGGGTCAGAGGGGAAGGTGGGGGAACCAGATTCCTTTTTGGAGTGATAAAAGTGTTGTAAAATTGATTGTGGTAATAGTTGCACAACTGTGGATATACCAAAAACCACTGAATTGTACAACTTAAATGAGTAAATTGTATGGTATGTGAATTATAACTCAATAAAATTGTTAAAGAAAAAAATTCAAAAGACAAAATTAATCTTAAAATTTTATAACTGAATATACATGAGTGAAGTTAAACATAAAAAAGAAAATATTTACTAACCTTTATTTCCTAACATCACAGCAAGATGTAAAGGAGTGTTTCCTAAAATAAAAAAAAATAATAAAATTAGTATAAAAACATAGAGAAATGTATTTAAAAGTAGTTTCAGCTCCCTCAGAAATTTCACTGACAGATTTTAAGCAAAACTAATACGACTGTAAAATGATCCTGCTAATATGGCAAATTCAAACTCAGAGGATGCCATGGTTTCTAACACAATGTATCCAATTCCTCTTCCCTCTGTCACCCCACTCCCACCTGCCCCCCAAAAAAGATACCTATTTTTGCTTTTGGGACTTCTCTAGATTCCACAGATTCCTTTGTTGCTAATTTCTCTATCATATCATTATTTGTTCATTCAGCAAATAATTTAAATACCTACTATATACTCATCCTTGAGAATAATATCAATAAGACCCAATCCCATCTTCAAGTTGTCAGAAGTCTTCTGTTAGACAGTGATACGATAATAAATCATTGTTACTATTTAGTAGAATAAAAGGGAGTATAGCATGATAATAGAGCGTAGGGCAGAGTACCTAACTATGCCTGTGCAGAGAAGTGCAACACTGAAGATGGACCACACTGAAATGAGTCTTGAAGAATGGGTTAGAAGTTTGTGGGCAAACAAAGCGACACCGATCAATATTCCACGTTTAAAAAAAAAAAATTCTCCCAAATTACATTCAAATGAAAGAACAGGTTACATTTGGGAAATACATACAAAAAAGTTTTTGACTAGTGGGAGTAAAGAGCTTGTAGGAGAATAGTAAATAATGAAATCAGAAAGATTAGCAAAAGACAAATTAATGAGGACTTCTGGGCTGTGCTATAGTTTGGACTACATCCTATAGGTGATGATATAGAATGACTAATTTAATTTCAACATGGTATCAAAGTCACACTTATAGCCTAAAAAACTCTTGATCATAGAATTAAGAAAACCTATAGTAATACTTGAAAATAAAGTTACTGATGAAAATTTATGTATGCTAATTTTCAAATATTAGCATTTTTACAGAACTCTGTACATGAACAAATTTAGCCAATAAAATGAGCTACACACACTTATCAAGAAGTCCTATAAAGGATAAAACAAGATTTGATTATTTTTCCTAAGAAACTCATATATGATAGACCCCAATCTTATAGCTGGACAAAACCTGGCAAGATGATTAAAACACACACACACACACACACACACACACACACACACACACCCTTTTGCATAATAAAGCCAGATGAATTCAATAAATTTAAATTGTATCTATAAGTAATTTTACAAAAAAAACTGGATTACAGTAAATCTCTTGGTTTTGACTATTAGGAACAAAAAAGGGTAGACTTTGGGATATAATTCACATTATGGTTTTCAGAAATTAAAATCTCAAGTACAAATTTCCATTATTGACTAGGCAATATACTCCCCCGTTTTCACACCTCAGAACTCAACCTAGTTGAAATATGGAAATGACTATAATGCACATTGCTAATAATCATACACTGAAGCAAGACATGATTACTACAAGTTATTGGTATAAGCTATTTTCCAGAAAGACAAACTTCAATACCCATCAAATTTCACATCCTTTAGAGTAAGCTAACTTCTCAAAATGCTGTCATAACATTAGAAAAATGGGTAAGAATAAAACTGACAAGGCCAATGAAAAGTATTTTTTGGTTTTAGAACAGCATTGTTGATGTATAATTCGATATCGGATAGTCTTTTTCACTGCAGATTATTTTTATATATGAAGTTATTAGTAAAACAGATTTCTCTCTTCTTATGTTGAAATCATATATCTATCTCAAAAGACACTATAGAAAAACTCTAAAAACACAGCAAAACGATGTCAGTGAATTTTCTGTTCTCTATCACCCAACCCACCCTCCCCCCCCAAAAAAACCCTACATGGTTAGAGACTCTCATTTGACTCTTTTGTATAAGGAATTCTCAATAAGACATAATTTTTCTACTAACATCATGTTCAGTTCAAACACTAAATGAAAATGCTGAAGAACAATTTTAAACAGTCATCTACTGATACCAGATTAGAAACTATCCGTGGGTCAGCTTAATAAACTATTCAGTGCCTTCAAAGTCTTCAGCATAATACTAGGTAAAAGAAATCACATGTAAGAGCTGGAACAGCCAAAGCAATCTTGAGAAAGAAGAACAAAGCTGGAGGTAGCAGGCTCCATGATTTCAAACCATATTACAAAGCTATAGTAATCAAAACAGCAAAAGTGGTGGTTTGGAGACAGAAAGTAGACTTACTCAAAATAACTTGTCAATTGATGTGTATGGGTAAGAGAAGGGGATGAGACCAAGAATGATCCCAACCACGGAGGCTTAAGCAACTGGATAGTTAATGGCATGATTTACTGAAACACTGGGTAGCCAGTTGGGAAGGGGTGAGGTGGAAAAACGTAACTGCATTTTGGACAAGTGTATTATGAAATATCTCTGAGATGTCCAAGTGGAGAGATTACAAAACCTGGAACTCCAAGAACTCTAGCCTGGAGACATAAATTTAACAATATGTGACAGAGAGAGGGAAAGGGGAGAGGGGAGGGGGTGGGAGGGCGGTGACGGGGGAGGAGGAGAGATTGATTTAAAATCAAACATGTAAGTTCTGAATATCCATTTGTGTCCTAATAGTAGAAAGGGTAGTAATAGTTCTCTTTCTTCACTTTCCTATCTTTCAGGAGAAAAACAAGGAAATATTAACACAAGTTGCTGCCAAGGTAACTGAGTGGGTAAAGACACACCGAGATAGTTACTCTACTTTCTTAAACCACCCCCCCAAGAACATATAGATGAAAGGATACAAGCATCAGTACCTACTGAAGTTACAAATGAAACTTCCCATTACAAATCCAAATTAATACATTTACAAAATATTCATGAACTAGAAATGACTTTGAGTTCAACAATTCAATCCCTCTCATTTTACAGGTAAGAACATAATCAGAAATAAATACTACATGCAAGGACACCAAATAACATTGTGATTTCAATATTTTAAATGCAAAATAATCATCAACAACATCATCTTCACCTTACCAACACTACATTAAATTTACTGACAAAGTGCATCATGAAACTAAGGGATTAAATATCCTAGTCACTTTTATTTACTACTATTCTCTTGTTTTTTTTTAAGTAATCTGCTACTGAAGCTCATTTGTTACACAAAGAAAACAAAAACTTAAAATAACCTTCTCTGCCAACTTTTCACAATGTAGTTTCTAAATCTAAAATTGGATTCCTTGGTTCTGAGTAAACAAAACTTAACTGTTTTGTCAAATGACTAAAAAACATTCCAGTAACAATAAGACCACTATACCATGTTTTCCGGAAAATAAGACCTAGCCGGACAATCAGCTCTAATGCAGCCTGCATTAGAGCTGATTGTCCGGTTAGGTCTTATTTTCGGGGAACACGGTACTAGTAAAGTATGCAAATTATGAGCCAAATGGCTAGCATTTATGGGGAATCTATTCTGTGTGCCAGCACTATGCTCTATACTTACATACTTTCTCTTAATTTGCTCCATAACACTGTGAGACAAATATTACTCCTATTTCACAGGTAAGAAAAATAAAGCTAATAATAGTTCAGTAATTTCCTAAAATTACATATCTAGAAATTATGGGAGTCATGACTCTAAAATCCTTCTTCTTTTTACTATGCCAACAGTTTTCAAAGTTTTTGGTCTCAAGACCCCTTTATACTCTAAAGAATTACTGCAAATCCCAAAAAACTTTTATAAAAATAAATCTATTGATATTTACCACTTTAGAAATTAAAATTAAATGTTTTAATTCTTATTTATTAATTTTAAAATTACAATAAACCCATTATATGTTAAAATAAATTTTTTAATGAAAAAATAATTGCATTTTCCAAAACAAAAATGAGTAACAAATTTGGTGCTATTTTAAGTGCTTTCGTTAAAAATTAAAAAAAATTAATGTCTCGCTTAATAGAAGACAGCTAGATTTTTATAACTGTTTCTGCATTTTAATAGGTCATAAATGTTTTGGTTTGAAGCATACGAAGAAAATCCAGATTCAGAAGACATGCAGTTGAAAAAAGGAGGAGTATTTTAATAGCCTTTGCAAATAACTGGGGCTATTCTTTGATACTACTCCAAAACTTAGTAACTGGTCATTTCTTAAAGGTTAGTTGCAATATGAAATTTATGTGTAAAACCACATCAGTAAACCTTTTGTACTACATTACATTGGTTTCTCTTGCACTTGGAATGTATATCTTTTACTGATATATGATTTTGTAACATCATGCATAGATCATCTGAAAAATATTGGTTGACTGAGTTATGCAGATGTTCCAAATGTCAGTACATTTCACTATCCAAAATCAAAACAATCACATTTGGTATTATCACAAATCTGACCAGAACAGTCTTTAAATACGGGGAAGCCATCAAGCTTCAAGTGACTGAGACAACTTTTGCAAATTATAATTTTCCTTTCAAAGGTTGAATTTTTTCACTAGCAACAAACACTGTCAATTGTTTTCCTTAAATTACAGGCTCAATTCATTCATTTTCCAGAAAATGGCTGGCAAATATCCAAATTGAAATAACCATACTTTGTCTGTAAACTGCTTTTTTTTTTTAAGTAAAAAATAATGTTCCATGACAAAAGCGGCTAGTTTGGCTTACACCTCAACAACTGCACAAATGTTTTCCCTTCAGTATGCAGCATATATCCACATGTCATAAAGAATATCAAAAAGATATGTACTCAAGATTAATACTTAATAAAAATTAATCGTTTCTATAGCTTCATCAAAGACATTAAGTAAAAAGGCTTTTTTCCCCTTTTCTCTCTTTTTAATCGCAAGTACATGGCAGTTATACAATGTTTACTAGCAGTTTGGTGCCGTGATTTGTGCTCAAGTTCCAACAATTTTACCCACCGCTGCCTTTGTACCATCAGCGAAAATATCAGCCCAGTGATAAAGGCAAGCAATGAATCTGTTATTACTAGAAAAATAGTTTTGACTTGATGTGCCCCCTAACTAGGGAGCAAAGCAGGAAATAACGAGAACTAAAAAACCAACGTTGCTCCAGCTTCTATAGACACCTTCAAGTCCCATCCAGGCAAGCAGACCTGTTTTTGTATTTTCTCTCATAAAATGTATTTTCTCTCATAAAATGATACATACTAAAACTCACACATAAGTATAATACATCCAATCCATCTTCAACTCCTAACCAGTTCTACCTTCTCATTATTTCCACAGCTATCCTCAACTTATTAACTAGCACTTTTGCCCACCCAAGTTTCTGCTTCAGGTAGCTGCCAGAGTGAGACTTACAATCAGATCGTATTTCTCCTCTGCTCAAAACCCTCCAATTGCTTCCTCTGTTGCTCAGAGTAAAAGCCAAAATCCGTAACAATGGTCCAAAAGTTCTCCGTGCTTACCCGGATACCTCTCCATTCTAGTATCTCCTACCACTCTCCCCCTGTTCCAGCCACACTGGCTTCCTTCCTGTTCCTTGAACACTGGACCTTTGCACTCGCTATTCTCTGCCTGGACTCTGTTCTGCCAGGTATCTATTTCCTAATTTTCTTTAGGTAAATGCTTAAATTTCTGTTACCACTGATGTCTTCCCTGACCCTGACCTCAATGAAGTCATTACTCCCTCTCCTCCCCGCCCCTCCTCTCTACCCCTGCACCCTCTACCCTCCTCATCCTCTATATTTATCATTAACATATATTTATTGGTTTGTTTATTATTTATCTTCCCCCTTTAAAAGGTAAATTCCATGAGAGCAGGGATTTTTTTGTTCACTGCTCTAACCCCAGCATCTAAAACACTGTTTAGCACACATTGTGAGCTCAGGATATATCTGTTATATAAATAAACGGACAAAGAAAATAAAAATACTATAAAGAATCATTAGAATATTGTTAAAATCTGTTTTTACTCTCCAAAAAACATTCCACCCCAGGACAATGCAGGTCTCCACATGATTCTCTATGAAAGCCAGAAAAAGGATATATTCTCTCGTGTGCATAAGAGGACATGCAAGACTGCACATGTGGTTGTAAAGAATTCAGCACAGTGCTGAGTAAGAGCTATCATGCGTTAACATGCCTGACAGATATCTGCGGCATGCGCTCACTGAAACCTAACCTTGTAGCTCAGACAGGCAATATAAATTCAAGCATCAGATAAGCCCGCAACTGAAGTTCTACCTAAACCTCAAAAACAAGAATGTCTTCTGCTGGAAGACACTTAACACCAGATGTTTATTTTAATGGGTATTATATTATACAAGCCTTCAGAATAAAATATTTTTAAGTGCAATCTCCCATTTGAGACTATAATACTCCAAGAGGTAGTAGATGTTATTATATCTACTTATTTCGGCAGCTAAGTAAATAGTATAATTTCATTAAAAAAAAAACACAAACCAGTTTGTAGAGAAGCATGATCTCAAACTCAGATCTGATTCCAAATATAGAGATGGCCTTCTAGGATTGCAAATAATCAATGGGATTCCAACAAGAGTAGCAGGCTCAAGAATAGATGAAATTCAACTACACCACACAGTTGAACCTAAAAATCCAGATTAACACCATTCATAATCTCAGTTAGAAAATAAAGACCTTTTCCCTTTTTGCTACCCCAGTTTTACACACTTCATCTTTGCTCTAAAACTTATCTTCCATCTCTCCTCCAATGAAATAAATGGCACATGAACAGGAAATATTGTTTGTCTGCCCAGCCCCCATCCAAGTTTTGAGAAACTACACTTATTTTCTAGAACCCAAAACACGCTGACAATTACACTGTACTCTGCCTTAGATTTCTATGACTTTAGAATGACACTAACTCGATGCAAACACAATTCTGCAATGGGCCCTCCAGAATCCTCCTGCCTCACTGCGGGTACCCAGGACACATCACTGTAAATGACTGTTCATTTCTACTTCCTTTTTTGCCAAAGTGGAAGGTCAGAATTCCTATTCCTGTTGTAGCTCAGTGCAGGAAATGGGAGAAGAGGATTTCCTCCTCCCTCTTATGAGGTAGCTCTGCAGATGTGACACATCACAATTTTAAGTGACAGGTCACATTCTGTAGTGCTAAGGAGGATGCCATCAGGAAACCCAGCCACTTATCCCACAGGCAGTCCCATTCTGTGGGCGAAGTACATGCGGTAAGAGGTGAAAGATAGAAAGTCTTATTCATACAGTCATTAAGATCAACTGAATCAACCCAAGAGATGAGCACAGTGACAGGATTCACCACCAAATGACCCTTGTACCCAGTGAATGTGTGTAACACTAACAGATTATAGATTATCCTGGGCCTCCAGAAACCACTTTTTTCCTAAGGGAAATGAGATCTACCTTTCAAAACCAAAGTTCAGAAAAGACTACAAAACACAAGAAAAGATACACAACTACTAGTGTTCCGCTAAAGATGTGCCATCATTTTAACCCTCCTGACTGAAATTGTTCACCTGAGGCTTAATTCAAGATTTTTCTGCCAGGCAAAATTTAGTTTTATAGTCTCCTCTTCTCAAACAGACATTATTCATTATTCTCCTGCATCACTTATCATGAAGACTTTAGTGACAAAAATAAAGCAGAGAATATTAAAAGGAAGTTTAAAGATTTATACACAGTTAAGTCGCAATAAACATACCATATGCACACCAAACACATTACCCTATTGCCTTAATTCTCACACACACATTTTTAATATTTCTAAAATTAAGATGTTTTCAAACATCTTAAATCAGATCCCTGTCTGAAGAAATCTGCCACCTACCACACATAGATGTCACGGGTTAACCATGTCCTACCACTTCAATGAGTTACCTGAACTGGCAGGAATACTCTAAAATGAATTTTAACTCAAATTGGAAATTTCTAAACACTGTGTAAAATACCTTCAATAAGATTACACTACAACTCAGTAAAAATAAAAATTAACTGTGTATAGAGAAGATGGCTTGTCACGTGCCAGGCAATGTAATTAAAGGCAGTAGAAACTGCCAAATCTCTCAAAATAGATCAGAAAATTTTCACAATCTAGAAAAGGTTGGTTCTGACTAATGTCCAAGAGAAGGTACTTAATTTCTAAGGATATTTGACTCATTTAAGAGAAAAAAACAAAATTACAAGTTTAACAAATAGGAAATGCAGTCAAAATCAAAGAAGTTTTCCCATATGCTTCACAAACATTCTCAGTTCTAAAGGTGAAGAAGCAAAAATCAGTAGCATCAATTATTTTGAAAAAGCATGTCACCATGATGCTTTGGCTAAAAGTGATTCAGGAGAAAACAGTCAATGTGAAAAAATGCTTAGATTTAAACTTTAATTCTATACTAAAGAAAAATGTGGTATACAGCTAAAGATATTCCGAAGATACAAAGTTTAGTAAATTTGTGTGCATTTAATGTAATATATCTTTTTTACCCACCCAAAAAAAAGGTTACTAAATGTACGATGAGTCACAATCATTTTTCAAATTTGAAGACAGTATATACACGATGTTATGGCTGTTAGTGTATTTAACTTATATTTTAAGAGATAAGTTTGGATTCAAATACAATATTCCTCAAGATAATTGATGGTTCAGAAAAAGCAATTTCATAGTCAACCAACATTTTACCACAAAAGAAAAAGCTCTGTCCTTGCTCCTATTCAATTTGACAATAACTTGTAAATACACATATACACACACACCAAAAAAAAGTTTTTTCATTCAGAGGACACTGAAACTGAAAGAGCTAATGAACAGTGAACTGAACAGTTATCAAATTAGGATACTCTAAACTTTCCAGCGAGGTAGAATAAAGGATCAAAACTAACAAAATTTAATGAATGTAAAGTCCACTTTTGACGTTAAAAAAAATAAATGCAGGAATGGATAGAATGTTTCCATTCTTGAGAAAACAGTCATTCACTTGAGAAAACACAATATTAAAAAATTAACATAATCTTTCTTGCACATTACTTAATGAGTGCTTTTTAGTAACACTCATTACTGAATGTATACTGCTTAAAGCAATAAATATAATCTTTTTGTCTTTGCTTTGCTATTATAGCTCCAGCAGTAAGGTTAGTCTTCAAAGGGAAGAATTAACAAACTAGAGTTTCATTAAAAGATGATGATTAAGATTTTCATTTACTTATTTAACACACACATAGTATTTACTATGTTTCAGGCATCATTTTAAGGACATTATATATGTATGAAGAATGAATACACAAGTTAGGAATGTTTACCTGAAGATAAGGAGAACATGATAGCTCTTGTCAAATATCTAAAGGCTATCATGTGAACAACATAGCCCATTTATCTGTGTCATTAAATAAAGACAGAACAAACAAGAGTGAGATTTGGACTCTACAGACAATCTCGAGAGCTGTCCAATAGCAAAATCTCTCTATGAGGTTACTATAAGGACTAAATGAGAAAATATGCATCAAAGAACTTTGCTGTAAACTGCCACATACACATTATTAGAACCGACTTCTTTGCAATATAGAGGTTCCTGATCAACAGAAATATTTACAAAGAGGTTGACCACTGTCTTGGGAGTCCTAGCTATTAGTTCATTTCCCAGCTTTGCAATTTATAGTAAGTATGCAACTTTAGAAAAGTTTCCTTCTCAAGGCTTCACTTTTTCCACCTTTAAAATAAAAACTATCTGCTTCACAGGGTTACTGTGAGAATTAAATACGATAATGTATGTAAACACTTAGCACAGTGCTGACACACTCAATAAGCTGTATCTCTGGTGATGATCATCGTTATAAAGCTGTGGAAGGAATCTCTACAGTGAATATGAAACTGTGATCCGATGTGTTATGATTAAATGGCTCTGCTATGCACCTGTGTGAGTGAATGATTCTGCTATGCACTTATCATGTTATAACAATCCAATTACAACACATAGCTTGTTTTTGTTTTGGTGACTTAAAAACTATTTGTCTTGTAATTTGAAAGGAGAAATATTCTAAAAAATCTAAATAAAGTATCCAGGTTACTAAACTATCAAGAGTAAAAGTAACATAAAATAGCAGGGAAATAATGCAGCTACAGGGGGGAAAGGGATTAAAGAAATAGGATATTAAATACATGCTACTCTTCCTGGAAGACTTCACTGCAGGACACGAGGATGTATACGGCATGGAAAAAAGCAATTATACTTTCCACAGGTATGTGAAACACTGGTTACATTCACCAGAAATATCAACAATATAAAGGCAGCTAAGTACAATGCAAACATCTGGTATACAGAGGCAATTTAAAAAGTGAATTTCAGTGGGCTAAGGACAAGAGTTTAAGGGTATACAGGATTCTAACTACTTTGAACAGAATCTGTACTTTAAGAAACCAACTCCAAAATGCTGGACTATAGTATACAGAAGCCCAATAGTCCTGCAATTCAGTACCTTCTGTGATCAACCAAGAAAATCAGTTCTAACATACTATACAATCGTACTTTGTCCGTCATATTCATCTATATCTTCTTTCAAAGGAAATTAACTAAAATGAAATTTACCTGTTTTCAGGGATATTTCTTGTACAGGCAATAGCCATAAAATAAAGCATATATGTACATATATGTATACATATAGTATATAGCTACTACGAAGACCAAATTCAAAAAACTTCCTAATTGACTAGTAACCCGAAGCTACAATACATCTCCCACTAAAAATTCTTTTCCAAAGAGTTAGAATATAATTATCATCAACAAACAGTATTATGCTTGATATAACAATAGTAAAATGATGAAATAAATTAAATGTAGGAATGAAAAACTGGGTGCAGTTTTCAGGAACTTTTAGGGGGATTTGATTTATGATAAATGACAGGTAGTGATATTATTACAATACTGTAAATTCAGAATACAAAGGCAGCTGTTAGCCAATTATATGACCAATAGAAATCTTACTTTTTAATCTCAATTTCTGCCCTAATTTTAGATAAGAAGCCTAGCGTTCCAATGTAATTAAGGGAGCTTATTCCACAGGCAAGTATTTCATTAATGTGTTCAATTATTTTGAGCAGAGTTAAATGTGTTCTTAACTGAATGTATGCAATAGTCATGTTCAGTTTTATTAAAAGCAGGGCTATCAACATTATTTGCTAACTACCCAGTTAAAAATGGCCTGCCTATGAAATGTTGAGGATAATATCAGTGTTTATATTAGTTTTCATTAACAAATTTACTCCTGATTAAAAGTCAACTCAATCACATTATGCTTTTAAAACTAAAGAAACAGAAAAAAATTCAGATGAGTTAAGACAAAAAGTAGAAATAAAGTCCTTGAATAACATGCTACCTATTGTCATATAGGCTATGATGAAGTTACTATGAAAAACCACAGTACTATTTTCAGTCATAGTCTTCACGATGAAACATTACTATTAGCAATTACCTATGTAAAACAAGGAAAAAAAACTCAAAAGGGTACCCCAACAAAATTTTAGCTATTCAAAAGTCACTTTACTTGCTCTAGGTATCAAATGCCAACAAATTTGTACCACGTGGCTTTCAGAAACCAAAGCATTCTAAATGCCATCTTAAATGCAAAATGTAGACATTTTGTATCCTTTGATAAGTTTGAAAGTTTCCTAAAACCAGGGGGAGAGAGAAAAAAAGGCAACCTGATGGCAGGTAACAATCACAACCAGTTGTACTCAAGTTGGGATCTGTACCCCGGTAAGGAAGGAAGGTGGGCAATATACCCGTATGTTCTTATTCAAGCTCCCATGTTGGGAGGTGGGAAGAAAAAGAAAAGAAATACAGTTCCAAAACAAAAGGAAGAAAGCCAGGTTGAACGAGAGGCAACCTAAAATGTCTTATAATCATGAAGGCCCGTCTGAGATAAACAAAACAGCTTTCTCACAAGAAACTTTAAAGTGGGCAAGGAGGAAACATTCCTTTGCACCCACAAGAACCAATCCCCTGACCACTGGCATTCTATTACCGAATCCGTCATGATTTACAGGCATCTGGCCCGGATACTGGCCAAAGGAGAGGAAAGAAGGGTCTGTTGGAGACGAGCCTCGGATTCCCGAGGCCTGGAGAGGAACACCCGTAGGGGAAGGAGAGGTGGGGAGGGGAGAGCACTACTCACCGTGATTATCCTTCTGCCCGATATTGTGCGTGCGGATGAGAGAAGAGAGCCTCCGCACATCCCCCTTGAAGACGCACTCGTGCACCGGGTAGTGTGCGGGGCAACTGCCTCCATCTGCGACGACAGCAGTGGGGTTGGTGCCCGCTAGAAGAGTCTGGGACTGGGAGGTGGTGGTTACGGAGGAATTATGCAGCGGCAGGGCCGGAGCGCCGGGGGGATTGGAGGAGGCCGGAGCGGTCTTCAGCTGCAGCCGGTGGTGATGGTTACTGAAGATCTTATGACAGGCTTTGCCGACCTTGCCGCTGCCGCCGGTGCCAGTCCTGCCACCGGTAAAGGTGCCGCCGAGGGCAGCCGCCGCTTCTTCATCCCCGGGCTCCAGCAGGTCCCCTTCTTCTTTGCTGGGCTTGTGGTCCCTCCGCAATGAGCGGATCTTCTCCCCGGTCATCGCCTCCAGGGGCTGAAAAGGGATCCGGGAGGCTCACCGCCCGCGACGGAACTGGCGCTGCGGCGGCACAAGGCGATTAAAGCGGTGGCCAGGAGACTCCTTCGCAGCATGAACTCCCACAGAGCCCCCGAGCCCGGAACAAACGCATCTCCCGGAGGAAGAAGAGCGGGCTCTTGTCTAGGCACCAAAGGACGTGCGCTCGCTGGGGGGAGCTAGAGCTCAGGTGCTCACGACAGCAGGATCCGTGTCCCCGCCGCCGCTGCCACCGCCGCCGGAGCGGCCGCCACTGCCTTACCCCGAAAAACAGGGCACGGCCATCTTCCCCGGGCTTCTCTCGCGAGAGCTCCCCCGGGAGGGAGAAGGGAGCAAACACCGCGAGAAGTGAGCTGCCCGCTCCCTCCCCCGCACCTTGGATTCCCTGAGAGTAGCTGGGCGCCAGCACCTGCCCGGCAGCGTGATTCCGCCCAAAGGCGGACTCTCTGAATTAGGAGGCCGAGACCCGGCACTCGCCGGGGCTGTGCTTCTCGTGGAGGTTCTGTAACAACCTACGTTTAGATATTCGAGGCGTCTTACAAATGTCTTAAGCCCTCCGACTTCTGGGTCTCCCACAGAGCAGTGCAGAGTGACGCCCTGCACGCCGGATGTGATGTCACTGAGAAGCACCGGCCAGTCATTCAGTAACCATGTACTAAGGATCTACTTGGTGCCATACACTGAGCGAGGACGTTTATCAAACGCCAGCCCTGGCTCAAAGGAGCGCAGTAAAGGAGAAAAGATAGACAAGTGAAGACGATATTTAGCTGCGCGAGGAAGGAAGCGGATGCGGGGAGCTGGGTTGCACAAAAAAGGGAGAGGCAAATTTTGGTGGTGTAGTGTCCGAAAAGTCAGCATAGAAAAGTTTAGGGGCTGACCTTGGAAAATAGGCTATTCAGCAGAAAAGGAGAGGGAAGGTCACACAAATATTTGTTCATCAATTTCGGGCAGGCGTCAGAGTTTTAAGTGTGGGGAGAGGACGCTGAAGAATGGCAAATAATTGTGTAACTGTAATATCACTGGACTAGCTCATAGCCAATCTCGACCGAGCATCAAATTCTAAAAAAACACGTACATCTGACATCCATAAAGTCTTGACAAAATAAAGCTGTGGAGAACTGGAGGGGAGGGAGGTTAGCAAAATGTCCTAAAGATCTTAACCCACGTATTTCAACAAAGTCCCCTTTACTCGGACAGATGCTTCTCTCGATTTCTTGTCTTAAACTTTATTACCACCTTCATCTCCCCGCAAATAAATAAATAACCCAGTCGGAACTGACCGCTCTTCATCCCCACCCCCCTCGCCACTCAGGTTTCACCTCCCCTCTTCTTTCAAATGTATTCAAATCAATCTCTCCCCTTCTTCCTTTTCTTTCTTTTTGGTGGGGGGTGGGGATTTTTCCAATACTGTTCAAGCATTACCCAATCAGCACCTCAAAATATCCTACTCAGAAGGCAAGAGAGAATGAACACATACACACAAGTGCGTTTTGTTCTTTCACAAGGGCCAATATTTGTTAACTCTAAATCAGGCAGTATGCTTGGCACTTTACATGCTGTTTGTTATCTCCTTGTGATAAGTATCATTTTCACCAATCTTCATTTTGATAGGAGAGAGCCTCCTCATGATAGAGATTCTAAGTTCCCTTTTTATTTGGGACTCTGGTCTTTTTGAAAGCTTTCTTTTCTTTCTTTGCCTTTTAATGATTCTGTTTTCTATACATTTACTATGCATACTAATTTAAATGCTTTTATTTACTTCACCCCAGGGCTGGCCCGGTGACTTGGGAGAGGCTTTGCATTTGTATGGGATCCACTCCAGGCTCCAACTTAAATCTACATAACATATGCAACAAGGGGGGGAATGACAATGAGCCAAGTGAGTAGTCCTCCCGCCCGTACTAAGTTTTCTTCCCTGTAGAGATTTTAAGTTCCCTTTTTCTTAAGTTTTCTTTTCCCCTTTCTTATCTCCTACCCCCTGCTTTAAATAATTACCCTAAAACTTGTGGTTTATACTTGTTGATTGTAATCATTGAAGCCTAATGTTCTTTCCAACCCATTCTGGGCCCAGCTCCTAGACAATTGACGCCACCTGAGTAACCAGTTGAATGGCCACAGGCTCCCTGAGAACTGACGGATTTTCCATCATGTAGCCACCCTGCATCAATAGCTTTGGGCTCTGCTTTTAAGAAATTTATTAATTAAAATCTATTTTCACTCATTCAAGGGTCTTGGGGATACAGATGATACCCCAACAAGATTACCAGTCCCAGCCAAAGAAGCCAACAAGGTCTTCCAGGCGGATCTCGAGACCCCTTCCTCTCATCTAAGATCAGATGGGGTGAGACTTCCGTGAATTCCCCAATAGGTAGGGACAGCTCTACACCCCTGCCCAGCAAGAGGCAGATACAGAAGAAAAGACCTCCTGTCCCTCAACTTCCCATGGAGATTTTATGGGGATCATGTCTCTCAAGGGGAAAACAAGGTAGGCAGTTGGAGATAGACATTGGGTTTCTGCATTCCTGCACATCCAACACAACCCATAAAATGTGACCTCCCTTCTCTTCCCCTTTTCATTGTAATTATCTACCCCTGTGAGGAACAAATGGGTACAAAATCCCCAACTGGATTAAACCAGTCACTCACACCTGCGCAATAAAGGCCACAATGACCTTTATTTCACCTGGGCCTCCTCATACCATCATTATAATATCATACATATGCTGGGAAGTTTATTATAATAGACTGAATTCTGGGAAGGAACATGCGCAGTCTAAAAAGATGAGGTAATAGCCTCTTGTCAATCACAGGTGTCAATCAAGTAAGTGGTCCCATGCCAGGAAAGGAACAGCCCATTCTAGAGGAAAAAAAAGGATAAAAACTCTAAGTCATAGCCAGTCACCGCCTTTGAGTCTCTTGAGCTTTGCCTTTGGTCGGTGCTTTGTGGTGTACTTTCTCCAAGTAATGCCACCTTTGGGCCCTTGGGCCTTTGGGCTTTTTGAGCCTTGCTTTTGCTCGGGGGCCCGCTCCAAACCCTTTGGAGTGTACTTTTTCTTCTAATACACTGCTCTTTCACTACTTTACCTT